>NC_073627.1:48979807-49624615 GCF_029407905.1 Bubalus kerabau
GGGCGCTCCTGGAATGTCCAGGACATCAGGTACCTGCTGTTCCAATATGCCCTGACAGTAGCCTCCTAGAGGGTCCTAGAGGAGCGGGGAGGGGGGCTCTCTGTCAGTTTCTTTCACCCATGGTGCCAGAATTGGCAAGTGCTCAACAAATATTTGGTAACTAAAGTCCAGATGCAAGCTATGAATGGCTTTCCATTTCAATGGCTTCCCATTTTTATTTCCATTAATGCCCATCCACTCTGCCACTTCACCACTTATCCACGCAGAGTTTCAGGGAGAAACAAGAAGGACATAGGTGTGCATCAAGGAAGGAGGAACATCTCAGCTGGGGTATATCTGCATGGGAGGTGCTGGTGTGGAATCTGGAATGAGGGTCCAATTCGTTTATTTAACACATCAAGCTCCTACTGTGTGCTGGGCCCTGCCAGGGAGAGAGGAGGCAAAAGCGTGGGCTTGTCCCCAAGGAGCCTCAGCCCCACAGGGACGATGAACATGTCATCTGACCACGGTCGCCTGGGATGATTGATGATAGAGCTTTGCCCTGGGTTGGCGGGATGCAAAGAAGGGAGGGGCAGACATACTCAAACTTAGTTTATTGAGAACAAGGCCAAGGGCATTCCTGGAAGGGAGAACAGTGGGTGTGGGGGCCCAGAGGCTGCATATTCGACACCCCAGGGGCATTGTTTATTGTTTTTTTTTTTTTTTTGCTGCCTTGTGTCTGTACGTGCTTTCCCTGTGCCTGGACCATGGGTCTCTGGTGATGGAGAAACACACAAAACATATATGCCAAGGAGTGGAGGCAAAGAGGTTCAAAATGGACTGGGGAGTCAGGCTTAGGCTTGAGGTTCAGGTCATTTCCCTCTCGCTGGGTGAAGGAAGGAAGCTGGAGGGGCAAGGGGACCAGTTAGGAGGAGGCTACAGCAGAAAGGCAGGGGCAGCAGAGAGCCAGTGGACACTGTGGCTTTCACTGCAGAATTTGCCAGCTGCATCACCCCACGTGAGGATGAAGGGATGAGCCATGAGATGCTACTGACACCGAGATCTCCTTCCCAAAGGAGCCTCAGAGAACCGGCCACTCCAGGGACGACCGCGGAAGCGATGTCGTGGTGTTTATCAGAATCCATGCTTTCACAAACAGGGAAACGGGGACCTAGAGACGGGGAGCGCTTGGCCGACAGTCACACAGCCCCCCTAGCAGCAGAGCCCAAGCCCTGCCTGCCACCCTGGCTTGTCATTTGGGTTCCTTTCTCTTCATTCTTCACCTCCCTGTTCTAAGGCAAGGACCCAGAGAAGCAATTGCTGGAAATGGCGAGTCCTGACCCACATAGGGATCAAGAGGCAGGAAGCTTGGAGGGAACGAGGCAGGACATTAAGTTAACAGCCCCTCTGGAATGGCCTGGGTGCTGAACTCTGCTTTAAAAATTTGTCTTCAACCCCCCAAAACGAATCAAGGGAGCTTGTAAAGAACAGTTATTGACAAGAGAGCTGCTCAGGGAGCGCCGGGGAACGCAGCCCATGAATCAGCTTAGTGGCCAAATGAGATTTCTCAGGCAGCCAACAGCCGGGGGCGCGTGAGGGCAGAGCCAGGGTGCAGAAAGAAATCTTGAGCTCTCTCCCCTCCCCCACCCGTCAGTGCTCCCTGTCACCGCCTGTGTACTGGGACGCACCTCCAAGCCTGTCTTCACTAAATATTAACAAGCACCTACTGTGTGCAGGGTACTATGCCCCCCTTAAGAGAAAGGGGAGAGACTTGGAGCCAAACTGAGAGCATGGGAAATACAATATAGGGGCCAGAAAAGGAAATTCTCACTTAAACAGATGAAACTTCCTCAGACAAGTGAGAAGGACCCCTGGGGTCTGACAGTGCATTTGCTGTGTGACCTTCAGCCAGAACGTGGCCAGCTCTGGGCCCTCGTGTCTCCAGCTGTGCAAACATGGAAGCTGCCACTATATACCAGACAATATCCACTGATCTTTCCGCAGGGGCTCAACGCCTGTATTAAGTAAAAGTCCAGGGAGATAGGAACTACTAACTCCTATTTTCTAGGGGAGGAGAGGGGCACACAGAGAGGGCAAGTAACTTGCCCAAGGCCTCCAGCTTAGAAGTAGGTTGGCAGGCAGCTACAAACCTGCTGTCTTTCTGTTACAACCTGAAGCAACTGATGATATGAACAATTGAAGGGGAGGTGACGCTGGAGAGTTTTGGAGGTGGAAAGGGCCTCCAAAAGGTAGAGGGTGGAGGGCCTTGTAAGGATTTGATGAGCTCGCTGACGGAAGCAGGTGGTGCCAGTGGTAAAGAATCCGCCAGTCAATGCAGGAGACGTAAGAAACGGGGGTTCAGTTCCCTGGGTTGGGAAGATCCCCTGGAAGAGGAAATGGCAACCCACTCCAGTATTCTTGCCCGGAGAATCCCATTGACAGAGGAGCCTGGTGGGCTACAGTCCATGGGTTCACAAAGAGTCAGACATGACTGAAGTGATGGCATGTGATGGGAGCAAGGCTGTGGGACTCCCGTTTAAGATATAGACTGTGGATACTGTTGGGGGGCAGATGGAACACGCTGAGCACTATGGTTCCTCCCCCATTGTTAGAGGGGACACCCTCCCTCCCCTACTAGGAGCTCCACCCTCAGCTGACCATCACAACAGACTGCCATCCAACCCTCTCTTGGTCACCCCAGGAGCAGAGAGCCAGCGGGGCTTTCCTGAGCAAGATGGTGAGCTGGGCTTGTTAGGAGAGTGGGTCCCACAGACAAGGAAGTGGGTGTGAGTTGTACTGCCCTTTCCCTTGGGGAACTGGTGGTCCCTTCAGCCTGTGGAGAGTAAGCAAGAGACATTGGAAAGTTGAGGCCAACCCTTATGTTCCCACCCTGGGCATGGTAGCCCAGTGGATATTTATTAAGCCCTTGTCATGGATCCATTGGCGTGCCAAGCACAGAGGAAGCAAAAGGATTAAATAGCAATCACTAACATTTCCTGAGAGCTTACTCCACTCTTTGTTTTGTTGATTTTGTTGTTCAGTCGCTCATTCTTATCCAACTCTTGGCAACCCCATGGACTGCAGGACTCCAGACTTCCCTCTCCTTCCCTGTTGCCTGGAGTTTGCTCAAACCCATGTCCATTGAGTCTGTGATGCCATCCAAACATCTCATCCTCTGTCATCCCTTTCTCCTGCCTTTCCCAGCATCAGGGTCTTTTCTAATGAGTCAGCTTTTTGCATCAGGTGGTCAAATTATTGGAGCTCCATGCTAACCACTTTATAGTCATCATTCCATTGACTCTACACAATAACCAAGTAAGGTAGGTGTCATTATGTCCATTTTATAGATGACAAAACTGAGGCCCAGAAGTTCTATGACTTGTCTCACGCCACACAGCAAACAAATAGCAGCAGGAAGATTCAAACCTAGGTTACACTTGTTCAAGCTTCCTATCTTTCCTCTGCCCCATGCTGCCCCCCTCCGTGGGGACCAGGAGCTCAGAGAATCATTCTGATGCAGTGTGTCCAGAGCACAAGGCCAGGAGTCCAGCGGTTTGGTGGGAGTTGTCTCTCTGCTATTGACTGGTCATGTGGCCATGAGTCTGGCACCGCCCATGTCTGGGACAAGCCAGGACCTCAACTAGAATCCAGAGCCGGATGGTCCCTCCAGTGCCTTCCATCTTGATAGTCCTCAGATCTGGAGGTGTGAAGCCTGGAGCACCAACCAGCCCTGCCAGTTCACACCTTCTCCCTCCACCCTCTTAGAGAGATGCTACAGGCAGGAGGAGGGGTAACAGCTCTGATGTCCTCAGCGGCTTTCCGAGCTTTGCCGTCTCTGCCATCCTCTGCTTGTTGCTGCCACTGGCAGTTGCTTCTGTAGGTTTGGGATTTGCCGGATTGTGGGTGAGGGGTCCATAGGGATGGAGCTTGGGGGGAAGAGAATGATAACCATCCCTGTGTATGCCAGAGAGGCAGCGAGTCTTGGGGCTAAGACAGAGCTTAAGCATTCCAGTTGTCAGTCCCCTGCCCACAGGGAGCTCTCAGTCTGATGGAAGAGCTCCATAGTCTGTTCCACGGGAGATCCCCATCTGATGGAAGAGGAACAGGCCCTGTGCCGTAACTGCTCCCAGTCTGAGAGGAGAGACTGACGCACTTGAAGAAATGCCATCAAGCATTCAGCAAAATATAGGAACACGTGCAAATAAGCTCAAAGTAACCTACACATACACTTAGCCCACAGAGCAGAAGTAAAGTGCACGTGGAAGCTGGGAAATTTTATTTCCCAAAAACGCAGCCTGGACAAGACTGTAGGCGGCATTGAGGGAAGACATTAGGAGGGGTCTACCAGATGGCTGGGAAGTCAGAAACAGACATTTGGGGATGAGGAGGTGGGCTAGATTTACCCTGGTAGCTGGGGGATGGGGTCTGCAGGGGCCTGGCTGAGAGGCGTGGGCAGGGGAGGTGAGGAAGGGACCCTCCCACGGGTGACCCTGGAGAAGCCCTGTGCTGCTGAGCTGCTTGGGTCCCAGTCCCCTGCGTGCCCCCACCACTTGCAGGGTGACTTTGCATGAGTCTCTGGCCCTCTGCTGTGAGATGAAGGGTCTGGACTAGATTCTGACTGAGGTCTGTCCCTGGACTGACCCTCTGTGCCCTTGTCTGGAGCCCAACTGTGAACCCATCTGTCAAGTGGATTCAAACACAGGACTCACGGTGCCTGCCAGCCCCTCGCTGGGGCACAGAGGGGTCTTCAGGCCCCCGTCCCATGGGGCAGGCTGCTGTGGGGACCCCAGGAGGTTGAGGCCGAAAAGACTTTAACCCCAGGTCTGCTGCCATCTTCCTCTGCACACTCAGGCAGCCCCCCGCCCAGCTCGGCTTGGGCTTCACGGAGGTACCCTCTCCCTCTCAACCTTCTGCAGTTCTAGAGTGACTTTCCTTCTCCTTCATTGCAACAGCTCCCAACAGACCTCCTACAATTTGTCCTGGGGCAGGGTCTCTGGGGTTGCTTCCTGTGGCTTCTCCCATTAGGAGGTGTCCTGCCAGTTAGGAGAGTTGACTGGAAGCGAAGGTAAAGTGAGCAGTGTCCTGAGAGTGGACCTCCATGCTTCCATTCTTTAGTGAAGCCAGCAGCTGAGCCCTGGTCCTGAAATGGACTCCACCTGCATACCCCCAGCCCAGACAGATCAGGGACAAAGGAGCCTGGGGGGATGCCGATGGTGGGAGGGAGCAAGGGAAGGGTCTGGCATGGCTCCCCCTCTCTGCCCCTTCTGATTTATTTTTTAGCGCCACCTCGACACACAGTCCACCCCTCCAAGGGGCAGAGTGGAGCCCAGCCCTCGCCTGATGAGATGCAATTCATCAGCATCGACAGAAGCTGAGATGCTGTTCCAGGGTCTCCTCCCTCACACACACTCGCCCACGGGGTCCTCCTTCCGCAGTCTGTTCCCCACCCCATCTGGGCTCCATTCCAGATTTCAGATCCCCTATGAGATGGCTCTCTATCAAGGGAAAGGGCGGGCCCAGGGGAGGGAAGCTGGACCATGGTTAGCACACCAGGCAGGGACCACATCTCCCAGGGAGGGAAGAGAAGGGAAGAAGGGGGAGGAAAGGACATTCCAGCAGCTGCAGTGTCTCGAGGAAATCTCCAGAGATGCCAGAGCCACGGGGCGACCCTCTACTTCAGCAAACCTGCTCCAGGAACAGACACGACAAAGCACCAGATGCATCCAGCGATTGAAGTGCTGCCTTTGTTAGAAGAGGAGGAACCAGGCTCTTGTGGGCGGGGCACCCAGTGCACACCCGCCCTACCCGCATACACAGCACGCGTCACAAATGCAAATTCCCTGAGCACCCCTACTCATTCACACGCCCTTCAACCGCACAGATGGGAGCATGCCCCTACACACTCACACACACACACACACACACACACACACTACGCATACACACTGGCAGCTGGAGCCCATAGCTCCAGTGCAGTGATCACCCAAGGCGTGCTTGATCACACGAAGGGGCAGAGCCCTCAGAGCCCCTCTACCCTGCCAGGAGGGAAGGCAGAGATCACAGGAGTGGGGGCCAGATCCAGAGCTGTGAGTCAAGGATGGATGGGTGGACCCAACAAAGAGAGGCTGGAATTAAGACAGACAGCCCTCTAGGTTCCAGTGTACCCACAGGGTGTCCAAAGACAGGCGCGGCTGCCCATCCTGTAAATAACCTACAGGGCAGTTGTTTGTATAAGAGCTAGTTGGAGGGAGGGATCGGGGCATGTTTACCCTATGCTTGAAACAATAACCAGTCTCACAGCATTCAGAAGAATACTTACATACAAGCCATCACTAAGTTAATTACAAAGATTCTTATCTGTTCATTAAAGCAGGCTGGAGGGCCTTCTATTTGGAAACACTTTGCAGTTAAAGGGACTATGTTATTAACCCTAACAAAATGATTTATTTGGGGATCGTGCCAGGTGAGGTAGAACCAGAAACCTTCACACAGACGGTGTGCCCTGGAGCCTGGGTTGATTGACGTAGGAGCCAAGAAGACTTCTAGGAGGAAAGCACCAGGTGGAGATCCTGGACAGGTTATGAAAACACCCGTGGATAGAAAGAACCCTGCAGAGGCTGGCTGGGAGAAAGGGGCACCCCGGGTGAGCTTGGGGGTCACCTTGGACAATCTGATCTAGCTTGGAAGGCAGTCAAATTGACTCTTCCCTGATCCAGTTCCCTGTCTATGAGGTGGTCTGATGAGATTCTGTCTCAGGCTGGTGTCCACTACCAGGAACGTGTCCCTTGCATTGCGGAAATGGAATGCACAGCCACTAGGCAGGCATGACCGGAGCTGTGTTCAAAGACTGCATTGGAAGAGCCCTACCCTGGGCTGCTCAGGCTCATCCCTGCCTGTGACTCAGCCTCCTGTGAAAAGAGGTTCTACGGTCTCACCTGGATGGTTTCCCCCGGGGAGGGAGGAGCCGGGGTGAGGATGGAAGGGCGAGAACGAACAAAGTCCAACTGGCCAAATGGAAAAGATACCAGGAAGGTCAGAACTTTCCCCAGAAGCAACACAAGGAGGACCTGTGCTGGCAATGGAGGAAACCCAGAATTGAGCAAAGACTCAGAAGCAACAGAGGGTCCTGGGGATTTTTTGGAAACTCACAAGACTGCTCCCCATGAGCTCGTGAGCAAACTGGCAAGGCAGGCATGATGTGCCTCAGTGGAAACTTGTACAGAGTGGTCCAACAAGACTGGGCTTTGGATTTTGCTGGACTTCCCTGAAGGTCCAGTGGCTAAGACTCCACGCTCCCAGTGCAGGGGGCCCAGGTTCAATCCCTGGTCAGGGAACTAGATCCCACTTGCTGTAACCAAAGTTTCCATGTGCAGCACCTAAGAGTTCCCTCGCAGTGCAACTAAGACCCAGTTCAGCCAAATAAATAAAAATAAATAATAAATAGTTTTGGGGTTTTTTTAAGAAAAAAAGATGAGGGTTTGGAAAGATGGTTATGATGCAGAGAGATGAGGATGGACTGGGGCCCGATGAGAGATGGAGCTATGCTAAGTGTTAACTGAAGCCAAGAATGGAAATGCTTTCCCAAATGGCTCTCTTGAGGTTTCAAATCCTTCCTTTCAATTATTTATTCTCCAGATTCCCTGGGTTCAATCCCTGTGTTGGGAAGATCCCCTGGAGAATAGAAAGGCTACCCACTCCAGTATTCTGGCCTGGAGAATTCCATAGACTATATAGGCCATGGGGTCACAAAGAGTCAGACACGACTGAATGACTTTCACTTTCACTAGATTCCCTAAGGGCCCATGCCCCCAGGAGTCTCTGTGCCCTGGGATCATCACATCATCTAGTAAGAGGAAAGGACTTAGGAGTTAACAGGGTGGGTTTGAATCTTGGTTCAGCCATTTGCTTCCTACAAGTGACTTCAAGTCAGTGTCTCAGTTACCTAATCTGTAGAATGGGGCGGAAGTTAGCTTCTTAACAAGGTTCATGTGAGGGTTGATGCTCTTTTCGTACCATGGAAGGCACATAGTAAGTGCTCAACAGATGAGTGAGTATTAGTATCGTGTCTTTAAATGCCCAGCACAAGACCCACTACCAGCACCGGAAGGAATCCATTCCAGTTTTGGAAGAAAACTGGACCTAGAACCATGGGTTGATTCACCCAAATTCCTAGAGTTTCATCGATTAAAGGAACTGGGATCGGGATCCGGGTCTCCTGACCCCTCTCCCATCTTCTCAGTTGTCCCCCTCCGGGGCAGACTTGACCTCCAGGCGTTTCAGTGACGTCACTGCCCTTCATCATGCTTTCAGACTGTGTCAGGTTATCAGGTTTGAACCCAAGGCCTTCTTGTTGCCTCTCTCCCGATCACCACCCATCTTCTGTATCATGGAGCGTCTGCTGCCAAGTGCAGTCAGAACCGAGGCCGGGGGTGCTGCCTCTGGGGGTGCACCACCTGGTCGAGTGGGTGGATGATCTGCAGCGGGGGAGGGAAGGGAGAGGAAGAGCAGCCCTGCGGAAGGAGGGATGTGAAATGTTCATCTCGTCTCCACCGTCTCCCCCGGGCTCGGAGTCGGCTTGAGGGATGGGCCTGTGCCCTGTCAGCAGCCCCGGCCCACGATGGATGTGGAACCTGGTAGGATGGTGTCGGCAACACTTGGTGAGATTCATTTCCCTGCTGTGAAGGGAGAAAAATGCGGCCTCCATGTCATCCATCGCTCTGCAGCGAAGCGGTAAACAGGCGCGCTCTTGGAGAGCAGCCTGGAGCTGAGCCCAGCTCAGCAGGCTTCCCGCAGGGGCTGGGAGGCTGGGAGGAAGCACTGGGATTCATTTCCTTGGGTGCCCAAGGCTGGGAGGACTCCTGGGTGCAGACCTACTGGGTGGGACCTTCTGTGGAGTCACACGGCACCGTCAAAAACCAAAAGTTACCAAGTGAGATGGACCATAAATTCTGCTTCATAATTGTTCTCACTTCTGTGATGATTCCAAGGGGGCAGTGGCTGGGCCCCCTCCAGGTTCCTGAAGCCCTGCCTTCCCCAAGCAGTCTCCTGCCTTGGGCTGCTCCCCAGACCACATCACTCTGGCGAGCCTATCCATAAACCAGCACACACGTCACCTCCTCCAAGGGGCCTTCCCAGATCCTCCCAGCTTTATCTCCCAGAACTCAGAGGTTCTCTACTAAAGTAGGCTTCTAGGTAGCTGAATAACTTGTATCCACCTCCACCCCACAGGCATATCTTTTCTGAGCCTTGTTCCTCCCAGCTTCCCCTGTAGTGAGTTACCTGCATTCTAGGGCAATCAAGGTCTCCGCTGGAACTCTCAGAAAACCAAAGTTCCCCATTTCTCTCCGAGATGAGAGGCCACCCCCTGGCATGTTCTGTCAAAGGCTCAATGTCAAGTACATTGTGCTTCCAGGAAAACACCTGGACACTTCGAGTGGGGTCAATGCTGCCTTCTCCCAGCCCGCCCCTTCCCTGCTCCCCTTCTCCTCTACCCCTGCCCCATCATTTCTTTCAACACCAACCTTCTTGCTGAGTCCTTGTCTGTTCTCAGCAGCAAAGTGCCTTCATGTCCACACTTCTGTCTCCGATGTCTTCTGTCTCCGATGTCTTCTGTCTCGCTTGCTAAGAAGGGCAGCAACTATGATTATTTCATTTAACAGATGGGGTCCAAATGTCTTATCTTGTTTAATAGATGGGAAAACTGAGACAGACACCAAGTCTGGCCCAGGGTGACATGAAGTCGGAGCAGGGACTGGAGCTAGATTGATTCTGAACCTGCAGAAGCGATTCCTTTCTGCATTTTTAAAGCTCCCAGCCCCAGCGTGAGGCCCCTGCTGGCTCCTTTGTCACCAGCAGGGACCAGGCTGATTCCAGTGCTCTTTCTATCTAATTTCCCAGCCCCTCCTTTACCCTGGGACCACCACGGCACCCTCCTCCCTGGCCTCTCCGCCCAGCTCTCCCCACTGCAGACTTGGGTCTCAGAGTCACCTCGAATCTGTATCTGACCTGCCCTCCGCCCCTCTCCCTGCCCTAGGTAGGCATTGTTTGCAGTGGGGAGAGGGGAGATAAGGCTCCGCCCCAGGTGAGAGGTCCTCGTAGGTGCTTCTGGTCTGTATCCTTGCTCATCAGTGCCCCCCTCCCCACTGTTAGGACCTCCTGGGGAAGTGGGAGGGCAGCTCATCCACACAGTTACACATACCAAGACTTTGCTTAAACCCCTAGTCTTATCCCTACCTCTCGCCCCCCTAGGCCTTCTGCCCCATGGATCACCAGGGGAAAGAGCATGCGGGGGGCACCAGGAGACCTGGTTCTCTCATTCAGTGCCCCTCTTTAGCCAGGCAGGCATTGGACGGTGGGGAGGTACCACCCAGCCATGCACCCAGATCCACAGACCTGCCGCATGGTATTAGACGAGCCCCTCCCTTCTCCATTTGTTAAGCAAGAGAGCAGGATCCATGAAATCTTAACTTGGGTCCACTCCCCACACTTTTCTACTTACACAAATTTTCACACACTACTCAGGGAGGGCATAGAACCCCTAAGGACCCTCCCACAGACTCCCCCTTAAAACTCCAGGCAAGCTATGACAGAGGCCCGTGAAAGATGGTTCCTAAGGACCCCAGCTTCACTCTCTGAGACGCACTACTTCTGTGTGCCCAGGAGAGCAGTCCTTTCCTCCCTCCAGGCCTCCAATCCCAGGAAAGGGGAGCGGAGGGGGCGTTTCTCTCTGCTCTCACACCGAGGGTGTTTGTAGAGTCAGCAGAGCCATTCCTCACCAAGCCAATCTCTCACTCCAACGCTGGCCCACCCGCTCCTCTGAAGAGCAAAATTAAAAGAGATCTGTCCTCAAGCTACATGGCTCATCCCTTTCTCGCTCAACAGCGAGGGGTTCCTGGGCCAGCAGCTCGAGGCAGGGATTGCCCGCTGAGAGCCTGGACAGGGGGCTCCATCTCCTTTGCCTTGGTCCTCCTGCTCCCAGCAGCCCTGCCCCTCCAACCCTCTCCTCCTGCCCTCCTTTCAGCCGAGGGACATTTTAAATGAATTTCATTTAAAACTTCAGAAGCAATCCCTTTCCACATTTTTAAAGTCCACGGCCCCAGCATCAGGCTCTCATTCTCATCTGTTCACGCTTTCGTTCAACAAGTAGCTCAATTTGTCACCCCTTTGCTGAAGCTTCCCCATCCTTCCAAGCTGAATTATGTGCCCTGCTTGGAACCATCAGAGGGAGCGTTTGCTTGAGGCGTCTGTCCTCAGAGTGAGGGCTCCAGCCACTGGCCCCTCTGCCTCTTCCTGGGGTGGGGGGTGAGTTACTTGAGGCACCGAACCCTTTTCATTCTCCTTTTTAACCCCAACCATGCCTGGAATAGAACACGTGCCAAGACAGCAGACTGCATCTCTTGATGGTGGGTCCACTCGTGCCCAGCACTGTGTAGCCACAAAGGGGCTGACCAAGAGCAATATATCTAGCAGAAGTGACAGGTGCAAAATCAAACAAAAAGCCACTGTGACCAGTGAGGCAACAGAGATGGGCACCGCCACACCCACACTATGCCCTTTATCTATTTACCCTACATCTCTGGCCACACTGGCACACACTCAGGCCCCCCCAGGCAGACAAGGTGCCCAGCACAGCAAGATCTCTTGGCCATCACCACCTCTGCCCAGGACACTGGGACCAGAAGACAGAGCTTAGTGTCAGATGCGCTCCTGGAAAGGAGAGTGAAGGATTGTGGGAAATTCCCTCATGGTTATTCTTACCAAGGCTGGGGAGGGGCTGGCAGAAGGAAGGAAGGGGAGAGGACCATTCTCCCGGTCTGCTCAACCACTTGGTTACTTTGGTCTCACTGGTGAGAGAACGTTATCCCAAATGACATGGGGACTCACTACAGGACAACTGAATGCCTAAGAATTGAACTTGGGGGCCTCCTTTGGGGGGTCTCCTCTTTTAAGAGGCTTGCAACTACAAAAGAAGTCTAGACCAAATCCCCATGGCACCCAAGGTCTCAATTCAACAGGCCCCAAGGAGGGGAACCACTCAGACCCAGTCAAGACCCTGGACAGCAAATGTCTTAAAGCAGCAGAGAGCGAATATTCCAGGCTTTCAGGCTATAGGGTCTGATTTCTGTTAAAACAGCTCCAATCTTTTAGCCCAAGAACAGCCACAGACAATGCCTGAACAAGTGGGTGTGGCTGTGCAGCTATACAACCAGGTGGCTGTCCGCTGGAACTCTAATATCACACACCTTAAAGAGCACACGGGCCCCTCTTGTCACTCAGGATTGCTCAGTGCTGGCGTGGCACAGCCCCTAACCCTAAACCCCTGCTCTCATAACACTGTTCAGGCTCCAGGGAAATGGGGGTCTTCACAACTTTTGCTCTGGGTTTGCAGAATCGGAGATGACAAAGTCAGAATGCTAAGAAGGTTTCTGGGGTCTGCTGCCGCCGGCCTCAGGCTCCTCTGGGTGGGATGGAGAACACAGGGTACATGAGAGCTGCAGAAGCCCTTCCGCAAGAAGATGAGTTAATTAGCTTTTCAAATCCTTGCTCTCAGATAGCATGAATGCCAAAGATGCTTAAAAAACAAAGTATCATTTCTAAGTAATGCCGAGTGTCCTTTTCTAGCTGTCTGACTGTTCCAATTAATGGTTCTGGAAGTACTCACAATTATCAAGTTATTATTTGTAGTCTTTGCTCTAGTTGACAGGGCAGCTAAGGAACATTTTGCTACCTTCAACAATTCTTACTAATCATACAGTGTAAATGTAGGTCTAGATGTAAAAGGCATGGTACTAATTCATTACATTAAGGAAAAAAATTGGACTTTTAACACTAGAGTTGTGAACATCTTTTTAATAAAAATATTTAATGATACTTAAATACCTTTTCAAGGCTTCCCAGGTGGCTCAGTGGTAAAGAATCCACCTGCAATCCAAGAGATGCAAGAGACTTGGGTTTGATCCCTGGGACAGGAAGATCCCCTGGAGAAGGGCATGGCAACCCACTCCAGTATTCTTGCCTGGAGAATCCCATGGACAGAGGAGCTTGGCAGGCTACAGTTCATAGGGTTGCAAATAGTCGGATATGACTGAAGTGACTGAGTATGCACACACTCCAATACCTTTTCAAAAAATTTTTTAAATTTCAGCTTTCTTTAAATAATTTTGATTAATTTTTTATATTCATTGATTACAATGTGGATTACACCTTTTAATTTTAATAGATCATTATTAAGACTTTGTTGGAACATATATAGCTGTTAAATTTTTGTTATCATTTGAACTTAAGTGTTTAATGATCAGATCAGATCAGATCAGTTGCTCAGTCATGTCCGACTCTTTGCGATTCCATGAATTGCAGCACGCCAGGTCTCTCTGTCCATCACCAACTCCCGGAGTTCACTGAGACTCACGTCCATTGAGTCAGTGATGCCATCCAGCCATCTCATCCTCTGTCGTCCCCTTCTCCTCCAGCCCCCAGTCCCTCCAAGCATCAGAGTCTTTTCCAATGAGTCAACTCTTCGTATGAGGTGGCCAAAGTACTGGAGTTTCAGCTTTAGCATCATTCCTTCCAAAGAAATCCCAGGGCCGATATCCAATGTATTCAAATTTTGTATACTTTGAATAAAATTACATTTTATCTTTTTATTCTTTAGTTGATCTTCAAATAGAGTAGCTATTCTCTACAGATTACAACTGAGTACTTGAAATGTGGCCAGTTTGAATTGAAATGTGCTGTACGTGTAAAACACACACTAAATTCTGGGGTACGCTAGTGCTAAGTCACGTCATTTGTGTCTGACTCTTTGTGACCCCATGGACTGGAGCCCGCCAGGCTCCTCTGTCCATGGGATTTTCCAAGCAAGAATACTGGAGTGGGCTGCCATTTCCTTCTCAAGGGATCTTCCTGATCCAGGGATTGAACCCATGTCTCTTATGTTTCCTGCATTGGCAGGCAGGTTCTTTACCACTAGGAGAACTTATATGAAAAAAAGAAACATAAAATATATCATTAATAATATTTTATATTGATTACCTGTTTAAATAACAGTTTGGACATCTTGGATTGAATAAATGTATTATTAATTTCACCTGCATTTTTTGCATTTTTTGCATTTGGAAAAGACCCTGATGCTGGGAAAGATTGAGGGCAGGAGGAGAAGGGGACAACAGAGGATGAGATGGTTGGATGGCATCACTGACTCGATGGACATGGGTTTGGGTGGAGTCCAGGAGTTGGTGATGGACAGGGAAGCCTGGCATGCTGCAGTTCATGGGGTCGCAAAGAGTTGGACACAAATGAGCGACTGAACTAAACTGAAAATGCAGACTATAAAATTCTATACGTGACCCACATTTGTGGCTCACATATTTCTATCCAATAAGACTGCTTGAGATCATTACTGTCAAGAGAACACAAATTATATGAAATCCTGATTATAACAACAATATCAGTGATTTTGCTGACATAATGGCAAGAAAGATAAATTTTACGGAGTAAATATGTGATCATTTAAGCATTACTTACATCTTGTTTTCTACATGATTTTGGCACTAATCTATTCTAACTTTCTCATGATTCTGATGTTATCAAGTCTTTTATGGTAGCATTTGAGGTGCAATTTACATACAGTGAAATACCCTCATTTAAGAATACAGTTGGATGAGTTTGGATCCGTGTAAACACGCATATTCCCAACACTTTGATCTAGATATAAAACAACTTCATCAGCCCACACAGGTCATTCATACTCCTTTCAATCCCCGAGAAAACTGATTTTTCTGATTTCTATCATCATAGATTCATTTGGCCTGTTCTTGAACGTCACATCATCAGAATCATGCATTATCACTTTGGTGTCTGGCTTTTTTTATATATCTTCATTGTATTCCTCATCCCAACATCAGCCCCATCCCTTCAAAGGACACCAGGACATACATGCATGGTAATAAAAAACTCTTCAAGATTTGCCACTATAATTCTGTATATTCTTTTCAGTTTTGTCATTATGAGGGTATGTTTGCCAAGGGAGGGGGAAAAAATACACTTTATTTGCCTGTCTGATCGCTGAATGAATGACATTTCGGTATTTAGACGTGGCACGTGGGCATTATTTGCACTCGCCCTGGGCTCTGCCGATGGTAGGCATGGGCCGGCTGAGGAGGGAGGGGACGCAGAGGTCAGAGCTGCTGGGGAGTGGAGCCTCCACCTTCCGTAGTTCAGGAGCCTGGTCTGGCTGGTGGGACTCAGCCTCCAGGGCTTCCTCGGAGAGGATGCTGCAGCTGTCTGAGGGCCAGTGGAGAAATCCCTTACACAGGAGTTGAGTGCAAAGGTGAAAAGTCCAAGGTGTGCAGGAGACCCATGAAGGGAGGAGCAAATCAAAGGGTCCCAAGACAGTGAGCTAAAACCAGCCCTGCTCATTTGACTGACAAGTACTTCTTGAGCATCTGTTGTATGCCCTCGGTGTGCTAAAGTTCACGAGGATGATGGAGAAAATGTGAATAAAAGACATCCCCTCTGCCCTCAAGGGGCTTATTGGTAATTGATAGAAGATAATCAAATAATCACATCTGTAAGGGATAAAACCTACAGAATCCAGCCCAAACTTTCTAGACAGGCACTCAAGCCTTTGTTCCTGCTGCCCGTTCCCCCAGAGAAGCTCTTCTGGCTCTTTCTTCCAACTACAGAAGCCTGGACTCATTCACCAAAGCTCAGCTCCAACGCCTCCCCTTTGTGAAATCTTCCTTGGTGTCTCCCATCTGAATTTTCGGCCTCTTCCCTTGAGTTCCCAGAGCACCTTCCCTGAATTTCTGTCATTGCATATATCATGTTTTGGGGAGTCATTTGTTTCTGCCTCTGTACTTCCTACCATTGGGGTGTAGGGGGATGGAGAAAGAGTGGTGTGCTTGAGAGCTTTCTTTGAGACCTGGTTCCACCTCTTAGAAGCTCTAAGACATTAGCTGGGTGGATGATTGTGTCTGAGCCTCAGTTTCCTGGTCAGTACAATGGGAACAATGATAGTTACTTTGTAGAGTTTTGTGATGATTAATTATGGCACAGATGGATTGAGTAAATGTTAGTCCCTACACACCACCACCCCCCGCCATGCCTCCCACCTTTGCTTAGAGGTCCAGGATCCTCATAAAACTGGAGTTGACCACTCTCACCTGGCCTTGTAGTCTCTGCAACCAGCCAGAAAGAGCAGACAGGTAGCTAAAGCAGGGAGTGAAGGGCAGAGAGAGGAGCTGGAGGCTCAGGAGTCCTGGGTTCCCTGGCCCACAGAGGAACTCAGTGGCTCAGTTCCCAACTGCGTGTGGCTAAGGATAGGGAAGAGGCGGCTCCTCTTGGGAGCATCCAGGCCTCCAGGGTGGACCCTGTGTGGTGGCAGGACCGACCCAGAGCAGCCGGGATCCAAGGGGACAGTGAGTGCCAGGACCAAGCCAGGCTGCTGGAGCACCGCCCATCGCCACTTCCCAAGTCCCAGCTCATCCCCATTCTCGAAGTGTGGCAGCCATGCCACCAACAAGCCTGGCAGCCTCTGGCCCCTCAGTTTCCAAAGCAACCTGGGAGCCCAGGGCCTTGCCAAGCCAGCCACCATGAGCTGAGGTGTCTGGGCCTGAGCCCCTGTCCATTCCATCACCAGGCTGCATGTGGGCTCTGAGTTGACTACAGACTGACCTGGAACACAGCCCCAGCTCATGTCAAGGGACAGCCCCCACCCCAGATGGAGAAGGCTGGATGGGAGTCTAGATCCTGAATTCACTGCTCCATCACTGATTCATTGTTTGACCTGGGCTTGAGCATCCCTTCTCTGTGTCCACTTTCTCATCTATAAAATAGGAAGAATAAGCTCTGGCCGCCCTGCCTCCCACAGCTCTGTGATTGTGAAATGAGACCGCACGAGAGGATGCACTCACATGCGGGTCCACCCGCTGTGTGGTGGTCCTGCTCCGTGCCTCAGTTCTATGAGGCAGCGCTTGGACAAGATGAGTGTAGGGCTTCCTCCCCTCCCAGCCCACATCTCCATCTTCCCTAAAAGCGGAAGAGCATCTCCTAGCAGCAGCTGCCTTGAAGGAAGGCTAAGTTTCCATTTTTGCCCTTAGAGGAAACTGAGGCTTGAATTTCACATACCCCCACCACCTCCAGCCATCCTCAGAGATCTCCAGGGCGAGTTCCCGTGTCCTGGAGGAAGTCCAGGGGCTCCTTGTCCTGAGAGATAAGCTCCCACGCAGATGCCCGCCCCTCCTCTCAGCAGCCAGCCTTAGCTGGGTCGGTCCTTCCCTCCCTCCCAAGCCAATTATCGCCATCCCTGGCAGCTCTGCTTGGCAGCTCAGACCGCCACACCTGGCCTGGCTAAGTCTCTCTGCTTCTATCAGTCCTTCCCTGTCCTTCCACTTCCGTCATCCTTTTTCCAAAGTCATTACATCCAATGGAGTTTCGCAGCTGGCCCGCTGAGCTCCAGGCACTGCACCAGGCAAGGCTGACACACGAGGAAGTGAGACGCAGCCCTTCTCAGTGGGGCTTCTGGACAAAACTGACCCCAGTGATGGAAGCTGATATGCTGTCCCATGTGTGTGTGTGTGTGTGTGTGTGTGTGTGTGTGTGTGTGTATGTGTGTGTGTGTGTTAGTCACTCAGTCGTGTCTGATTCTTTGCAACCCCATGGACTGTAGCCCTCCAGGCTCCTCTGTCCATGGGATTCTCCAGGCAAGAATACTGGAGTGGGCTGCCATTTCCTCCTCCAGGGGATCTTCTCAACCCAGGGACAGAACTCAGGTCGCCTGCATGGCAGGCGGATTCTTCATCATCTGAGTCACCAGGGAAGTCGAGTTTGAGAGCCCAGAAGGAGCCTGATGATGGGATGGACAGGGGCTTTACTCTTGGGGCTCAGGCCAGGGCACCTCAGCTAGTTGTTATATTATAACCTGTAATCTCATAGGTCATAGTTACAGCTAACATTTATTGAGCATATCCAGGTTCCAGGGAAGGGCTGAGGGATTTACAAGCATTATTGCCTGGAAATATCACAGCACTGTGAGGTGGGTGCCATTACTTAAATGAAATGGTCCCATTGCCATTAAATTTTTTTTTTTTTTTTTTTGCCACAACTTGCTGCATGTGGGATGTTAGTTCCCTGACCTAGGATCGAACCCACGCCACCTGCATTGGAAGCACAGAGCCCTTACCACTGGACCTCCAGGGAAGTCCCCTATTGCTAATTTAGAGATTTGAATACTGAGGCTCAGAGAGACTATCTTTGCTCTGCAAAGAGGTGGCAGAACCAGAGTTTAGACTCAGCCTGCCTGACTTTAAGTACCTTGCTCTCCATCTACTACATTATAACGCAGTAATGAAGAGGAGCCATTCCTTATGCCTAGGAGCATCTTGAATGCTAAAAAGAGATGATGTTCCAACAAGATTGGCCTTGATAGATGAACAGGACTTTGCCAGGCAGCCAAGGAAGGAAGGGCATTCCAAGCAAGGGAACAGCATGCACAAAGGCACAGAGGTGCACGACAGGTCTCAGTTCAGTTCAGTCGCTCAGTCGTGTCCAACTCTTTGCAACCCCATGGACTGTAGCACGCCACACCTCTCTGTCCATCACCAAATCCCGGAGCCTACTCAAACTCATGTCCATTGACTCAGTGATGCCATCCAGCCATCTCATCCTCTGTCATCCCCTTCTCCTCCTGCCTTCAATCATTCCCAGCATCAGGGTCGTTTCCAATGAGTCAGTTCTTCACATCAGGTGGCCACAGTATCAGAGTTTCAGCTTCAGCATCAGTCCTTCCAATGAACACCCAGGACTGATTTCCTTTAGGATGGACTGGTTGGATCTCCTTGCAGTCCAAGGAACTCTCAAGAGTTGACAGGTCTGGGGAACACCAAGCTCTTGAGTATACCAGACCCAAGAGCAATCAGAATTAATGGGGCCATGCAGGTTCTGTTGAGTCACCCCCACCTCCAACCAGTGAGAAGCTGAGTCCCAAGTGGGCTCCACCCGGAAGGCCAGGCAGCTGGAGCTGAGAGTGGGACCCCAGCCCCAGGTTTCCCGGCTAGGACTTTTGCTCCCATGGCAAGCTACCTCTCTGTTTCTCCCCTCTTTTCTCCTTTTCCCTCCACATCTCCCTCAGTCCCTGCAAACCGCTTCCCCCCCTCCCTGTCCCACCCCACCAGCTATGGAAACTCCTAACCTCCTGTCACCGAGGGATCCCCCTCTCTCCATCTCCTCCTGCATCTGGCCTTCCATTCACTGCCCTGCCAGCTCTAGTGTGCTTTGTCCACGATGCAGAGGACACCTTCCTCAGCCTTAGCATGGATCATTTACAAGTCCACGTACAGTGCTCAGGTCATGAACTGCTCACCGGCAGGTAAACACAGGTCTCAGATCCTTAGCCTGATTCAGCCCACTTCCGGATTGGGCACAGGTGTGCAGGGCACAGCCCCTGCAGGTGATGCCCAGTCTGGACAAGCCAGACCAGCCGGAGGCTGTCCATGCAAACATGCAGATGCAGGGCCCCTCTCCTGAGCTTTTTCCTCCGACCCTTGCCCTGCTGTCATTCACATCCAACTGATAATAATGCAAATAATTCTTGCCCATAGAAATGCAAATTGTTTTCAGCCAAATGCCATTGCTTGTTGTTCCGTGGCCACAGACTAGATTTGCCAGGTTTTGCATCTATTTGTAAATTCATTTCAGGATGCCTTCTTTGACTCTATACGTGAGGTACTTTGAATTCTCCTTGGAACAGGTTGTATCATCTCATGGGGCCCCTCACTAATTAATGAGTTAAATACAATCTTTGACACATGTTCATTTTATTTCAGTATGAGAGTCATGGTGGTACTTTTTCAAAATAAATGATCCTTTAATACTCCAGCGGCCAGCTTGGCATCTGGACCCTGGGATGGTGGGGGTTAGGGGCAGGGTGCCCCCAAGTGACAAGAGTGTGACCCCAGAGGTCTGACTGGCCCCAGGACTGCTGCTCCTGGCTAGGTGTTCCCTTGTCATCAGGCATGACAGGTGGGGAGTGAGGCCAGAGGGGTCCTAGTGATTCTTCTGGACAGTTGGTCCATAGTGTTTTTGCTAACAGAAGCGTGGAAAGACGTCAGTACTTCCTCCTAAAGGGAAGCCCCAGTCCCGCATTCTGAGCAGAAAGGGGCCATCTTCCCAGTCTTGCCCAGTCTGTGGGTCTCAGAGAGGAGGGCTCTGGAAAACGGGCACTCGGGATCTTTTGCTGGGCTCCTCAGGCAGCATTAAATGAGCACCTGCTGCGTGCCAGGAGCTCTAAGAGTGGAAACCACCAGGAGGGCCCCCATCTGGTCTCTTCCACCTTCCCTAGGCCTCAGCCCAGCTGCCACTCACCTCCCAACCGGCCCCGCCTTCAGATGGGCCCGTTTCCACCCCGAGCAAGCGTGGTCCCCCAGATCCTCGCGGGGATGTGGGGGCTTCTGGACTCCTGGGGAGCTGACCTGCCTCAGCGGCCACTCCCCCCAACCCCAGGGAAGACGTCCTTACATCGGCGCTTCCTTCCCCAGGGAGGAGATAAGCACTTTTTCCCACCAAAGCCCCTGGCAAACCTCTGGCTCTTTGGGGCCCCCGGTGTGGGTCAGTGAAAAGAGAAGCGGGCAGCGCATCACACACCTGTTAGTCTCTGAGGGCCTTGTGCGGGGGCTTCACCTGTTCGTTTTCCCACACAGAGGACAGGACCTCACCCCGTGAGGCTGTGAGCATGAACTAGAACCATGCTGAGAAATCTCAGCCCAGGGCCCAGAGCACAGTAAGCTCTGAATAAATGCTGGCAGCTAGCATTGTCTTTATTAATTATTAATCCCCCCGGGAAAGGTTAAGTGAGGTCAGCATTGTTCATTCCATCCTATAAACTGGCAAATTGAAATCCAGATGATAAGGAGATTCAAAATGTCTCCAAATGTAAGTTCAAGTACAGAGCCAGAAAACAGGAACCGAGGACCCCCACCCACCCCAATTTGAATTCCCCCCATCAATTCCCGAGGAAAGAAAAAGGCCAGGGCCATTTAATAAGCAGATGGGGCAGAAGGATTATGCGGCTGCAAAGGCCTGGCCATCAAAATCCCAGGAGTCCAGGGCCCAGGTTGCTATGCCCACCTCAGTGTAGTTAGGGGGCCCTGTGGGCAAGCAAACTGCTCCTGGCACCAAGGTTTAGCGCTCCAGGCACCCCCTCCAGGGAGCATAGGGGCGGAGACCCCTCCACCCGCTGCTCTGCTCGGAATGACCTCCCACCCCGCCCCCACCCGCCTCTGCAGCACCGCTCTGCTGGAATCCGCAAGCTGGTTTCCTGGAAAGCAGGTGATCTGAAAGCCCCCACAGAGGCTCAGTAAAGAGCTTCTGAGGTTCAACTGCAAGCCTGGAGATGGAGGGAGGGAGGGATGGATGGATGGATGGGTGGGTGGATGGAGGGATGAAAAGGAGAGTAGACTCAGATCTTCCCAGGAGATGACAGTCCTACTTCCCTCTGGAACCCTTGACCCTTGGGAGCCCCCTTGCACCCGCACTTAGGATCTACACTCTGCCTCATGGTCTCAGCCTGAGGGGTGCACTGCCTCCCAGTCTCGCCTCTCTCTGCTCCCCTCCACTCCTGGGTGACCTTGGGCAGCAGGTTCTTTCACTCTAGGCTTTGTCTCTGCAGGAGCAGAGGGTCCCACCCTGAAGGCCCCACACCAAATGACCCTTAAGGGAACCCACCCCAGTGGAGGCAAAGGGTCCAGGACTCTCAGGAACACCCACCCCAGCACCCACTGAGATGCCCTTGCACTGGGGCAGGAGACACATATGAAAGGCCCTTAGAGAAGAGCTGCCCACCAATGCCTGGGGCCTGATGTGGTTATCCGGACAAAGCCAACAGGATCCAGCTGGAGAGAAGAGGGGGAAAGACAGAGACAGAGACCAGAGAGATGAGGGAGATAAATAACAGAGAGAAAGAGAGATGGAGGAGAGAGAGAGAGATGGAGACTTACAAAGAAGCAGAGAAAGAAAGAGAGAGAGCGCTGAAGAGATTCACCAAGACAGAGAACACACACACAGAGATACACCTACAAATCCAAATATAGACCTGGAGGAAGACAGGCAGTGAGAAAATAAGGAATCTATCATCTACAGCAAGAAAGAGGAAGAAGGGAAGGGAGGAGGGGAAAGACAGAGTGAGCGAAAGGGGAACTGGAAAAGGAAAATGGACAAGATGCAGAAGAGACAGCAGAAGAGAGCGGACAGAGAGAAGCAGGAGGACTGTCAGGACCGGGAGCGGGGCCAGCAGGAGAAAGGGCAGCCGCAGAAGCATCCTGGCCCCGCCAGCCCCACCACCCACATGGCTCCTGATTTCCTAAAGGCATGAGAACGATAACCATTAATCTCTATAAATAATTTTATCCACCAAGCCTCCTAAATGGGTTCTTTGTGTCTATGAAAGCTTTTAAAAACCATTTGCTTGGTAAACATACAGACAGCCAACAAAGACCTTTTCCCAGCAGCGGGAGGGGAGGCTGAAAGACCAATTAGGCAGAGGGGTAATTAAAAGGGAGAGTGTGCCTGCTAGCCCCCTGCCCACCTCCTCCCCTGCCGGCCTGGGAGCCAGCAGAGGCCGCCTGTCTGGCCCGGGTTCCTGGCCCTCCATCCAACTCCCCATAGCCACGCCCTGGGGCTTGTAGGGCCACACCTCGATCTCTGCCCTGCACTGTGTCAGCCACCTGCACAGAGAGGGCATCTGATTCTTTTTATTAGTATTAAATTGCATTCATAATTTTATTAATAATTTTTTTAGAATATAATTGCTTTACAATGTTGTGTTAGTTTCTGCTGTGTGGCAAAGTGAATCAGTTATACTTAGATTTCCCTCCCATTTAGGCCACCAGAGCACTGAGTAGAGTTCCCTGTGCCATACATTATGCTTTCGTGAGTTACCTACTTTATACACAGATTTGTGTATTTATGTCAATCCCAATCTCCCAGTTTATTCTACCCTCTTTCCCCCCTTGGTAACCCTAAGTTTGTTCCCTACATCTGTGACTCTCTTTCTGCTTTGCAAATAAATTCATCTGTACCATTTTTCTAGATTCCATCTATAAGCCATATTATACAATATTTATTTTTCTCTTTCTGACTTACTTCAGTCTGTATGATGGTCTCTAGGTCCAGTCACATCTCTGCAAATGCCACAATGCTATTCCTTTTTATGGCTGAGTAATATTCCACCATATATATATGTGTACCACATCTTTATCCATTTATCTGTTGTTGGACACTTAGGTTATTTCCATGTCCTGGCTATTGTAAATGGTGCTGCAATGAACATCAGGGTGCACGTATCCTTTCAAATTCTGTTTTTCTCCAGGTATATGCCTAGGAGTGGAGTTGCTGAGTCACATGGTAGCTCTTCCCTGGTGGATCAGACAGTAAAGAATCTGCCTGCAATGTGGGAGACTTGGGTTTGATCCCTGGGTTGGGAAGACCTCCTGGAGAAGGGAATGGCTACTCACTCCAGTATTACTACCTGGAGAATTCCATGGACAGAGGAGCCTGGCAGGCTACAGTGTATGGGATTGCAAAGAGTCAGACAACTGAGCAACCTTCAGTTTTTTTCCCTTGGTAACTCTAGTTTTAGTTTTTAAAGGAGCCTCCATACAGTCCTCCATAGTGGTTGTATCAAGGAGGTGTAGGAAAGAGAGTATCATATTCTTAATAGAAGCCCGAGGGAGATGAAACCTTGGCACTGGTATTCTGATGGGTTTAGAAAGTTCTTCTTTGTCACTAGTCTGAGTCTCTCAGGCTTTTCCATGCCCTTCAGCCTTTAGATCTGAGTTTTCCCAGCTGTCTAAAAACGGTGACCTCTCAGACAGGGAGTTTCCTATCCCTGGATTTCAATGTCTAGTATCAGCCCCAGGCCCTCCTTTCAAATAAGTTTCAAGGCCCCTCGTGTGCCCATCTCTGGACTGGCCCACTTTGTCAATATCCCTCCTAAATCTTCACTTGGAACCAGACTTGCCCAAAGAAGAACCACCTTCCACTTACTTTGGCTCCTGTTTTGTATGACAAAATCCCAGAAGTTAGCTGCCTGGGTATCCATACCTCCCCTACCAACCCATTGCTGCTACGTATCAGCTGACTTATTTGCTAAAGCCCCCAGATCTTCATTATCCTGCTGACATAGCCTCAAAGCAGGATGTCCTCTTTGTCCCTGTAAAACTTCATCTTGTCAGATTCTAGTCTTTGCTACAAACAACAGAGATGCTCTTAGATCCTGATTGCAGCACTCAGCTTATTTGCAATCCCTTCTGGGCTCCATTCAACCTCTGGGCTGCACTCAGGGGCACTGCCGGGGACACTCTGGGTGTCGCTAAGCACAAGCTCCTGTGTCTCCCCTTGCTCCTCAGTGGTGATCTATGTGTGTAATGCTTTGGTTCTTTGAACTGCCCACCGCCTTCAAGCACCCACTCAAGCTACACATAGTGGCCTAGCTATGCCAGAGAGCAGGGACCCTGGCTTCACTGGGCAGGCCCCCACATGGCCCAGCATGGTCCACTGATGCTGAGTCACCTTCATTCATCCCTCTCGGACCCCACAGTTCCCTGGCTCAAGGAAATCAGAGGTCACACAGGCTCCAAACAGCAAAGCAGGAGCCGGCACCCTCCCACCAGTTGTGATGAAGCAAGAGCCTGCCTTTCTGATGTCCAGAGGCCTTGATGAGAACGGCTGTGGGAGGAGAAGCTACTGGATGGCAGATCATTTCCACGCGCTGGTACTTAACAGCTCTCGGCACAAGGCCCCGGTCTCCCAGGGATGTGGTAGCTTTCCCAAATTCCACCTGTGTCAAATTGAACACAGAAGAATAGCCCAGGATTCCAGCCAGCCTTTCCCTGAGTCCTGTGTCCAGCAGCAGCCACAGCCAAGGAGGGTAGGCAGGGCACAAGTCACTGGCTAGAACTCATTCTGGGTTAACAGACATCTCAATTTAGTGCCTTACGTCGTGTCTAAGATTGTAAATTTTGTGTGGCTGCAGCTCTGCCGTTTGGCTCCCTGAGAAAGTTACTTAACCTTTCTGAGCCTCTGTTTTCCGATGTGTAAAATGAGAATACTACTGCCTCCTTACAAGGGCCACCTGGGTATTTAGTGAGCCCAAGGAGCCATGGAGGGTGCTTCAAGTCAGCCCCACAAACAGGTACAAATCCACTTCCCAAAACTCTTGGAACCAGATTTTTTAAAAATCTTTCATTGCCTATTCTGTTTCTTTCATGCTGCTCCCAAGGATGCACACCACAGTCAAAGACACTCATGTATGTATCTGCAGAGAATCACGTGACTATCGACAGGAAGCAACATGAATAAACAGTATGGTTACAGCCTCATTTCTGGTCAAACTGTTAGTCACTGAGTCATGTCTGACTCTTTGTGACCCCATGGACTGCAGCCCGCCAGGCTCCTCTGCTCATGGAATTCTCCAGGCAAGAATACTGAAGTGGTTTGCCATTTCCTTCTCCAGGGGATCTTTCCAACCCAGGGATCAAACCCAGGTCTCCCACATTGCTGGCAGATTCTTAAATTATCCAAGCCACCAGGGAAGCCCTCCATTTCTGGTCAAAGTCTCCACAAAATGAGTTTTGAAACAAAGCTCAGGTTTCCGGCATCCTTGCTGCTGCTGCTGCTGCTAAGTCGCTTCAGTCATGTCCAACTCTGCACGACCCCATAGATGGCAGCCCAACAGGCTCCTCCGTCCCTGGGATTCTCCAGGCAAGAACACTGGAGTGGGTTGCCATTTCCTTCTCCAATTCCAGCATCCTTAGCTTCCTGAATTGCAGGTTCCCTGGCTCAGCAGGTAAAGAATTCACTGGCAATGCAGGAGACACAGGAGATGCAGGTACGATCCCTGGGTTGGGAAGATACCCCAGAATAGGAAATGGCAACCCACTCCAATATTCTAGCCTGAAAAAAATCTCATGGACAGAGGAGCCTGATGGCTACAGTCCATGGGGTCGCAAAGAGTCAGACACGACTGAGTGACTAAACACGTGTACACTGAATTATTGTCCCCATTTAAGAGATGCGGTGACAGAAGCCAAGAGAGGGGACTCAGGCTTTGTTGCCCCAGGATGCCCAGCCCATGTCCTCAGCCCAGGCTGAGGTCTGTCCATCTGCGTCTGGGACCTGAGGCCTTCCACAGCCACCTTACCTTTTAGAGGGATCAGCACATAATTTTGTCTTCTGCCTCCCATCCAGCGCCTTCATATCAAGTCCTCTTTTCCATCCTGGCAACCTCTGAGTGGCAAACTGGCAAGGTTTAATGTCTGTGAACAAGGCATTAAGTCCAAGACTCGGGCGTGACCTTTGCAGCAACCTTTCAGGGCTTTGTCCCTTCTGCCCCCCACCTGCCTGCCTGGCTGGCTTCTCTTCCCAGCCCAGGCCATCTCCCAGACAATGTCCCTCCCCCAGGCCTCACGCAGGCCAGGGTCAAAGGTCCACTACAGCTCAGCACCCATGGGGGCCTGTGTGGGCTTACTTGTGAGCCAGAGGCAGGCATGGAGGGGATGGGATGAGGGCTGAGAGCCCTGCCATGACACAAGGACTGTGGATCAGGGGCATGGCTTCCCAGGGCTCTGGAAAGCTCTCTCCACCCAGCCTGCATTCATAGCCAACAGGCCCTAGTCCCAGCAGGGGGAGCATCACCAGGAATGTAGGCTGGCCATGTCTTCCTGCTGGGCACCTCCCCAGTCCACAGGCAGTGCCTTCCCCCAGCTGCCTTCCCAAACCCCAAAGGGTCTCAGGTTTACTGACGGTCTGTGTACTGGGCCGTCCCCAGGTTCAACCACCCCTTCTGTCTCAGTCCTGTGGCTGGGCTCCCA
The DNA here is from genome assembly GCF_029407905.1 of Bubalus kerabau. NCBI lineage: Eukaryota > Metazoa > Chordata > Mammalia > Artiodactyla > Bovidae > Bubalus > Bubalus kerabau. The sequence continues at coordinate 49,006,651 of NC_073627.1, forward strand.
GCCTGAGGTCATTATATGTATACCTTCCCCACTTGCATGCTAAGTCACTTCAGTCATATCCGACTCTTTGCGATGCTATCTATGGACCACAACCCACCAGGCTCCCCTGTCCATGGGATTCTCCAGGCAAGAATACTGGAGGGAGTTGCCATGAGTGTTTCCCTATTGCTGCTATAACACAGCACCACAAGCTTGGTGGCTTAAACACATTTGTTATTCTACAGTTCTAGAGGCCAGAAGCATATCACTTGGCTAAGACCAAGGTGTCAGCTGAGCTGTGCTCCTTCTGGAGGCTCTAGAGGAACATCTGTTTCCTCACCTTTTCCAGTATCTAGAGGCTGCCCGCATTCCTTGGCTTGTGACCCCTCCATCTTGAGGGCAAGTCTTCACCATCCATCGTTCCAACCTTGTTTTTGCCATCATATCCTCTTTGCCTCTTCAGCTTCTTTTCTCCATATTTAAGGACCCTTGTGATTATTTGGGGTCCACAAGGATAATGCAAGACATTCTTCTTACCTTAAGGTCAGCTGATTAACAAGCCTCATTCCATCTGCAACCTTAATTTCCTTTGCTATATAAATTAACACATCCACAGGTCCTTGGGATAAGGATGTGGACGTCTCTGAGAGGCCATTGTCTGCCTACACCATTATGCCAACAGCCACGGAAGCCAGGGAAGCAGCATACTGAGGGCAAAAGAGTGTGGGCTGGGCAGTAAGGAGGCCTCAGCTCACAAACTGTTCTGCCCCGCAGTGCTGGTGAGACCTTAGATAAGTGACTTAACCTCTCTGTGCTTCAGCTGTCTCATTCATTCAACAAGGATGGTGGAATACCTAGGTATGCTGAGCAAGGACTTCCTCTCAAGGAACTATGACTTAGTGGGAGGGAGATGGAAAAGAACCAGATCAATATATTAAATGTCAGGTGGTAGGCATAATTGTTATAAAGGTAGACCAGCAGGCTAAGGGTATAAGGACTGAAGGGTAGGATGGGAAGCTATTTTAGGAAACATAGTCGAGAAAAGCCTCTCTGAAGAAGTCACAGTTGAGCTGGAAAAAGTGAGTGGATGGATCAGGGCCTGTGAATGAATATCGAGAAGGACATTCCAGGCAGATGCGAACAGAGGCAAAGGCCCTAAGGCAGGAGTGTGCCCGGAGAGTTTGAGGAGCGGCAAGGAGACCAAGGTGGTGAAAGGAAGCCAGTTGTGAGGACCTTGGAGAGACGATGGGCTTCCCTGGTGGCTTAGGGGTAAAGAACCTGCCTGCGATGCAGGAGACCCGGGTTCCATCCCTCAGTCGGGAAGATCCCCGGAGAAGGAAATGGCAACCCACTCCACTCTTCTTCCTGGAAAATCCCATGGACAGAGGAGCCTGGCGGGCTACAGTCCATGGGGTTGCACAGAGTTGGACACGACTGAGTGACTAACACTTTCATTTTTCACTTTTTTGTGGGGAGGTAATGGGGTCACAGTGGGGGCCTGGTGGGCTATGGGGGAGGGCTCTTTGGGTTTTACATTAATTGAGATGGTGAAGTTGAGAGTAATAACCTTTCAGGAATTAATGGTCTGTAAGAATACATAGCACAAGGGCTGAAACACAGCAGCAGCTTAATAAACTGAAATCCCTAAGTTCCAGGGCAGAGGCCATGTCTCCTGGTGGATCCAGGAGCTCTCTCAGGGGTGCCTGCATCTCCCCCATCAGACGAGAGCATCCTCCACGTGTGAGCTACTTCAGGGCCCTGCAGGGCCTCCTCTGAGCTCAGACATCACATCCTAGAGCCCAGCCCTCTCCTGACAGCCTCCAGCCTCCCAGCCCTGTTTGTGTTTTCTCAGTATTTCCCCTCAGCCCCTGTGGTTCTGTTAGTTTTTGTTGCTCCTTTATTAATTGGCTTTTCTGTCCTTGGGATTATTTGATTTCTGCCTAATTGCTTGATGACAGCAAGGCGTATTTTCGTTCTTATCTTTCCCAGAAGACAGGGCAGGTGCTGGAGAGTGGGCCAGGCTGACTGCTCAGGGCCCGTCTGGCCTTCTCTGAGGCAGCCCTCCTCTCCCACCGGGCCTCTGAGGTCCCCTTCCTGCCTGTCACCCTAGAGGGGACAGAGCAGGGAGGCCAGAGCGTGCAGCTCTAAGCTGCAGGTTGGGGCCACCCTGAGCGTTCGCAGGTGGTGGGGGGTGTTGGTGCAGGGTCGCGGGGTGGCGGGCTGGCAGATCCGGTTAAACTCCTTCCGTGGAGCACGAATCCAAGCCGCTGGGCTTGGCCTTGAATACACACCGTCACTCACCCTCAGCAGCTGGAAGATGGGAGCCCTAAGATCATGGCTGAGACAACAGAGGCTCCCAGGGAACCTGAGTGGGGCCACAGGGCCTGCGGAGGGCGGAAGGAGAGCCAGCTCTGCGAGAAGCTAAAGGTAGGCCCTCCCCTTTCCGTGAGCGGGCCCTCTAGAAACTCTCCGAATGGTGACTGACAGGCAGGGGAGCCAATAGTGACCGCTGAAGGTAGCCATCGATGGACCTGGATTTGGGTGGACTCCGGGAGTTGGTGATGGACAGGGAGGCCTGGCGTGCTGCGGTTCATAAGGTCGCAAAGAGTCGGACACGACTGAGCGACTGAACTGAACTGAAGGTAGCCATCGGGCCCACCCTAGGGCTCAGTGAAAAAGCCAAGTTGTAAAATCTCTACAGCGTGATCCCATTTCAGTTGAGTGAATGCTACACAAATGCACGTAGAAAGATCCATTCTTTCAACAGGTGTTTACAGAGAGTTCTATGTGCCTGATCTCATCTGGTTACTAGGGATACAGGACGGGGAAACAGATGAGACCCTGCTCTCCTGGAAGTTACATTTCAGAAGGAGCCATGGGTCATAGACGAATAAATCAGCAACTGGTAATTCCAAATAATAATACATGTTGGGGAATAAAATGGGGAGCAACAAGAAATGTCATGGCCAGGGAAGACCTCTCCAAGAAGGTGGCATTTTTGTTGAAACCTAAGTGATGAGCTAGTCGTGTGATAATCAGGGTGAGACTGTTTCAGGCAAAAATAGAATAGCTTAGGCAAAGGCTCTGAGGTGGGAATGAGCTTGCTGTGTTGGAACAGACAGAAGTCCTTTGGGAGCAATTGAATTTTCCTCTCTGTGTTGGGCAGACAGGAAAGCAGGGGCCAGATCAGAAAAGGCTTTGCAGCTATGGTGTGGCATTGGAATGCTATGTTAACAGGATGCTATTGAAGGATTTTGAACTCTGTATAGGAAAATATCTGAAAAGATATCTGGTATACTCTGAATGGGCTTCCCTGGTGGCTCAGTGGCAAAGAACATGCCTGCCAACGCAGGAGACCTGGGTTCTATCCCTGGGTCAGGAAGATCCCCAGGAGTAGGAAATGGCAACCCACTCCAGCATTCTTGCCTGGAAAATCCCATGGGTAGAGGAGCCTGGCGGGCTACAGTCCATGGGGGCGCAAAGAGTTGGACACGAGTAGGCAACTAAACAACAACAATGCTCTGAACAGTGGTTATCACTGAGGAGAGAGGGTTGAGGAGGGTGAAAGAGGAAAGGATAGGGTGTCAGACAGCAAGACTAGTGTCAAGTTATAAGATAGGAAGCAAACACCCACACACTGGGTGGGGAGCGGGGGAGGACCCAGCACCGGCAAGGCAGGAGGCTTCAGCCAGAGGCCTGGGGTGGGGACGGGGGAAGTGGTCCCCAGCCTCCAGTGGGAGAGGCACTGGACAGAGGATGGGAAGTAGCTGGAAGCTGTGTGTGTGTGTAGCCCCAGGGGACCCTGTGAGGTTAGGACCGACAGGACGTGGGCTCCCATGACGTGAACAGAGGGCCAGCTCTGCAGACTAGGTGCTCATGGTGGGGAGAGGGAAGGGTTGGGGGAGGAAGCAGCAGCCTCTGGCTTCCAGGTGCTGGGTCTCTAGGAACTATTTTTCCATGTGTTCATTTACTCAGTGAGCACGTTTTAACTGTCTCTGAAGTTCCAGGATCACTCTCATTATCAGGGGCGGGAGAATGAATGTGAACCAGCATCCTGCCTTCTTGGAACTCAGAGCACAGCAGTAAGAGCTGTGTCCACTTGCCAGACTTACCCCATTGAACGAGGAAGAAGGAGGAGGGAAGGAAGTTGTCTGAATATGTGCAGGTGCCAGGCGTATGCTGACCTCTTACATTCACCATATGGTTTAGTCCTCATGACCACTCTAGGAGGAAGAACACTGCACATGATTTACACGTGAGGAACCTGGGGCTCAGAGAGGTTAAGGGATTTGCTCAAAGTCACAACACTGTAAGCGTGAGCTGTAATTGGAACCCAGATCTGTCAGAATCCAAACCCTGGGCTCCTCTGAGGCCACCACGCTGGAGGTGGAGAAGGGTCTTATTTTCCCGGGCTGGACAGGGCAGGTATGGACCCATGGGTGGTAGGTGATCACCGGGTATGAGGTTGAGGGGCCAGCTACCTGAGACTGACCATACTGGAGGGAGGGGGTACTAGGGAGTCAGACCCTTCGTGCCTGTGATCTTGGCCCAAGCCCTATAGGGAGCACCCAAGCAAGCCTCTCTGAGCTGTCCCCTGGCCCTTGAAGCTCTCTCTCTGGGGACACTCAAGGTCTAAGCTTTGGAGACTTCTCTTCTACTACACTGGGGCTCCCAAGGCTGCTCAGAAATCTCAGTCACATACACACGCACACACAGTCTGTGGTCTCTCAGCCAAGCATTCAAAGCCCTGCCCAACGAGGCCCCAAACTCCTGAGTTTCATTTCTAACATCTAGCACCTCCCAGCACACACACCGCATCCTACAGCCAAGCAGGGATCATTGGTGGCCAGGAACATAAAGCCATCCATCCTCATTCAAGGGAGGTTAAGGGGAACACACGATAAAGAATCCGCCTGCTAATGCAGAAGACACAGGAGATGTGGCTTCAATCCCTGGGTTGGGAAGATCCCCTGGAGAAGGAAATGGCTACCCACTCCAGAATTCTTGCCTGAAAAATCTCATGGACAGAGGAGCCTGGTGGGCTACAGTCCATGTGGTTGCAAAAGAGTCAGACACAACTTAGTGACTAAACCAAGCAAGGGAAACACACAGGACAGCTCATGGGGGGACCCAGGCTTCTCTCTGCTCCTCAAGCACTTCTGCTTCTTCTGCCTACTCACATTCCCTGGGCTGGCACCAATTCCTGCTCCCGGGATGAGCTTCCTGTCTGTTCACCTGCTCACCACCATCCATCTGACTAGGTCTCTGGGTTCAAATTCCCAGGAGCAGGGCTCTGATTGGCTCAGCATTAGGTCAGGTGTCCATGCCTGGTCCAGTCAGCTCCGTTGACAAGCAACTGTGTTCGCTGGACATTGGACTGTGTCCTAAGGGTCCACGGTCTCTCAGAATGGGCAGCGAGCCTAGAACCACGGTTGACGTTGGGCCATTTCTTGATCCTCACACAGACCTATCTGTGCCAGCCTTTGCTCTCACTGTCCCCTCCGCCTGGAACACCCTGCCCACAGATCTCTGTCCCTCGTGGTCCAGACCATGTATGATTTAGATCTTCATGGTGTAGATCCATGGTGTAGCTCTCCAAGTCCTCCAGCTGGGTAACAACCCCCTACCCTCAACACCTTGTGATGGCCCCCTCTCCCACCTCTCCCACCAATGGCCTCATCCAATGATTCCCTCCTGGTTTGTCTGGGCTTCCCTCCCACACACATGGATTTGGTCCTGCCCAGCCCCAGTTTGCCCGAGCACCACACCTTTCACCCCGGTCTATCTCCCCACCCTGACCCCACCCCCTACCATGCCCTGCACTGATGTCCAGACAGACTGAGTAAAGGAAAAGCTAATGCAAGTTCTGGAGACCCAGTCAGGCTGGTGAGGCTCTTACTGGGAAAAACCACCCACCAGGCTTTTCCACAACAAAGTTGACCCCCTGTCTAGACTGAGAAAGTGTATCCTTGCCAGCCCAGCCTTCAAGCTAACCTCCCACCCTCAGGCCAGAACAATTCAGCCCGACTCCCCCAAGGGCGCCCATCTCCCCCAGCTTCTCATTCTGGAGCACACCTCCTTCCCTTCTTAACACCTAATCTGGAACTCAGGAGGGGGTTCCTCTCTCACCACCTTGCCACACCTACAAAGACTTTTAAAGCGGAGATCACAGTCAAAATGCTCAGAAACTAAAGATAATAATCCCACTCACCTTCACTCCCTTTGTCTGCAGAGCAGGGTTTGACTTGGACTTTCCATTCTAGACCCCATTAATTTTTTTCCCCTCTCTTCTTTTTTAAACACAGGGTAATATCAATCCTCTTTCCATAGAGGAGAGGCTTTCAACTTTGGCACTAGAACTGGAGTTTGATTTATTTATTGTTTGATCTTTTTTTTTTTCAAAATAGATTTTCAGAATAGAGTTTTCTTTTTCCCAGCCAAAGGGACCCCCTGATCCTCTGGACCAAGCTAGAGCTTTTACAAAAATAATTGCTCAGATCCAGGAGGAGAGGTGACCCGCCCAAGGTCACACAGCATAGGTAGGCTGAGGACCCAGGTCTTCCGACATCCCTCTTCTGCACTCCCCTCTTTCAACTGCAGATGGTCATTTTTTATAACTAGCAGAAACTATGTGCTTAAACAGAAAAACAGGAGAGAACTAGACCAATGAGCATCACCCAAGAGAAGGCAGAGGGTTTCCCTGGTGGCTCAGATGTTAAAGAATCTGCCTGCAGTGCAGGAGACCAGGGTTCCATCCTGGGTCGGGAAGATCCCCTGGAGAAGGGAATGGCTACCTACTCCAGTATTGCCTGGAGAATCCCATGGACAGAGGAGCCTGGTGGGCTACAGTCTACGGGGTCGCAAAGAGTCAGACATAACTGAGTGACTAAGCACACACAGACACAAGAAAAGGCAAAAGCCAAAACCAGCTCTTGCACAGCCCAGCACAATTAGGAGGACAGTCCCTGCAGGACCACAGAGCTGGCGACTGGGCCCTGGGGGACAGCAGCAGAACCACAGCTGCCTCGAGAGCCCCCTGCCACCTAAGCGGGGTCTTGGGCACTAAGAAATAGTGGCCTTGATGCCTCTGCCTCCCTGGCGCTCCAGGTGAGGCCAGGATCCTGGGGTCTACTCCTTGTCTGGCTGCTGTCGTCACAGAGCCCGAAGTTCATGGGGGCTCACTAGGTGCCAGGCCCTTTGCACACACAGCCACATCCAGCCTTCCCAATGACCCCATGAGGCTGGATGTGGGCACATTCCATTGTGCCCACTCTACAGATGACGAAACTGAGGCTCAGAGGAACCCAGTAGCTTGTTCAAGATCACACAGCAGGTATAAAGTATAGATCTGGGATCAGAAGCTGCCTGGCTCCAGACTCCACAGTCTTCCCCATATTCCTCTCAAATTAGGTTTTTTAGAGTTCCACCACCGAGAAGGAGCCAGGGGGGCAGAATCAGAATAGGACTGAAAGACCATTCTTTCCACTAATTAAAAAAAAAAAAATGCTGTCTGTCAGGAGTGCCCAGGGCCATGCAAATCAGCAGGTGGTTGACTTCATGGCCAACCAGGGTGTACCCCAGCCAGCAGCATCAGCAGATTAGATGCTTACCTGGGATCAGGCCTGTCTTCTCTTCCCCTGGAAGCTGGCCCTGCCTGTGTGTTCCCAGCCATTCCCAGGCCAAGACAGCTACATGACCCAGAAGAGAGGCGTGGTCCCAACCATGGAGTTGGGTGGCATCAAAGTAAAGTTAGATGGAAGCGGTAAAGAATCTGCCTTCCGATACAGGAGATGCAGGCTCAATCCCTGGATGGGGAAGATCCCCTGGAGTAGGAAATGGCAACCCGCTCCAGTATTCTTCCTTGGGAACTTCCATGGATAGAGGAGGCTGGCAGGCTTACAGTCCATGGGGTCACAAAAGAGTCAGACACGACTTAGCGACTAAACAACAACAAGGCCGTGCCAGGGCCAAGGATGGACCTGTCCCCGTTCCAGAAAGTCCTGCCCTGATGGAGGAGGGGGAGAGGGAGAAGGCTCTGGCAGGTGGGAAAATGCAGCTTCTCTCTCCTTGGAACTTGGGTCTTAGGGGGACTCTCCGTGGGATTGGTGCTCATACAAGTGAAAGCCCACTATCTTGAGATGACCGTCAGGGCCCTGTATGACCTGTGACCTCACTGACCTCATGCCCTGTTCTGTCCCCGGTGCTTGCTCCTTCCAGCCACATCTGCCACCTCACTATTCCTCAGGTACCCCAGGCCCAGTTCTGCCCTTGGGCCTCCGCAATTGCAGTTCCCTTTTCCTGCACCTCCTCCAGACTTCACACGCTGATTCACCCCTTCTCGTCCAGAACACAATCTAGAATCGCAAGTCAGCCCACAGTTGCCCGACCACCCTTTCTTGCCTTTTCTCCTTAATATCTCTGGCCATCAAGTATATTTTGTTCTAACGGATGCGTGCATTTGTTTGTCTGTCCCAAAACAAGCTTTGCGAGGGCAGGGCTTTCATCCATTTTGTTCCATTCTTGGAGTTTCCAACAGTATCTGGCACATACCCACACAGCCCTTGAATGAGGTCTTCAGCTTTCCGAAGGCAGGAGCCAGCGTCACCTGGGCCACAGTCTGAGTTGGTGTTTGGAAGCGGCAAACACCAACCGCTTCCAAACACCAACCACTTGTCACATCCAAGCACCTGTAAGATCACCCAACTGTGAACGAGAGAGTGTGAGGGAGGGCAGTGGGAGGCAGGCCAGGGCAGGAAGGAAATTTCCATCGGGTGGTCCCAATTATCACGGTAATTATAGCCTCATGTTTCTCTCCATCGCAGCATATGCTTCTGTTCAACCCAGAGGGTCTAGACCAACACTGAGGGGGTGTGTGTGTGTAACAGACAGAAAAAGAGACAGAGAGTCAGAGACAGAGAGAGAGAGAGGGGAGAGGAGGGAAAGAAGAAGGGAGGGAGAGAGAGAATGGAGGTGAGACAGAGACAGAGAGGGAGAGGGAGACGAGAGAAATTTTTAGCAGAACATATTCAGAGTCAACTGGCAGCCACAGACCCATGGTACCCAAGGGGTATATGCCAGCAAGAACAACTGCCTTCTCCCTTCTAGTAAATCCCTCACAGGGGCTGTGGGACCTGAGTTAATATGGAGATTCTAGGAAAGAGCAATTAAGAGCCCCCCCAGGCTGTATTTACTTGACATCCAACATCTGGATGAAAAGTGAAAGATCATCATTGTCAGAGTGTTTTATTTTTCTCTGCACAAAGCTCTAGGTATTTAGAAGAAACATCTGGGTGATGGGCTGGCTGATTCTGCTTTTCGTCCAGATGCTCAGCATTACCTGGCTCAGCCTGACTGTGGTTGCTGTAGAGGCAGGTTCAAGCTAAAGGGAGGGAGGGGGGTGGAGATGGTGGGGGAGAAGGGGACCACAGTCCTGTCCTGTGAAACCGTCTGTCCCTCGGCTCACTTGAGTCTTTGCCACCTGCCTCCTCCAAGGCTGGAAGGATTCATTCTCCCCAACCCCCTCACACAACCCCAAGATGCACAGGGCTAAGAGACATTGACGTTTATTCAACATCTTCCACTGGGAATCGGCGGGCCCAGCACAGAATTAGCTGGCATCTTCCTGCTCTTGGATTATACAGGCAGTGACTGTGATCGAATCTGGCAACCAGATTTATGAATCAGTTGATATTTATTGCGGGGAACAATCCATCTTCATGTCTGGTCTGTGCACACACAACCCTGCTCCAGGCACGCCCAGGGACCTTGGTGCAAAATGTTGGAAAGGTCTGGGTGAACACCTCTAAATAGGGGGCAAACGAGAGGGGTTTGACACCATAAAAAACAAGACAAAACATAATTCAGGGAAGTGTAGCTGGTGGGGATGGAGGGAGGAGGTAGTTCCCTTATCCATCCCACGTTTATCCTGGTCTGCCCTTCTCAACCCTCTTCCAATCTCTCATATCCTCCAAAGAGCAAAAGTCAATCAATTATGATGTCAAACATGTTGCAAAATGTTGATGCAATGTGTTCCAAACTGAACTGAAAGGGTGTGTGTATGTTCTAATTATCTACGCGCTTTTTCTCTTCCCTGCCCACTGGCCCATTAAAGAAACAGCCTGACCGCCCAAGCCCCCACCCGCTTCTGTGAGGCCAGAGAGCTGAAGTTGTAACTCAGCTGATGAATGGCTGGAGGAAAGTCTACTCAGGATTCCTTCTTTTGCATGCTTGCACTGACTGGCTAAACCCCTGGGATAGAAAGTAAACTCCTAGTTAAAGCAGAGGGAATCCAGGCATCCCTCCATCCAATGGCTGTCAGCTCGTGCTGAGGTCTCCAAAGGATGGTCTGAGGCTTCTCAGACTAATTGGAAGAAATGAGAAGTGGAATTTAAGAAGTAAAATAGTGCCCCCTTCTCAGCCCTAACTCTGTCACCTTCCCCAGCCACTCCTTATTCCTCTGGCCCTCTCCACCAAGGCTACCGCATTTTTGGCACTGTGCCCATGGCCCACTCCATAGATCCTCCCCACCCCACTCCGTGGAACTTCCTGTAGGAAATACAAGGCATAAGGGACATTGAGGGAAAAGGGAAATATTTGAGGGGCTTAGTGGCCTTCCAAAAATTATAGAGCAGAGTCACTACCAGCGGGGAGATGAAAGACACTCTGAACCTTGTTCATTTCTCCAGCTTCACACCATTTAGGATCACGGGAGCTTTTCTAGCCGTGACAGAGGAGCTGGTGGGGGGCAGTGGTCAATGGCTGGGTTGGGGAGATGGAACCTGGCATCATCTTCACCTACCCACAAGTCCTTGGCCTGAAGTTGAACAGAGGAACTGCTTTCTTGTCTTAGAGAGACAATAGCTCTGGGGGTGAAGAGGGGAGGTGAGGCTCAAGAACTAACTCCACAAATGGTACAGACAGGAAATGGACCGGGCTAGCCCCCATCTCCCAAATGGGAGGAGAATAAAAAGCACCCAGAGGAGATAAGAGACAACTGTCCCCCACCCCATCCAAGGACCAGGACACCTGGGCTTTAACTGGCTCTGGTCAATTACTTCACCCCTGCAGATGGGGGATCACATACCTCCCCCATACCCCCCTTACCTTTCTCATACCTCCCCCAGAGCTAGTCACACAGGACAAGTGAAGGACTGGAATCTCCATGGCTCCAAAGGACAGAATCTGAACTGATGGGTAACGGACAGGAGATCATGCTTACGCTCAGTGTGTAAAGGAGCTTTCTGCCTTCAAACTGCCCAGCAGTAGAAGCCCCTCAGATCGTAATATAGCTCAGTTCAAACACCCAAGCTGAGTTTGGATGGCCATCTGTTGTAGAGTATAATTTCTGGACATTTTCAGGCACTGGATGGAATCATCTGTCAGATGCCTCTAACTCTTGAGGATTCCATGATTCCTTCATTGAACAAACGTTTCTTTGTTGCCCATTAGACCCGTCTCTGTCACTGATGTGCATACACTGTGACTACCAGTTTTCCTCTCTGAAGCGAGTTTTGCGCATCCAACATGAGAGCGTTGGGCCAGTGGACGTGAGGGCTCTTTCGGCTCTGAGTGTTCTAAGCGGAATCAGAAGGAACTACAGAGGCTCACTCTCTGCCCCCTCATCCTCCTCCTTCTCCTGCTTCTTCCCACAATTTAGCAGAGTTGGGATAGAATGAACTTCTCCTGGCCTGGGATGCCATGTAAAACAGATGAGCCTGTTGCCATGGAGACCAGGGAACTACTTGTCTTGAGGGGATAGGAATTGGGTGGGGGGTGAAGGCAGACACGGGTGATTTACTCCTGCAATAGCCCAGCCCAGAATCTACATGAATGTTAAACGGGGTGGCTCCAGGCAACCACTCAGCCAGACGCATCAGAAACCACTTAAGATGAAAGACCCAGAACATTTGTACATCTCTTCCCCAGGGATGCCTGTGACTTTCCGGCTCCCCACCCCCACGGCACAGCCTCAGGCAGGTCAGCCCCTCTCTGGCCCAGGGGATCTGACTCAATTCTGCCTCTGGCAAAGCTAGGAGAATGCAGGGTCTGTCCTGAAGGGAGAGGGGTATGGGCAGTTCTAGAGGGCACTGGCTAGGGCAGCTGAGGGAATCTGATTTCTTGGGCTCCTTACAAAAAAAGAGGTTTCTGGCAATCATCACTGTCTAACCACAGGTGGGCTGCCCCAGGAAAGAGTGAGCTCCCCAACCCTGGAAGCATTCAAACTGGGCTGAGAAGATCCTCCATCAGTGACTCTGTGAGGCATAACACCTGCTTTGTAGGATTTTCTGGAAAGGATTAAAATGAAGCAAGGTACCTAAAGTGCTTAGTACAGTACCTAGCCCATATTGAATATCTGACAAGTGGTTATTATTAATATTCTATAATTAGTAAACCTACAGTGAAATGGGTGCTCCCCATCAGTGACTCTCAGGATGACTTCCTGATGACTTCCCCATAAAGCAGGAGATAGAGCCTGGTAGCTTCCAAAGGCAGCTCTTTCAATTCTGATATCTTGTAATAGCAGAGGCAAAAGAAGAATAATGGTTACAAGCAGGTGTTTTGGAGTCAGACAGACCTGGGCTCAGGTCCCAGGTCTGCATCTTACTTGCCATGTGACCTTAAGCGAGTTAACTTCCTCTGAACCTCTATTTCCTTACCTGTAAAATGTGAGGCATAACACCTGCTTTGTAGGATTTTCTGGAAAGGATTTAAACGAAGCAATGTAACTAACGTGCTTAGTACAGTACCTAGCCCATATTGAATATCTGATAAGTGGTTATTGTTAGTATTCTATAATTACTAAACCTACAGTGAAATGGGAGCTCCCCAGATGCATGTTTTTTTTTTAATATTCTATTTATTTGGATGTGCCAGGCTGAGGTTTAGCTGTGGCACATGGGATCTCCCATCTTCGATCCTTGGTGTGGCATGAGAACTCTTAGTTTCAGGATGTGGTATCTAGTTTCCTGACCAAGAATTGAGTCCAAGCCCCTCTACATTGAGAGCTCAGAGTCTTAGCCACTGGACCACTAAGGAAGTCCCTCCCCAGCTGTTTGAATTGGATTTGGCCAAGACAGTTGGCTTCTGCTCTGCCATTTACTGTGTAATCGTGGGCCAATTTCTTAATCTCTCTGAGTCTCAATTCCCTCATCAGTATAATGAGGCTGAAGTAGTGCTCACCTCCTAGAGTTATGGTGAGGATTGAGTTGTGATTAGGATTGAGGTAGCCATGTGCTACCATCACCATCTTTGTCTCATCCTTGTCCTCGACTCTGGCTGTCTCCTCAACGCTTTGTACTTATTAGGGCTGAGAGATTGATTTAGAGACAGTGGTTCCTGAGTGAGACAATGACGCTTCAAAATTTAGTGGAGATGACAGAGGCTGAAAGGAAGAAAAAGGAAAGGAGGCAGCCTGAAGGAAGGCCCAAGAGAGCAAAGCTGGCAACAAACTGGTAACAACAAAATTGGTGATGGAGAAGAAGAAGGACTCACCAGTAGCTCTACACTTGTAGGGAAAGGAGGGGGACTGAGAGAACAGAAGGAAAAGAGGCCAGTGGGAATAAGGAGGAGTGGAGACTCCCAATCTTCATACAACGTAAATGTTCCTTATTCAGTTGGCAGACGTGTCTTGAGCACCTACAGTGCATTAGGCAGTAACAATATACATATGAACAGACATGTCCCTGATCTTAGAGGAAATGTTTTCAGCTTTTCACTGTTGACTATGGTGTTAGCTGTTGGTTTGTGGTATATGGCCTTTATTATGTTGAGGTATGTTCTCTCTATGCCCACTTTCTGGAGAGTCTTTTTTTTTTTTTTTCCATCATAAATGGGTGCTGAATTTTGTCAGAAGTTTTTAGTGCATCTATCAAGATGATCATATGACTTTTATTCTTCAATTTGTTGATGTGCTGTATGGCACCGATTGATTTGCCAATATTGAAAAATCCTTGCCTCCCTGGGATGAATCCCTCTTGATCATGGTATATGATCCTTTTAATGTATTGCTGGATTCAGATTGCTAGTATTTTTTTGAGGATTTTTGCAGGGGAAAAAATGTTTATGCCAAAATAAAAGGGAGAAAAATAAAGCAAGAAAAACTAAGGGAAAAAAATATGAGGACTAAAGAATGGCTAAGATTCTGTGCTCCCAATGCAGGGGGCCGCGGTTCTATCCCTGGTTGGGGAACTAGATCCCACACACTGCAACTAAAGATCCTCATGCCACGATAAAGACTGAAAGTCTTGCGTGCCACAACTAAGACCCTGTGCAGCCAAATAAATAAATACAAAAAAAAAAAAAAATATGAACAGACATGGTTCCTGCCCCCAAGAACTTTGTAGTATCAGTGGGGGTAGCAAAGATATCCCAAATACATGCAATGACATTAACAGCTGCTTTACCCACATTATCTGTTAGCTGCTGAACCAGGAAACGATTGATTTCACCAGGCTTCAAGGAGAAAGTGAGTGAGAAAGAAAGTGAAATCGCTGAGTCATGTCTGACTCTTTGCGACCCCATGGACTGTAGCCTACCAGGCTCCTCTGTCCATGGGATTTTCCAGGCAATAGTACTGGAGTAGATTGCCATTTCCTTCTCCAGGGGATCTTCCCAACCCAGGGATTGAACCGGGGTCTCCCGCATTGTAGACAGATGCTTTACCGTCTGAGCCACCAGGGAAGCCAAGGTACTCATCAATTGAGTAGAAGCTTTCCAGGAAGACTAGGGGAAACATACTCTGTCTGAAAGGAAAGCGTGAGAAAAATACCAGTGAGTGAAAAGCTATGTCACATCCTAGACTTAAAAGTCTCTCTGATATTCAAGACTATCAGATCCAGAATTGAGGCTGGAGATGTCTCAAGGCACAGTGGCCAGGACAACAGTGTGGATCATAATACAGAAAGAGGGAAGGGTCAAGAAGAGTGTTACATCGGGGTGTGGTAACCTGAAAGGGCAAGAGATAGGAGTTTACAGTATGGGTTTGGAACCAGACACATAAGAGGAAAGTTCGATTGGAGAAAATCAAGGACAATTCTTCCTTCAAGGTAGGAGGGAAGGAAGAAAGTAAAAAAAAAAAGCAAAACACTTTGATTTAGAGGGTGGGAACTGACAGGCCTAGGAAGTCCACCCTTGGCCTTTCCAGAAAAGTCAGAGGCAAGGACATTAGTTAAAACAAAAAAACTAGGGAGGGTTAAGGGGCCCAGCCAAGCTAGATTATCAAGGAAAAAAAACACAATTCCTAATATCAGGAACAAAAGAGGGACTATTACTACATTTCCTATAGACATTAGAAAGGTAAATAAGAACACCATAAACAACTTAAACCAACTGGATGCATTCTTTGAGAAATACAAGTTTCTAAGACTGACACAAGATAAAATAGAAAAAGATAAATAGCCCTATATCTATTAAATAAAGGGAATTTTTTGTCAAAAAAATCTTCCCATAAACAAAATTTCCACATGGATGATTTCACTATGAAATTTCATCAAATATGAAAGAAAGAAATAGTCAATCCTACACAAACTCAGAAAATGGAGGAAGATGAATATTTCTAACTTGTTTCATGATGCCAGATTAACCGTGATATTAAAACCGAACAGAGAAATTACAAAAAGAGGCAAAAAATGACAAAATAATATCCATCACAAACTTAAGTCAAAAATCCTTAACAGATTATGAGCAAGTAAAATCCAGCAATACACAAAAATAAAAATACATTATGACCAAGGTTTGTCCTGAGAATGAAAAATTGTCTGAACACTCAGTATAATTCACTATATTAACAGAATAAAGAAGAAAACCCAGATGATTGTTTTTATAAAATTCAATGCCTGTTCATCATGTTTTAAAGAAAATTAGGAAGAGAAGGAATTTATTCAATCTGAGAAAGGACATCTATGAAAAACCTACAGCTAACATCATATTCAATGTGATTTAATAGCCATTCCCCTTAAGGTCAGGAACAAAGCAAGCCTGCTGGCCACTTCATTACCTCTATTTAACATTTCATTGAAGGTTTTAGCTAGGGCAACAAGACAAGATAAAAGAATAAAAAACACAAAAATCAGAAAGGAAGAAGTAAAACTGTATATGAAGACTGCATAATTGTTTCTGTAGAAAATCCCTACTACTACTACTACTAAGTCGCTTCAGTCGTGTCCGACTCTGTGCGACCCCATAGACGGCAGCCCACCAGGCTCCCCCGTCCCTGGGATTCTCCAGGCAAGGACACTGGAGTGGGTTGCCATTCCCTTCTCCAATGCATGAAAGTGAGAAGTGAAAGTGAAGTTGCTCAGCTGTATCTGACTCTTAGCGACCCCATGGACCGCAGCCCACCAGGCTCCTCTGTCAATGGGATTTTCCAGGCAAGAGTACTGGAGTGGGGTGCCATTGCCTTCTCTGAGAAACCCTAGGAATCTATAAAATAGCAACTAGAACTAAGAACTGAATTGAGCAAAGTCACAGAATAAAAGAGCCACACTCATAGATCCATCATATTCCCCTACACCGGCAGCAATGAAATCTTTTTTTCGGAAAATGAAATCTTTTTTTTCTTATTTTTTTAAATTTCCACTCCCTCTTGAATCTCTCTCCCACCCACCCCATCCTACCCCTGTGGGTCATCACAGAGCACCGAGCTGAGCTCCCTGTGCTGTACACCAGCTTCCCACTAGCTGTCTGTTTCACACACAGTAGAGTGTATATGCCAATGCTACTCTCCCAATTTGCTTCACTCTCCTCTTCCCCCTCTGTGTCCACATGTCTGTTGAAAGTGAAATCTTTAAAAATTCCATTTACACTAAAAAGGCAAAAAAAAAAAATTAAAATACTTAGGAATAAGTTTAACAAAAGATATGTAAGACCTACACATTGAAAATGATCCCCTCAAAATACTAGATAAATTAAAGAGAACTGAAATAAATGTTCCCGTATGAGAAGACTCAATGTTATTCAAATGTCAGTTCTCTCCAATTTGACATAGTCAACAGAATCTCAATCCCAATTTCCAGCTGACTTTATTTGTAGAAATTTATAGGCTCATTCTAAAATGTACATGGAAATGCAAATGACCGAGAATGCCCCAGGTAATCTTGATAAAGGAAAGTAAAGTTGGAGAATTTACACTACCTAATTTCAAGGCTTGCTATAAAACTGGCGCACCATCATCAAGACTTTATGATGTACAGAGAGAGACATGTCATTCAGTGGGACAGAATAGAGAGCCCAGAAATAGACCCACATTTAAACGGTCATTTGACTTTTCAAGGAAGAACTGAAGTAATTCTACGGATAAAGCAGTTCTTTTCAACAGGTGTGGCTACAACAACTGGCCATCAATATAAGAAAACATGAATATCGACCTCTATCTTACACTAATATACATAAAATTTAATTTGAGATGAATCGTTCCCTGGTGGTTTAGACAGTAAAGAATCTTCCTGCAATGCAGTTGACCCAGGTTTGATCCCTGAGTTTAGAAGATTTCTTAGAGAAGGGAATGGCAACCGCCTCCAGTATTCTTGCCTGGAGAGTCCCATGGACAGAGAAGCCTGGCGGGCTACAGTCCATGGGGTCGCAATGAGTCAGATATGACTTAGCGACTAATACTTTGACTTTCATAGATCTAATCTCAAAAGCTAAAACTATAAAATTTCTGAAAGAAAACATAGAATATCTTCATCGCCTGGAGACAGGCAAAGGTTTCTTAGAAAGGAGGCAAAAAGTAATAATAATCAAAAGAAAATATGATGATGTAGATTTCATAAAAATTTATGACTCCTGATCATCAAAAACATAGTTAAGAAAATGATGATATGCAAAGGCTGCAAACAGCAGCCTCCTCAATAGTATATGCAACCTGTTGCTTGCATAGACTGCCCTAAGAGATCCTAGAGACCATGCTTTCCAATGAACATTTATGTCTGACTTCATGTTGTCACCAGGCAATGCTTCAGACAGGTATTCAGGTGTCTTCAGAAAGCTCCAGGGCACAGTGACCAGGGTCCACATTTTCCAAGTCATCAAGTCTGTCACCCCAAGCTGCAGGACTAGAAGCATGGTTGAGGTTCTACACAGGGCCTGGTTCAAGTTCCCTGGTTGCCAGAAGATCCATGTCTCCAAGAAGTGAGGCTTTACCAAGTGCAATGCAGATGAATTTGAAGCTATGGCAGCTGAAACGTGGATCATCCTGGATGCCACGGGGTCAAATACCTTCCTATTCATGATCCCATAGATGAATGGGGAGCCCTGCACTCTTAAGGGCTTTGGCACTGCTCCCTCCTTACTCACACCCACCAATAGACCCAACTTCCTGTTCAAAAAATAAAATGGATAACAAGTCACAGACTAGTAGAAGACAGTGCAGAACACTCCATTAAAGGACTTGCATCAAGTATATATAAAGGGCTGCTGCTGCTGATGCTACTGCTAAGTCGCTTCAGTCATGTCCAACTCTGTGCGACCCCATAGACAGCAGCCCACCAGGCTCCCCAGTCCCTGGGATTCTCCAGACAAGAACGCTGGAGTGGGTTGCCATTTCCTTCTCCAATGCATGAAAGTGAAAAGTGAAAGTGAAGTCGCTCAGTCGTGTCCGACTCTTAGTGACCCCATGGACTGCAGCCCACCAGGCTCCTCCGTCCATGGGATTTTCCAGGCAAGAGTACTGAAGTGGGGTGCCGTTGCCTTCTCCTATATAAAGAGCTACAATGCAATAAATAAAACATGACCAACCCAGGAAAAAGAAGGGTAGATGTTTGAACAGACTTTTCACAATAAGTTAGGTGTACTGAACGCATGTCTGCTCTACGACCCAGCAATTCCACTTCCAGGCATTCACCCAAAAGAAAGGAAGACATAGGTCCACAAAAAGATGTATACAAGAACATTCATGGCCACTTCATTCATGGTAACCCCTGGAAAACAACCTCAAATAAACTGCTCATGAAGACAGATGGATACACAAATTGTTAACCACTTCCTGATGATACAAAATGGACAAAGTATTAACACATGCAACAAAATGAATGAATCTTGGACTTCCCTGGTGGCCCAGTGGATTTGAACCCAATGCAGGGGACATTGGTTCGATCCCTGGTCCAGGAAGATTCCACATGCTGTGGAGCAACTAAGCCTGCACGCCACAACTACCGAGCCTGTGCTCTAGAGCCCAGGAGCCGCGACTACTGAAGCACACGCACCTAGAGCCTGCGCTCCACAGGAGAAGCCATCGTGATGAGAAGCCCATGCCCTGCAATGAAGAGTAGCTCCAACTCGCCGCAGCTAGAGAAAGCCCACACAAAGCAACAGAAACCCAGCGCAGCCAAAAATAAGTAAATGGATGGACCTCAAAAATGTGAGTACATATTATTTGATTCCATTTATGTGAAATTTTAGAAAGTTTTTTTTTTTTTAATAAAAATGGATTACTTCTGCAGGATGAGAGCAGCAATTGACTAGAAAGGGGGTATGAACAGATTTCCTAGCTGATAGAAATGTTCCATAACTTTATATGGATTAGGGTTACACATACAAAGTATTTGTCAAATCTCAGAGAATACACTTGTAATTTGTGCATTTTATAGTTTCACGCATGTAAGTGTAACACCCCTCCCCCATACATATGCACACACACACAAAAAACACATGCAAATATTAATTCTACTTAATTATATGCATGCTGAAGTGTCTGGAATGCAGTATACTGATGGTCTGCATTTTACTTTAAAATATACCAAAAATAAGATGTATTGAATACTAGATATATGGAGAGGTATTTGATGAAAGAGATACAGCAAAATGTTGACAATTGTAGAATCTCCATGCCAAAGACTCAGTTGTGGGTACTCAACATTCTATCCAATTTTCTATGCTTAGAATTTCAATAGGGAAGTCAAGACAGGGGTTGCAGGACTTGTCAAGAACAGGGAAAAACTCAGAAGAGCCTTGAGGTGAGGTCAGGAAGGGGTGGTCAGCATTTTCCAGGGACAGTGAGGGTTCAGCTGGGGTTCATAGACCTTATTTGTAAGAAAGGCAGTTGGCGTACTTTCCCAAGGACACATGTCAATACTAGTCAACAGCCACCCCCAGCCAGCCTGATCCTACCCAATAGGATACCTGAGAACAGCATGGTTCATCACGTTTTCCATCTCCCAGGGGACGGTGTCTTTCTCTTTGGAGCAGAGGTTCTCCAGGGCAGTCACTAGGTCTTCTGCATCAGTCCAGAAGCTTACTTCAAGCAGGACCTAGATCTTTCCTATCATACCAGGAGCTTCCTTAGGCTAGAAGTTATGTATCTTCCATCAGCCCGAGGAAGACTAATGATGACTAATTCTGTCATCAGACCAGAAGGCCTCTCTGGATGTATCTGCCACCTGATAGGAGCAGCTCAGAGGCCTGCCAGTCATTTCTCTTTATTTCCTTCAAGACTCCCACTTGAGCTCTGCAGCTTGAACACACTCAGCAGAGAGGAGGGAAGGGTGATTGACAGGATCCAAGCAAGAATGCTCTAACTTCAATCATCCCAGAAGCAGACACTCACTTATATGGGTTTCACATTTAGCCAGGGAAAAGTGATATTAATTCACCAGAGTGATTGAGACTTTATATACCCTGAAGTGAAGAAATTCTAACTTGAGGTTCCCCCAGCAACTGTAGCTGGGCAACATCACCCCCAGGCATCAGCAGGAGGTCACATATCTCAATAGCTTATTGGGCAGGAGGGATCACAGCCACCTCCACACACCTGGGCTTACAGGAACTAAGGGAGGGGTGTACCCAGAGACCCAGAAAGTGAGGGTGATGCTGAGGCCCCAGGAAAAAGAACAGGCAAGAGAAGAGAGGGGAAGAGCCAAAATATGTTCCCACAGTCGCTCTCCTTTGTGTGTGTGTCCGTGTGTGCGTGTGTGTGTGTCTCTCATGCATATACACACAGAAAGACAGGCAGTTTAAACTTAAATATGATTTCAGTTCACAAGGGTAAGTTCCCTAGCAACTGAAGACACATTTGCAAGGTGCTACATATGGGACACTAGAGTAGACGCCTGGCTGAGAAATGGGACAAATTTGGCTGCTATATGGGTTACAAGAGCTATTGATCTCTCATCCTTCAAACCAGTTTCCCTAGTCCCTGCCCCCAGCCCACAGATACCTCTGACCCCTGTAAACTTGACGAACTTCCAGATTTTCTCTGTGACTCAGCTTCTATTGTCATGATACTCCTTGTTATTATTATTCTGGGTGAAATGGAGAGAGGGCCATCAAACTGGGCCATGAGAGCTAATGTGTCATCTTCTATGTCAGAGTTTTTCAAAATGTCCTCTTGTATTGCTTCCAGAAGTAGCACACTAGATAACGTAAAGGGTCTCTTCAGTACAAAACAACTAACTTTTGCTAAAAGAGACTTGAGTGCATTTCTGGGGTCAACATACATAAGAGAATTATGTGATACTCCCATCAAGTCCCCCAAATTCACTGAAACTAAGGCAAAGAGTAGCAAGCAGCAAGGTAAGAGAAACCCAAGTAAGACGGTAGGTGTTGCAAGAGGGCATCAGAGGGCAGACACACTGAAACCATACTCACAGAAAACTAGTCAATCTAATCACACTAGGACCACAGCCTTGTCTAACTCAATGAAACTAAGCCATGCCTGTGGGGCAACCCAAGACAGGCGGGTCATGGTGGAGAGATCTGACAGAATGTGGTCCACTGGAGAAGGGAATGGCAAACCACTTCAGTATTCTTGCCTTGAGAACCCCATGAACAGTATGAAAAGGCAAAAAATAGGACATTGAAAGGTGAACTCGCCAGGTCAGTAGGTGCCCGATATGCTACTGGAGATCAGTGGAGAAATAACTTCAGAAAGAATGAAGGGATGGAGCCAAAGCAAAAACAATACCCAGCTGTGGATGTGACTGGTGATAGAAGCAAGGTCCGATGCTGTAAAGAGCAATATTGCATAGGAACCTAGAATGTCAGGTCCATGAATCAAGGCAAATTGGAAGTGGTCAAACAAGAGATGGCAAGTGTGAACATCGACATTTTAGGAATCAGTGAACTAAAATGGACTGGAATGGGTGAATTTAACTCAGATGACCACTATATCTACTACTGCGGGCAGGAATCCCTCAGAAGAAATGGAGTAGCCATCATGGTCAACAAAAGAGTCCGAAATGCAGTACTTGGATGCAATCTCAAAAATGACAGAATGATCTCTGTTCGTTTCCAAGGCAAACCATTCAATATCACAGTAATCCAAGTCTATGCCCCAACCAGTAACACTGAAGAAGCTGAAGTTGAATGGTTCTATGAAGACCTACAAGACCTTTTAGAACTAACACCCAAGAAAGATGTCCTTTTCATTATAGGGGACTAGACTGCAAAAGTAGGAAGTCAAGAAACACCTGGAGTAACAGGCAAATTTGGCCTCAGAATACAGATTGAAGCAGGGCAAAGACTAATAGAGTTTTGCCAAGAAAATGCACTGGTCATAGCAAACACCCTCTTCCAACAACACAAGAGAAGACTCTACACATGGACATCACCAGATGGTCAACACTGAAATCAGATTGATTATATTCTTTGCAGCGAAAGATGGAGAAGCTCTATACAGTCAGCAAAAACAAGACCAGGAGCTGACTGTGGCTCAGACCATGAACTCCTTATTGCCAAATTCAGACTTAAATAGAAGAAAGTAGGGAAAACCACTAGACCATTCAGCTATGACCTAAA
The DNA here is from genome assembly GCF_029407905.1 of Bubalus kerabau. Classification (NCBI taxonomy): domain Eukaryota; kingdom Metazoa; phylum Chordata; class Mammalia; order Artiodactyla; family Bovidae; genus Bubalus; species Bubalus kerabau. The sequence continues at coordinate 49,029,358 of NC_073627.1, forward strand.
TCAAATCCCTTACAATTATACAGTGGAAGTGAGAAATAGATTTAAGGGCTTAGATCTGATAGATAGAGTGCCTGATGAACTATGGAATGAGGTTCGTGACATTGTACAGGAGACAGGGATCAAGACCATCCCCATGGAAAAGAAATGCAAAAAAAAAACAAAATGGCTGTCTGGGGAGGCCTTACAAATAGCTGTGAAAAGAAGAGAAGTGAAAAGCAAAGGAGAAAAGGAAAGATATAAGCATCTGAATGCAGAGTTCCAAAGAATAGCAAGAAGAGATAAGAAAGCCTTCCTCAGTGATCAATGCAAAGAAATAGAGGAAAACAACAGAATGGGAAAGACTAGAGATCTCTTCAAGAAAATTAGAGATACCAAGGGGACATTTCATGCAAAGATGGGCTCAATAAAGGACTGAAATGGTAGGGACCCAAGAGAAGCACAAGATATTAAGAAGAGGTGGCAAGAATACACAGAAGAGCTGTACAAAAAAGATCTTCATGACCCAGATAATCACAATGGTGTGATCACTCATTTAGAGCCAGACATCCTGGAATGTGAAGTCAAGTAGGCCTTAGAAAGCATCACTACGAACAAAGCTAGCGGAGGTGATGGAATTCCAGTTGAGCTATTTCAAATCCTAAACGATGATGCTGTGAAAGTTCTGCACTCAATATGTCAGCAAATTTGGAAAACTCAGCAGTGGCCACAGGACTGGAAAAGGTCAGTTTTCATTCCAATCCTAAAGAAAGGCAATGCCAAAGAATGTTCAAACTACCGCACAATTGCACTCATCTCACATGCTAGTAAATTAATGCTCAAAATTCTCCAGGCCAGGCTTCAGCACTACGTGAACCGTGAACTTCCTGATGTTCAAGCTGGTTTTAGAAAAGGCAGAGAAACCAGAGATCAAATTGCCAACATCTGCTGGATCATGGAAAAAGCAAGAGAGTTCCAGAAAAACATCTATTTCTGCTTTATTGACTATGCCAAAGCCTTTGACTGTGTGGATCACAAGAAACTGTGGAAAATTCTTCAAGAGATGGGAATACCAGACCACCTGACCTGCCTCTTGAGAAACCTGTATGCAGGTCAGGAAGCAACAGTTAGAACTGGATATGGAACAACAGACTGGTTCCAAATAGGAAAAGGAGTACATCAAGGCTGTATATTGTCACCCTGCTTATTTAACTGATATGCAGAGTACATCATGAGAAATGCTGGGCTGGAAGAAACACAAGCTGGAATCAAGATTGCCGGGAGAAATATCAATAACCTCAGATATGCAGATGACACCACCCTTATGGCAGAAAGTGAAGAGGAACTAAAAATCCTCTTGATGAAAGTGAAAATAGAGAATGAAAAAGTTGGCTTAAAGCTCAACATTCAGAAAATGAAGATCATGGCATCTGGTCCCATCACTTCATGGGAAATAGATGGGGAAACAATGGAAACAGGGTCAGACTTTATTTTTCTGGGCTCCAAAATCACTGCAGATGGTGACTGCAGCCATGAAATTAAAAGACGCTTACTCGTTGCGGCTTCCCTGCTGGCTCAGATGGTAAAGCGTCTGCCCGCAATGCGGGAGACCCAGGTTCGATTCCTGGGTCGGGAAGATCCCCTGGAAAAGGAAATGGCAATTCACTCCAGCACTCTTGCCTGGAAAATCCCATGGACGGAAGAGCCTGATAGGCTATAGTCCAATGGGTTGCAAAGAGTCGGACATGACTGAGCGACTTCACTTTCACTTACTCCTTGGAAGGAAAGTTATGACCAACCTAGACAGCATATTCAAAAGCAGAGACATTACTTTGCCAACAAAGGTCCGTCTAGTCAAGGCTGTGGTTTTTCCTGTGGTCATGTATGGATGTGAGAGTTGGACTGTGAAGAAGGCTGAACGCCAAAGAATTGATGGTTTTGAACTGTAGTGTTGGAGAAGACTCTTGAGAGTCCCTTGGACTGCAGGGAGATCCAACCAGTCCATTCTGAAGGAGATCAGCCCTGGGATTTCTTTGGAAGGAAAGATGCTAAAGCTGAAACTCCTGTACTTTGGCCACTTCATGCGAAGAGTTGATGCATTGGAAAAGATTCTGATGCTGGGAGGGATTGGGGACAGGAGGAGAAGGGGACAACAGAGGATGGGATGGCTGGATGGCATCACTGACTCAATGGATGTGAGTCTGAGTGAACTCAGGGAGTTGGTGATGGACAGGGAGGCCTGGCGTGATGCGATTCATGGGGTCGCAAAGAGTCCGACACGGCTGAGCGACTGAACTGAATTGAGACCTTTCTTCAAGGAATGTATACAAATGGCCAATAAATACATGAAAAAATGTTCAACATCATAAATCCTTAGGGAAATGTGTATCAGTACCTCACTGAGGTACCAGTTCACGTCTACAAAGATGGTATTAATAATAATAATACACAAGTGTCGGTGAGGATTTGGGGAAATTAGAATTTTGTGCATTTCAAGTAGAAATGTAAAAATGGTATAGACTCTGGAGAACAGTTTGGTTGAAAAACCAAAAACTAAGCATAGAATTTCTGTATGACCCAGCAATTTCACTCTTAGGTATACTCTTCTGGGATACCCAAAAGAACTGAAAACAGGGATACAGATTAAAGTATGCCAGTGTTCATTGCAGTAATAGTCATGGTAGCCAAAAGGTAAAAACAAGCCATACATTCATCGATGGGTGAATGGACAAGCAAAACATGGTATACACACACAACAGGGTATTATTCAGCCATGAAGTTGTGACGTATGCAGCAACGTGGATGAATTACAATCATATCGATATTGGGGGCGTGGCACAGATTGTGCAGATAGCTGGCTTTTACTCTTAGTCAAAAGCCATTGGAAAGTTCTGAAGGGACGTGAACTGACTTATGTTTTTAAAGAACCACTTTGGACACAAGGAGGGAAGCGTGGAAATCAGTTAGGAGGCTATTGAAATTAGCAGGTCAGGAATGATGATGGCTTGACCCGCAATGTAGCAGTGGAGGTGGTGAGCAGCAATTTGCATTTCTGTAAATATCGTCACTAGGGTGTACCGACAGCTTGGAGTGTGAGAGAAGAGCAGAGTCAAGGATGACACTGAAAACTTTAGCCTGAGCAAAGGATCAATGGAGTTGACATTTTCTGGGAAAGGGAGACTATAGGAGCAGATTTGGAAGGGAAAGACCAAGAGTTTATTTGCCCATTATTTTTTTCTTTCCTGATCTTTTTGTTGTTGTTGTTGTTGAGTGCTGCCAAAGTGAGCCCTCCTGTTCTTTTATTTTCTTTTTAAATGTATTTGTTTTTAACTGAAGGATAATTGCTTTACAATGTTGTGTTGGTTTCTCCATACATCAGCATGAATCAGTCATAAGTATACATATGTCCTCTCCCTCTATTGTTTGCCTATTAGATGTTTAAGAAGAGATCCTGAGTAGGCAACTGGTTACATGAGACTGCAGTGAGATGTGTCAGAGGTAAGGAAACAAATATTCAGGTCTAAGACACCTCCCTAAGGTTACACAGCTAAAAAGTATCTATACCCAGGACTCAAACCCAAAACCTGGGCTCTTCACCTCTGTGTTATACTGCTTCCCCAGTAACCCATGGTGAATCAAGACTGGTTTTTTTGTTTGTGTGTTTGATTTGACTGCACTTAGGCTTTGTTGCTGCATTGGGATCTTTAGTTATGGCATGTGGGATCTAGTTCCCTGACCAGGGATTGAACCCGGTCCTGTGCATTGCAAGCAACATGGAGTCTTGGCATGGAGTCTTAACCACTGGGCCACCAGGGAAGTCCCCCCAAGACGTGGTATTTGATGAAGGAGAACAGAGTGGAAGTTTTCAGGCTGCTGACCCTTGGTCTTGATGACTATAATCCCCCCTGTCCCATCCTGAGTTGTTACTCAGGATTCATCTGCAGTCCCTCTCAGCATGCATTTATTTGCCTTTATAAGAAAGCATTTCCCAGGAAATGGGCACCCCATGTCTCTCTGTGCATGTGAGTGAATAGAGTGGGAGGAAGGGAGAGTTGTTGAAGATTTTTTCTTTCTTTCTTTTCTCCTTTTTTATTTTTTGGAAACTGTCCGGGGGACGTGGTGTTGCTGCTGGTGTAGCAGCAACTGCTACAATCAGAGCTATTTTGAAGCAAAGAACTAATTTACTGCATGAATGACTTTAGCTCAAAAGAAGAAATAAGGACGATCAGGAGTCCTAAGGGAGCAGAATAATAGGGTAATTTACACGGGGAGATGAGGGAGATGGGAGAAACATGCAGGGTAATTCTTTTGCATAATCTTTATTTTATATTTTTGCCCTTTTTCCCTTTGCATCTCTGGGGGCAGAGCCTCAGCTCAGACACGCTTCTTGGCCATTCCCAGGGTTTATCCCTGAAAAAAATGAAAGGGCAAGGAAGATGTAGTTGCTCAGGCTGTGAAAGAGATAGTCGGTCAAGAGATGGTTTCATGGCTGTTCCCTAAAGCCAAGTTCTGCTACAGAAATGGTCTGCAGGTGGCCCCCATGGAGCCTTAAGATTGCTGAGGGATTGCAAAGGAGAGCTTCATATGCCCAGCTGATGCAGTATACAGAGTAGATGCCATCTTCCACCAGCCTCAACTGGCACCAAACTAAAAGCTCACTATTACCCCTGCTATGGACTGAAATTCCAGATTCACATGCTGAAATCCTATCGCTCATTGTGATAGAATTTGTTCAGTTCAGTTCAGCCACTCAGTCATGTATGACTCGTTGCAACCCCATGAACTGCAGCACGACAGGCCACCTGATCCATAACCAACTGCAGGAGTCTACCCAAACCCATGTCCATTGAGTCGGTGATGCCATCCAACCATCTCATTGTCTGTCATCCCCTTCTCCTCCTGCCCTCAATCTTCCCCAGCATCAGGGTCTTCTCAAATGTTAGCTCTTCGCATAAGGTGGCCAAAGTATTGGAGTTTCAGCCTCAACATGAGTCCTTCCAATGAACATCCAGGACTGATCTCCTTAAGGATGGACCGGTTGGATCTCCTTGCAGTCCAAGGGACTTTCAACAGTCTTCTCCAACACCACAGTTCAAAAGCATCAATTCTTTGACGCTCAGCTTTCTTTATAGTCCAACTCTCACATCCATACATGACTACTGGAAAAACCATAGCTTTGACTAGACAGACCTTTGTTGACAAAGTAATGTCTCTGCTTTTGAATATGCTATCTAGGTTGGTCATAACTTTCCTTCCAAGGAGTAAGCATCTTTTAATTTCATGGCTTCAGACACCATCTGCAGTGATTTTGGAGCCTAAAAAAATCAAGTCTGACACTGTTTCCCCATCTATTTCCCATGAAGTGATGGGACCAGATGCCATGATCTTCGTTTTCTGAATGTTGAGCTTTGAGCCAACTTTTTCACTCTCCTCTTTCACTTTCATCAAGAGGCTCTTTAGTTCTTCACTTTCTGCCATAAGGGTGGTGTCATCTGCATATCTGAGGTTATTGGTATTTCTCCTAACAATTTTGATTCCTGCTTGTGCTTCATCCAGCCCAGTGTTTCTCATGATGTACTCTGAATATAAGTTAAATAAGCAGGGTGACAATATACAGCCTTAACGTACTCCTTTCCTGATTTGGAACCAGTCTGTTGTTCCATGCCCAGTTCTAACTGTTGCTTCCTGACCTGCATACAGGTTTCTCAAGAGGCAGGTCAGGTGGTCTGGTATTCCCATCTCTTGAAGAATTTTCCACAGTTTCTTGTGATCCACACAGTCAAAGGCTTTGGCATAGTCAATAAAGCAGAAATAGATGTTTTTCTGGAACTCTCTTGCTTTTTCCATGATCCAGTGGATGTTGGCAATTTGATCTCTGGTTTCTCTGCCTTTTCTAAAACCAGCTTGAACATCTCGAACTTCACAGTCCATGTACTGCTGAAGCCTGGCTTGGAGAATATTGAGCATTACTTTACTAGTGTGTGAGATGAGTGCCTTTGTGCGGTAGTTTGAACATTCCTTAGCATTGCCTTTCTGTGGGATTGGAATGAAAACTGACCTTTTCCAGTCCTGTGGCCACTGCTGAGTTTTCCAAATTTGCTGACATATTGAGTGCAGCACTTTCACAGCATCATCGTTTAGGATTTGAAATAGCTCAACTGGAATTCCATCATCTCCACTAGTTTTGTTCGTAGTGATGTTTCCTAAGGCCCACTTGATTTCACATTCCAGGATGTCTGGCTCTAGGTGAGTGTGAGTGATCACACCATTGTGATTATCTGGGTCATGAAGATCTTTTTTGTACAGCTCTTCTGTGTATTCTTGCCACCTCTTCTTAGTATCTTCTGCTTCTGTTAGGTCCCTACCATTTCAGTCCTTTATTGAGCTCACCTTTGCATGAAATGTTCCCTTGGTATCTCTAATTTTCTTGAAGAGATCTCTAGTCTTTCCCATTCTGTTGTTTTCCTCTATTCCTTTGCATTGATCGCTGAGGAAGGCTTTTTCCTCTCCTTGCTATTCTTTGGAACTCTGCATTAAAATGGGTATATCTTTCCTTTTCTTCTTTGATTTTCACTTCTCTTCTTTTCACAGCTATTTGTAAGGCATCCTCAGACAGCCATTTTGCTTTTTTGCATTTCTTTTTCTTGGGGATGGTCTTGATCCCTGTCTCCTGTACAATGTCACAAACCTCATTCCATAGTTCATCAGGCACTGTGTCTATCAGATCTAGTCCCTTAAATCTATTTCTCACTTCCACTGTATAGTCATAAGGGGTTTGATTTAGGTCATACCTGAATGGTATACTGGTTTTCCCCCACTTTCTTCAATTAAGTCTGAATTTGGAAATAAGGAGTTCATGATCTGAGCCACAGTCAGCTCCTGGTCTTGTTTTTGCTGACTGAATAGAGCTTCTCCATCTTTCGCTGCAAAGAATATAATCAATCTGATTTCAGTGTTGACAGTCTGGTGATGTCCATGTGTAGAGTCTTCTCTTGTGTTGTTGAAAGAGGGTGTTTGCTATGACCAGTGAGTTCTCTTGGCAGAACTCTATTAGCCTTTGCCCTGCTTCATTCTGTACTCCAAGGCCAATTTGCCTGTTATTCCAGGTGTTTCTTGACTTCCTACTTTTGCATTCTAGTCCCCTATAATGAAAAGGACATCTTTTTTGGGTGTTAGTTCTAGAAGGTCTTCATAGGACCATTCAGCTTCTTCAGCATTACTGGTTGGGGCGTAGATTTGGGATTACCATGATATTGAATGGTTTGCTTTGGAGATGAACAGAGATCATTCTGCCATTTTTGAGACTGCATCCAAGTACTGCATTTCGGACTCTTTTGTTGACTATGATGGCTATTCCATTTCTTCTAAGGATTCCTGCCCACAGTAGTAGATATAATGGTCATCTGAGTTAAATTCACCCATTCCAGTCCATCTTAGTTCGCTGATTTCTAGAATGTTGATTTTCAACCTTGCCATCTCCTGTTTGACCACTTTCAATTTGCCTTGATTCATGGACCTGACATTCCAGGTTCCTATGCAATATTGCTCTTTACAGCATTGGACCTTGCTTCTATCACCAGTCCCATCCACAGCTGGATGTTGTTTTTGCTTTGGCTCCATCCTGTCATTCTTTCTGGAGTTATTTCCCCACTGATCTCCAGTAGCATATCGGGCACCTACTGACATGGGGAGTTCACCTTTCAGTGTCCTATCATTTTGCCTTTTCATACTGTTCATGGGGTTCTCGAGGCAAGAATACTTAAGTGGTTTGCCATTCCCTTCTCCAGTGGACAACATTCTGTCAGACCTCTCCACCATGACCCGTCCATCTTGGGTGAACCCACACGGCATGGTCTAGTTTCATTGAGTTAGATGAGGCTGTGGTCTGTGATAGTATTAGGTGGGATGTGGGAACTTTGGGAGGTAATTAAGTCATGAGGGTGGAACCCTAACTAATGGGATTACTGCCCTTATAAAGAGACCCCAGATACTTCTCTCCCATCTTTCTACCATGTGAGGATATAAGTAGGCAGTGTATAGCCCAGAAGAAGGCTCTTGCCAGGATTCACCATGCTGGAAAACTGATCTCAAAGTACTAGCCTCCAGAACTATAAGAAATAAATTTCTATTGCTCATCAGTCATCCAGTATATGGCAGTATTTTTAAATTTTTTTCTTTATTTTGGCTATGCCACCTCTTAGTTGTGGCACATGGGGTCTTCAATCTTTGTTGCAGCTGAGGGTTCTTTCATTGCAGCATGCAAACTCTTATTAATTACGGCATGTGGGATCTAGTTCCCTGACCAGGGATCAAACCCAGGCCTTCCAAATTGGGAGCATGGAGTCATAGCCACTGGACCACCAAGGAAGTCTATGGTAATCTGTTGTAGAAGCCTGAACTAAGACCAACCCAGATTCTTGGTTTCCCAGCCCAGAGAAGATCTGGGATTGCAGGATGCTTAGAGCACATTTGGTCCTAAACCCACATATTCCAAGTCAAAGAAACCACCAAGGCCTGGGCTCCGAGTCTTATTCCAATACATACTAGCTATATGACCTTGGCTAGACCCTGGAGTCCTGAGTTTTCTCATGCATAAAATCAAGATTGTCATCTTCTTCACTGACATGCATGAGGATCAAATGAGTTGGTCCCTGACAAAGTTCTTTATAAATTGCCAAGTACCATATAAATGTGAGTTACTGTTATTACTTACCAATGAAGGAAACTGAGTCCCAGGGGAATTAAGTGATTCATCCAAAGTCACATTGCAAGTAAATACAGATGAGAGCTTGAACCTAAATCTCCAGTGTTCTTTCCATAGGAAAGACACTGTGGGATAGTGGTTAGAGTACAGACTTTGGAACGGGCTGCCTGGTCTGCAATTTGCCAGCCATGGGACTTTGGTTAAGTCACTTAGCGTCCCTGTGCCTCAATTTCTCCATCTGTAAAATGAAGATAATAATAGTACCAACCTCAGAGAGCTATTATGAGTTAATATGTGTGAAGCATTTAGAACAGTACTTGCAACTGGTATTTAATACATGTCATTTAATAACAGCTATCACTGTTACTCAGGAAATATGGGCTAAACCCAGGTAATCTCAAGGCATGTGGGGACCTACACTTGAGGATCCTCTCAAAGACCAAGAAAGGAGGAAAGAGAGTCATGTGCAGCAGTAAGTATTCCAGCTAGGTTGAGTTAGAACTTCAAGCGTGGTAAAGGCAAATGGTCCTGCTTTAGAGTCAGGAGACCTGATTTCTGGCCCCAGTTCTACCACCTAAGACAATGTCTCCAAGATCCAAGTGCCTTCTCTACAAAATGAAGCTGACAATACTTTCCAACCTGTTCATACTACAGGACTTTGAGTACACCCAAGTGGGACACATCACAGAGTGTGAAGTTACCTTTACAACTCCCATACCAGACTGGGAACCGTTTAAAGAAAGGAATTCACTTTATAACCTTTGTGTCCAGATCCTGGCATACCATAGTAGCTCAATTTTTGAGTGAATATTTGTTAGAGATTAGAAAGTATCATTAGCTGTTAGAATTATTTCTGAGAACTATCAACTGCACCTCTTTGCCTTTTTTAGAACGTTGGAAGCAGCAGGAGCCTTACCCCATAAATACTCCTCTACCCTATGACCTGGGCAGATTATGGGAGACCTTTAAAGTGTAAAGATTAAAGCAGATAGGAAGAGAGGAGCCTAAGATCAAAGACCAACCCAGAGTTAAGTTCCTGATCCTGTCAGTGACCATGACCCACTGAACCAAGATTGGGGTGGGGATGGGGAAGGAAACCCCAAAGTCTAGTTCAAAGTATCCTGCTTCCTAAATTCTAAAGTGAGCACCACCGATCTGACCTGGACATCCTTCCTGGAGGCAGAAACATGGACAAATTGACTTTGACCACATTTTATTTCCTTGGTCATGAAATTCAACCTTAGCCACAGTTTTATGTGCCCTGACCTTCCCCATTCCAGACCTCTTTGTCATTCACCATAATTAAGCAGTCACAAAAACTCCATAAAAGTCCAGTTATTGCTACAAACAGAAGATCAGGAGTTATTCTCTGTTACCTGTACATAAATGTTCCTACTTAATATGTAAAAGCACCTATTCTATGATTGAATGGGCTCTAGGTTTATGGTTGTAGCTGTTGCGTTCCTGTAGCCTGTGGTTTAATGGCCCTAATTCCATACTAAACCTTCGTTTTAATTTTCTCCTCCTACCCTGAAGCCAGAGTTTCCTGGATGTGGGGGAAGGGAGAAGGTTCCTGCCCAATCACTCTAGGCCACCTGTCACAGCAAAATTTCTCACTAGAGCCAAACCAACCCACCTGCTCCTCCATCAAAGAAGAAGGTCACCTACCCTGTGGGGAGGAGGCCTGAGCAGCCCAGATGCCCTCTGTGTCGGAGGCCTGGGCTTCGAAAGTAGCAGGTTTGTCCTGTCAGTGTGCCAGGGCAGTGCCAGTTGTTCATGGCCCCAGGAGATACCCAGGCTAAGGCAAAGGGAGAGCAGGGACAGATAAACAGGCCAAAAGAGGAAGACCTGCCAGCTGGAAGACCTGACCCTAGCCATAGGCACAGCATCATTGAACAAAGAGAAACTGGAGGACGGCAGGGAACAAACTCTGTCTCTGTCCATGGTGCTGACTCATGTTTGTAACACTTGGTTCTCACTGTTTCTCCCTAACCCCAGGATTCCAGTAACCCTTGTCCAATCTTCCTTTGCCTTTATTTCCTCTCTTCATGACATTTTAGCAGTTTTTATACTGCTGTAGAATACACAGAATTGTAACCTGTGTCTCACAATTGACTCTATTTGTTTCAAGGAATGTTGACAATTCTATCACACTCACAACATTTCCAAGAGTTTTCTTTTGAACACATTGAGGACTCCTCCCCATAACACATCATTTCCCCTCACACAGTCCTTACTCACGATGTAGAGGTGAGAAGTGGAGAGAGAATGAATGGCATCAGCAGGAGCTATTAGGTGAGCAAAGTTGGTCCCAGCAGGACACCTCTCCATCTGAAGATTTAGTAGTCTAGGGAGCCACCAAACAGCCTTTGTGGAGCAGAGTGGGTTGTTTGGACATCTCAAAATCTGAAAAGCCACTTAGTGTGACCAAAAAAACTCTCACAAGAGGCATAGTTGGAGGGCAAGGATAAAGAGGAAGAAGCCCCACCTTGGCTCCACTCTCCAGAGAAGGGAGAAGGATGGACTCGCTCTATGAGGAATCTGGTATTTACCTGCTACAGCCAAGACAGGGCTAAGGATAGGAAATGATAGGTGGTTTGATAGGACTCCCCACAGGGATTCTTTTAGGTCCATTCTCTTCTTACCTGTGGACTTGTCATTCATTTTGGAGTGGAAGAAATATGAGTTCTGAACTGGAAACAATAATCTATCACTTGCTAAATGGTAAGTTTGGGCCAGATATTTAATCTCTCTAGACTTCTGCTTCCACATCTGTAAAATGTATGATAACAGCATCCTTTGTCAGAGGATTCTCATGTGGACGCAATGAAATAATAAGTGTAAAACACCCAAAGCATGATGAGGACTCAGTGAATGGAGGGTGAGTCTCTTCTGTCCTCCCTTCTGTGCTTTACTCTTCTCAGATACACAGTGAGACTTTGACCATCTGCTCAGAAACCCAAAAAGACAAAGGTCCTTTGAATTTCAGATTACTGAAGCTCAAATCCTTACCCTACTCTAAAGATAGGACCAGAGAGGAAAGTGGGACTTTTGAGACCAGTTCTAATGTTCTTAAGACTTTGGGGGGGGTGGGGATCATAAAGTCATGGATATTAGTTATTGGTAAAAGAATCATTGTCATATCATGGAATGAATCACTCACACTCATCCAGTGGGGGAGAAGAAAGAGCCATTTAAGTAAATAATCTGTTCCTTTTCTGTTGCATGTCCCTATAGTTCTTCTCCATGAACCCTTCCTCCATAAAGATGGTAGTATTTGGGGAAATAGGCATTAATAGAAGTTTTAATCAATGCAACATGGATATGAACTTGAGCAAACTCTGGGAGATGGTGAGGGACAGGGAATCCTGCCATGCTACAGTCCATGGGGTCGTGAAGACTTGGACATGACTTTGCGACTAAACAACAACCACCACCAATGCAACCAGGTGGTGGACATCACTATAAAGTGAGAGAGTTGGAATAGATGTCCTCTAAGCCGGGAGAAATATCAGTAACCTCAGATATGCAGATGACACCACCCTTATGGCAGAAAGTGAAGAAGAACTAAAAAGCCTCTTGATGAAAGTGAAAGAGGAGAGTGAAAAAGCTGGCTTAAAGCTCAACATTCAGAAAACTAAAATCATGGCATCTGGTCCCATCACTTCATGGGAAATAGATGGGGAAACAGTGGAAACAATGTCAGACTTTATTTTGGGGGACTCCAAAATCACTGCAGATGGTGTCTGAAGCCATGAAATTCAAAGATGCTTACTCCTTGGAAGGAAAGTTATGACCAACCTAGATAGCATATTCAAAAGCAGAGACATTACTTTGCCAACAAAGGTCCATTTAGTCAAGGCTATGGTTTTCCCAGTGGTCATGTATGGATGTGAGAGTTGGACTGTGAAGAAACCTGAGCGCCAAAGAATTGATGCTTTTGAACTGTGGTGTTGGAGAAGACTCTTGGGAGTCCCTTGGACTGCAAGGATATCCAACCAGTCCATTCTAAAGGAGATCAGTCCTGGGTGGTCTTTGGAAGGACCGATGCTAAAGCTGAAGCTCCAATACTTTGGCCACCTCATGCAAAGAGTTGACTCATTGGAAAAGACTCTGATGCTGGGAGGGATTGGGGGCAGGAGGAGAAGGGGACGACAGAGGATGAGATGGCTGGATGGCATCACTGACTCGATGGACGTGAGTCTGAGTGAACTCCGGGAGTTGGTGATGGACAGGGAGGCCTGGCATGCTGCGATTCATGGGGTCACCAAGAGTCGGACACGACTGAGTGACTGAACTGAACTGAAGCTTCTTCAGCCCTGATTTTGTTACAGGTATACTAAGGCTTGCACAAGCTGCTTGTAAGCAGGGCTTGAACCCTGTGCTTTGACACCTGTCACCCTTAGATCTGCTTATAGTGCCTTTCACAGGTGTGCACAAAACTCGATGGCTGAGCAGCTCCAGCGGCGGGAGGAGCGGCAGCGGTCAGGCTACTCAGCTTCGCGAGGGCTCTCGGCACGCCGCGGCCCTCAGGCACCCGGCTCTCGCCCGCCCCGTCGCCACGATGCCCAAGAGGAAGAAACCGGCTCCTGCAAAAGTGGAAACGAAGCCAAAAAAGGTGGCGGGAAAGGATAAATCTTAAGACAAAAAAGTGCAAACAAAAGGGAAAAGAGGAGCAAAGGGAAAACAGGCGGAAGTGGCCAACCAGGAGACTAAAGAAGACTTACCTGCAGAAAATGGAGAGACTAAAAACGAGGAGAGCCCAGCCTCTGATGAAGCAGAAGAGAAAGAAGCCAAGTCTGATTAATAACCACACACCGAGTCCTGTCAGTGGTCCCTGTTTCCCTTCTTGTACAATCCAGAGAAATATTTTTATCAGCTATTTTGTAAATATACTCTAGAAACATTTTTAAAAAGGAGGGAATCCCACCTCATCCCATTTTTTAAGTGTAAATGCTTTTTTTTAAGAGGTGAAATCATTTGCTGGTTGTTTATTTTTTGGTACAACCAGAAAATAGTGGGATATTGGATACGGGAGGCTTTGATTGTCTTGGGTGTCAGCTTAACATTCCATAGATGGGGGGTAGCTTTTATATCCTGTAAAACAAAAGCATACTAAGTGGCAGTTTGGAGTCCGTTGTGCATTTAATGTCTTGAACACTTTAAATTACTTCTCTTCCCATATTGTTTTGGTAGAATTATTTCCTACAGCAAACCACTTTTTGATCTTGGCTCTCCTGGTCAGAATTTTGTGCACTATATTATAACATCTTTGGTCGTGGTAGTCCAGTTTTCCTAGTAACTTGGTTAATGTGCTGTGAATGATTGACAGTTTGGGTATGTAGTGTATATGATATTAAATTGTGAATCAGTGGGACTTATGATGTAACAACATATCAATATTTGAAGATATTGGTACTTGATATCCTGTTAAGGAAAGTTTGCTCCAAATTTTAAGCTGGAAAGTCACTGGAATAACTGTTAAGAATCACAACTACATGATATTTTAGATTTCTGGTACATATGTGAAGAATTGTGTACAAACTGAAATGTCTGTGTAGTGATCGTCAAAACAACCAATAAAATCTCAGTTATAAAAGAAAAAAGAAAAAAAACAAGAAAAAACCTCGATGGCTGACAAATGGGCAACATTATGACTAATGGGCTCAGATATGCGACTCTCATTGGCCCCAAGGTCTTCAAAACCATGGACCTTCATGAACCATGAACCCCATGATCCCAAGGGGAAGTTGGTTGAGAAGACTCACAAAAGAGAAGAAAAACAAGAACAAAAACAAGAATGTCAAGAGCTAGCAGAGACCCGAGGGATTTTCTAAATTTAATTAACCATTTTACAGATGGGAAAGCTGAGGCCGAGAGGAGGAAGGACTCTTCTGAAGCCATACAGTGACCAAGTGTGTTCTTATGACTCCCAGACCTTTTTTACAAACTCAACAAATACAAATTCCAACAACTTCAACTTGCTAGAGGTAGATGATGTTTCTATGTCTGTTCCCAATTTGAGGTTTTCTGCTCCAGATGACAAGGAAAAGGACAAGAGAATCCTTTTCTCAAGGTTTATTTGTGGTAGTCTCTGTCAAACAAATTTAGAAAGTAAGAGTTCCTGTCCTGGGCATGAAATTACACACACACACACACACACACACATACTCAATTCAATATTATTGGGTTCCCTGCAGGTGACTCATCTCCCATCAAGAGAAAAGTCCACCTGAGGGCAGAGACCTTCCTCTTTACCCCAGCATCAAGTTGAATACTCTTCATCAGTCATCTTTTTGCACTTGAACTTTATATTTTCCCCTTCCAGCCCCCTTAACTTCTTTAGGCCAGCTTTCACTAAGGCAACAGACTGTCTTCCTCACTGGCCCAAGCATTCCCTCTGGGAGGCAGCCACAGTGTCTCTTTGGGCTGGGTACACCTTCCCATCCCACTAGGAGTTATGCCTCTGTCATTGGGCTCATATTCCCACAGGACCCCAGCAGGCAGAGCCTGGTCTCTTCCTCTTGCTCCTCAATACATAGGATGCTAGGGTAAGCCCCAAGGAATGGAATAATTATAAGAAAATTATACTCGGGCCAGGAGTCTTTTCGGGAACCAGACACCTTCCTAAAAGCATGAAGGGAAGTGCAGCACCCAGGAGTCTGAAACATCTCTCGCTACATTTTTACAGGTTCGCATCCTACCTCTTGTTCTCCACATCCCAGCCCCAGAAACATCTTCATTATTCAGTGCATCCAATGGCAGGAAAGCATCTGGAATGCATCTGGGAACTTTGGTGCTAAGCTGCTAATTGGGTTCTGTGGCTTGGAAGGAGGGGTCAAAGAAAGAGGAGTTATTGTGCCACCGAGAAATTTATTCAGGCTTCCTTGCGCACTGGAGCCCTGAGACTGAGCTGTCTCCTTGCTCCTTTCCTGGTGGCAGACATATGCCTGCAGAGCTAGAACCAGTAGCCAAAGGACTAGGTGTCTGAATGTGGTAATGATGAGTTCCTGCACAGCATGAAGACTCCACTCTAATTCACTAATGACAAAGGTCAGCCCAGATGCCTGGATAACCCTCCAAGCTATTCTTGGTTCTCAACTTCAGGCTGGGGAGGGAGCCCCCCATACTCTCACCTCTTCAGTGCAGAAAGACAGCACTAAAAGGGACTTTGGAAATCATCTGACCGAATCTTCTCATTCTACAGATGGACAAATAAAGGCCCAGAGAAATTCATCTGGCAATTTAGCATTGACATACATCTCTGAAACTCAGAACTTCCAACTCTTGAGCCACAGAGAGGCACCGTGGTAAAGTCGAAAAGGCTCTGGAGTCAGACAGGGCTGGTGTCTAAACCCTGACTCTGCCACCTGACATGCTGTGCTCCTGGGCTAATCACTTAACCTCTCTGAGCCTGTTTCCTTGGGGATGATGGGGATTGTGCGGATTTAACGAGATGGCATGTGTGGAAGAGCTTCATATACAACAGCTGATCAAAGAAGTGAATCCTCTTTCCCCAGTCTGGATTTCCTCTGCACCCCACTCCTTCTCAGCCCCATCAGAAATCTGTTCTCCCCACCAGCCTACAGGACAGCTGCCCTTTCCTTTCCTGCCACCTTCAGAGTGCTCCCAACTCCCTCCATCAGAGTAAGTGGGGGAAGGAGGTTTCTTGAGTCCCTTCTGAACTCTCTGCCTCCCTACTTCGCTCTATTTTGTCTTTCCACCCATCTCTGAGGGACAGCAGAAGTTCTAACACAACCAAGCAGAGGCAGGGATCAAAACAAGGTGGGAGGAAGCCAGCAAGGTCAGCAAGCTGGCCTCTTTGTTCCTGGAAAATGAGTGCAATTTCCCTTCCTTTCCACAGGAAGCTGGGTCCAGTGAGACTGCGACAGCTAAGGGGTTGCCGTGGTGAGTAATGGCCCCAACAATGACTCTGACCTCGGCTTGTACCTCATGCCCCAAAGATGAACTTGGGGCCCATGAGTCAAGGGGAGTGACAGCTTCAACTCGGCTCTGGCCCCCACCCCAGCCCCTCAATTCTTGGCAGTATGTCTCTTCTCCAGGGAGTCCTCCAAACACAGTCTCGTGAGAAGCCACCAGAGCTCATTTGATGCAGTGCAACAGGGGGAGATGTATGCCCAGAGAG
The DNA here is from genome assembly GCF_029407905.1 of Bubalus kerabau. Lineage (NCBI taxonomy): Eukaryota > Metazoa > Chordata > Mammalia > Artiodactyla > Bovidae > Bubalus > Bubalus kerabau. Next base: position 49,046,184 of record NC_073627.1, read on the forward strand.
GCGCAGGGCCTCATCTGAAGAGCACTGAGACTTCTGAGCCATCGGTGCTCCCTCCCGCAGGGCCCTCAGGACTTTCTGACACCCTCCTGGGCCCTGCCACTAGCCCACCTGCTTATCTGCAAAGGAAGGAATGAAAACCAGACAGACCTAGATGGAATGTTAGCTTGCTAGCTATGTGACCTCAGGTAAATTACCTAACCTCGATGTTCCCATCTATAAAAGGTGATAATGATGGCATCTCTACAGCCATTAAAGAATTGATGGATCGGCTATTTAAAGTGCTGCGCACGATGCCTGCACACAGCAGGCGCTTAATATGTATGAGCTCCCTCTCAGCCCCATTCTCAGACCCTGTGCATTTTTCCAGCAGGAACAAATCCACCTGCAATGCAGGAGATGTAGGAAATGCAGTTTTGATCCCTGGGTTAAGAGCCTCTGGAGCAGGAAATGGCAACTCACTTCAGTCTTCTTGCCTGGGAACTCCCACGGACAGAGGAGCTTGGGGGGCTACAGTCCATGAGGTTACAAAGAGTCAGACATGACTGAGTGACTGAGCACGCGCACACACACACACACACACACATACACACACACACACATTTATTTATTTATTCATTTTGCTGTCCTGGGTCTTAATTGCAGCATGTGAACTCTTAGTTAGAGCATATAGGTTCAGCATGTAGTTCCCTGACCAGGGATTGAACCCACACACCACCTTCATTGGGAGTGCAGAGTCTTAGCCACTGGATCACCAGGGAAATCCCCCAGAACCAACTTCTTAATTGCTCTGCTATCTCTGATGCACTGACCCTTTGCACAAAAGACACACACTCTCTCTCTCTCACACACACACAAACACATACTCACAGGAAGAGAAAAAGCTGGTCTGAAGCCCTAGAGTGAACCCTCTACCTGGAAAAATGCAGAAATGTGTCTGTCCACAATTCCCTTCCCTTGCCCAGCCCCCTCCACGAGGAAAAAACCCACCCTCCTTTCCCCTCCCTGCCCCAACCCCATCTCCCTAAGGTCCCATCTCCTTGGTCCCCCAAGGGCTTCGGTTGTGTTGCAAAGATGTCCTGGCAGTCAGGAAGCAAGAACAGAATGAAATATATGTAACATCTTATTAGTAAAGGACATCTGAGCCTCTAATTAAAATTTGCCTAATGACCCAACTTCTCCGTCATTTTCGCTCTCAGAGACATTAATTTAAGGTGACAGGTACTTAGGCAAAGGGAAAATTAATTTTTCCTTTAAAAAATTAAACGGGAAAAGAGTGGCCTGCTCCCTTATTTATTGATTTCTCATTAAAATGTTTATTTTTCAAATTCCCTCCCACTCTTTCCCAATAAAACCTGAGGTGGAGAATAACTTGATGAAGGGGAAAGGGGTGGAAGGAAAGCATCATGGGGGTGGGCAACAGGTGCCCTGGGGGAAGCGGGCAAGCTGCTGCCCTGGGTGGGGCTGGGTAGTCCCTCTGCCTAGGATCATGGATGGTCACTGAGAAGCTGGTTGTTGGTGATTGCGGGTGAACTTGTATTTATCCAAGCTGTTTGACTTGGCTGAGCCAATGGTGTCTGTTTCTTCACAGAACAGATGGTGGGTACCTCTCCCTCAACACCAGGCTGCAGCCAAGCTTTCTGCCAGGGAGGAATTCCCTGAGCAACAGGCTGCAGCCTCCAGCACACTCCAAGGGTACAGGGACTGGGCATGAGATGCCCAGGGAAACAGCCGAGGTGTGTCTACGGGACCCCTGTGCTGGTCCCTGGCCTCCTGATTACACGGGTCTCTAAGGACACAGGCGGGTGATGAGCCAGGGGTGGGGTGCGGCCCTCCAATCAGGGAAGAAGGACACGGCCAGGATGACTTTCCAACCTCAAGGTCCCATTGGGGATTAGTTTAGAGAGTACAGAAACATTGCCCCGCCGCTTCCCCTGTTTATGAATTTGTGTCCAAAAGTCTCCTCTTCAGATTCCCTGATGCTGGAAATCCCCAGGCAGTCCAGTGGTTGGGACTCTGAGCTCTCATTGCTGAGGGCCGGGGTGCAGTCCTGGTCAGGTAACTAGGATCCAGAAGTTGCACGGTGCAGCCAAAGAGTAAAAAAATAAGGGGGGGGGGCATTTCCTGATGCTTTCTGCCTCTCCCCAGGAGGCCTGTGCCTTTTCCTCTGTATTTCTATCCCCTCCCCAGAAGCTCTCTGTCCCACCCCTGTTCCTAAATCTAATGCTCTATCCTTCAAGAGAGCTTCCCTGGTAGCTCAGCTGGTGAAAAATCCTCCTGCAATGCAAGAGACCCTGGTTCGATTCCTGGGTTGGGAAGATGACCTGGAGAAGAGATAGTCTACCCACTCCAGGATTCTTGGGCTTCCCCTGTGGCTCAGCTGGTAAAGAATCCACCTGCAATGCAGGAGACGCAAGTTCAATCTCTGGGTTGGGAAGATCCCCTGGAGAAGGGAACAGCTACCCACTCTAGTATTCTGGCTTGGAACCAGGGGTTCATGGTAGACTGGGGGGAGAGAATGGAGGGGCAGAGAGCAGAGAGGTCTGGAGGAAAGAGAGTCTTCCTTTGTAGAGACTGGAAGTCTTATTGCTATGCTACTAACTTCTCTCTGTCGCTCTCTGTCCCTGTGCCTCTCCATCTCTGTCTCCCTGTCTCTCTCTGCCTCTCTCTCTCTGCCTATCTCTCTATCTCTCTGTCTCTCTCTGCGTCTCTGCCTCTCTGTTTCTCTAATTCTCTCTATGTCTCTCTCTGTCTCTCTTTCTGCCTCTCTCTCTCTCTGTCTCTCTCTCTGCCTCTCTGTCTCTCTGATTCTCTCTTTGTCTCTCTGCTCCTGTCTCTCTCTCTCTCTGTCTCTGCCTCTGCCTCTCCATCTCTGCCTCTCTCTCCCTCTCTCTCTCTCTCTCTCTATCTCTCTGCCTTTCTCTCTCCCTGTCTCTCTCTACCTCTGTCTCTGTCTCTCTGTCCCTCTCTCCCTGTCTCTCTCTCTCTCCCTGTCTCTCTCTCTCCCTGCCTCTCTCTGTCTCTCTCTGCCTCTCTCTCTGTCTCTCTCTGCCTCTCTGTCTCTGCCTCCCTGTCTCTCTCTGCCTCTCTCTCTCTCTCTGCCTCTCCATCTCTGCCTCCCTGTCTCTCTCTGCCTCTCTCTCTCCCTCTCTCTGCCTCTCTCTCTCCCTGTCTCTCTCTACCTCTGTCTCTGTCTCTGTCTCTCTGTCTCTCTCCCTGCCTCTCTCTCTCTCTCTCTCTGCCTCTCTCTGTCTCTCTCTGCCTCTCCGTCTCTGCCTCTCTGTCTCTCTCTGTCTCCCTGATTCTCTCTCTCCTCTCTCTGCCTCACTTATCTTTGTCATCCCCTCTCTCTTTCCCCCTCCAGCGACATGACTGCTGCTGGGAAATCTGTCAGGTTTTGCTTCCTGGGGAGCCAGGAAGGCTTTTCTAGCAATTAGGCCAAGGCCTCTGATCCGAGAGATCGCTGAACACCTGGCAAGCAATAACTCACTCCACTGGGCCCCACGGGGGGACAGGAGACAGGGGAGAGGGCCAGAGGGGGAGCCTCCCTCCATCTCCTGGTCGAGGGAAGGCCAACCGCAGGCAGCAGCGGGGTGGACGTGGCCATGGTGATGCGGGCCTCAAAAAGGCCTTCCCCACAGGCCACCTTGCCGAGGGCCACTGGCCCCGCACGGCCCCTGCCAGGCCACCTAAGCGGCTATTCCCCATCACACAAGGGCCGGGAAAGAAGTTGGCGGTAAGGCCGTAGGCAGAAGAGGCACCCGTGCAGGCAGAGAAAAGAAAATGGGATTTGGAAGCAAAAGAGCCAAGCTTGAGCTTCACCCTTTCCTTCCTGTGTAATCTTGAGCATGTCACTTCACATCTTTGAGACTCAATGGCTTTGGAAGTGGGGTTTCCCTGGAGGCTCAGCTGGTAGAGGATCTGCCTGCAATGCAGGAAACCCAGGATCAATCCGAGTTGGGAAGATCCCCTGGAAAAGGGAATGGCAAGCTACCCCAGTATTCTCGCCTGGAGAATTCCATGACAGAGGAGGCTGGCGGGCTTTCAAAGTAAAATGGGAATGTTAGCACCCACCGCCAAGGGCCCCTGGGAGGGACAGATGAGCCAGGGGACAGGAACTTGGTTTGGAAAGTGACTTAGGACCCCCTCCCCCGCATCTGCCCACGCTGCCACCTCTCCACCCACTGACTGCAATTCCACTAATGCAAGGAGGTAAAAAAATGTGTCAGGGCTTTAAAGATGCCTGTTCATCTTGCTTTGCATGCATTTGCATATTGAGTTCAAGAGGCTCGTCCTAATTCTGAGGATGGAAAATAAACTAAATTAACGAACGCGAGATTAACAAATGGGACTCCTGCGGCAGCTGTCTCTCCGGCTGCTCCAGGCTTGACACCTGGGAGACAAAGAATGTTCTCAGGGCAATCAACATTTAATCCTCTCTGGACCCTGCCCCTCTGACCCCCAGCCAGAGGTCAGTACTGGGGGAGCTGGAGGTGGAGAGCTTGAAAAGTGGGGGCCAGGCCCAGGCCCCGGGGCAAGGAGTTCCCCTCAGCTTGCTCCATTGTGAATCTGCAGTGCAGGTATGGTGCTCAAGATCATGCCCCCCGGACCACGCTGCCTAGGTCTGAACCCCAGCTCTGCCACATCCAGCTCTATGGCTTTGGGAAAGTCACTAAACCTCTTGGTTTTTCAAAACCCTTGAGAGTCAAACAGGAAAAATTGTGACACCTTACCCGTTGAGTTGGTGTGAGGGCTGAATGAGTTATGTATATAGTACTTAGAGCTGAGCCCTGAATAGGCAACTTCTTGGTAAGTGTCCTGGTGTTTATTTATCTATTTTCATCATCACCATCACCTCAACATCACCATCAAAGCCATCACCATCATCAGCGTGTGGTAGAAAATGTCTACAGGACTAGGAACCAGAGACCCAATTCTTGTCCTCACTTTGCCCTTCATCCACTGTGTGGCTTTGGGGAAATACCCTGGCCCTTTTGGCCTTCGTTCCCCAAAGGGACCAACGCAGGTCCCCTTCAAGCTGTGAAACAACAGATCGAGCTGCGGAAGCTCCCAGCTTGCTCCAAGGCTGCCTGAGAACAGACTCTGAGGCATCTTGTCATATGCAAAACACATGTAAAACACATACAAATTACCATCTCCATTGCACTCCAGGCTCCTACAGCTCCTACACGGAAGAAGGGCCCTCGGGGCCATCCCTGTGCAGGCCCAGAAGCTGGGACACTGCCTAGCCACCGGCTCCGTCTTCTTTCTTCCACCCCTGCCCACATTGCCCCCCTCCCCCACTTCCCCGCCCCCCGCCCCCCTTCCCCCCCTCCCCGCCCCACCCCGCCCTCCCCTCCTCCGCCACTCTGGCCTCCTTACAGAATCCCTCACCACCTGGGAGACGGCAGATCACTTATCACCAAGATATACATCTGCCCTATGCTGGGCCCTTCACCCATTTTTTTTTCACAATTCTCTCTCATCGCTGGGAGGGTGGGTGTCAAGACCCCCACTTTACAGATGGAAAGACTGAGGCTCAGAATGAAATAACTTCTGAGAAGTCACCCTGCTAGGAAGGTGAGTGGGGAACCAGGAGACTCACCGTGCTGAAATTCCTTTCCACGGGCTGTGGCTCAGAGAGGGAGAAAGGAGATAGAGGTGGGGGGAAGCTTGTCAGTCCTCCTTCCCATCTTAGTGCCCTGGAGGCCAGCAGCTTCTCTGCTCAGGGAGCTGGCACCGGTAATCGAGGCTGAGAATCGATGTGGCTGTTTGCCAGGAGATTCCTGGAGCCCCCACTGATTGATGGTGTCTGAGAGTCACCACTGAGGCCCACCTCCGTGACCATGATCCTTGACCCACTTATGAGGGCTTCCCCAACTTCCCTCCAGCCCAGCACTCTGGACTTCAGAGGCTGCTAAGCGGTGTCAGGGGTCAGAAAGCAGATGCTAATGGCCAGGTGCTCCCAATTCCCTCGAGGAATTCACTTCCCCTCCCAAATCCCAGAGGGGCCAGGCTGTGGCCTCGAGAGAGGGTTAGGAGGGAAATGATGACACTCTCGACCATCAGTCAGCACCCACGCTTCCACAAGGACCCTCCTCAGGCCCCCCGGTCAGCCCAGCTCTGCCAGGACCCTGCCCACGTGCTGCACTCACAGCCTCCGTAGTCATCTCTCCGTCTTCTACCGTCTAAGGCCCTTGTTCAGCCTGAGGCCCATTAAGTTGATTAACAGGCACATTCCAGAATGGAGGGATAAATTTCAGTCCCCAGAGGACCCTCCTTCTCCACCTCCACCTCCTCCTTTCTGTCCTGCTCGCCTCGTCCTCCCCCACCTCCTCCTCCTCGTCAAGCCCCTGCCCTGCCCACCCTGCTTCTGTCACTCACTCTCTGGTCCTCCAAATTCTAGAGACAGAGATGTTGGAAACAGGGAGCGCCAAGACTGGACCAGGCTGACATTTGAGATGTGCGGTTGGAGAAGGAGGAAATGGGAGTTTTTCTGCAGTGATCATTGATTTAATCCTCTCATTGGCCCTTCCAGGAAATGAGTATCCCCGTTTTTTATAGATGAGGAGACTAAAATCCAGAGAGGTTGAGTAGTGCCTTGCCCAAGGTCACCTAGCTAAAGGTCACTTAACGGAGACAAAACCTCCCTTGTTCTGTAGTCAAGCCCTGTGCTTGTGGGAAGCTGGTTTGACACAGAGATTCCTAAGCCCTCTCCCAGAGATGCTAGGTCTGGCTGGGGTGGGGCCCAGGGATCTGTATTTAGCCACCACTTTAAGTAGTTCAGATCTGTAGACAGGTTTAAAAACCACTTTATTAACCCAAATTCTTCATTTTACAAATGTGAAAACTTAAGACCCAGAGAGGGTATGTGATTGGCCCAAGGTCACACAGGAAAAGGCCAAAGAAGGGCCTAAGTCCCAGCTCACCACTTGGAGGACCATTAGCAGAGAGCAGCCCCAGGTCTCCTCTGGTACCACCCCCCACCCCCATCTTTACCTGCACTGCCCATAGAGTGGAAGGCCAGGGCAGGGCCTTCTGCAGGAAAGAATAGCTCCTTCTCTGGGCCTCGTCTTTTGGATCTGCCACTTGAGATGTGATTTTTGCCTCCTGGAGAGGAGAAGGAAACCCCACAAATGCAAGGAAGGCTCCTGGCCAGTTCCTTTGTCCATGGTGGAAAACAAGAGGACAAGCTGCCTGCAGAAGCCTGGGGTTTATGTGAATGGTCCCTACCCTTTGGGTTGTTCAGGTTGAGATCTCATGGCTACACCAGGACCCTTATCAAAGGGACCCTGGATGGAAGGAAGCTGCCTGACTTTGACAAATCAGCAGGCCCTCCTTGTGGCTGTTACCCCCCATGGATGAAGGAAATGGGTCAGAGCCCAGAGATGACAGCAAGATGACCAACCAGCCTGGGATTTGCGAGGACTTTCCCACTTTATCACTGATGGAGCCCCACAGCCTCCATCTTGGAAAAAAAAAATAGACCATTGGCCACTCTAGACAATAAATCACACACTCAGGGTCACGCGGCATGAGTCCCCACAGCCTCCTTCTCCTCCCTTTTCCAGGAGTTCTTTTCCTTTTTATGGTGAGGAGTAGGTAGCAGCATCCAGTGACAATAAATAACAACAATAATAATGTGAGGCTTCTTCAGTCCTAAGGTGCTATTGATTTTAAGTGAAATCCAAGTTAACAGCTTTTCAGAAGCAAAAGGAGACCTGTGTTACTATATTATATTATTAATCCATTATGGTAAGATGCGTCATGATGGCAAAATGAAAATGTTAGAAAGATAATGGGGGCGTCTTCCAGTTGAAGAAATACGGTTGTGGTAATCACCCTAATAGAAGCGCAGCCCGGCACGTGTAGTCCCTGTCCTTGGATGAGCACCACGTGGTATGGCAGGTGCTATTGTTACTCCACTGCAGTGATGAGGAAACTGAGGCTTAGGGAGGGCACACACCCTCCCAGGGATCCTCAGCTAAATTCAGCTGACCTCTCGCTCCTTGGGGCTCCCAGAGCAGACACTCAGCCAAAGAGGGTGGAGTCAGGGGAGGCTCTCTGCATCCTTCTGGGGACTAACAGCATTAGCTCCAGCCGTATAACACCAATGGCCTCATAATTTATATTATGGTTTTCATTACTTCCCTTCTCTGCAGGCTTGTTCAATAAATTACCATTTTTATGAATTCCAAAGTGCTGGGTGGAGGGCAGAGCTCCACCTTGCTCCGACTGCCGTGGAGAGGACAAAGGAGGTGGGGGTGTAGTGGCTGGAGAAAGGATGGGGGGTTTCCCACGTCCTGCATGCCAGGGACTGGACAGAGGAGGGGAAACCCAACAGGCTTGGAGGATGCCAGTCTGGGATCAAGTCACTCCACGTCCTAGCATTGGGAGCTGGGGCCTCCCTTCTGCATTTGTGATACACATGGCGGGGATCAGTCCTCCTTTGCAGATCCTGTGAGAGGTCAATACAATGATGGGAGTAGCATATCTCATGCATGGCAGTGATAAGTACCGTTTTCATGTCTTGCTTGTAACCACCTCCCTGCCCCTCTCAGGCAAGTTGGTGAGTTCCACACCCCAGCCCCACCGCCACACACACACACACACACACACTCCGCGGAGCCTCTCAGGATTGCCCCCGCTTCAGGCCTCCTCTTCTTCTGCCCTTCTCAGCAACATAAGATAGATCAATACTTACTGATATGGAAAATCTCCAGTGTATATCTCAAAGTTTAAAAAGCAAGATGTAGGGGCTTATCTGGTGGTACAGTGGTTAAAAATCTGATTGCCAATGCAGGGGACATGGGTTTGATCCCTGGTCTGCAAAGATTCCACATGCTGCAGTGCATACTAAGCCCACGTGCCCCAACTATGGAAGCCCATTCACCTAGAGCCTGTGCTCTGCAACAAGAGAAGCCCCCGCAATGAGAAGCCCATGCATGGAAAGTGAAAGTCACTTAGTCATGTCCAACTCCTTGCAATCCCCACGGACTACACAGTCCATGGCATTCTCCAGGCCAGAATACTGGAGTGGGCAGCCTTTCCCTTCCCCAGGGGATCCTCCCAACCCGGGGATCGAACCCTGGTCTCCTGCATTGCAGGTGGATTCTTTACCAGCTGAGCCACAAGGGAAGCCCAAGAATACTAGAGTGGGTAGACTATCCCTTCTCCAGCGGATCTTCCTGACCCAGGAGAGTAGTCCCTACCCGTAGCAACTAGAGAAAGCCCACATGAAACAACAAAGACCCAGCACAGCCAAAACTAAATAAATCAATAGGCTGTAGCCCATTTGTTGCTACAAATATTCATTTTTTAAAAAAGCAAGACATAAACTAATTTGTAGAGTATGATTCCAATTTAATACAATATATTGTTACATGTATGAATATACAGAGACAGATCTGTATAAGCACAGAAAACTCAGCGAGTAGATTTCATAAGTTGTTCAATAGTTTGTAGGATTTCCCAAGTGGTTCAGTGGTAAAGAATCCACCTGCCAATGCAGGAGACACAAGAGACACAAGTTCAATCCCTGGGTCAGGAAGATCTCCTGGAGTAGGAAATGGCTCCCCACTCCAGTATTCTTGCCTGGAAAATTCCATGGACAGACGAGCCTAAAGGGCTGCAGTCCATGGGGTTGCAAAGAGACAGACATGACTGAGCACACCCTTTTTCTTTTCTTTTCTTTTTCTTCATAGTTTGTGAAACTTCTGAGTGATAAGACTTAATGATGAGGGGAGCAATTTTATTTTTGTGCAATGTTCCATAGTGGGATGGAGGTAATTTTTCTTGCAGTGGGTATTTTCAATATATTTTTCACATTAAAAAGGAAAAGAAACTATGACTCCTCCCTTGAAGAATACAAAATTCCCAATTCCTCGTTGCTCTAAAAAGAAGCAGCCAGAGGTTAGCAGCTGATGCTCCCACGCTGTGGATTCTGAAGCCAGAAATTTCAAGGGGAGTGTTTTACTTTCAAGTGAGTTGGACTCTGGGCCCTGCTCCTGCCCTCCTACCCTTCCCCAGTCTCTGCCCCACTCTCCGACCAGAGGCTAACCCTGTCTTCACACCCAGTGAGCGCTGCATGTCAGAGGACCTGTCTGCACACCGTGGCTCTCTCTTAGAGGGGGACTCAGGGCCAGTTAGGAAGTAGAGCTGTTTCCTTCACCATCTTGATGCACCTGTACCCACTGCAGTCACCATGGCAACACAACTGCAGCAGGGGGCACTGCCCAGGAAACAGGTTGCCTGGAAACAGCACTGAGAATGGGCGGGGTCCGACCAGAGACAGTCCCTTCCCCTCTTTCTGAGGGGGAAGTAAAGAGGGAGAACCAGGCAAGAGAGATGGCCCTCCATCAGGAGTGGGCAATCCAGCCAGCATCTCCTTGCTCGCTACCTAAAGAGACAATGCCAGAGATTCGTCAGGACCACTACGGGTCTTGTAGTCACCACTCTGTCTGGAGAAGGATAGCCGATAGCAGGGTTAAGAGTCTGGGCTCTGGAGGGACCTCCCTGGTGGTCCAGTGGCTAAAGACTCCGTGTTCCCCAGGCAGGGGACCTGGGTTTGATCCCTGGTCAAAGAAGCAGATTCTATATGCTTCAGGTAAGACCCGGCACAAACAAATTACTTTATTAATTTAAAAAAAGAAAGAGTTTGGGTCTGGAGTAGACAACTTCATCTGGTCAATATCAAAAATATTGGGCTCTCCCTGTGCCTCAGTTTCTTCATCTGTGCAAAAGAGGGCTAATAGAAGTACCTGCCTCTCCTTGTTCTTGTGAGGAATAACTATGTCTACTCAATAGAGTAGAAACACAATACACATCAACTCTTGTTATTAAAGTGCCTGACATACATTAAACACTCAATGAAGTGAAAATGAAAGTATTAATCTTTCAGTTGTGTTCGACTCTTTGCATCCCCATGGACTGTAGCCCACCACGCTCCTCTGTCCATGGAATTGTCTAGGCAAGAACACTGAAGTGGATTGCCATTCCCTTCTTTGGGGGCATCTTCCTGACCCAGGGATTGAACCTGGGTCTCCTGCATTGCAGGCAGATTCTTTACCATCTAAGCCACCAGGGAAGCCCCTAAACACTCAATAAGCATGCTACTTATTAATTCCTCTTCATCCTAGTGGAGTTCAGACAGCTTGCACCTTCCATCGACCCTCAACAATTATTTGTTGACATTTACACTCTGCGAAGCTTTGTTCTTGGCCCTGGGAACAAAAGATTTAATAAAAAATAGTAATTCTCACTTTGTGGGCCTCACAGACTAAGGAGTTGTGGAAACCCATGAAGGGACAATGTAACACTGTGACCTGTCCTGGATGGAAGCCAAAGCAGCCTGGGGGCGGGGGGCCGGGGGTGGCGGTGGAGCTTTTCCTGAGTCAGTAACACCTGAGCCGAAGTTTGATTAAGACGCTGGCCAGGGAGAGAAAGGCACTCCAGGCAGGAACAGCATATGCGAAGGTGGAGAGGCAAGAAGGAAGCAGCAAGTTACATTTGTGGAATGGTGGTGCGGTTGGAGTAGGGACTGGGAAAGGGGTAGCAGGGAGACCAAGGCTGGAAAGACGGGCAGGGGGAGGATGGTGAACGGCCTCAAATGTCACGTGAGGGTTTGAATGTCATTGTGAGGACAAGGTGAGCCCCGGAGAGTCTCTAGCAGAGAGGGGCAGAAGCATGCCTGGAGAGGGTGAGGGTGAAGGCAGGGGGGTGTCAGGAGGGTCCCTGGGTCACAGAAAGAGAGGAAGGGCCAGCAGAGCTCTGCCCTCTTTCCAGGGCACCACTGGGGGCTCGTGGCCCTGCCAGCTTCCCGCTGCAGCCCTCATCCCACGGGGACCAGGATGTGGCTGGAAGAACCGGCATAGCGTACTGCCTGGAGCACTTGGTCAGCTCCTCCTGGGTCTCCTGGTAGCTCTCATGGCCTTTCCCATAGGGAGTGTCCCAGACAGTCCAAGCAACACAGGCCACCAGAACAAGCGCCGTGTCTACCAAGAGAATGCCAGGACAGTGGGCAGCGCCCACGTCACAAAGCCATCTCATCTTTCTGTTCCAAGAAAATCGAGGCGCACGGCAGCACACTCACACCCCAGATTTCAGGTCAGGAGTCAGGTATGCAGGAGCCTTGGAGACCCTGTTCTCTGGCTCTTGGAGACGGAGACCCTAGCACCCCTCTATGAGGGAGTCACCCCAGTTTCCCCAGCCCCTTTCTTCAGAGCCAGGAGAACTCAGCTGTTCCACCAGGAACTGGAACTGCTGTGGACGGGAAATGGGGGTGCAAAGGTTTCAGCCAGCGGGAGCCCAGTAACATCACCCTCCCCGAGCTTTGCAGATGACGAAGCAGAGGGCCAGTGAGGACCCACTTTCTCAAGGCTGCAAGGGGCTCTGGGTCATTCTGCAGGCCGGCCCCCTTCCCCAGCCTTCCAGAGCACAGGCCGGGCAGTATCTGCTGCCCCAGGTGCTGCGCAGTCTCAGCTCCAACCTGACTCAGACTGCCTGGGCAGCCCTACCTGTTCCTGTTCTTTTTTTAAAAATCTGTTTTCTTTTAGCCTGACCCTGATCTGCTCAGTTGAGGGAATAAAGTGAGGGTTCCGGATGGCAGAAAGGAATGGGGCAAAAGGTGCTGGGAGTGAGATTCAGGTTCCCCATGAGCCCAGAATTTCACCCATTTTCAACTGGGCTCAGGACAGAAGGGGTTTGGTACACAGCCCTAGAGAGAGGCATCACTCAACTGAGAAGAGAGGGCAAGGACGGGAGATCAGGGACCCTGAACCACCAGCTTATAAACCCTGGACCTGGGACGATCCTCTTTTAAACATCTACCAGCCTGAGCCCTCCTGAGTTTCTTCAGGTCTTCCCCAGCCCCACCTGCAGTCTCCCAGGGAAGCAGGAAGGGAAGGAGGAAGAGGAGGGAGGGGAGGCCACGCCCGCAAACTGTGAGGTCCTAAAGAGGAAGAACTGGATCTTATTCTTTGTTGGGTTCTCAGCATCAAACACAGTAAACTGCTTTTAATTGGAGTTCAACAAATACATCACAATAGAATCAGCAAGTAATTATTAAGCTCCCATAGTGAATCAGGCTCTCTGCTAGGAGTATTCACACACATCGCCTCATGTTAGCAGCACCTCCGTGCGCTCAGAGTGTTGCAGGAAGGGGGACCCCTTCCAGGGCCCGAAACTGGGCTGTTGTCTAACACTCGGAAATGAATTGTCTGAGGAGACACATGTGCTGACAAAGCAAGAGATTTTATTGGGAAAGAGCACCCGGGTGGAGAGCAGTAGGGTAAGGGAACCCAGAACTGCTCTGCCATGTGGCTCACAGTCTCGGGTTTTATGGTGATGGGATTAGTTTCTGGGTTATCTTTGGCCAATCATTCTAATTCAAAGTCTTTCCTGGTGGCACACTCATCGCTCAGCCAAGATGGATGCTAGCGAGAGCGATTCTGGGAAGTGGACGGACACGCAGTGTCCCCTTTCGATCTTTCCCGAACTCTTCCGGTTGGTGGTGGCTTATTAGTTCCGTATTCCTTACCAGGATCTCCTGTCATAAAACAACTCATGCAGATGGTTACTATGGTGCCTGGCCAGGGTGGGCGGTTTCAATCAGTGTGCTTCCCCTAACAAGAGGACTGTGGCAGCCCCCACCTTGCAAGTGAGGACACTGAGGTTCAGAGAGCTTCACTTCATCTGCTAAGGCCACACAGCTCGTGAGGGGCAGAGCTGGGATTCATGCCGGGGCAGCCTGGCTCTGAAGCCTGGTTTGTCCTCCTCACCTGTCGCCCCCACGGTGGAGGGGGAGCTGAGGTGGGGCGGTGGCACTCAGCTCTGGGAGCCAGGCCTCCTGAAGCAGCCCCACCAGTCTGCAGTCCTTCTCCTCGAGCCGCTCTGCAGCTATGGCCCCCACTTCCTCAGCCTGCTTCCTGGAACTCGGCTCCCTGTCGATGCCTCATTCATTGTGTCCCCGCGTAAACATCTACCAAGAAATGGAAATTTCCCAAAATGACTTTTTCACCGAATCTGACCTTCGGAGCTTGCTTGGAAAGGGCACTGTGACGGGCATGTACTGGTGGCTGGGGCACTGAGTCAGAGGGTCAGGGTGGGAGGGCATGGGGCCTGGGGAGACGGGCACAGTGTGACCCCCACCCAAGTGGCCATCCCCTACCCCCGCCACCTGGAGATCGGGGTGCAGGCTCTAAGCGGTAGTGGCCAAGGAGAAGGGAGGGGATTAATCCCCACTGAGAAGCAGCCGTGCCTGCAGGAGGAGGGGGTTCTGTCCACACCCGGGGCTGCATTTAGTCTTTAAAAAGCCCTGAGAGGAAGGCACTTTTGGCCCCACTATATAGACTGCAAATGAGCTCTGCAGAAGAGAAGAGACTTGTCCAAAGCTACACAGCCTGGAAGTAGCAGAATCAGGATTTAAAGCCAGATCTCCCTGGCCCCTGAGCTGTGTTTTTTCCTGTGGCATTGCACTGAGTGGGAGACTCGAGCTGAATGTCCCCTGCAGGATGTGCCCACAGCCACGTGGACCACTCCCAATGGGGAGGGGCACATGGCCTTCTGGCAATTATCCAGCAGATTAAGCCCACAGAGGTGGGCTCCAGCAGCAGTCAACCTCCATCACTTCCTGGATCCCTCCTTCCTGATCTTTGGGAGTCAAGGGTTCCTCTGCTCTGTCACTGCAGGGACCCCCCCCCCCCACGAAAGACTCAAAGAGTCCACCGGTTTTGCCTCTAAGATGACCATCTGGGATCCTTTCAACCAACCTTCCCTGCATTTGGCAGGTGGAGAAGTTGGCGTGCAGAGTGGAGCGGGGACATAACCAAGCCCACCAGCCCATGGGACGAGCGGGGCTGAGACAAGAAGACTCACCCTCTGCCACCCTCCCCTTGTGGGAGCGCCTCTCCCCACAGTCTTGGAAGCGGGTATCATTTGAGAAGCCTAGGCCTTTGAGCCAGCACCAACCAGTGGGAATTGAGGATGCAGGAATGACTGGATTAATGCTGCCTTAGTCCAGTGGGTAATTATTTCTCAGGGTTTGCAGGGGGGTGAGATGACACAGCATATGGAGAAGATGGCCTTCCAGGGACAGAGGAGGTTCATCACCGTGACAAAGAGCTTAGCGGGGGCCAAGCATTCCACAGGCCGTCTCACGCACACCTGTGTTAAATGAGAGCATCACTGTCCTGTTCGACCCTGAGGCCCAGATCTCAGGGTGAGTGAGTGGCACGGCCAGGGTCCAAAGTGCCCAGGACGGGGACCCTAACACCCTCCCCATCTCTTGGAGCCCCCGCCTCCTCCCCCATCCAGGTCAGAGTTGGTGAGGATGAAGCGCAGCCCCCCTCCCCAGCCCAGGTGCCTCTGAGCACCTGGAAAGAGGCTCCGCGGGAGCGGTGGCGGGGGCAGGCTGGGAGGCAGCGCTGTCAGCTCCCACCTGCGTGGGTTTGACGCCCGCTGCAAATTTCCGCTCCCATTCAGGGGAGGTGACTGAAGGCACCGGAGGGGAATCTCATCTTCCAGGACGAGGAGGGTTGTTCGCTGGATAATGACTCCATGTCTATTCTTAAGCAGGGGACTGGAGCCAGGTGCCCCCTCCTACGGTGACCTCAGTTCTCCACTGAGACCTGCTGTTCCCAGGCTGCCCTTTCAATCACAGGAAACCTCCACTGAGACCCGGTGGGTACTCGGGCTGGAGGCCGGGGCTCAGCTGGAACTCTCAGGCTGCCCTTGGCGGGTAAGCAGCCTGAGAGCTCTCCCCAGGCCAGCTCTGAGCTTCCTCTGCGTTTGTGACAACAATCAGAGGCAAGAAGTTCTTTGTCAAGTTCAACCTGTCATGGGAAGGGCTAAGACACTAACCCAAGAGAAAAGGACCCAAGTTCCAATCCTGGTTCTGCCACGACCATGCAGGATGCCAACCCCTGGGTCAAAGGCGCTTGACTGGAGAAACTTTTTTCTTTTTTTTGGCCATGCTGTGCAGCATGTGTGGGATCTTAAGTTTCCTGACCAAGGCTCAAACCTGCACCCCTTGCATTGGAAGCATGGAGTCTTAACCCCTGGACTGTCAGGGAAGTCCAACTGGAGACTCTTGAAGCTCTATCAACTCATGGTTCAAACCCAAGACATCCTGCAGATCATGTTTGTCTATTGCTCAGACCCCCGAAGAGCCAGCTGGCCCCTTCTTCCGCTCGCCCTGCCCACCTGAGTCACCGTGAAGCAATGAATAGGGGGGCTACCCCGCAACTCTCAGGCCCAGGTCGCCAGTTGCTCCTGTCTGTGACACCAGGGTGTACCCAAGATACCCTCTCCTCCCCCATGAAGAGCCATGCCTTCTCCATCAGAAGGGGCCTCTGCCAGACCCACAGTGAGTCTCCCACCACCACGAGGGTCCCATTTCCATGGAAATGCTGCTTCCCTCCATCCTCAGATCTTCATTAGGGGACCTTCACTAGGCTCAGACTCCACCACCACCCACAGCTCGAAGCACCAAACTGGGTTGGAGCCTCTTAGAGCTGTACCCCCTCTTGTCATGGAGATGTCTGATCTGGGGAGCAGTGCATAGATGCCCCAGACCTTGCTGAAGCTCCGAAAGCCATCCAGCCCTCAGAGAGACCCTCTGAATGCCAGTGTCCATAAGGCCCGGCTGGTGAGCAGGGCGAGAGGCCCTCACCTCCCCCTCCCATGAAGACCCCAGTGCTCCAATCAGAGGAATGGCAGTAGCTACTGCCCACCAGCCCCCCTCCCCACAGGTCAGGGACAGAAGTGGTACTTCTGCTTCCAGGGGCTCAAGAGGAGTTGGGGAAGGGATAGGGCAAGATTGGGGGCTGGAGGCAGAGGCAGCGGGCCTGGAAAGAAGGGTCCAAGGTATTTTCCTGTGTCTCCTGCAAATGTTCTATACAGAGGGCTCTGGGGCACAAATCTTCCAAAAGGAAGCTCTTCAACTCGCGCTGCCTTTGCACAGCAAGATTGTTGTTACTCTGCAGAGGATTCCAAATCAGTGGAAATAGCCAGGCTTCTGAAGGTGCTTTATTCATACTTTTCCATGAGATTGAGAAATCATCAGTTGCCCACATTACGAATAATCCCACCACTTTAAAGGATGACTTTAGAAGTGGGTGGGGAGATAGGGAGGTTGATGAAATCCTGGGGAAGCAAAAGCCATTCTTCCATTTGTTTGTTTATTTCGCTGCGCCGGGTCTCAGTTGCAGCAGGAGGGATCTTTGATCTTCATTGCAGCACGCCGGACCTCTAGCTGTGGCATATGAACTCTCAGTTGCAGCATGTGGGACCTAGTTCCCTGACCAGGGATCAAACCTGGGCCTCCTGCACTGGGAATGCGTAGTCTTAGCCACTGGACCACCAGGGAAGTCCACAAAAACCACTCCAGAAGCTTTGAAGGAAGGCAGCCGCCTTGCCTGGCTTCTTAGAAAGGTGAGCCTGGTGAGTCCCATTCTGAAATCTACCAGGTTTCTCCCCATCCCCTTCTATCAAAGGCAATTTTCCAAAAGTTTTCACATACTAAGTCCTAAATGAAAAATTAGGGTCCCCAGCCTCCCAGGGCCCTTAAGGAGCCAGGTCTCCAAAGACTGAGGTGCTGGAGGATATGCAAGTCTGTCTACTCCTTGGAAGAAACATAAGTCTCCCTGGCTTCAAAGAAAAGAGGCTTAAAAAGGTTTGGGCACCAAGACGCAAACATCAAAAGCCTCCTGCCCACTGCTAACCAGATGCGTTAACTGCAAATGAAGCTGAAATGTACATATTCAATTTCCCTGAAGTGTACCTATCAGGCCTGAAGGGAAGTCCAAGGCTCTCCTTGGCCTATTGCACCTGCCCTCCTCCATGGCCCCCAACCCCCCAGCTCCTCCCTCCACGTGAGTACCGAAATCTCTTCCTCCTTGGGTTGACTGCTCATTCTCAGGGTGTTTCGGGAAGAGAGGAAAAAGCTCCTCCAGAGGCCCTTCAGGGTTGAAGGCAGAGGAACCCTTATGAGGGTCTCATCTGTAGACAGTGAATTGAGGGACCTCCCTGGTGGTCTGGGGGCTGAGACTCCACGCTCCCAGTGCAGGGGGTCTGGGTTTGATCCCTGGCCAGGGAGTTAGATCCCACATGCTGCAACTAAATATCCTGCATGCCACAATGAAAATCAAACGTCTCACAGGCTACAACTAAGACCATCGCAGAGGAAGGAAGGAGAATTGAGGATGCTTTGCTTCTTTCTCTGGAGCAAAGGGGCATCTACCCAAGGACTGAAAATGACAGAAGCCCTGCCCCATCCCAGGGGTGCCCAAGGCCTGTAGGAAAGACCCAGTCCTGGCACCAGAGCCTTCAGTTTGCTGGGAAAGACACAGCCCAACTGGAGAAGCAGGTTTCCCCTGGTTTGAAGGGGCAGAGACAATTCATGCTTCCCAGGAGCCCCAGCCTGACAGAGGAGATGTAGACCTGACTCAGATGGGGTCCTACTCCGATGGGGGTGGTAGCTCTGCCCACGATCCCCAAGGTGGATCCCCCAGGTCCCCCAGGACCCACCATCCCCTGATGGTCGGTCCACTTGTCCAATATCTGATACACAGTCAAACAGAGTTTCCTTAGCGCTGCAGAGTCCCTGGATGAGCCTTTACCAGCTTTGCTACAAGCAAGGACAGCTGCCGGGCGTCTGAGCACCAGATGTTCTTCTCATCTGCTTCCGGCCCAATCCAGGGACCCAGGACCCCTCCCCCACTCACACTTCGAGTCTGAGCAGTTCCCAGCCTGGGCTACCCTGCCCCACTCTCACCCACTACCCCTCCATCTATCTTCCCCACCGAACATTCCGGGAAGGCTGGATTCCGAAAGCAGAAATAGTAGTGTCCGCTCAGCCTGGCAACAGTCCCTGAAAATCAGCAACAAAATCAGCGAACATTATCGAGTGCTAACCACGTGCCAGGCATGGGAAATGTGCTGGGGAGGGAATGGCCAATAAGACACGGTCCTGCCCCCCACTCACAGAGGAATCCCGTGTCCCAAACACTGAGGTGTCACACAATCTGGTGCCTACAGATTGAATGTGCCTGCACGAATCCTGAGGAAATGCAGAGGAGGGAATGGTTGAGTCTGCCTGGGTGGGGGTGGGGTGGAGAGGCTCCTAGGAGGAGGGGCCGTGTGGCTCCAGCCTGGAAAAATAAACACGAATTTGCCAAGTGGAGCAGGGAGGTGGGGAGGAGCATTCTGGCAGGAAGAGAAAATACAGGCTCCGGGAAGGGACATAGTTCGTGGCACTGAGAGATAAAGAGAGGGGCAGCCTGGTTGAACAACCTGTGGCTCTCAAACTAGAGCCTGCCTCACCCCCAGAGTTTCTGATTCAGTAGGTCTGGGGTGGGTGGGATGCAAGTGATGGTAATGATTCTTACTAGTCCAGGGCCTATAACTTCAAGAACCACAATTGTAAAGGACTGTGGCAAATTGCTTTATTATCCCCAGTTCTTCAGTTCCTCCTTGTAATAGAATTACATATCTTTTCCTTTTGTCATGGAGCTCGCCTGCTCCTATTAGAGGAAGAGAGTATATTTCTCTGCCACCATTGGGCTTAGCCACGCAACTTGCTTTGGCTGATGAAGTGTTAGTGGACTTGCTATGCGCAGAGACTTTAATCTCGTTCTGAGGGTCAGCTTGGCACTTGTGCTTCTGCCATCTGGCATGGAAAGAGCTTGGTTTGGGTAGTTGCTGGTCCCAGGACAAGAGCCATAAGTCACAGACCTGAATCCAGCCTGCAGCTTAAGACAGCTGCCCCAGACAACCTGAAGACTCTGGAATGAGAAAAACAAGGGTTTGTGGTTGTAAGCCATTGAGGTTTGGGGGACTGTTTGTTATACAGCATCATCGTAACAGAAGCCTGATGAATACGAGGGTTTTGAATGATATAGTAAGGAACCTGGGATCAGTACAGGAAGGCCAATAAAAGCTGATTGTGGAACAGGTCTAATTGGGCAAACTCGGAGGCAGGGAGGCCAGGGAGAGGCTGCTGCCATGTTTCAAACAAGATACAGGATGGGCATCCCAGTGAGCAGAGGGGAGAAGGTAAGGTCATGGAGAGGACAGAGATGCTAGAGCCAAACCCACAGGGCCTGGTTAGTAACTGGCTGAAGAGAGGAGGGAGACAGAAGAAGCTCACGATTATAGTCACCCTCCTAGACTGCAGGGAGGAGATGGAGAAGTTCAGTAAGAACACAGAGGAGCCTCCACAATGCGCCAGGGAGGCCTATCACAGCCCGAAAGCCAATACACATAGAGCTCCCTCCAGCACCCCACCACCCACCCAAAGCTGGGTCCTAGCCAGGGTGCTCACCTGGGCAAGTTTTCATTTCCTCCGCCCCCGCCCCACCCTGCCCCACTGCCAGAGCAGCATCCAAGAGCTGCAGGGCAACTTGCCTGGCTAAGGAACCGGAGCCTCTGCAATTTATGTTGTTTTTCTCCGATCCATTTGGTTCTAAGTCAGCTGTAGACGAGCTTCGCCCACAACCGCCGGTCTTTTAATTTAATTGTGTGCTGCTAGGGTGTTTTTCCCCCCTGGCAAATACATCAAGATTGTCACATTGTAAATAAACAGCCTTCTTCCACCATTCAACACCCACCATTCACCGCCCTACTGTACCCACCCCCCAACACACACACACACAGCTGCAACATCTGGAAGGAAAGGAGGCCCGCCCTGGGCCTGGATCACTTCTGGAAGAACGTGAGCCCTGCCTTCTGAGCCAGAGGACCTCAGGGATAGAGTCCCCTGCAAACCTCCACCATTTAGAGACCGCCTGGAGCCCTGGAGAGGCTGGGCTGCAAACTGGGCCATAGGGGAGCATCCCTAGCTGTCTGAGCCTCAGTCTTCCTATCGGAAAAAATGGGCTTTGCAATGAGTCAAAATACAGAGCTACAATCAGATCCTGTCAATTGCATAAAGTTGGACTTCTCTGGTGGTGCAGTAGCTAGGAATCCACCTGCCAATGCTGGGGACATGGGTTCAACCCCTGGCCTGGAAAGGGTCCACATGCTGAAGAGCAACTCAGCCCGTATGCCACGACTGCTGAGCCATCACACCCAGAGGCTGTGCTCAGGAACAAGAGAAGTCAGCACAGCGAGGAGCCTGGGCGCCACGACGAAGAGTAGCCCCCACTCAGCACAACAAGGGAAAGCCCGAGCAAAGCAGCAAACACCCAGTGCAGCCAAAACTAAATAAATAAAAGCACAAAAAATTGTGCAAAGTTACAGTATCACAGTCACAGGTGCGTGCTTGGGCTTTATTCCGGCTCCATCATTTGCTGTGTGATCTTGGACAGGTTATTTAACCTCTCTGTGCCTCAATTTCCTTGTCTGCAAAATAGAACTAACGAAGGTGCCTGAATGAAAGGACAGTTTGAGAAAGAAAGGTGGTACATTTAAAGCATCTAGAACAGGGCTTCCCTTGTGGCTCAGATGGTTAAGAAACTGTCTGCAATGCGGGAGGCCCAGGTTCGATCCCTGGGTTGGGAAGATCCCCGGGAGAAAGAAATGGCAACCCACTCCAGTATTCTTGCCTGGAGAATCCCATGGACAGAGGAGCCTGCAGGGCTCCACGGAGTTGCAAAGAATCAGACACGACTTAGCAACTCACAATACACTAAGAACAAGGAGCGCATGGTAAGGGACTGATGAGTGTTAGCTATTAACTTTACATCCAGGAGGAAACTGATCAGAGAGGCACAGCCTCCCTCTGGGTTACTCAGCCTCGAACTTCCAGGGAGAGGCAAACACAGTCTGAGAGCCAGGGGACCACACAGCAAGAAGTCTTTTTGGCCTAGTTCTCACCCTTGAAAACCAGATTCACCAAGGAAATCAAAGTTGCAATGGCGGGCACCCCCACTGGGAGGGGAAAAGTAAAGAAATGGAGACCTCGTTGGCACATTCCCACAGGGCAAGAAAAAAATGGAAGTCCCTTCTCTTAGGTTGAGGTGCCAACAGGAAAAAAACCCCAGAAATTCACTCATTCCAGAACTATTAATAATTCGGCCCCTCCTGTTGGAAGCGCTGAGAATAGAGCCGTGAAGAAAACTGACAATGCCCTTCCCTCCTTGGGATATCCCCTCCGAGGGATGTGATGGGAAAGTCCTGGGTTCTGACCTTAAGGGCCATGTCTGTGGACCCCAGCTTGTCACTTTTAGCTTCGTGATCTTGAGTGAATCATTCAGCACCCACTCCTCACCCTGGTTTTCCCCTCTGAGAAGAAGAGGTGACGGCAGCTGCCTGGAATGTTGCCACAAGGCTCAGATGAGAGCACGCGCCTCCAGGGGCTCAGTAAATGCCTGTTTCGGGGTCTGTTATTTTAGTTCTTTAAATCTGTGCAGAAGGGATGGCTGGTTGTCTCTCCCTCATCCCTGAATGATGGATGGAACTCGGGGTTTTAGCTGGGCTCACAGTCCTCCAGGATCAACTCCATTTCCCAGCCTCCCTTGCAGCTCAGTCCACACATGTGAGAAGTGGCTGTGCTCTGCCAAAAAGTGACTGGGGGCCCTCCAGCTCCACTGCTCCCTACTCCCTTCCAACTGGCTGGAAGGCAGACCCAGTGGACATGCTGGTGTGTCATCTTGCCCATGCTAAGGAGGGCAGCACCCGGAGGAAGGTGGAATGGTCAGATAGAAGGGATCCCCAACGCTGAGACATCCAGCCTATAAACATGAGATGAAAGAAAGAAAGCAGGTTTGCTCTTGTTCGAGCCGCTCTTGTCTGAGGCTTGCGGTACAGCAACAGAAGAAGCATCCCAGGTGAAGTAAGACTGTTTTTCCTGAGTCTCCGCAGTTGTCACTGCACCTTGACTGTGAGAAGTGTAAAAAGCACAAGGAGACAGGTTTTTGCACACAAGTAAAGTGATGTGCACACGCAAGCACATGGCTCTGAGGAAACCTGAGAGTGCAGGCGAGAAAGGACCGGTGGGACATCAAGGATGAGAAGTCCGGGTTAGTGGGGAGTGTGATGAAGATGGAGAAGTGTGTGACGACCTCCAGAGGTCTTGTCTGGAAGATGAGAAGACTGGCTGAGATAGAGCTGGCTACAGGGCATGATGGGGAGATGAGGGGAGGGGCAGGGAGGTGAGGAGCCCAGTCCGGGACTCACAGAGTTGAGAGGTGTGCACGACCTCCATGCAGGGGAGACTTGGGGGCTGGAGGTGGAGACTTAGGGACCACCTCTCTAAGGCGATGAGGGCTTCCCAGGTGGTGCTAGCGGTAAAGAACCCGCCTGCCAATGCAGGAGACATAAGAGACATGGGTTTGATCCCTGAGTCGGGGGTCAGAAAGATCCCCTAGAGGAGGGCATGGCAACTCACTCCAGTATTCTTGCCTGGAGAATCCCATGGACAGAGTGAGCCTGGCAGGCTACAGTCCATAGGGTCTCCAAAAGCCAGACACAACTGAAGTGACTTAGCATGCATGCATACTTTCTTAAGGAGATGAAGCCCAGGTCTAGGCACAGGGCTGGCCAAAACCTTTGGAAAGGAGATGGACAAACACTCAAAAACGTAAGCACATGATGTGATATGGAAGGAAAAGAGTCAGATGCTATCTAAGCCAATAGAGAGGCTGTGAGGAGGGGCAGGGCAAGCCTCCAGGACTCGATGATGTTGAAATGGAGGCCTAGACTGTGTGTGTGTGTGTGTGTGTGGTGGGGGCGCTTACCAGTAAATCAGAGGTGGGAAATAGGATAGAGAGGGGAATGAACAGAGAAAACAGCACAAGCAAAGGCCCTGTGGTTGGGGAGACTTCAGCACAATGGAAGGCAGGAGCAATGGAAATGTGTCATTCCTTTTGGCTATCCAAAATGAGAATCCCCTTCCTATGTTCAAGGAGGCCCCTACTTTACTAGCCAGACCAGCTTCCCATCCCAGGCACTAAAAATGTCAAATAATCACACTGTCAGTCTCCCTTGCAGCTAGGCTGCAGGGACCTGACCCGAATCAGGTCACCCAAGGCGTGTGTGCCTTGTTCTGTCACCCAGGACCATATACTACACAGAGAACACACAGACAGGTCTGTTTTGTGATTCAGGATTGTGACCTGGCAGAGGAGCCCTACTTTATCCAGATCTCACCCTTTATACAGAGCCCCTCTTTGCCAGACAGAAGTCTGCTTTCTGACCTCCAAAGACATAAACTTGCCATTATCTGAACCCCCTGTGCTTGTTACACAGCCCTCTTCATGGACCCAGATGCCTGGCCTCCTATACAGAATTCCACCTGGTTCTATAGAACCCCACGCAGCTTCACAGAACTCGGCTCCTGGCTTTTCCACAAACAGATTCTAATACTGATATACAAGGACCACTTCTATTCTCCATCACCCTGGCTGGTTATACAGAAACTTGCCCGGCTACACAGACTCCTGCCGTTTTCTTTAGAAACATGCTCGGTTGTGCTGACCCCTTGGAAATTTTGTAGAAATCCACATTTGCAGAATCCTGCTTTGTTACAGAGAAACCTGCTGGGCTCTCCACAGCCCTGCCCCATTAAAGAGAACTGGACATCGTTACAGCAGGATGGTTGACTTGGACACCTGCTCTGGGGCTCAGGACCCTGCTGTCGGCCTGACCCCTGCTTGCCAAACTTATTGCACCATAGAACCCACTGTGGCTGCATAAAGGCCTCCAGGGAGGTTCAGAATCCTGATTTTTTAAAATAGATCCCAGAATTGGTCCATAGAAACCTAGAGGGTAACACTGAATCCATCTTCATTACATAGGACTCCAGCCTGGTACATCTTTTCCTAGGAAGCCCAGCATCACCTCTGTGACTTCCCTAAGGATGCTGCCAGCATTCTTGGTGGCTCAGTGGTAAAGAATCAGCCTACCAATGCAACAGATGTAGGTTCAATCCCTGGGTCGGGAAGAACCCCTGGAGAAGGAAATGGTACCCCACTCCAGTATTCTTGCTTGGGAAATCTCATGGACAGAGGAGCCTGGTGGGCTGCAGTCCGGGAGATCACAAAAGAGGCAGACACGTCTTAGCAACTAAACAATGACAACAACAAAGGATGCTGCACCTGTGAGTGCCTTTGTGAGTGGAGGGATGCGAAGAAGAGCTGAAGGTGGTCGCGGTGGCTTAGTCGTTCAGTCATGTCTGACTCTTGTGACCCCAAGGACTGTAGCCTGCCAGGCTCCTCTGTTCATGGATTTTCCCAGGCAAGAATACTGGAGTCGGTTGCCATTTCCTCCTCCAGGGGATCTTCCTGACCCAGGGATCAAACCCAGGTCTCCTGCGTTGCAGGCAGATTCTTTACCAACGGAGCCCTGAAGAGCTGAAGGGTCCTCCCAATATCACCTTTGCTTTAGGGGAGGCTGGGAGGACTTGTACCCACCCCATACCCAGGGTCCAGACCCCTTTGCTCCATCCTCCCCTACCAGGGAGGACTTCAGCTTAAGCTCTGCCGAGCAAGGGGCCAGCAGGGACTCTGCTCAAGGCCTTGAGGGAGGGGCCTGAGAATCTACCCCACTTCCCTCCAGTGCTGGCCGGGGCCGCCTGGGCACAAATCTACTTGGACAGAAATAATCAGCCGAATTAATTTAGCTTTAAATAGCAGCACTGAGAATGTTTCCACAAAATTTTCTCCGAGGAGAGCTAAGCAGAATTAATGATGGCACAATATCAGAGAGAAATGTTATTTATTAAGGCCTAATCATTCTGGGGAGGGGGAAGTCATCATAATATAATAAAGTGGAAACCAGCCAGTCCGGCCCAGCCTGGCTCCCCCTCAGGAGCCAAGGAGCCCTGGGAGAATGGTGGGTACCAGGGGAGCCTCACAGAGAAGCTTCCTGCAAAATGAACAGTTTCTCCTGGGATCTCCCTGGTGTGGGGGGCCTGATCAGGCTCCCTTGTTCTGGCCACATTTCTTATCGGCTGTGTCCACACCAGCCCATCTGCTTCTTAGCACCCCTGAAGGTGAACAGCCTTGATAATCAATGGCCAAAACTCCGTCAAGACACGGAGCTCCCCAAAAGAAGACCTGCCCCACCCCCGCTTCCTATTGCCCCTCACCATAAAGCATCCTTCATCCATTTCTTCTCTCAACTGTTTTTTGGGCTTGTTTTTCTTTTCTTTTTTTTTTTTTTTTTTTGTCTTTGTTGTGGCACACAGGATCTTCCATCTTAGTTGCAGCATGTGGGGTCTCATTCCCTGACCAGGAATCAAACCCGGGCCCCCTGCACTGGGAGCGTGGAGTCTTAGCCACTGGACCACCAGGGAAGTCGCATCAACTGTTATTCACTGAGGACCTAAAACTGTCCTAGATGCTGGGGATAGAACAGTGGGAAGACTGGCAAATGAGCAAATAAGCACTATGATGCCTGGCAGTAATCGCGTTATGGAGACAATGAAGTGATGGGGGGACAGGAGAGGTGAGCGATTTTGGCAGCATGATCAGGGAGGAGCATTGAGAGAAGGCAGCAGGGGAGCTGAGACTCTTTCAAGGAGTTGGTCCTGTGAAGATCTGGGGTGTGAGAAGGACTTCCAGGCAGAGGGAACAGCTCAGGCGAAGACCTGGAAGAGGGGAGAAGCTTGGCTTTCTGAGGGAAGCATGAGAAAGGCAGAGTAACTGGGGCCTGGAGGGTGAAGGGGGCAGCGGCAGTGCCTATGCTTCCAGCTGTGGGCCCAAGAGTACAGGGATGGGCCAAAGTCACCAAGGGGAAGACAAGATTCAGAGGAGAAAGAGTGAGGGGCTGCTGACTCTACAGCCACTGCCCACCCTGGGGTCTTCCTCCCACTATGCTGTGACCTCCAGTGTGCCTGACACTAGTGTGAGGCCTGGGAGGTCTCCACCTACACAGGGTACAGGCTACCAGACAAGGCAAGAAACTGGTTCACTTCAGTTCAGTTGCTCAGTCATGTCCAACTCTTTGTGACCCCATGGACCGCAGCACGCCAGGCCTCCGTTGTCCATCACCAACTCCCGGAGTTGACTCACACTCGTGTCCATTGAGTCAGTGATGCCATCCAACCATCTCATCCTCTGTCATCCCCTTCTCCTCCTGCCTTCAATCTTTCCCGGCATCAGGATCTTTTCAAATGAGTCAGTTCTTTGCATCAGGTGGCCAAAGTATTGGAGTTTCAGCTTCAACGTCAGTCCTTCTTAGGAAGCATTTATTAACCAGCAGCTGTGTGGCATCCACCACTTTTCTTAAGGGTCATGGACAGAGTAGGAAAGGTCTGGAAGGAGACAGGCTTCCATGTGTTGGGGACATGCTCTCCAGGCAGACTTCTGGGCCTGTGGTCCAAAATGCAGGTTCTAGGGTCAGAAAGACATTTCATCTCTAAACTTCAGTTCTTCAGCTATAAAATGGAATGAGGGACTTCCCTGGTGGTCCAGTGGTTAAGCATCTGCCTGCCAATGCAGGGGACACAGGTTCGATCCCTGATGTGGGAAGATCCCACATGCCCTGGGGCAACTAAGCTGATGTGCCACAACTATGGAGCCCACAAGCCACAACTGCTGAAGCCCACATGCCCAGAGCCCCTGTTCCACAAGAGAAGCCACGGCAGTGAGAAGCCCGTGCACAGCAGTGAAGACCCAACACAGCCCAAAATAAATAGTATCAATTAAATACATTTTAAAAATCTCTAAAAAGGGCCTCCCTGGTCATCTTGTGGTTGATAATCCACCTGCCAATGCACGGGTCAGGGGTTCAGTCTCTGGTGCGGGAAGATCCCACATGCCTTGGAGCAACTAAAGCCCATGCACACAACTACTGAAGCCCACGTGCCTAGAGCCCGTGCGCTGAAACAAGAGAAGCCGCCGCAATGAGAAGCCCACACACCACAGCAAAGAGTAACCCCTGCTCGCCACAAGCAGAGAAAGCCCACGCACAGCAATGAAGACCCAGCATAACCAAAAACAAATCTTTTCTTTTTTAACTCTAAAAAAGTAAAATAAAATAGGCTGATCATACTTACCTTGTGGAATTCTGTAGGAGATTGTGGAATCTTGCAGGAATTCTATAGGGTACAAGTCAGTTGCTGTTTGGCTGACTGGAGGCAGGCTCAGGGAGGCCACTCTGTTGTAGACGGTGGCAGCTGGGTGGCTTCTGGTTTACGTGGCTTTCCTACTCCACGGGCCAGCCACCTAGTTAGTTCTTGTCACAAGAATGGCAAAAGTGCAAGGCAGCAAGGAGAAACATTCCATCTCTTCAAGACTGAACTCAGAACTGTCACTTCTGCCCCATTCCATTGGCCAAAATAAGTCACATGGCCCAGCCCAGAATCCAAAGGAACTGAAGTCTACTCTGTCCATTAAGTGGAAAGAACTGCAGAGTCCCATTACCAAGGGCATGGACAGAAAGAGGGTTAAGATTTGGGGACAGGAATGCAAGCTACTATGGGTGGTATCATTTGAGTCCCCAGATCCAGCTGAACCTGAGTCAGATTCACCATGTGAGTCCAGCTGATCTTTCTTCCCTGTTCATACCTGGACAGAGTCCATCTTTTGCTTAACGTCGGAGGCAATTTTCTTCTAAAAGAGACAGGAGGAGCCCTAGGATATATTGAGTCCCACCGTGTGATAAGGACTATGCTAGAAGCTATCACTGAACTTTCACACTTGACCCTTAAATAGTAGCCCTAATGAAGGCACTGTGAGTAGCCCATCTTGCAGGTAGGAAATAGGGTCCATGGGATGGTGTGACCTGTCCACCATCTCATGGTGAGGACAGAGGTGAGTGGTCAGGGTTGGAAAGTGCCCAGATGGTCTGCTTGAGAACGAAGGAGGTGCCTTTCTCACTCCGTAACTGTGATCCTTCAACTTGGGAGTGGGGGCACAGATCAACTGTCCCACCCTCCCTTCAACCAACCAAACTAACAAAAATAACAACTGATTTTCCTGAGTCCTTCCTGTGTGCCAGGTAACTGCTAAGCACTTTAAATGTGTTAGCTCAGGTAACTGCTTTTTTAAAATGTGAAAACTGAAAAATGAAAGTGTTACCTACTCAGTCGTGTCTAACTCTTTGTGACCCCATGGATTGTACCCACCAGCCTGTTCTGTCCATGGGATTCTCCAGGCAAGAGTACTAGAATGTGTTGCCATGCCCTCCTCCAGGGGATCTTCCCAACCCAGGGATCGAATTTGAGTCTCCTGCATTGCAGGCAGATTCTTTACCTTCTGAGCCACCAGGGAAGGACCTTTTCTAAACAGACATTTCTCCAAAGAAGACATACAGATGGCTAACAAACACATGAAAAGATGCTCAACATCACTCATTATCAGAGAAATGCAAATCTAAACCATAATGAGGTACCATTTCACGCCAGTCAGAATGGCTGCGATCCAAAAGTCTACAAGCAATAAATGCTGGAGAGGGTGTGGAGAAAAGGGAACCCTCTTACACTGTTGGTGGGAATGCAAACTAGTACAGCCACTATGGAGAACAGTGTGGAGATTCCTTAAAAAACTGGAAATAGAACTGCCTTATGACCCAGCAATCCCACTGCTGGGCATACACACTGAGGAAACCAGAATTAAAAGAGACACGTGTACCCTAATGCTCATCGCAGCACTGTTTATAATAGCCAGGACACGGAAGCAACCTAGATGTCCATCAGCAGATGAATGGATAAGAAAGCTGTGGTACATATATACAATGGAGTATTAGTTCAGTTCAGTCGCTCAGTTGTGTCCAACTCTCTGCGACCCCATGAATCGCAGCATGCCAGGCCTCCCTGTCCATCACCAACTCCCGGCGTTCACTCAGACTCACATCCATCGAGTCAGTGATGCCATCCAACCATCTCATCCTCTGTCATCCCTTTCTCCTCCTGCCCCCAATCCCTTCCAGCATGAGAGACTTTTCCAATGAGTCAACTCTTCGCATTACTCAGCCATTAAAAAGAATACATTTGAATCAGTTCTAATGAGGTGGATGAAACTGGAGCCTATTATACAGAGTGAAGTAAGCCAGAAAGAAAAACACCAATACAGTATACTAATGCATATATATGGAATTTAGAAAAATGGTAACGATAACCCTGTATGCGAGACAGCAAAAGAGACACAGATGTATAGAACAGTCTTTTGGACTCTGTGGGAGAGGGTGGGATGATTTGGGAGAATGGCATTGAAACATGTAAAATATCATATATGAAACAAATCGCCAGTCTAGGTTCGATGCAGGATACAGGATGCTTGGGGCTGGTGCACTGGGATGACCCAGAGGGATGGTATGGGGAGGGAGGTGGGAGGGGGGTTCAGCATGGGGAACACCCGTACACCCATGGCAGATTCATGTTGATGTATGGCAAAACCAATACAATATCATAAAGTAATTAGCCTCCAATTAAAATAAATAAATTTATATATTTTTTAAAGTATATAAAATAAATAAAGTCTTTATTGAGTTTGTTACAGTATTGCTTCTGTTTTATGTTTTGGTTTTTTGGCCATGAGGCATGTGGGATCCTAGCTTCCTGACCAGGGATCGAACTCCCACCCCCGTGCATTGGAAGGTAAAGTGTTCACCACTGGTCTGCCAGGGAAGTCCCTGCTCAGGTAATCTTCGCAAAGGCCCTGGATGTTAACTATTAGTATTATTTCCATTTTACTGATAAGGAAACTAAGCCTCAGAAATTTAGAGAGCTTACCCAGGTAGTAAGTGGTAGAGCCAGGATTCCAACATCTCCTATCTGGAAATAGAGTCCGGCCTCAGAGCCTCCATTTAGACCAAAGCTGAAAGTATTAGTTGCTCTTTGAGATCCCATGGACTGTAGCCCGACAGGCTCCTTTGTTCATGGTATTTTGCAGGCAAGAATACTGGAGTAGGTAGCCATTTCCTTCTCCAGGGGATCATCCCTACCCAGGGATAGAACCTCAGTCTCCTGCAAGATTTTTATTGTCAGAGCCACTGAGCCACCAGGTTGCTGCTAAGCTGCTAAGTCACTTCAGTCGTGTCTGACTCTGTGCAACCCCTTAGATGGCAGCCCACTGGGCTTCCCCGTCCCTGGGATTCTCCAGGTAAGAACACTGGAGTGGGTTGCCATTTCCTTCTCCAGTGCATGAAAGTGAAGTCGCCCAGTTGTCTCCAACTCTTCGTGACCCCGTGGACTGCAGCCCACCAGGCTCCTCAGTCCATGGGATTTTCCAGGCAAGAGTACTGGAGTGGGGTGCCAGAGCCACCAGGTAAGTTAGACCAAACAGAGGGTCCTTAAAACCCCGGGGGCGGGTGGGAGGGCCAGAGGCTTCAAATCTAGATCACCCTGCCTCTTCCCAGGGGACCATCCCCCACACTCCCCCAGATTCTCACCCCTTAGTGCCTGGTCACCAGCCTCTGTGCCCATGAGCCAATCCCCTCTCTGGCCACAGACGTGATAAATAGCTCCAATTATCCCCTCCAAGCTCCGATTTGATGTAATGTTTTATTAATGGCAACCATCAGAGAAAAGCATTAGCCCACTGCGCGCCGCGAGGCTGCTGACCTCTGTTCTGAAGCCTGCGCCCGGGTGCAAAAAGGAAGGGGTGCCAGGGAAGGGCCCGCCCCCCTCTCTAGGTCCTCAGGCAGAGCAATGACTCCACACGCCCCACCATGCAGGCCCCAGGCTGAACGAAAGCCACACTTCAGCCTGGCACGTTCCACCCGTTGCTAATGCTTTGTTGCTTCTTTGACTGACAAATTAGGGGTTTGAACAAAACTCGGGTAGGGGAGCGGGAGATGGCAGCTGCCCACTCTGCAATTAAGAGAGGCTGAGAGAAAAGGGGAGGACACTGAGCCATCCCATAAGCATTCCTTCATCTGGTCCTGTTTGGGCTGAGCATTTTGAGTGGATAGTTAATCACTGACGAATTTTCCACTCGGAGCCTACCATCTGGGTCATCACACTGATCCAGGCTGAAAGTTCCCACCCAGCTTTCAGACCTGCGGTCCCAGGCCATCTGAGACTCAGGCCGGGCAAGTTCCAGTCATCCCATTCAGTTCAGTTCAGTTCAGTCGCTCAGTCGTGTCCGACTCTTTGCGACCCCATGAATCGCAGCACACCAGGCCTCCCTGTCCATCACCAACTCCCGGAGTTCACTCAGACTCACGTCCATTGAGTCATCCCATTAGAAAGATGGAAAACAGGTCTGGAGAGAGGCAGTGCCTTCTGCCAGGTCAAGGTGGGTGAGCCAGCACTCGCGTTCCAGGCTTCTGACCCAACCCGGATCCTCCTACACAGCCATGGATGCTTTGCAGTGGGGAAGGGGCGTAGGTATGTTCTCCCCACCTCCCATGTAGATGCTGAGTCATCAGTCACTGGGCAGAGCCTGGCAAATTCTGGAGGGTGTGTGTTTGTATTCGCATGGATGCAGTGGAAGCTCACCTGAGACTCACCTCTTCCCAATATTAACATAGAAAGGAACCTGATGCTACTCATTCAGTCAATAAACATGTACTGCCATGGCATGTGCTGTGGGAAGAATGGGAGACCAGACCAGACTCCACTCCCAAAGCACCTTCAGATGTTAACAGACTGCTTCGTGCGTGTGTGCTAAGTCACTTCAGTCATGTCCGACTCTGCGACCCTATGGATCATGGCCCGCCAGGTTCCTCTGTCCTTGGGATTCTCCAGCAAGAATACTGGAGTGGGTTGCCATGCCCTCCTCCAGGGGATTCCCTCTAAAAATGAGGTAAAGGAGGCAGGCACAGAGGGTCCAGGGACCCCTGATAGAGGTGGTGTGTTGATAGTTCCAGCCTATGGATGGAAATGCTATTAGCTAGGAATGCCTGAGGCACCCACCTGGCCCATTTTATTCCTTGAAAGCCCCACAGACACTTAACCCCACAGGGCCAACTTTGTGGCTGAACCAGCTCTTGTGGTTCTCATTGTCATCCAGGACACTCACTTCAGTAAAACCATCAGGGAACTTTGGAGATGTATCAGTCACTGATCTTGGAAGGCGTACAGCACACCAGAGGTCCATACTGTGGAGAGAGAGAGAGTACAGACCTGGAGCTATGTCTTTATTAGGGTCCAAGTGTGAGGTATCCAGAGTTTTCTGCGTTGCTCTTTATGGGTAACTTACAGCATAAGATCAGGAGTTGGGGTGTGGGAAGGGAGAAGCAAGGCCAGTCAAGCAGTCCATTACCTAGGTTACCCAGGGCTTTCTGAACAAAAGCCTTTCCTGGGTGGGGCAGATTTAATTCCTTACTTGATTGTTTTCTGAGTAGCTGTGTCATAAGCTGGCACTGGGTTTATTCATGATGGATGTCTTGTGAAATGGATGCCTTGGCCACCCAAAGCTTAGTGTCAGGCACTTTCTGGGCTCTCCTTGGTAGGACACGGTCAAGGAAAACCCCAAGGAGGAAAAAATATACCAGATGCGACTGAAAAAAGAGTGGGACAGACTTCCCTGGTGGCCCAGTGTTTAAGACTCCATGCGTCCAATGCAGAGGATGCAGGTTCAATCCCTGGTTGGGGAAGTAAGGTCCCACAAGCCAAAAATAAATCAACAAAAAAATAAAAAGAGTAGACCTAACCAAGTGAAAATGTTAGTTGCTCAGCTGTGTCTGATTCTTCGCAATCCCATGGACTATAGCCCACCAGGCTCCCCCATCCATGGAATTCTCCAGGCGAGAATACTGGAGTGGGTAGCCATTCCCTTCTCCAAGGGATCTTCTCAACCCAGGGATCAAACCCATGTATCCTGCATTGCAGGCAGATTCTTTACCATCTGAGCCACCAGGGAAGCCAAATAAAGGGGATGGAAATCCAAGCAAAGGGAAAGTGCAGGAAAAGAATGTGTGAGACTCAAACTCCTAGCAGAAGGAGGCATTGGCTGCAGAGCCTGAAATGAAACTGAGGTTGAAAGCGGACAAGACCACCCCCTCCCACCCCCAAGGCCAGGCTAGGGACGTTGTGCTTCCCCTGCGGGACCCATGCGTCTCTAAGCAGGAAGGTGAGGAATAGATGCTTCAGATAGAGCATCCTTGCTGCAGTGTAGAGAAGGGATGGGAGGGCAGTGAGAGGCTGTGACCATAGTCCAGAGCAAGGACGGCAGGGACTGTGGCCTGAATGAGGGAAGATGGCAATGGAGATTCAAAATTGATGAAGGGACTTCTAATTGACTTACAGAGATTGGACAAGGAAGGAAGCATCAACATGTCACCCTGAAGGGACAACATGTACACTCTGGGAGTGTACTCTCCAGAGTCTGGGATCATCATGCACACTCTGCTATATTTAAAATGAAAAACCAGGATTTCCCTGGTGGTCCAGTGGTTAAGAATCCACCTGCCGGTGCAGGGGACACAGGTTTGATCCCTGGTCTTGAAAGATTCCACCTATGGCGAGGCAGCTAAACCTGCAAGTCCGAGAGCCAGCGCTCCACAAAAGTAGCCACCTCACTGAGAAGCCTGCACTAGAGTGTACCCCCCACTCCCCACAACTAGAGAAAGCCCACATGCAGCAACAAAGACCCAGAACACCCAAAAATAAACAAATAGATACATTTTTAAAAAATAATAAATGGATAACCAACAAGGACATAACACAGGGAAGTCTGCTCAATGTTGTGTGGCAGCCTGGATGGGAGGGGAGTCTGGGGGAGAATGGATACATGTGTGTGTATGGCTGAGTCCCTTTGCTGTCTACCTGAAACTATAGCAGCATTGTTTACCAACTATATTCCAATATTAAATTAAAAGTTGTGTGTGTGTGTGTGTGTTTTTAATGTCATCCTCGTTTCTAACACAAGATATAGTGGCTGGAACAGCAGGAGAAGTTTCCCTGAGAGGAAGTTGAGATGCAGGAGACAAATGTCCATGATATTTTTAATGAATATTTTTAAAGTGTAAAATCAGATAATGTTGGATTTCCTGGGGCTCCCGAGCTGGACCAGATGGATGGTGAAAATGAGAAGTGGTAATCAGAGAGGAAGCTGTTTTCCTTATGACAATAAAACCTAGTTCCTCCACGGCTTGGCTCTGGTATAGGACCTCCTGTTTGGGGAGGGGCACTGGACCTGTGATTTCCTGACCCTCTGTGATTCCATGTCTCCCATCCCTGGAGCCTCTGCACACTGGCCTGCCAGGGCAGTGTTGCTACCCTTTTAGCTCTTTTTTTTTCTTTCTTCCTCTCTCTTTTTTTAATATCATTAACATAGAATAAAATAAGCTTTTGCTTGATTATAGTTCTTTGAATTTTAACACATGTATAGATTCATGCTCCCACCACTACAGAGCAATTTCATCACCCCAGAAAATCCTCACGCTGCCCCTTTTTTAAATATTTTTCCCACTCCTCTCCCTTGGCAACCACTAATCTGTTCTCTATCACTATAGTTTTGCCCTTTCCAGAATGTCATATAAATAGAATCGCACTATATGTGACCTTGTAAGACTGATTTTTTTTTTTTACTCAGCATAATGCCTTCAAGACTCATGTAAAGTGTTATATGTCTCGATAGTTCTTATTGCTGAGGCGTATCTCATTGTATGGATGTAGTACACTCATTCATCCCCCAAAGGACAATGGGGTTGTTTCCAGTTTGGGGGGACTATGAATAGAGCTGCTGCTGCTGCTGCTAAGTCACTTCAGTCGTGTCCAACTCTGTGCAACCCCACAGATGGCAGCCCACCAGGCTCCTCCATCCCTGGGATTCTCCAGGCAAGAACACTGGAGTGGGTTGCCATTTCCTTCTCCAATGCATGCATGCATGCATGCTAAGTCGCTTCAGTTGTGTCCGACTCTGTGTGGATCCTGTGGACAGCAGCCCACCAGGCTCCTCTGTCCACAGGATTCTCTAGGCAAGAATGCTGGAGTGGGTTGGTATGTCCTTCTCCAGAATAGAGCGGCTATTCACATTCAAATGCAAGCTTTTGTGTGAATGCAAGTTTTCATTTCTGTAGGGTAAACACCTAGGAGTGGGAATGCTGGGTTGGATGATGCGTATGTTTAATAAGGAAACTACCAAAGTGTTTTCTAGAAAGACTGTACCATTTGCATTCACACCAGCCATGATGAGAATTTCAGTTTCTACCTTTCTTCACCAGCGCTTACTTTTATCAGTATTTTTTATTTTAGCCATTCTATTGCTGTGCTGGGCTGTGCTGTGCTCAGCTGCTTCATCTATGTCCGACTCTTTGAGGCCCCATGGACAGTAGCCCACCAGGCTCCTCTGTCCATGGGATTCTCCAGGCAAGAATACTGGAGTGGGTTGCAATGCCCTTCTCCAGGGGATCTTCCTGATTCAGGGATCGAATCTGCATCTCCTGTGTCTCCTGTATTTCAGGCAGGTTCTTTACCGGTGAGCCACTGGGGAAGCCCTAGCCATTCTGTTACCTATCTAATAGAAGATACAAAATAGTATCTCATTGTGGTCTTAATTTGTAATTCTATACTGGTTAAGGATGTCAAACATCTTTTCATGCACTTGCTTGCCCTCTATGTATTCTCTCTCCTTTGCCCATTTTTTAACCAAGTTGTTTGTTTTTTTTGTTTGTTTTTTGCTTTTATCTTTTGGCTGCACGACATGTGGAAGGAATCTTTGTTCCCCAACCAGGGATCAAACCCTTATCTGGTTAAGCACAGAGTCTTTATCCCTGGACCTCCAGGGAAGTCCACATTTTTTGGTTTTTTATTATTGAACTTTGAAATATACATATATTACAAACCCTTCATCAGATATGTGAGTTGAAAATATTTTCTCTAAGTCGAATATTTTGTCTTAAAAGTGTCTTTCACTTAGCAAGAATTTTTCATTTTGATGAATTCTGATTTATCAAATTTTTATTTTACAGACAACGCTTTTGGTGTCATATCAAAGAATTCTTTGCCTAGCCCCAAATCACTAGTTTTCTCCTTTATTTCTTCTAAAGATCTTATAGTT
The DNA here is from genome assembly GCF_029407905.1 of Bubalus kerabau. Classification (NCBI taxonomy): domain Eukaryota; kingdom Metazoa; phylum Chordata; class Mammalia; order Artiodactyla; family Bovidae; genus Bubalus; species Bubalus kerabau. The sequence continues at coordinate 49,083,011 of NC_073627.1, forward strand.
TATGTTTTACATTTAGATCTATGCTCCATTTTGATTGAATTTTTCTACAAGATATGAAGCTTAGAGTGGGGTTCACTTTTATACCTATGGATACCCAATTATTCCAATACCATTTATTGCAGGGAAAAAAATTATCCTTTCTCCATTGAATTGCCTTCACATTTTTGTCAAATGATTTTATTTGTATAGGTCTGTTTCTGGACCTTCTATGCTGTTCTATTGATTTATGCTTTTTTTCTTTGCATATATGTCTTTCTTTTTGCCATTACCACACTGCCTTGATTACTGTATAAGCTTTATGCTGCTGCTAAGTCGCTTCAGTCGTGCCCAACTCTGTGCGACCCCACAGACGGCAGCCCACCAGGCTCGCCCATCCCTGGGATCCTCCAGGCAAGAATACTGGAGTGGGTTGCCATTTCCTTCTCGAATGCATGAAAGTGAAAAGTGAAAGGGAAGTCGCTCAGTCGTGTCTGACTCCTAGCGATCCCATGGACTGCAGCCTACCAGGCTTCTCTGTCCATGGGATTTTCCAGGCAAAAGTACTGGAGTGGGGTGCCATTGCCTTCTCTGATAAGCTTTATAGTAAGTCTTAAAATTGGGTACTGTGAGTCCTTCAACTTTATTCTTCTTTTAGAATTATTTTGGCATTCTATCGATACTTCCTTTGCTTTTCCATATAAATTTTAGAATCAGCTCATTTATATTTACAAAAAAATCGACTGGATTTTCATTGAAATTGCATTAAATCAATAGATACATTTGGAGAAAATTATTTTTATATTTTTTTTATTATCTTTAATCTTCTAATACATCCATATTATATGTCTGTCCATTTATTTAGGCCCTCTTTGATTTCTTTCATCAGCATTTTGTAGTTTTCAGCATGCTAAACTTCTACATATTTTATTACATTTATGCATCAGTATTTCATATTTTTGGAACTATTATCATGAATGATGGTGTTTTTAAATTTTGGTGTCCAAGCATTTATTGCTCATTTTTAGAAATATGATTGATTTTCTGTGTTTATTTTGTATCCTTAGTTGTAGGAGTTTTTGTTTTTGTAGGTACTTGGAACTTTCTACATAGACAAATATTTGGTCCTTGAATAGAGACAGTTTTATTTATTACTTTTCAATCTTCATGCCTTTATTTATTTTTCTTTCCTGAATGCATTGGCTAGAACTTCCAGTGCTGAGTGGACATTCTTGAATTGTTGCTTGTCTTTCAGAGAAAACAGTCTAATTTCACCATCAAATATGATGTTAGTTGTAGGTTTTTATAGATATCCTTTATCAGGTTGAGGAAGTTCCTTTATATTCTTATTTTCCTGAGAGTTTGTATCATAAATCAATATTTTATTTTGTTAAATGTGTTTTTTGCATTTGTTAATGTGATCATGTGGGGTTTTTTTCTTTAGAATGTTAATACAGTGATTGTTATTTAGGAATTTTCAAATATCTAACCAGCTAGGCATTCATGTAATAAACTCTACTTAGTCACAGTGTATTATTCTTTTTATATATTGTTAGAAGCAATTTGCTCTTCCCTTTTTAGTTTCTTAAGAAAGAACCTAACATTATAGATTTAAAATCTTTCTTCCTTCCCAATATATTTGCTTAATGCTACAAATTTTCCTCTTACTATTGCTTTACTACATGCCACAAATTTTGATATGTTGTGATTTCATTTTCATTCATTTCAAAATATTTTCTAATTTCCCTTGAGGCTTTTTATTTGACTCATGGATTATTTAGATGTATGCTGTTTATTCAAAGTATCTGGAGACTTTCCTGTTATCTTTTCATTATTGATATCTAGTTTAATTTCATTATGGTAAGAGAACATGTTTTGCGTAATTTCTATTTAATGCTATTAATATTTGTTTTATGACCCAGCATACTGCCTATCTTAGTGAATGTTCTATGCTCCTGAAAAGAATGTACAATCTACTTTACTTGGGTTGTTCTGCAAATAACTATTACATTCAGTTGATTGATCATGTTGTTCATTTTTGCTGATTTTTTTGTCTATTAGTTCTTTCAAAACCTGAAAAAGGAGTGTTAATGTTTCCAGTTTTAATTATGGGTTTGTCTATTTCTCCTTCTAGTTCTGTCAATTTTTTCTCTGATGTTAAGTGACTCCACATTAGATTTTTTTTGTCTCCTTTGTGAATTAATTCTTTTATCATTATGTAAAAACCCACTTTATCCCTATTAATTTTCTTTGCTCTGAAGTCTACTTCATCTTGTATTAACAGAGCCACCCAGCTTTTTTTTAATTAATGTATGCATAGTATATATTTTTCCATCTTTTTTACTTTTAACCTATTTATATCAATATATTTGATGTGCCTTGTAGATAACATGTGGCTTCCCAGGTAGCTCGTGGGTAAAGAATCCACCTGCAGTGCAGGAGACGTGAGTTTAATCCCTGGTTCAGGAAGATCCCCTGGAGGAGGGCATGGCAACCCACTCCAGTATTCTTTCCTGGAGAATCCCATGGACAGAGAAGCTTGATGGGTCCATGGTGTTGCAAAACAGTTGGGCGTGACTTAGCGACTAAAGAACAACAACAGAGATCATTTACATTTAACATAATTACTGACATGTCTGGATTTAGATCTACCATTTTATCAGTTTCCTGTTTAATCCCTCTATTCTTCTGTTACTTGTTTCTCTACTTCCTCCTTTTCTGACATATTTTAGTTTAGGTAAACATTTTTTGTATTTCATTTAAATTTATCTACTATATGTTTTACAAGATCTTTTTTTATAGCTTTTTTGTGGTTGCTCTAGGAATTAAATCTTATATATTATAAATAATTTCTTCATGGTCACTCAGTAAGTGACTGGCAGAGCCAGAATCCCTACCCCCAACCCCACCCCAGGCAACCTGGGCCAAAAGCATGAACATAACTACACACCCTGGTTCCAATCTGTCCCTAAAGGAAGCCCCATCAGTTCAGTTCAGTGGCTCAGTCGTGTCCAACTCTTCGCAACCCCATGGACTTCAGCACTCCAGGCTTCCCTGTCCATCAATAACTCCCAGAGTTTACTCAGACTCATGTCCATTGAGTCGGTGATGCCATCCAACCATCTGATCCTCTGTCGTCCCCTTTTCCTCCTGCCTTCAATCTTTCCCAGCATCAGGGTTTTTTCCAATGAGTCAGTTCTTTGCATCAAGTGGCCAAAGTATTGGAGTTTCAGCATCAGTCTTTCCAATGAATATTCAAGACTGATTTCCTTTAGGGTAGACTGGTTAGATCTCCTTGCAGTCCAAGGACTCTCAAGAGTCTTCTCCAACACCACAGTTCAAAAGCATCAATTCTTCAGTATTCAGCTTTCTTCCTAGTCCAACTCTCATATCCATATATGACTACTGGAAAAACCATAGCCTTGACTAGATGGACCTTGTTGGCAAAGTAATGTTTCTGCTTTTGAATATGCTGTCTAGGTTGGTCATAACTTTCCTTCCAAGGAGTAAGCGTCTTTTAATTTCACGGCTGCAGACACCATCTACAGTGATTTTGGAGCCCCCAAAAATAAAGTCTGACACTGTTTCCGCATCTATTTCCCATGAAGTGATGGGACCAGATGCCACAATCTTAGTTTTCTGAATGTTGAGCTTTAAGCCAACTTTTTCACTCTCCTCTTTCACTTTCATCAAGAGGCTCTTTAGTTCTTCTTCGCTTTCTGCCATAAGGGTGGTGTCATCTGCATATCTGAAGTTATTGATATTCCTCTCAGCAATCTTGATTCTAGCTTGTGCTTCATCCAGCCCAGTGTTTTTCATGATGTACTCTGCATAGAGGTTAAATCAGCAGGGTGACAACATACAGCCTTGACGTACTCCTTTTCCTATTTGGAACCAATTTTTCCATGTCCAGTTCTAACTGTTGCTTCCTGACCTGCATATAGGTTTCTCAAGAGGAAGGTCAGGTGGTCTGGTATTCCCATCTCCTTCAAAATTTTCCACAGTTTATCGTGATCCACACAGTCAAAGGCTTTGGCATAGTCAATAAAGCAGAAACAGATGTTTTTCTGGAACTCTCCTGCTTTTTCTATGTTCCAGCGGACATTGGCAATTTGATCTCTGGTTCCTCTGCCTTTTCTAAAACCAGCTTGAACATCTGGAAGTTCACGATTCACATACTGTTGAACCCTAGCTTGGAGAATTTTGAGCATTACTTTACTAGCGTGTGAGATGAGTGCAATTGTGCAGTAGTTTGGGCATTCTTTGGCATTGCCTTTCTTTGGAAGTGGAATGAAAACTGACCTTTTCCAGGAAGCCTCATGAGACCCAGCAAAGAGCCCAGAGCTGGTTATAAAGTGTCTTGACTCCAAGAGATGAGAAGGGTAGCCCATATCACCCTATCAGACCAGGGCCCCCCAGGGCTTCAGGTACCAAGTTTTCAGCTGCTTTAAAAGCAGAAACAGCACAGGTAGCATTGCTAAGAATGATGCCCCAGGATACAGCACCTTCTGTCACCTGTTTCCTCATCAATAACCCATGAAGAGAGTTACTGAGAGCTCATGGCCTAGGTCAGGATTGCAAACAATATCCTAGGCTTGCTGATAAATGAGACTCATCAGGACCTCAGGCAGTGACCTCAGGATCAGAGGCAGGGACCTCAAACCCCAAACTTCCTATCACCCCAGGCCTCTCAAGCTTCTATGCTCCTCAGTCTCCACCCCTGCCCTGCTCCCTCCCTTTGAATCTTCTCAGCCTCACTCTCCATCCCTCCAGCCTGGCCCCTGCCCTTCTGTGGGATCTCCTTTTCATTCATCAACTAGTTTTCCCTAGTTCTTCATTACCCTTTCCGCCTCTTCTCTCCTTCTCAACACTTCCTCCTCCTGCACTCTCCCTTATCTCTCCCTATTCTTTCCCTCTTGTCCATTGCAGATTCATTCATTCATTCAACAATTACCAAGAGCCCATTTCTGGGATAAATGTGGACAATTCCAAGAAATGAGGACATTGCTTTGCCCTGAAGGAACTCACAGTTCTAGTAAGAGAAACAGATGAGAATGCAATATGACAAGTTCTTAAAACATCCAGGCCCCTGGGCTGATTTGAAGAAGCTTTTCCCTCCCTCCCCATACCCTCCTGAATCCAAGCAGTCTCAGTCCCAGTTTAAGAAGCTTCCCAGCCTCATCCAAAGATAAAGCACCTCTTTCTCTGGTAAAACATGTTAACATTTCAGCTCCCACTTGCCCTCTTGGCTAGGAGTCTTCGTGGTGTGTACAACCTACGCAACAGTTCATGGCAGTCCCGCCCTGGGATTCACACCTCAACCAGAAGGTCTGCTTCTCTGGACCTTCCTGGGCCTTTGGGCAGAATCAGAAATGTCTTTGCAAACTGAACAAAGCTCCCCAGACACATTAGGGAAGATCACACGGTGATCACCAGGTGCTGCCCAAACCTCTACCATCCAGGTTGGTGGGGGCCTCTGGTCTTGCTTCTTTGGCTGAATCCCATGCCTTCTCTTCCTCTCCCCTACTGCCTGAGGCTCAGGAAGACAGTGCATCCCTTGCCTGTCTTCTTTCTGTGCAGTTGGAATCGACAGGTCCTCAGGCAGAGAGACTGGCCCTTCATCTGACAGCAAACTAGTTCTAGATAAATGAGTATTGGTTTTGCTCTGTTTGGTTTTCATTTGTAGCTATCCTTTGATTTTTTTTCCCCCTGAAAAATTGGTTACGCAGTGATAGCGTGGCCTGGACCTGCAGCTGCAACGAAGGAGGGACTCCCGCAGGCTGGCTCTTTCAATGGCCTTTCTGCTTTGTTTCGCTTTCCACCCCACCCCCCAACTCACCTGTCTCTTTTGGATTTGTGAGAAAAGTAGAAAGAGAGGGAACTCACACACACAGAGCATCTATTAGTGCCAGGCACTGTGCAGGTGACTGATGCCACTTGTCTCATTCTAGCTTCAAAAGACGACACTAAAGAAGCCGGTGTGGTGGAAATTATTCTTCCTGTTTTTCAGATGAAGAAAATGGGGCTCAGAGAGGTTCAGAAACCTGTTCAAGGTTGCACAGCCAGACATCAGCACAGCCAGCTGGGGAACTCACTGCTTCGCCTGCCAGCTGACTAGGTGGCCCCCAGCAAGGGGTCCTCATTAGACTTCAAGCTGCCCCTCGGTGAAATGGAGCAAGCCTGGGAGGAAACCTGGCAGAGGGCAGGAACTGGGAGGAGTGGAGGGTGGTCAGTGGGGCAGTGGAGTGGGCTGGCTCCCAGGTCTGCCTGCTGGGTGGGCAGGGAGCAGTCCGTCCTCGTATTCAACGCAGAGACCTAAGGATTTGACTCATTACCTCTCTCCCCATCCTCTGTGAGTTTACGCAGTTGCCAGGCTTTACAGAACTGGGGCTGGAGACTTAGCACTCCCTCCTTCAGGTCCTGGGGTGTGTTTGATGGGGGGATCCTCTGTGGATTGGCCAAGCCCTCAGTGATGTCCAGCTTGAGATAAGTGTAGCCACAACCGATTGCCAGGGTGGGGGAGGGAGAGGAAAGGGACTTCCGGGGAGCAGCAAGGAGGAGAAGTGGAAAGGCCACTGGCTGAAGAGTCAGGAGACCAGGGTATGAGCTGCTCCCATCGCCACACCTTAGCTGTGTGACCTTGGATGGGTTACTCCATCCCTCCCGGGCCGTAAAAATCACCGAAAGCAGATACTGGAGGGTTTACTGTCTTCCAGCCACTGATCTAAGCATTTTGCAAATATTAACTCATTTAATCCTCAAGATAGCTCTAAGAAGAGCATCATCTTCACTTTACCCACATGAAAAGAGGGGAGTTGTGAAGATCAAACGAGGCAAAACAGTAAAGCAGTTTTTACAGTGTTTGCGGAGGCAGGGAGGCGCGTGTGTGTGTGTGTGTGTGTGTGCATGCATGCGCACGCACGCATGCGGACAAGGAGAGGACATCATTGCAGAACTCACCTCTGCCAGAACCCATCAAAGAGGAGGAGCCTCCTGAGGCCTGGCCACCCCCAGAGAGACTGACAACCTCCGTGGAGACCTCCTTGCCCTGGCCTTGGCCTGACCACCATCCATCACTCAATCCACAAACATTTGAAGGTGGGGCCCAGGCATTCCTGTCTCTGTGTTTTGGAGAAAAAGAAAGCAGAGTGAAGGGTTCCAGAAGGAGGGTTGGTGGGGGGATTTTTGAAAAGATGACCTCTGAACAGATTCCTGAGCGAAGAGGGGCAGAGGACCAGCAAAGACAAAGCCTCTACGGTGGGGGCAGGCTCCGGGGTTCAAGCAACCATCACCCAGCCTGATGGAGAAGAACAAGCAAGCAGGACCAGGTCTCTCTCAGCCCCGCAGACCACGTGAGGACACAGGGCTTGTTGTAAGCAGAGCTTGGAAGATTATGAGCAAAAAAGAGGGTGACACCCTCCGATGGGGAGCGGGAGGTGACTCTATATCTGGTATCGAGTGACCTCTCTGGGACCCTTGTTTGAACCTCTCCCAATCCCTATCCTTTCCCACAACTCTTTAGGGGCCACAATGGTCCTAGGATACAGCCCAAGTTCCCAGGTGTGACCCTGCCTTCGCGGCCTCCCGATCAATGACCTCCCTTCCCAAGTACAACCAAGCTCCAGGCTCACTGATGCCCCTTCTCCAATTGTCCCTAAACCTTCATCCTCTCAACGTGCTTGCTCTGCCTGGAACACCGGTCTCCCCACCTGCGCTGAACACCCCTCCCCACACCTCCAGGCTTCCCAGGTGCCTCAGCAGTAAAGAACTCGCCTGCTGATTCAGGAGACTCGGGTTCTATCCGAGTGGGGAAGACCCTCTGGAGGAGGAAATGGCAACCCACTCCAGTATTCTAGGAAATCCCATGGACAGAGGAGCCTGGAGGGCTATAGTCCACGGGGTCACAAAGAGTCAGACACAACTGAACAACTAAACAGCAACACCTTCGCCTTCATCTCAGCTCATCATCTCCTGCAGGAAATCTTTCCAGCCCTGCTGTTGCACAGCAGGTGAGGGCCCCACACAATGCTCAGGGCCCAGCTGATGGCTGTTTCTCAAAAGAGTTGTCACTAGCTGCCCTCTCGTGAGTCTCTGCCAGACACAGCCAGCTCCTTCGGGCTAGGACTGGAAATGACCTGTCACCGTGTCCCCAGCCCCTAGAGTCATGCCTAACGGACATAGGGTAGGTACCTAGCAAACACTGAATGAATTAATAACAATAATTGAAATAATAATATCCCAGCAAGGCTGCCCCATCTCTCCCACCCCTGCTGCATGAGGCTTCCAGGTTCCCGGGGTGGGGGGCCTGGGGAGAGAACCCCCTTTTGCTTCTTCAGGGAGAGTCACACAGGCTAGACCAGGCCGGCTCTGAGAGGGCTGGGAACCAACCACGAGGCTGACTTCCGGAGCCGGCCCACCAGCAGCGCTCATAAACGGCCCAGTTACATTTATAGCCATGTTCTTATTAAGCACCAGGAAAGAAGAGATGAATCATACCCACCCCTCCCGCCCACAGCCTGGGGAGGTGGAGGCCACCAGCCAGCCAGGCCTTAAATCTCAGGAAACTTAAAAGTCACAAGTGCTCAGGGCCAGCCCTGTATCACCAGGGACAGCTGAGAGGAGAGCAGTTTCTCAGGCAGAGCCTGGACGTTTGCCCTGCCAGGGTTCAGGCTGAGGGCAAGAGAGGGGGAGGGGAGGATGGAGGAGGTATTCCTATGTGAGAGGTATCACAGGCACGCCAGTCGCTTCAGTCGTGTCCAGCTCTTTGCGACCCCGTGGACTGGAGCTAACCAGGCTCCTCCATCCATGGGATTCTCCAGGCACAAATACTGGAGTGGGTTGCCATTTCCTCCTCCAGGGGCTCTTCCCCACCCAGGGATCCAACCCGAATCTCATGTCTCCTGCATTGGCAGGCAGGTTCTTTACCACTTGCGCCACCTGGGAAGTACTGGGAACAGGAACTAAATGCCGTGTGACCTTGGGAAGATCAGATGACCTCCCTGAGCCTTTGGGTGCCACACTTCTCCTTGGAGAACAGAATCTTGGTGTCTTAGGAAACTACCCCCAAAGATATATTTTGCTTCCCCTCAATTCACCCATTTTATAGAAAAGGAAAGTAGAACTCAGAGGGGACCCTGGCTACCTGACTCCCAGTAACCACTGCCCTGAAGTTTAGAAGTGGGGTCAGTTCATAGTCCTTCATTGGAAGGACTGGTGCCGAAGCTGAAGCTCCAATACTTTGGCCACCTGATGCGAAGAATCAGCTCTTTGGAAAAGACCCTGATGCTGGGAAAGATTGAGGGCAAGAGGAGAAGGAGGCAACAGAGGATGAGATAGTTGGATGGTGTCACTGACTCAGTAGACATGCGTTTGCGCAAACTCAGGGAGATAGTGAAGGACAGGAAAGCCTGGCGTGCTTCAGGTCATAGCGTTGCCGAGTCAGACACGGCTTTAGCGACTGAACAGCAACAATTCACAGACTGGACATGGCCTTGAAGGTGAGGCCAGAGACAGCATTTACAACCACATCGTCACAGAATCCTCACCCCAACCTTAACCCAGGAGCCACGAAGCCCATCACCCTCCTGGAACAGAATAGGGGCCCTTAGGGGATGTTCTGCCCCTCCGCAACCCCAGGCTCACTTCCCTGCAGCGGGGAGGGGTGGGGATGTCGGTACCCATTTCCCAGGGGAGGCAGCTGCAGCGCAGAGCACCTGCCAGGGCTGGAAACGTGGGCGGAGACCTTCTCAGGCCTCCCGAGGCCTCTTTAGCTTTCTTTTGTATGTGTAATTGATTTCAGCAAGATTTATTAGGGTTTTTAAACCTTTTTTATTGTGAAACATAACACAAGTACCCTAAAGTGAATAATCCATACCTGTAGAGCTTAACGAGTTATCTAAAGTGAACACCCAGGAAACCACCTCCCGGACCCAGGACCTAGGACTTTGCCAGAAGTCTCCATCCTCACAGGCGTCTTCTCACTTCCTGCTCAGGGGAACCACATCCTGACCCTGATGGGAGCGTTTGCTTTTTTCTTTTTTTTTTTTTTTTTTCTCCTGTTCTGTACTAAGCTCACTCATCTAGGAATTTAAGAGAATGAAGACACTCAACTGGAAGGCAAGAAGCATGTTTCCAGTTCCCTCCGCCCCCTCTGGAGCCTCAGTTTCTTCATCTGAAAATAGAGGATTGAAGCCATTCAGCCACAGCAGTCGAGAATCCTAACTCAACAGGAGCAATTTCCCTTGGATGAGTGTGTGCGTGCAGGGGTGCGGGGCAGGGGTCAGAAGGAACCTGGACACACCCTGATAGGGTGCTGCTTTCATTCCTGGCTCTCTTCCTGCACCCCTACTCCCCTCCCCCTTTCTGCTCTCCCGCCCTTGACCCTCACTTCCTCCTCTGTCTCCCTTCCCCATTACCCTCCAGACGCAGAAGGGAAAATGCTTCTCCAAGCCCAAGAACAATGGCGGTCAGCTCCAAACTCCTTTGCTCGTACCAGCCACTCCAGCCAGCAAAGCGGGGCCCCTGGCTGAAGTCACCTGCAAGGCCTGATGCCGAGGAGAGGGGTGCAGATTGCCTGGTCACTGGACTCCTGGGACTCACTGCTGACCGCACGTGCTGGGGGAGAGGTGCTGGGGGTCCTAAGACTGAAACCAGCCAGCTTGTCAGCCCCGCTGGGCTCCTGCTTCCCAGCCTACGTTAAGGTCAGGGCTTCTCAGCAGTAAACCGTGATTGCTCAGTTGCCTTTCCAGCTGGACGATTTTAGTTGAATAATTTTGCACGATCTCAGCACAGTATGAGAGAGCCCCAACCCGAGGATAAGGAGCTTACACGGCAGGGGAAGGGTCAAATGGGGATGTAAAGAGCCCCCTACAAACCAGCCTCTGCTGGGGACCCAGGTTTCCTGCTCCAGCGTCTGCTGGTCATCACCAATTACAGCAGCCCCTCCCTCTGCGCTTTGCTCCAAGCAGACCCCGAAAGGAAAGCACCCGTGGGTGGCTCCCAGCCTTGCGTGGTCATGGTGGCTTCCATGACGACCAGTACAGAGGTGCTGCACTGGCCTTCAGTCAGTTCACTTCAGTCGCTCAGCCGTGTCCGACTCTCTGCAACCCCATGGACTGCAGCACGCCAGGCTTCCCTGTCCATCATCAACTCCCGGAGCCTCCTTAAATTCATGTCCATCGAGTCGGTGATGCCATCCAACCATCTCATCCTCTGTCGTTCCCTTCTCCTCCCACCTTCAATCTTTCCCAGCATCTGGGTCTTTTCCAAAGAGTTAGTTCTTCACATCAGGGGGCCAAAGTATTGGAGCTTCAGCATCAGTCTTTCCAATGAATATTCAGGATTGATTTCCTTATCTCACTGCATCTCCACCACGTCTACCCCAACCCATGCACACACACCTGGAAACAGGTATTGCCATCCCTAACGTGCAAAGAGGAAGAGAAGCTCATTCTTGCCTGAGATCCTCGACCCAGTCAGGACTGATGGAGCCAAGGTCAAGCCCAAGATTGACAGACCTCAAAAGAGGGAGTGCTCGGGACTCCAAGAGATGGCACTGGACCTGGGTTGGAAGTGGAGATTACAAAGCAGAAGACCTCCCTAAGACAGCAGAGTCCAGTAGAGGATTGTAAGGGGTCTCCCTGAAGGAGGAATGGGAAAGCACGCAGTTAGAAGATCTGGAAGAAATTTAGAATCACAAGCTACAGCCCCCTAGAGGGCTTTGAAATCACCTTCTTCATTTTACAGATGAATTCCACAGTAATCCCAGAGAAGTCAAGTGGCTTAGCCAAGGTCACACAGCCAGGGAGGTGAGACCAGAGCCAAGTGCTCCAAATCCTGTGACCCCACGCTGGGCTGGGCCTCCCCCCTTTCCCCAAGGCCAACGCAGCTTTAGTTCCAGCAAGGCCAGGTCAAGCTGGAGCCAGATGAAGAGGGGTGGGGGTGGGCAGTGGGGGGCAGTGCCCAAGCAGGCCCAGGCAAGGGGGGCACCTCCCCAGCTGTCCCACCCCCACTCATTACTATTCCTGGCATCACCCCCTCACTTCCCTTACTGTGGAAACCCAGCAATGCCGAGAGCTGGAATTTGGATGTTTTCCCAGCATTGGGGCTGTTAATTAAAACTAATAAATCTGTCACTTGGAGTTGGGTTGAAGAGGAGAAAGGGTGAGACATGAGAGGGAGGGGGACCAGGCTCCTCACACACACCCCTGCAAGGCTCTTTCCCTCTCAGTCCTGCCTCCTGAATTATCTTCTCTTTCGGCCACTTCCTCATTCCACGCCTGAGCCTCCCAGCTGCCAGCCGCAGCCTCTTCCCAGGCACACTCTGCTTCATAGAATGGAGGAAGGAAGAAAGACTGGCTTCTAAGGCAAGGGCTGACTGGCCACCCCCTGCCACTCCATGGGATGGAGCAAAAAGCATTCAAACCAGCTGGACAGACCCAGGTTCAAATCCCAGCATTCTAGTCATGTGAACCTCTGGGTGTCATATTTTCCTCTCCAAGGTTCCCTTTCTTCAAATCTAAAATGCAGATTATATTTCCTCCTTTGAAAGAATATTGCAAAGATGACATGAGAAAGTACACAAAATAACCTGTCACCAACGGAACGGTCACTCTCTTTCCTGGTCTCTGTGATCTCCCATCCTGATCTCCACTTCCTTCTTTCCCATCTCCCCTGACTCCCAGTCTCACAAACACTGTCAGTCATGTTAGTAAGAATAGAAATAATGCCACCTTAGATTTGCAGAATGCGTGTAGTCACTCAGTTGTCTCTGACCCTGCAACTGTAGCCCACCAGGCTCCTCTGTCCATGGGATTTCCCAGACAAGAATGCTGGAGTGGGTTGCCATGTCCTCCTCCAGGGGATCTTCCCGACCCAGGAATCAAACCTGAGTCCTCTGCATTGCAGGCAGATTCTTTACCGTCTGAGCCAAGATACACAGGAAGTGCTCAATTAACGTGCCTTGGATGGATGAATGAAGTGCTTTCACAGCTGCAGGGGACATCCATTCCACTTGTCTGCCCAATACTCTGTCCCCTTTATCTAGTAACGGCTTCTCCTTCACTTAGAGAACTGCACCCCTCCACTCCAATCCCGCTGAGTTTTCCCCTCTTCCTGCTATGCGGATAGTCATGTGACCAGGCTGGTCCAATCAGAGCCTTTCCCAGGATTTTTCTCTGGGGGACTGGAAGGGACTCTTTCCTCTTCACTCATGAGGTCAGAGGGTGGGTGGCCCAGCACCAGCTTTTGTCACTGACAAGGGTGAAGTTATATGCACAGAAAGACAGAGATGAGAGTTCAAAAGAGGTTGCTCAGGTCCACTGGTTCTCCTATGACTGGGTTATGCAGAAAAATGAAATTCCCGTGTTTTCATTAAACAGCAAAGCTGGGATTCTGCCATTCACAGCCATCAACTCACAAAACATCTATCATCTCATCTAATCTTCTCAGTAACATCCCCAGCCAAGCCAGGAGGGATTGTCCACATTTTATAGATGAGAAAGTCAAGTCCGGAGAAAGTGAATTCATTTCCTGAAACCACACAGCTGGTAATGATGAAACTAGATCTAGTAACCAGGAGTGGTCTTTTATCCAGAGTGATAGATGCTGTGATTAGGGGCCCCTGTGTATTTAATTCCATAGTATCAATAACCCAGTGACATCACCTGCTATCAATATCTGCCCTCACACAGATGGGGAAACTGGTTGGAGAAGTAAATTACCCAACGTCACCAAACTGGTCAGTGGAGTTGGCCTAGTTCTTTCTGCCCAGAGCTAGTGCCACTAGTCACCTGCTGCACTGCCTCTAAGTCCAGTCTCTGAGGTCACCTTTCCGGAGAGGAGCATCTCAAGCCAGTGAAAGAGCACGGGGAGATAATGAAGGACCAGGCACACGTATGGTTCTGTGCAAGGACTCTAGGGATGCAGAGACAGCAAACCATGCTGCTCACCTCAAGGAACCCCAAGACATGTCTATAAATTCCATGCTGCAGACTGTGAGGGTTCTAATAGATGCTCAGGTGACGTGCTCTGCAGCCCAGGGGAAGGAGAGGTGACTCCAGCTTGGGGAGGGAAAGGACCAGGAAAGCGTGATGGGGCAAAGAGCACTGATAAACAGGGCCTCGATATAGGTAAGATCTGTCCATGTGGACACAGTGTGGTCAGCGCATGGTGGGTACCACAAGCAGAGGGCATTGTGTAAGTGAACACCTTGAGATGGGAAGTCCAGGGGCATGGCTGGCCAGGAGGAAATGGACCTGTTTCCATAGTGTGCATGAATGGAAAAGACAAGACCGAGAAGTCAGTAGAGGCAACAAGTCATCGGCCTTGCATGCCAGGATGAGAAGTGTAGGCTTCATTTAGCCAAAAATGGGGACTCACTGGGGCATTTTGAGTAGGACAGTGACCCCGCCAGACAGGAACATTAATATCCAAGACAAATGAGGAGGGAGAAGCCAGTTAGGAGGCCATCAGAAAGACAGTGAGGCCTGAAGTAGGCCAGGGGAGGGAATAGGGAGGGACAGCAGATGACCCCAACGACATTGTGGAGGCAGAATGGTCAGGGAAGGGTGGTTGTGGGAGAAAGAGCTCAGATTTGGGCTTGGACCTGGACTGCCTGGCTCCCAGAGTTGCTGGGAAGGTCACCAGGACCTTGAACGGACAGCAAGGGCACTTGACTGTCTGATGGCATCCCAGGAGCCAGATCCCAGCCTGACATCTAGCGGGTGTTTGATGAATACAGAAGGAATGATGGGGGTGGGTGGGGTGGGTGTGGATGGACAAGTGAGTGCATGAATGAAGAGATGAATGAATGAGTGAAAGAAGCAGGGGAGGGAGGTGAGAGGCAAAGAAGCTTCTTCCAGTGCCTCCAGAGGAAGCTTCCTGACCCTTCTTCCACCTCCCCGAGCTCAATCCCTAGCCTACACACAGCCCTGGACTGAGCCAGGGTTTCCACAGCTGCAGGACATTAGGTGGAGGAGGAGGAGGGAGGGAGGGATGAGCGAGGGGGGAAGGCAGAGGGGAGGGCAGGGAAGGTTTAAACATGATGAACTGCTCGCCATGCACCATCGGCATCCCTCCGCCTTCTGAAAAACAGGAGTACTTATTAATAGAAGCAAATGATACTTAAAACCCAGTTAGCGGGGCTGTGATTTAAGACCTCTCTGTATGTGTTCCCCACCAGCCTGCCAGTTTGGGGCATGGATGGCAGCCACTCCTGGGGCTATGACCTCAGCTGAGCCAGGGACCAACACAGGGAGAAGCCCACTGCTTCCTTGATGTGGGGCCTGGCCCAGGGACCAATGGTGTCTAAGCTCACCTGGGGCCTGGGAGCTAGGATCTCCTGCCTCCAGGCAGCCCTCCAGTGGGGACCACTCCTTCCCTTTCAGACACAT
Organism: Bubalus kerabau; assembly: GCF_029407905.1. Classification (NCBI taxonomy): domain Eukaryota; kingdom Metazoa; phylum Chordata; class Mammalia; order Artiodactyla; family Bovidae; genus Bubalus; species Bubalus kerabau. Next base: position 49,098,379 of record NC_073627.1, read on the forward strand.
CACTCACCTGCCAGTCAGTTATCACACTGCAAATATTATTAATGGGGATGTACGGATGTGAGAGAAGGACCCTCAAAAAGACAGAGCACCGAAGAAATGATGTTTTCAAACTGTGGTGCTGGAGAAGACTCTTGAGAGTCCCTGAGACATCAAGGAGATCAAACCCGTCAATCAGGAAATCAACCCTGAATACTCATTGGAAGGACTGAAGCTGAAGCTGAAGCTTCAATACTTTGGCCACCTGATGGAAGAGCCAACTCATTGAAAAAGACCCTGCTGTTGGGAAAGATTGAGGGCAGGAGGAGACAGGGATGACAGAGGATGAGATGGTTGGATGACATCACCAATTCAATGGACATGAACTTGGGCAATCACTGGGAGATGGTGAGGGACAGAGAGACCTGGTGTGCTGCAGTCCACGAGGTTGCAAAGAATCAGACACAAGTTGGCGACTGATCAACAACAACAACATTGTGCACCCATTCTCATTAGATCTTCACAGCAGCACTGTGAGCTCTCTCCCCAGTTCACAGATGAAAAAACCGAGACTCAGAGAATGTGACTTCCTCCGGTTCATGCAGTCAGGGGCGGTTGCGGGTCCAACATGAAGCATAAAGGGGTGGCTGATCACCTCCCACTGCCCCTCTCACATTTGTGCAAAACAGGGATTGGAGGGGGGAACTGATGCAAATCAATCCCTCCCCTGCCAGGAATAGAAAATGCCACCCAGGCAGGAGGGCAGGCAGAGGAGTCCTCAGAATCATCGTATTGATGAGAGTGAATATTCCTGCAATTTTCCCTTTGTCAGGTCCTCCTGTGCACTAGAAGTGAATCAACTCATTTAACCCCATGGGAACAACAATAACTATCTCTCCTGTACAGGTTAAGTGTCTGGGGAGGGAAGAGACTCGTCCCTGCACAGCCAGGACATGGCACAGCCTGGACTCAAACCCAGGTCATTCAGCGCCACAGCCAGGGCCCTACACCTCCTCCAGTTCCAAAACTGCTCTAAGTTTTGTGCAGGGTTAATGCTGCCCCTAAGTTCTCTGGTTGGTTAAGTGGAGACAGTGACAGTACTTGACATACAGCATGGTTATAAAAAGCTAGCTGAGAACACGGCTACAGCGTGTGTTGGTCGCTCAGTCATGTCCAACTCTTCGCAATCCCATGGACTGTAGCCCACCAGGCTCCTCTGTCCATGGAATTCTCCAGGCAAGAATACAGAAGTGGGTTGCCATTTCCTTCTCCAGGGGATCTTCCGGACCAAGGGATCACACCCTGGTCCCCTGCATTGCAGGCAGATTCTTTACCATCTGAGCCAACTGCATGGTTATAAAAAGCTAGTTGAGAATATGGCTACAGACTCTGAGTGAAGTCATTCAGTCGAGTCTGACTCTTTGTGACCCTATGGGCTGTAGCTTACCAGGCTCCTCCATCCATGGGATTCTCCAGGCAAGAATACTGGAATGGGTTGCCATTTCCTTCTCCAGGGGATCTTCCAGACCCAGGGATTGAACCCTGGTTTCCCACATTGCAGGCAGACTCATTACCGTCTGAGCCACCAGGGAAGCCCTAAACTGCCAAATGCCATATAGTGGATCTTATCACAGTTCCTGGGGCTTGGCTGGCACCTAGGGAGCCACTTTTTGTGTTCAAAAGACAGAGAGGGACTTCCCTTGTGACTCAGTGTGAAGAATCTGCCTGCTAATGCAGGGGACATGGGTTCAGTCCCTGGTCCAGGAAGATTCCACCTGCCAAGGGCAACAAAGTTCACAAGCCACAACTACTGAACCTGCTCTCTAGAGGCCCTGAGCTGCAACTACGGAAGGCTTCAGGCCCCAGATCCTGTGCTCTGTAACTAGAGAAGCCACCACAATGAGAAACGTGGGTGTTGCAACTAGAGAAAGTCCACGAGCAGCAACAAAGACCCAGCACAGCCAAAAAACAAAGACAGAAAGGAGAGGAATTGATGGGAGTAGACGGGAGGCCAAGCAGGTGTGTGAACAGGGAGGCAGAGGCTGGGAGGCAGCTGGACAGAAGGAGCTAGGACAGTGCCAGTGAGGAAAGACAGAAAGAGCGAAGTCACTCAGTGCAAACTAGGGCTCCTGGGACTTGCTGTCACTGCCCCTCTCTGATCCCAGTTTTCTCCTCTGAAAATAAAGTGGGGCTGGGAGGTAGGGACAGTGGTGAGTGGAGTAAGGATGCTCCCTGAGGTCATGTCCACTCTCTCAGCACTGTTTCACTTTTCCTGAGAGCTGGTCTGCAGCACAGTGGAGCACAAGAAACAGATCTGGGGGTGTGGGTGTGGTATAATAGCCAGCATTCCACAAGCGTTGCTACTGGAGTCCTAGAATGCCAAGAAAATGTGGATGTCCCCACTTCGAGCCCTCCATCCCGCCCATCCTATACTCTCCCTACCAACTGCTCCAAGATACTGAGTAAATGGAGCATGGGGGACATAGCAGATAGTCATGGATCTACTCTGAGCCTCAGTTTTCCTCATCTGTATAATGGGGGCAGAGGGACTGTGGCAAGGTGGTTGCTTAGGTCCCTAACAGCTCTGCTAGTCTAGGGTTCTGGCCTTCAAGTGAAGCTTATTTTTTCACAAGGCTGTCTGTGTCTCAGGGGATAGGAGCTAGGAGAGGGTGGGAGCAGGGCTAACTTAGTACTTCCTGGGCTAAAACACTCTCCAGAGGAAGATGAGATGGAAGATGGGTGCCCCATGGCTGAGGAGAAGAGAATAAAGGAGGGACTTCAGCTCTGTGCTAGATTCTGAATCAGCTTGGAAAAAGAATGCTACTTCCTCCAGGAAACCCTCCTCGACTGTCCTGGGTGCTGACCACCTAAGTACATGGTGATCATCCCCACCTCTTCCCCATTTCCAGCCCATTCCCACATGGGTGCCCCCACACACTCACATGCACTGACTCTCCAGCCCTACATCTCCAGGTGTCCCACTGACTGACCACATGTCCCCACCACACTGACCTCTGAGCCCTGCCTAGGACTCCCTAGAAAACGTGAGAAGTCACGGCATCTGTCCTGCTTTCTGATTGCCTTCCACTTTGAGTTTGCAGGCTTTTTGACTGCTTGTGGACTTCAAGCTCAGATAATGCGCAGCACTTTACAAGGAAAAAAAAATAAAGAGAAAGCTGGGAAATAAATACAGAGCCTGCCTCCTTCTCAGGCCACTGTTCTGACTGGGCTCTGAGAAAGAGCCTGTGACATGGGGCCCCTCAGAAGCCACTCCATTATGCGAGTTTCCCAGTGTGTTCAAACAATGAGACTTTGCCAAATTCAGCCTACAAAAGGTATGGTATATATTACAACTTCACATTTAACAATTTAAAGCTTTAACACAAAAATTACAATGTATTTAATATGATCACTCTATTAACAAGATAATTACAGGTTCATTTTTAATTAATTCATAACATGCTGCAGATGGTGAGGTCTGGTTGTAGGACTAAGTTTAAAGTTACAGGTTGAACAGTCTCTTTGGAACCTGTCGAGGGCCTCTGAGACAGGAGAAATAAACTCATCTGAAATACACGGCAAGAGTTGAATGTGAGCATGGGGGACCCGACTTGAAAGCATCTCCCACCCCTTCGTGCCCCCCACTCCATTCCCCCGTGACAAGCTCTGCTCCCAAACCTGTCACTACTCTGAGATACCCTAAAACCTAGACCAGGGAGGAAATTTCTTGCTTAATAGTCCAGACTCCTCCATCAATCAGATAGGGGGTACCAAGGCCGCGGGAAGCAGAAACAGCACTGGATTTGGAGCCAAAAGAGTCTGTTTTCAAACAGACTTACTAATTTCACTTACTACTTATGTGGCCTCAGAAAACTCAGTTCACCCCTCTGTGCCCCCAGGCTCCTTATCTGTGAAGTGGGCACAAATAAAGCCCACCTTCTGGGCTTCCCTGGTGGCTCAGATGGTAAAGACTCTGCCTGTAATACAGGAGACTGGGTTTGATCCCTGGGTTAAAAAGATCCCCAAGGAGAAGGGAATGGCTCCCCACTTTAGTATTCTTGCCTGGAGAATTCCACGGACAGAGAAAAGTCTTGAAAAGAGTCGGACACGACTGAGCAACTTTCCCCTCCTGGCACTGCAGTGAGGTACCCAGCAACGGGCATTGGTGACATGACTCCTGCCTGGGACAGATGAGCACGGCGTCAACAAGACTGACAGCAGAACTGAGATTAAGACCTGAGCCAGGGGGCCACGCCTTCACTGCACTCACCCGGCCCTCCATTCTGAGTAGGAAGTGGACTTGGAGGACAGAGCGACCCCTAAGTCCAGGATCAGAGGGAGAAGCTCTGTTGCCTGGCTCTTACCCTCCAGCCATGAAAGCAGGGAGAGCTTGGGGTCATGGAAAAACTGACCACCTGGGAGGTCTACTGCTGAGGAGCATCCCACCCCACCCCTGTCAGACCCAAGCAAAGCCGTGTGCACCCAGAGGCATCTGTCTGTGCAGGATAGAAATAGAATCAGTCAAACTGGCTCCTGCCCTGGGGGTTAAGGGACACTAGGAAGGCTTGGAGCCTGGACAGAAGGACCCCCAGCAAGCCTGGCTCTGGACTCCAGGGACTGACTCAGAGACCTGCTCCCCAGCAATCCTCCCCATTTCTCTTTCATCTCAAAACCAGAACCGGAGCCCGAGGATTCCAAGAGTGTTGAAGAGGACAACAATGGCCCACCCCCTGCCTCCCAAGCCCTCCCTGGGGGGCAGGGGCTGTTGGGAGGGAGCCTCCAGATTGGAAGCCATGAAGCCGCTCAGCAAGGAGAGGGCCCCCTTCCCTGGCCCCCACCCGCATGGAGCAAGGAGCACCCACTGGGCAGAGCTGAAAGCCTCCTAGCGCTGGAGTCAGTCTTTGAACCGGGACCCTCCTCCACTGCGTCCCTTCCCTCACCTGCATACGCTGTTGAGGTGAACCTTCTAGAATGCAATCTGACCAGGTGATCCTCATTTCATCTCTCATGACTCCCATCACCTGCAGATCAATGAGCAAACCATGCAGCAGGGACCAGCTTCCTCTCTCATGACTCAGTGCTGGACACACAGTCTGCTGCCCGGGGAGGCCAGCTCTTCTCTGTTGAGCACCTTGCAGGTCAGCCCTTTCCAAGGGGAGCCTGAAACCCTCAAGCCAGGAGGAGACAGACCCCGCCCCAGGTCAGTAGGTAGCAAGTGAGCGAAAGGCCACATACCTCCCCTCTATAGGGGTGCAGGGTTATCAGAGTTCCTGGAGAAAACCCAGTTTCAAGCAGATAGAAAAGAAATGTGACTCCCAGCTGCCACAGCCCTCCAAGGACCCCCCTCACAAGCCTCCCTAAACCAGCCTAACAGGCTGCCCCCAACCCCGGGAGGCCTCTGCCCATCCCCCAGACTCCCAGACCCCCTGTTACATGTCAGGGCAGCTACCTGGGCCTCCAGGACCAACCCCACCATAGGTCCCACCCCTCTCCTTACCCACCCCACTCATCATCCCCTGCTCATGCAGTCTGTCTCCAGCTGGATCCAGGCCTCCCACACCCCCACACTTTGTCCCCAGGGCTTATCCCAGTATTGTCCTGCACGCCCCCTAGCCGGGCCCTATCTCCCACCACTTCCCACAACTCCCACCTCTCTGGATCCCCACTGACGTGGACGTGAAAGTCACTCAGTCATGTCCAACTCTTTGTGACCCCATGGACTATATAGTCCATGGCATTCTCCAGGCCAGAATACTGCAGAGGTTAGCCTTTCCCTTCTCCAGGGCATCTTCCCAACCCAGGGATCCAAGCCAGGTCTCCCACATTGAAGGTGGATTCTTTACCAGCTGAGCCACAAGGGAAGCCCAAGAATACTAGAGTGGGTAGCCTATCCCTTCTCCAGTGGATCTTCCCAACCCAGGAACTGAACTGGGGTCTCCTGCATTGCAGGTGGATTCTTTACCAACTGAGCTATCAGGGAAGCCAGATCCCCATTGGTCACTGACAAATGCACCCACTCCTCGACTTTCTCTGAAGGTTCCCTCCCCTTCTTGCTTGAGGTTTGGTTCCCCTCTGAGAACACAGGTTCTCCTACAGCCCTTTCAAACAGCATCTATTTTTTTTTTTTTCACACTCCTTGCTCGTCAGTTTCACTTGCCAGCAATTTCCCTGGCATCTTCCTTTAACATCTTTGAAGGGCTCGGCATCAGATCCCTACCGCCTGCTCCCCGCTAGTTGCAGTCGTCGACTCTAAAGCGTCTTCTCCAACATCACAGTTCGAAAGCATCAATTCCTCAGCACTCAGCCTTTTTTATAGTCTAACTCTCACATCCGTACATGACTACTGGAAAAACCATAGCTTTGACTAGACAGACCTTTGTGGGCAAAGTGATGTCTCTGCTTTTTAATACGCCGTCTAGGTTTGTCATAGCTTTTTCCCAAGGAGCCAGCCACTTTAATTTCGTGGCTGCAGTCACTGTCCACAGGGATTTTGGAGCCCGAGAAAATGAAGTCTGTGACAGTTACCATTTGTTTCCCATTTATTTGCCATGAAGTGATGGGACCAGATGCCATTTTCTTTGTTTTCTGAATGTTGAGTTTTAAGCCAGTTTTTTCACTCTCCTCTTTCACCTTCATGAGGAGGCTCTTTAGTTCCTCTTTGCTTTCTGCCATTAGAGTGGTGTAGCTACTGAAAAACACAAAGATATCTTAAACAACAACAGCAACAGACCACACTCGCTGATGAGCTGAGCACTCACTGCACAGCCTTCTCCATCAAACTCCCATCACTTGTCAGCATCCGTGAAGACAGTTCCGTCAGTATACTGGCCTCTCGATTCTTTGGGATCTCCTTCCTCTATCCTGCCATGTGCTCATTCTCTAGACCCTGCATCATCATGTCTTCACCTCCGTTGAAATCTTGATTGTAAATATCTCTGAAAACACTCTGCCCATCACCCCTCTCCTTCCAACTCACCCACTGTGGTACCCCCATCCTAGCAGCGCTGACCTCACTGAGGCCCCTTCCACTTTCTCAGATCTGTCACCTTGATGCTGTCCCCCTTAACAGCCCTGGATTCCATGGATCAGCCCTCCAGCCATCCCTCCACAAGTGCCCCCCAAACTCTTGGATATGGTTGTAACAGAGGCCTCAGCCGATCCCACAGGAGCTGTGGAGTAGGTTGGTTCTTCCAAGACATCCCAGGCAGGCAGTCAAGCCTTACCACCTGCACCAGCCTGTCCTGGCTGTGGGATGGCTTCCCCAGACCCGGGACACTTCCCTGATTGGACCAGACAGCTCTCTTCCACTGACCACAATACCTCGCAAAGGGTTCAGCTGAGAGCGCTCAGTCGCCCACTTTCCTAGCCACAGAGGAGCAGGGATGCAGCTCCCCACCATGGTGCCCACAGCCTCCAAGACCCATATGCCCTGTCTCCTAGCCCCCAATGCCTTCCCACCACTGTCCCCCATGTTTATTCGGCTCCAGCCACGCTGACCATCATTCAGCCCATAAACCATGCCAAGCTCGAGAACTCTGCTCATTCTGTTTTCTCTGGGCCTCAGTTTCCCCATTTGGAAAACGAAGGAAAGAATCACATTGCCTCACAGGGTGGTTGAGAGGATAAAAGTGTCAAGACGTGTAAAGAGCAGCGCTTGGCATGTGGCGGGGTCATGTAATCAGAAGTAGTGGCAATGACAATGATGAGAGAGGACACTCTTCCCCGTTTCCTGCTGTAAACACCCTCAAATACACAGGGCAGCTTCCCCTCAACAAAGAGATTTCTAGCCCAAAACGTCAGTAGTCTTAAGGCTGAGAAATCTCGATTTCCATGTTGATTTTCTGTCTCCTCCACAACGAGAAGCTTTGTCTTATCCTCCCTGATGGCCCCAGTATTGACACCTTGTAGATGCTCAGTAAATAGCTGTTGGCTGGCGGGGCTCATACGCCCTCGATATGGAGCAGGGGCGCCGAAACCTTCGCTATGTGAACATGTGATCGCTCAGTGACTTTAGAGCCTAGGATCTTGGTGAATCAAGCTTGGTTGACCTCTCCAATTTTCAGTCTACAAGTTGTCCATTTGGAAACAACACAAATGTTCATTCATGGAACCGGCATGTACTTAGAGCTCACTGAGTCCTTGCCCGTCCACCCTTCAGAACTCGGAGCTCCGTGCGGTCATCCTTTCAGGCCTGCTGACATGTCACCTCCCTGGTGAAGTCTCCCCCATCCTTGCCCTTCCCAGGAGCCCACTCTCCTCCTTAGGCTTTCCAAAGCCCCATGTTTGCAGTGCTGTGAGCTTGAAATGCTCCTTTAGTTCTCGGCCTTATCAGAGTCCCCATTTTTAAAACAAATAGCTCACAATGGCTCTCTTACAATCCTGAAATGAAATTCATAGACTGTATAACCTACCTAGACACATCGTTTGAAAATATATCAACATAATGCCTTAACTATAATATAAAAGTAAAATAAAGAACATTCCTAATAAAATACATATTTCAATATGTAAATGCTCAGGTTCAACTACTCAAGAATGAAGAAGTCAGAACTCGCACCCACACGCCAAATCAGTGCGAAGGCCGCAACCTCAAAGGCTGCCTGACGCTCGCGGGTTGTATCTGGGACTCAAATACCACAAAGAGCGTTGCCATCGGAAATGTGATTTTCCAAAAGTGATGAATAACTCCGGGTAATGTTTCCAACAGAACAAAATACAATCTTCCTTCAATTTACACGGTAGTTGTATTCCTGGAAATTCAGAGTGTATTAAATCTGTGACACACATGCTTTCTGTTTATATATAAAATGGAGTTAGGTTCCAGACTCAAGTAATTATAAACAGGTTTTCACCCACTTAAATGTCAACCAGGATATCTGAAAGCCATGCAGGACGTAGGATGACTCTTGGTTATGCAGGACTATCCCGTGTGGTTTGTAAGAGTTTAGGAATCCCTGGCCCTTCTCATCAATGCCAGCAACACCCTCTATAGTAACTGTGACCATCAAATTGCCCCCATTTATTCCCAAAACTCTCCCTCAAGGACAGCACTGTTCCCGTAGAGATTTTCTATTCTCATTCAGTCTCAATTTTTAAAAATTCTCAATATCATGACAGTTTCAATATCATGATAGGTGCAGAGCAGTTCAGCAATTCAGCCATACATATCCATGTATTCACTCTCCCCCAAACTCCCCTCCCAACCAGGCTGCCACATAACATTGAGCAGAGTTCCATGTGGTATACAGTAGGTCCTTGTGGTTATCTATTTTAAATATAGTAGTGTGTATATGTCCATCCCAAACTCCCTAACTCTCCCTTCCCCTGATCCCTCCCACCGGCTACCATAAGTTCGTTCTCTTAAGTCTGTGAGTCTCTTTCTGTTTTGTGAATGAGTTCATCTGTACCATTTCTTTTTAGAGTCTATGTATAAGGGAGATAGTGTGGACCTAGAGATTGTCATTCTGAGTGAAATAAGTCAGACAGAGGAGAAGTATCATATATTCTCATTTGTTTGTCTCTTTCTCCAGACTACGAACCACCAGAGGGTGGATGAACTTGTCCCGTCCATCAGTATGCTCCCAGAGCCTAGAAGGAGCTGGGGAAATGATGGCTGTTCAGTAAAGACTTATTGCTCCAGTAGCTGGGGTCGCAGCCCACCCACATCACCTTAGCCAGGCCCAGAGGCCACCTCCAGATGGGCAGGCCAACTGCTTCCTAAGCCACAGCCTGTGGGAGTTCTCTGTCCCCAGGGGGCGCCAGCCCATGCACAGGGAAGCCTCAAGGTGCAAGGGAGTAAACCTACCACGTCTGGGGATAACCCCCACCTTCCTCCCTGTTCTATGGGGTGGATCTGGGGGACACTGGGCACAGTGTCTCAGAGGGTCCTCGTGAGTCTGAGCACTCCCACCCTGCATGAACACACCCCGCCTGGTTCCCCCTCCCTGGTCTCACTTCCTTACTTCTCAAGGCTTCCCGCCATCACCCCCACAAACACAGCACTTGCACCAGACTCCACTTCAGGTACTACAGCTACATTACAAACCACCCCCAAATGGCTGGTAACAGCAACGATTTCTTATTTCTCCTGATTCTGTGGATGGGTGGGTGGTTCCTGTGAGGGATGGCTGAACCTCTCAGCTACGTTCAGCTGGAGGGTCGAAGATGGCATCATCCACGTATCGGGCAGGCGGTACTGGCCCTTGTCCAGGGAGACTCCATACTTCCCCTCGTGACTTCCCATCCTGCAGTAGCTGGACTGACTTCCACGCATGACCCCGTGGGACAGTACCCCCAGACAGCAAAGGAGAAGGCTGCAAACCTCCCGAGGCCCCGAATCACAAACACCCTTTGCCCTGCATCCTGTAGGTCAGGCAATTTAGGCCACCCAGGTTTGGGGAAACAGACTTGTATGGATGGGAGTTGCAGTGAACAGTGTGCAGGCCAGGACAGGAAGGGTGTGATCATTAAGCAATCTTCCACTTGGGTCTCCTTTTTTAGGGGGAGAGTTCCACATTGACAGCAGAAGATGGAAGCCTCGCGAGAAAGTGCTTTGGAAACCAAACTAAAGCACCCCGCCCCACCCCAGCCGTTGGGGCAGACTTGGGCAGGTAGCTCATGGGACACACAGGCTGGGAGGCAGCCCAGACCTTCTCAGCATCTCTCGTTCCACCGCCAGACTTGTATTTTTCCGCAAGACTGCATAGTTCACCAAAGATACAATTACCGAAGGCAGAACATAAACAGTGCGTGCATGTCTGTAGGGGTCTGTAATTCAGATGTGTCTCCAGGGATAATTAAAACCTTCTCTGGAAACACAAAGTCTTGAAATAGGGCCCCCGCAGCGTGCCCTGTGCCTGCCGAACCCTGGGTGGTGGCCGGGGACTACTGGGGCAGAAAAGGAACAGAGGATGGGAGACGGAGACAGCCGGCAGTTCTCAGAGCATTCTCTCCATGAGGCCTCGGCCAGAGAAAATGGACACCCCGCTGCAGCGGCAGAAGGGAGTACAATGGCAGGAAAAACTCATCACCAGGGCCATTTTTCACCCCAGCACAGGGGTGCCTCCCTTGCCGGCAGATGGGAGAGGAGAGACGGAGAGAAGACTCATGGGACAGGGGCATAAGAGGGGCTGGACCGGCCTTCTAAGGAAGGCCAGGGATCGGGAGAAGGAGACTTACTCTATAAAGGAGAGGAAGGGACCCTGGAGACTTGCAGACCTGCTCTGTGGCAGGCACTAGCTAGACACTCTATACCCATTCTCACTCAATCTGTTCCCATTTTACAGATCTGAAGACTGAGTCTCGGAGACATAAGCTGCTATGCCCAAGAGCACCACGTTGCTACATGGCAGAGCAGGGACCAAGGGCTTCTGACTCCAAAGCTGATGGAAGCATCTAAAGGAGGGCAACAGGCCAGGTGAGATGTCTGGACAGCAAAGAGAGGACACTCTCCAGAGGGAGCAAACACTTCTGCCTTAAAATACTGGAAGGCCAGTTACAGAAAAGAGACGTGCCTTAGTCTGCATGTCTTCAAAGGCCAGAAAAAAAGGCCAGGAAGGAATTGTTATCAAAAGATAGATTCTAGTTTGATATAAGAAAGAACTTTTAATAGAAATGTCCCACACTGGAACAAAAGGGCTGAGTGGATAGGGAGTGAGCTCCCCATCCCTGGAAGCATGTAAGCACAGCCTGCATGCTCACCATCAGAACTTCTACAGAATGGTTTAGCTCTGGTTCCTGTGAGTCTCCTGAAGCTTGAGGATTCCTGGGAGTGGCTAGGGTGCCCTAGCTCGGGTGTCCCTAGTGTACAGAAACAGGGTTGGGGCAAGGGAGGTTTGGTAAGTCATAAACCAACTCTGGGCCCCACTTACTCGCTTCTCTGCCTCCAGACAGCCTCATCTCATTGCTGTTCTCCCAGCAGAGCTAGGGGAGGAGAGGTTGGGGGGAGGAGAGGAGTCAGGCAGCCCCCAGCCCCACCTGCATGCTGAATGGCAACCATTTAACCCGCTGACCCTTAATCAAAGGTTCAGAGCACAGCGGCCACAGGATGGATGCAGGCATTTCTCCAGCTCCAATTACTCCACAGGGGGCTCATGCAGTGGCAAGAAGCAGAAGGAGCGGAAGGCAGAGACAGGAGAGATGGAAGGGTCCGGGGGGGTGCACAGCCATGGCCTCAGCCTGGTGTGGGGGCAGAGAGGAGGAGGATCTCCTTCTCCTTCCCCGACCGCTGGTGCCTTCCATTCCAGCCCCAGCTCCCAGAGCTCAGCGACCCAGGAGGACCCCCACCTGGGCTGGGAAAGGCCTGGTGTTGGGCAAGGGAGAGAGGAGATTGAGGACCTGAGGCAGCCCAGGCCCTGGTGGTACCAGAGAGGTGGGCCACTGAGGCCATGAATGCCTCCGCCACCCAAGCAGGTACTGGGGGCTGGAGGCAGCACACGGGGGCCGTCTTGAGGTTGTGGGAGGCATCTGTCCATCCTGGAGAGCCCTCGCACACGCCATTCCACCCATGATATCAACCTGTGTTCCCCTGGGAGTGGTCAGCCCTAAATGTGGAGGGAGGGCAGTGTGGATAGAACACACATTCAACCCCCACGATCCTCCTGTCTAGAATTTCCAGAACGAGGTGGCCTAGGAGCTCTGCCAGCTCACCTTATTCTCCCCCCTCATCTTCTCCCCATTCAGAAAAGCCTGACAGGTGGGCAGGGGTCCTGGGACCCAAACCTACCTGTTGGGAGGTGTGGAAGCTCCCATTTGAGAAGTGCAATCTGACAGGGGAGACACAGACCTCACCTGGAGGAATTCCCAGTCTGATGGGGGAGGCAGAGTTCTGAGGTCAAGAACCCAGTCTGAGCGAGGAAGACAAACACACAGATAGGGACTCGCAAAGGCTCATACAATGACGAAAACAAACTTATGGTTACCAGAAGGTAAAGGGAGGCAGAGATAAATTGGGACATGGGAATTGACATACATACACAACTATATATAGAATAGATAACTAATAAGAACCTAGACTCGATGGACGTGAGTTTGGGTAAACTCCAGGAGTTGGTGATGGACAGGGAGGCCTGGCCTGCTGCGATTCATGGGGTCGCAGAGAGTCGGGCACGACTGAGCGACTGAACTGAACTGAACCGAACTGAAGAACCTAGAATCTGCTTGCAATGTGGGAAGCCAGGTTCGATCCCTGGGTTGGGAAGATCTGGAAAAGGAAGTGGCTACCCACTCCAGTATTCTTGCCTGGAGAATTCCACGGACAGACAAGCCCAGCTGGCTACAGTCCACGGGGTCACAAAGAGACGGACAGGACTGAGGGACTAACACTTCCACTTTTGCACTGCATGGCACAAGGAACTCAACTGAATATTCTATAATGGCCTATATAGGGAAAGAATCTGAAAAAAAGAGTAGACGTTTGTATGTATATAACTGAGTCACTGTGCTGTACAACAGAAACTAACACAAAATTGTGAATCAACTGGAGTCCAGTAAAAAAAAATTGTTTTAGAAAGGCTCACAGGGCAAGAGGGTCCCCCGCCGTCTGCAGACGCCAGTGCTGGGAGGGCAGCGTATACGCGCAAGGAGGGACGGGGGTCAATCCTGGGGGCCCCCAGAGGAGGACGTAAACTGGGAAATGGCTGCTCTTTCTCCAGACGCCGCCTCAGAAGGCGGTTCCCAGGGCGCAGGAGCGCCGGTTTGTACAGCTGCGGGAGCCAAGGAAGAGCAGCTTATTAATTTAATCCTTAAGCAAATTTACAGAATTGTCAGTGGATTTGCAGGAAGCCGAAGGAAGTGGTTTCCGGGGGGGCGGGGAGCGGGCAGGGCGGGAGGAGGCCGCCGCCTCTGCCTTGCACACAGCACCTCCGGGCAGGGCCCCTGACTCCCTGCATCCCTCCCTCCCAACCTCTTCTCGGGAAGCAGAACCTGCAGACCCGTCAGGGAGGACGTCGGCCATGTTGGCCAGGAAGAGGAATCATTCTGAGACACTTAAGTGCTTCCTCACGCCGGACATCGAACCTGCACGGTCTCATTTCGTCCTTTATCTTTCCTACAGTTCTTTCAGCTTTACTGAGGTATGATTGGCAACTAAAACTGAAATTAGGCGGGGGCTGTTTACAATGGGGAAACTGAGTCCTTGAGACAACTATGGCCTAAGGTCACACAGTCTGCGAGGGGCAGAGGCAAGATGGCATTGGAGCCAGGCTGTCTGGCCCCGGAAGTCGGCCTGCTCCGCCGCGTCGCGGCTCTGCATCCTCCTGGGTCTCTCGCCTCTTTCTCGCCTGACCTTTTGGCTTCTGTGAAAAGGAGGAGACACCATCCCCGATTCCTGCTTCCCACCTCCACGGGGACTGTGGGCCTCTCATGCTGTCCCCAAGGGCAGTGCCAAGTGTCGACCTGGCTAACCCCCAGCCTCGAAGTACCTCTGCCCCACAGCACCAGGGTAACCGTCTCTCTCTCTCAATCCTCCCATCCTCCTGCACCCCCTGCCTCGGTCCCCCGTCTCCCCCTCCCTCCTCTACTCCTTCCTCCATCCTCCATCCCAAGTGATGGGACAGATGACAGTCAGTGCGTCCCTTCAAGAGGGAAGCCTCCTGAGAACGTGGGCACATGTTCTGAGCCTTTCCTTGGTGCGTGCATGCTATGTCGTTTCAGCCGTGTCCGACTCTTTCTGACCCTATGGACTGCAGCCCACCAGGCTCCTCTGTCCATGGGATTCTCCAGCCAAGAATACTGGAGTGGGTTGCCACGCCCTCCTCCAGGGGATCTTCCTGACCCAGGGATCAAACCCATGTCTCATGTCTCCTGCATTGGCAGGTGGGTTCTTTACCACTAGTACCACCTGAGAAGCTCTTGCTCAGTCCCCAAGGAAGCCAGAACCCCTCGGTAGAACCCCTACAATGACTTCCCTGTTTGCATAATAAGGTCTGCACCCATTAGCCTTCTGATTTGAAGAGGCTTCTGGGAGCCAGCCGACCCAGCGCCGGCTGAGTCTCAGTCCCCAGGGAAGACAAGGCCGGTTAACCTGCGTGGAGAGTTCACTGATTAAGCACCGATGAGAAATGAGAGAACTGCCTGACCAGCCTGCAACCCCACCCAGGCCACTGAGCCTGGTCCCTGGTCCAGCTCCAGCACCTCCATCCAACAGATCCCTCATTAGCATCTTAATGTAACAAGCATATGCAATGAGGCATCAGAGAAAATCCCCAGCATTTAAATTCATTAACAGTCTCTGGAAGTCTTCAGTGTGGAGGTGGAATTATCGCTAAACTGCTTTTAACTTACCACCTGTGCACTAAATGGCTGAGGAGCCTGGCTCTAGTGTTTGGGGGCAAGGGATGGGGGGTGGTGGTGCTGGAGGGGTGTGGCCATCAAGCCGGAGGATGCCGAGGCTCCTGGCTAGAGAGCTGTGTTTTCTAGATTCAGTTCCACCTCCTAATGATGAGTGAAAAATTCAATCAACCAGCTGGCTGGTCCACTTAAGAACAAACAGCCGCCTCAACTGATATTGATGTGGCTGCCCGTCTCAGGTTAAGTTTTGTGACCCTGCTTTCTCTCTGCTTGGCGTCTGATGGATGATGGAGGAAATGTCTCTCCTCTCCCAGGCGTGGCCTCCCTCTGCCTGGCCCGACCCTGCTCATGCATCAGCCACCCCCTCCAGGAAGCTTTTCGTGACACCCGCCCAGCCCCGTCACCTCCATCACCCTGCGCATCCACCATCCCAGCATGTAGCCCACAGTGAGGCCATGACCTCGCTAAGATCTGTCTCCCCCGTGTGCCCAAGGACCCCAGACAGCCACATTCAGCCTCTGTGTATCCCAAAGCCCAGCTGGCATCTGGCACAAAAGATACGCTCCACAAAGATTCACTGAATTAATTAATTGATTAAGTGTTCCTCCTTGCCTGCATTGTCGATCACCATGCCTGACTCATTGCGGTTTCTCAATAAATATTTGTCGAATAAATGTTGAATGACAGATAAGCCATAGCTGCAGGGATGGGGTGGGGTAAGGAGGTTAGGATTCAGAAATTCAATGCTTTCTTCAACAAATATTAATTGAGTAACTAATCAGAATGATGGTTAATATTTATACTAGGCTTCCTAGCTGCAAAGTGAAAGTGAGTGAAAGTGAAAATGAAGTCGCTCAGTCATGTCCAACTCTTTGCAACCCCATGGACTGTAGCCTGCCAGGCTCCTCCGTCAATGGGCTTTTCCAGACAAGAGTACTGGAGTGGGTTGCCATTTCCTTCTCCAAGAGATCTTCCCAACCCAGGGATTGAACCCTGCTCTTCCATATTGTAGGCAGACGCTTTACCATCTGAGCCACCAGGGAAGTCCATTGGCAGGTCGATATAAATCCCTGACAGGGTTTCTGCCATAAGCCGTGTGAGGTCACTGCAGAACTGCAGAGCAGGGCTCCTCACTTGCTTCACTCAGGGAGTGTCATTCATTCACACCAGCACACTGTAGAGTTAGTAAAGTACAGCAGAAAACACGTTTGCTAGGACAACAAAGAACTAGAGGTCCAAGCATCCTTACCTTGTCCTAAAGAAACCCGGATGAGCCCCCAAGATGAAAGGTTGCTGCTGAACCACAAAAGATGCCGGGATTCTTGGCCTCCGAAGGAGAAGAATTCAATCCTGGGACAGTGACGAGGCTTGATCACTCAGAGCATTTGTGTAATAAAGTTTTATTGAAGTATAAAAGAGAAAATTTCTGACACAGACATCAGAAGGGGGCAGAAAAAGTGCCCCTCCTAGCTGCAAAGCACAAGCTAACTCATTTAATAGTCATAACAACCTTAAATGCAGAGGATTCTAATACTGTCCTCATTTTAGAGATGGAAAAACTGAGGCACAGAGCAACTGAGCATCTTGCCGAAGGTCGTATGGCCAAGGAGTAATGGAGTGGGTATCTGAATCTAGGTGTCTAGTTCAAGGTAAGCTGTCAAGAGAAATGTAAAGGGAGTTGTGTGTATAGTTTTATATTTTCTAAATATCCTACTTTAAGAGTAAAAATAAATAGGTGAGATTAATTTTAATAAGATATTTTACTTAACCCAATATATCCAAAAAACTATCATACCAACATATAACCAATATAAAAAAGTATTAATGAGATGTTGTTTCAGTCTTGTTTTCAAGCTTCTGAGACCCAGTGTTTGTTTCAGACTCACAGCACTTCTCAGTGTGGACGCCCAACACTGCACACGGTCAGTGGCCACCTGCAGATGTGTATCAGATGGGGCTCAGCTGAAGTTTGGATTCCTGTGCCCTGTGCTCTGCTGTCTCTGACTACCTCGTGTCTCACAGACGCTGAGGACACAAAGATGAATCAGGCAACGTCTCTTCCAGGAACCCACAGCTTGGGAAAGACACACAGGACGTGGGGCAGGGGGTGTGGGTAGGATGAACCGGGAAATTAGGATTGATATATATGCACTATTGATACTGTGTATAAAACAGATAACTAATGGGAACCTACTGTATAGCACAGGGAACCCTACTCAGTGCTCTGTGGTGACCTAGATGGAAAGGAAATCCAAAAAAGAGGAGATACATGTATATGTATGGAGCTTCCCAGGTGGCAGTAGTGGTAAAGAATCTGCCTGCCAATGTGGGAGACACAAGAAACACAGATTCAATCCCTGGGTTGGGAAGATCCCGTGGAATAGTTAATGGCAACCCACCCCAGTATTCTTACCTGGAAAATTCCATGGACAGAGCTGCCTGGCAGGCTACAGTCCATGGGGTCACAAAGAGTCAAATACGACTGAGCACACACACACATATATATGTATACATATAGCTGATTCACTTTACTGCACAATAGAAATTAACACAACATTGTAAAGCAACTATACTCCAATAAAAATTAATTTTAAAAAAAGACACGTGGGAAGTGATGACACTGTGGTGAGTGTTGGTAACAAGACATGAAAAGGTCATGATAAGAGCATGACATTGTTGACTTTCACAGAAGGAGCACCTGATCAAGTCTTGAGAGTGTGGGCTTCAGGAAGTCAAGAAAAGCTTCTAGAAATCAGAGACCTGAAGTTTGAATAGAGGCCAGCGAAGGAAAGAGTCGGGGAGCAGTATGTGCAAAGGTCCAGGGGTGGGAAAGTGAACAGCAAATCCCTGAGACGGCAGACAGTTCATTCAGAACAGTGTGGTCAGGAGTCTGCAGTGGATGAAGATGCTGAAAGCCTAGGCTGGAGAGGTAGGCAGGGGCCAGAACATACTGAGTTGTACGTAAGTCTCAGTGAATGGGTTTGGACGTGATCCCGGGAAATACAGGGAGACACTGAAGGATTCTAAACGAGGAAGTGATGGAATCAGAAGTACCTTCCAGAATGAGGCCAGAGGAGTTAGTGCCACAGACAGGAGGCCGTGGCTGAGGTCTGGGGGATGGAGCAGAGGCCATGGCCCAGTTGGAGAAAAGATGAGGAAGTGAAGTCAACGGGACTTGGTGACTGTGTGAAGGAGGCTGAGAGGAAAATTCGACCCCTGGGTTCCTGATAGGGCTACTGGGTGAGTGATGGGGCCATTCATTGAGAAGAAGGAAGACAGAGCAAGCTTGGAGAAAGGATGTAGAGTTTGGATTTTGTCATCTTGAATTTTGGGTAAAGGATGGACAGGCTTTAGAGTAGCTTAGGAGAGAAGGCAGGGCTGGAGGTACTGATGGGGAACTTCAGTGGATGGGTGGTCATCATGGACTGTGGAAGACTCTCTGGACCCTGCACTTTTGGAAGACAAGGCACACATAAATTGTGGCCACAAGTTCTCCTGTAGTTACATGCAGTTAGGTAAAAGGAAGAAAACATCCTAAGGATTTAGGGCCAAAGAGACTCCATTAATAAGGGAATAAGTCATCTTTGTTATCTCATCCCATCTGTTAACAGCTTTAGGGAGTAGACAACAGAGGCCCAGAAAGGCTAAGTGACTTGTCCTAAGCCACACAGCCATGTAGGGGTCAAGCCAAACCCTGAATCCAAGTCTCCTGACACTAACTCAGGCGTCCTTTCATCCATCCATGCATCTATCCTGCAGCTACTTATTGAGCACCTACTATGTGCAATACACTAGTCACTGAAGATGGACATTTGAGCTCTGACATGCCCTGTACAGGATTTAAAGATGAGAGAGGGCTGGAAAGAAAGGAGGGGACAATGGTATAGACAAGACCTCGTGGTGGGAGCTAGTCACAAGACAGTGGGGGAGGGACTCCCACATGCAGCAGATCCAGGCTGGGGAGGGGGAGATGTGGAAGGGTTTGCACTTTCGCACAGCCCTGGCCTCATGGACCCAGACGCCTCATCTTTCCATACCGCCAGTGACTCCATCCGGCTCTAATGCCAGCAGAAGGACATGGATGGCACAAAGAAGTCCTGTTAAAACAAGCAGGCCCTCCCATATTCAGTTCTTCATGGGACCAACCTCTATGGTTCACACTGGGGACACAAGGTCCAGTCTGGCTTGGAAGCCGTAGCTCACAGCACGGCCTTGCCTCTGCGCCCTCCTCGGCACAATGGAGATGGTGGACCATATCCACCCTTCCCTTCCCAGTGGAGCCCTGCAGTCACCTCACCATTTATCAACCACTCAGACACCTGAACCCAGCTTGGGGAAGCCATCCTTCCAGGAACAGAGATCAGCTGGAGCTTGGAAAGCTATATGACTCCTAAAGACCTCATCAGCCCAGACCTACTTAGAGCTCATGGGATACACAAGGAGCAGAAGAGGAGGCTGGGAGGCTGTCAGATCAAGCCTTGAAACTCCTGGTTTTCTTCACCCTCTGGCTTTGTCCTCACAGTACCCAGTTACACATGAGAACGCTCAGGAGCACAGCCAGCTACACCCAAGGGCAAAGCACATCACTCTAGTTTGCCCCATTTTCAGGGGACCACGTGGCCTTCCAGGTTTAGGAAAGAAAACGCAGGATGCCCAGCTAAATTGGAATTTCAACCACAGATAATTTTTTACAAGTATGTGCCCTTCGATATGGGGCTTCCCAGGTAGCACTAGTGATAAAGAAGCCACCTGCCAATACAGGAGACATAAGAGACACAGGTTTGATCCTTGGGTCAGGAAGATCCCCTGGAGGAGGGTGTGGCAACCCACTCCAGTATTCTTGCCTGGAGAATCCCATGGACAGAGGAGCCTGAGTGGGGGCGGGGGGGGGGGGGGATGTGGAGAGGGCGCGCTGCAGACCATGAGGTCGAAAAAGAAGCGACCCGACTGAGCGACTAAGCATAGCACACAGCAGCATGCACACACATCCTTCAGTACTGGCCCAATAGTTAAATGAAAGACTCCCCCAGCCTCTCAGCTTCAGAAAGCAGGAAGGGCCTCCCCCTGGAATTCTCTCCTGCTGCCTCTGAGGAGTGAACAAGAGAGGCTGTTTCAGATGGAAACACATGGAGAAGTGTGTTTCACTAAACCTGGAAGGCCAGCGGTCCACTGAAAACAAAGCTCATCTCTGGAGCCATCTATGAACAGGATTAGGGCAGCAGCACCCAGCAGCCTAGAGCACCTGCCTCAGGTAAGCCAGCTGTGATCAGTCACCCCAAACCGCTCCATCACTCCCAGACCACCAGCCCCAAGCCCCACAACAACAGAGCAGGGCGCCCCACTATTTGGAGAGGAAGCGGCTGGCTGAGGAGAGATGCACTGATTAGGACAAGGCCACCAAGTTACAGACTGGAAGGCCTCGTAACTGACAGACTCAGGCCCAGGAGCCCCAGGCATAGGAGGAGACCCTCCTGCCTCAGCTGGTCCAACCCAAATGACGGGCCACGAGACAGGGCTCCAAACAAGTGCAAGCCCAGGCCTGAAAAGGAGCTCGAGTTCTTCATCCACGGGCAGTTGGGTAAATCCCTCCCATCCCAACCTCATGGCACCCAGTTACAGATAAGGACACTCAGGAGCACCCCTGACCACACCCAAGGACACAGTACATCAGGCTAGTTTGCCCACCCTAGTTTCAGTTCAGTTCAGTCGCTCAGTCGTGTCCAACTCTTTGTGACCCCATGGACTACAGCGCACCATGCCTCCCTGTCCATCACCAACTCCCGGAGTTCACCCAAACTCATGTCCATTGAGTCGGTGATGCCATCCAACCATCTCATCCTCTATCGTCCCCTTCTCCTGCCTTCAGTCTTTCCCAGCATCAGGGTCTTTTCAAATGAGTCACAGCTCTTGTGACTTCAGTTCTTCACATCAGGTAGCCAAAGTATTGGAGTTTCCGCTTCAGCATCAGTCTTTCCAATGAATATTCAGGACTGATTTCCTTTAGGATGGACTGGTTGGATCTCCTTGCAATCCAAGGGACTCTCAAGAGTCTTCTCCAACACCACAGTTCAAAACATCAATTCTTGGGCGCTCAGCTTTCTTTCTAGTCCAACTCACATCCATACTTGACTACTGAAATACCATAGCTTTGACTAGATGGACCTTTGTTGGCAAAGTAATGTCTCCACTTTTTAATATGCTGTCTAGGTTGGCATAACTTTCCTTCCAAGGAGACCTAGTTTAGCCTGTCCGTAAACACACACACACAGATCCATGCACACACACACAGGAACACACAAGAAGAAGTGAGAAGGTGGAGAAGGAGAAGAATGCCACTAATATTCCTAGCATTTCCCAGCACAGCCCCGGCACCCTGTCCTCCCAAATCCTAAGACAGACTCTTCACTGTTTGGAGACCGAAAAACGGATAAGCAGTGAGGCGGCCAGCCCCACCCACACCCCCTGAAGTCATCACCTGGAGCCACCAGCTAATCAGCTGTGGGATGATGAGAGCCCTGCACGCCCAGAGGTGGGCACTGCCGTCTGGGACTTAGCTTCCCATATCAGGAGGCAAGCACAGCCTGGGAGATGGAGTGGCAGGGTAGGGGCCGGCCTGGGATGGGGGAAAGAAGCAATATGCCTCCGGAAGCCCTTTATTCACTCTAATTAATTCACTCCGTGCTCTGCAGGGAGCCCAAGAGAAGGGAGAAAGACATGGGAGGCAGACGTGAGATTGGGAACCAATGCTGTAGCCTGGAGAAGCGTGAGGGAGAGAGGAACACCTGGACAGATGGGGAAAGGCAGGCCCATGGAGGGAAGGGAGGCACCCAGGGCTGGACTTGGTGGGGGCGGGGCTGCTCCTGTTCAGCTCAGCTTAAACCCAAGCCCTGATGATGCCTCTTCTGGCTAAAGGGCTCATCCAGAGAGGACCTGGGGACTGGAGGGGTGTGACAGGAATGGGGGCGTGGGCCGGGTGGCCAGGGGAAGGGCGGCTGGCGGGAGCAGGCGGGGTGGGAGGCTTTCCATAAAGCTGGAAGGGCTGTCACCTCTCAGACTGCGCCCAGCGAGGCTGGGAGGCGGGCGCCCCCTGAAGCTGCACACACGCTTCCCTCTTGTTTGAAAGACTGAGGCCATGAGTAGGAGCAGCTGGCAGCCTGGCTCGCTCAGGTACCCCCGGAAGCAGGTGTGCCACAGGGCTGGGCAGGCATCTTCACGTTCCTGCCGTCAGGAGGAGGGGCCACCTGGCTCACCTTGGAACACACACTCCAGAAAGCCCACAGGTGGCAGTCACGTGTACATACACACAGACCCACACACGGAGCAGTGCGGGCGCAGGGGGTGGGCATCTGAAACAACAGCCTGGCCCCCAGCATCCCCATGACCGCCCCCCGAGCCCCACATACTGACCACGCAGGGAGGGGCCCAACCAGGGGTTCTTCCAGCTGGGCTAGTCTCACGTTTATCAGCATCGCTGTCTGTAACAAACATTTTGGAATGCCCTCTTGAAATGAAATTCAGAGAATATGACCTATTTGTCATCTAAACAAAGAATAAATGAGGGGAAAGATTATCATGAAATAATACATGTTGCTGAGTATGAATGCTTGAGCACGACCAGCCACGAAGATGCCTGAAGCGGCCTCACTCTCGCAGCTGAGCACATCGTGAGGACAAGGCGACAAACGCTGGCAGGTCAGCGGCTCTTTTCAGGACTTGGACACCAGGACCAGCGTAGCTGTCCACTGTGTAGTTGTCCAACTGGCCGATGGTTCTCAGTAGAGCACTCATCAAAACAAAATCCAATCTTCCTTCCATTTTCTTGGTGGCTGCATTCCTGGCAAATGTTGTATATTTCTGTGCACACACACACACACACACACATACATATAACACATTTATAAATATATAAACTCAGGCCCCCAAATAGCAGAAACATAAGTAACACCAAGTTAAGTTGTATTGCCAGCAAGTATACACAGGTGTTTCACATACGTGACGTCTGGAATCTTCGATCCTGTCCGCTAGATGCCAGGGAGCCCTCACTGCAGGGCTGTGGTCCAAAATGCCCCATGGGGGCAGTACCGCCCCCACAGAACCACCTGGGAACCACCACCACCATCTCTGAGGTTGAGTCCAGGGTGCCACTGGCCACCTCCGAGGATCGAGGTGAAGGACACAGAAGGACCTAGGATGGGAACTAGTTTGAAAACAGCAGGCCCTGTGTGAGGCACGCTCATTATTACCACAGAGGCAAAGGCTAGCTGGTGACCACGACTTGAGCACGGAGTGGGTGCAAAGGAGACTCACCCAGGCCAGGCGCTTGACACACGTTATCTGTAAGGCAGGCTTCGGGGCTGTCCTTGCACTGGGGGCAGGGAGGGGAGCGACTGAAGCTCTAGGAGGTTAGTTAGTTGAGTCCAAGTTTATCTGAGTCCAAAACTCTTACTCTCTCTTTCTTTCTTTTCTTAAAATATGTATTTATTAAATAAATAGAGCTGGACCATAAAGAAGGCAGACCACTAAGGAATTGATGCTTTCGAACTGTGGTGCTAGAGAAGACTCTTGAAAGTCTCTTGGACTGCAAGGAGGTCAAACTAGTCAATCCTAAAGGAGATCGACCCTGAATATTCATTGGAAGGACTGATGCCGAAGCTGAAGTTCCAACACTTTGGCCACCTGATGCAAAGAGCTGACTCATTGGAAAAGACCCTAGTGCTGGGAAAGATTGAAGGTGGGAGGAGAAGGGGATGACAGAGGATGAGATGGTTGGATGGCATCACTGACTCAATGGACAAGAACCTCTGCAAACTCTGGGAGATGGTGAGGGACAGGGAAGCCTGGCATGCTGCAGTCCATGGAGTCATGAAAAGTCAGTCATAACTTAGCTACTAAACAACATTTATTTTTGGCTTTGCTGGGTCTTCCTTTCTGTACCAAGGCTTTCTCTAGTTGCAGCAAGCTGGGGCTATTCTCTAGTTGCAGGGCATGGGCTTCTCACTGTGGTGGCTTCTCTTGTTGCGGAGCACAGGGTCTAGGTCACATAGGCTTCAGTAGTTGTGGTACACAAGCTTACTTGCCCCACAGCGTATGGAATCTTCCCAGACAAGGGATCGAACTCATGTCCCCAGCATTGCAGGCAGATTCTTAACCACTGGACCACCAGGGAAGTCCCCTTACTCTCTCTAAGACCCTCTTGCCCTCAGGAAAAGTCTCCAGGGAGGAACAGGTATTTGCAATGATGATGTGCCAAGGTGAAGTAGGCCAGATAATAGATGGCCTTGAATAGTCAAGTAGAGAGTTTAATCTTCACTTGATAGGGACCAGCAAGCCAGTGAAAGTTCTAGAGCAGGGAAAGGAGATGCCCAGATCTGCCTTTCTGCAATGCCCTGAACTGGGTTCCACAGCCATTTCTCCTGTCCTCCAATCTAGGCTCAGCTCAGTCCTACTCCTAAACCAGGCCTCTTCCTGGGGCTGACACTGTCGAGGAATTCCTCCCAGCCTCCTCGAGCAGTTTTCAAGCCATAATTAATTGCACAGTAACGAGGATCTAATTGCCTTCCCCCTGCCAGCACCCCAGAGATGATGGGCTGTACCTGGAAGAAGGTGTGTTCGGAAGAAACAAGTTAATTAACACCCTGAACAAAGAGGCTGCTAATTGCATTGTCTCCATGACTTGGGAAGACGTTTTTTTAGGAATGGGAATCTACTGTCTTGGGCTCACTGTCAGAAGAAGAACCTCGGGTCTCTGGATGAAGGGGCTGTGCTCCCTCCTCTCCCAACAGAAACAGCCAGCCCGACTGCAGAAGCGAGGACCGCATTGCCCCAGGGAGAGCCAAGCACCCAGGTGTCTTCCTATCCCCGTATTACAGATGGACAGACTAAACCACGAAGGGCACAAGGCTGTGGCAGCTGGGCAGCTCGGCCGCCTTTCCACAGGGCTCCCGCTGCCGTAATCCAACAAGGAGGGTGGAGAGGGCAGGGCGGAACTGGGGCGAATGCTTCTTCTACGTTCTCCCCATTCCAGAAGGAGGAAGCATGTGCCAAGAGATTGATTGGGAAGGCTTAGACTTCAGGAGAGATTGAGAAAAAGCCCTGCTGTTCTCTCCTGCAGCTGCCGCCCACCAGGGGGTCTGCCCATCTCACGAGGGAGCCTGGCAGTTGGGGAATGGGTGTCTGCATTGGGCCCTCCTGCGGCCCTCAGCCCTAAGACCTCATGGCCCATCCCTGAATAGGAAGCACGGGCACAATGCCTTTGGTGGCCCCCTTGGTACCCATCCGTGGACTTAGCATAGTTCCTGGTGTGTGTCCCCTTGTCTGGGCATCAAAACAGCATGGGAGGGGGCTGCCCATGCTTTTGGAACTCACCAAGAGGTTGGTAAAACCCTCTGTGGCCCCCAGACCCAAAAGTCCCCCTGCTCCTCCTCACTCACCTCCCCCAACCCCTCCCATGGTTTACCCTCCAGAGTGAGGCCATCACCCTTGTCAAACCTGCGGGCCTGAAAGCTTCTTGGCCCCAGGGACCCAGCTTCTTCTCCCAGTTGGTGAACCACCCCCAGAAGGCTCTCCCACCAGTTTCTCTCCCCAGGCAGACAATCCCCTGGCAGGGGCAGGGAGGGAGAGCAGTCCTGGCAGGCACTGGGAAAATCCACCTTCCGTGATGAATGCAGGGGAAAGCCCTGGCAGCTGAGCCCAGCAGAGCTAGCTGCGGGCTCATGGCCAAGGCAGGAGGGAGGGACAGGTCACAGAGGCAGGGGCTTGGCTCTGAGGGTGGGCTCAGTTCAGTTCAATTCAGTTTAGTCCCTCAGTCGTGTCCAACTCTTTGCAACCCCATGAATCGCAGCATGCCAGACCTCCCTGTCCATCACCAACTCCAGGAGTTCACCCAAACTCATGTGCATTGAGTCGGTGATGCCATCCAACCATCTCATCCTCTGTCGTCCCCTTCTCCTCCTGCCTTCAATCTTTTCCAGCATCAGGGTCTTTTCAAATGAGTCAGTTCTTTGCATCAGGTGGCCAAAGTATTGGAGTTTCAGCTTCAGCATCAGTCCTTCCAATGAACACCCAGGACTGGTCTCCTTTAGAATGGACTGGTTGGATCTCCTTGCAGTCCAAGGGACTCACAAGAGTCTTCTCCAACACCACAGTTCAAAAGCATCAATTCTTCAGTGCTCAGCTTTCTTCACAGTCCAACTCTCACATCCATACATGACCAGTGGAAAAACTATAGCCTTGACTAGATGAACCTTTGTTGGCAAAGTCATGTCTCTGCTTTTGAATATGCTATCTAGGTTGGTCATAACTTTTCTTCCAAGGAGTAAGCATCTTCTAATTTCATGGCTGCAGTCACCACCTGCAGTGATTTTAGGGCCCCCAAAAATAAAGTCTGACACTGTTTCCACTGTTTCCCCATCTATTTCCCATGAAGTGATGGGACCAGATGCCATGATCTTCATTTTCTGAATGTTGAGCTTTAAGCCAACTTTTTCACTCTCCTCTTTCACTTTCATCAAGAGGATTTTTAGTTCCTCTTCACTTTCTGCCATAAGGGTGGTGTCATCTGTGTATCTGAGGTTATTTATATTTCTCCCAGCAATCTTGATTCCAGTTTGTGCTTCTTCCAGCCTAGCATTTCTCATGATGTACTCTGCATAGAAGTTACACAAGCAGGGTGACAATATACAGCCTTGAAGTACTCCTTTGGATCAGGGTCTTCCAAAGGATCCCAACTCTTACAGTTGGAGGTTTCAGGAAAGGTTTCAGGAACTCTGAGGAGGTGTGGAGGGAATGCAGATCAAAGGCTGGGATTGAAGTCAGAGATGAGAGAATCTGGCACAGGCTGCCTTTACACTGGCTGGCCTGCTGGTCTCTGACTCTACCAACTGCCACCAGAGCCCAGAGGGTCTACGAGGGGTCAGTGAGCACAGAGGTAAGGGGCGTCGGCAGGAGGATGCCCATGGTCAGCCCTGCTGACCCATGGTGAACAGAATCCAGAGATGGCCAGGATTGGGCTCCACCCTGAGGATCATAAGGCCCTTCCCAGGCATCTGGCAGGACCCTGCCCAGTTTATCCTCACTAGAGGGGAGAAGGCAGCAATAACTTTGGTTGTGGACATCCTGCTTGAGAAGCATCACACCAGACTGGGGAGGGCACCGGGTCCTTGGGAAATATTATAAATATTGAGAGCTCCAGCCAGCCAGTCACTGTCATACTGTTTTTCATGAATTATCTCATTAACTCTCTGGTACAACCTTATACAGTGGGTATCTTTATTCTTGTTTTACAGGTGAAGAAACTGAAGTTCCAAGATGTCAAGTCATCTGCTCAAATCCCACAAAGCCAACAAGTGTCAAGTTTGGAATCAAACCCAGCTCTGTCTCTCAAACATTTCCTGTATATTCAGGAATGGCATTCAAAACAATATTCATTGAAAGGACTGATGCTGAAGCTGAAGCTCCAATACTTTGGCCACCTGATGCAAAGAATCAACTCCTTGGAAAAGACCTTGATGATGGGAAAGATTTGAGGGCAGGAGGAGAAGAGGGCGGCAGAGGATGAGATGGTTGGATGGCATCATCAACTCAATGGACATGAGTTTGAGTGAACTCCAGGAGTTGGTGGAGGATAGGGAAGCCTGGTGTGTTGCAGTCCATGGGATTGCAAAGAATCAGACATGACTGAATACCAATAACAATGACCAGTCTAACACGGATGTCAACCCTGGATGCCAATGTAAACAGCTAGTACAGCTAAGTAGCTGGTTGCTTCAGACAGTCACTGCATGGGGTCCCGGCTGACCTTCCCAGCACCAGCCCCCACCCCGAACACATATACTCACAAGACCATCCATCTGAAATACCAACAGGAAGTCATCCCCACATTATCCTCACAGGTGAGAAAAGGATCTCAAACCCAATGAGGCTGAGCCCCCAGCATCCACCAATCAAATCAAGCCACAGTTGAGTGGTCTGGTGTGCTCCCCAACACACATCATCCTGCCCAACCCCTTCATTTTACAGAGAAGAAAATCCAGGTCCAGTGAGGGGAGCTGACTTACCCAAGGTCACACAGCAAATGTGACTAGGGTCAGCTGACCCTAGTCCCCAGAGACAGAAGCCCTGGTCCCCCCAACGCGGCCCCATTCCTGCACACGCTGGTGGCGGGGCCACAGCTCAAGTCGGTTCTCAGGAAAAGCAATCTGCAGTGTGTTCATGTCCCCTGACCTGGTAATGCTCCTGTGGGATCAACCCTTGGGAAATAATCTAAAGGGAAAGAAAAAAGGGAGTTTGACAAAGATGTTCATGGCAACGCTATTTGCAAGATTGAAAATTTGGCCACCATCCAAATGCCCAACAATAGCAGTAAACAAACGGTGGTCGTATTAATGTGCCGTGGTTATTAAAAATGACAGCCCTGTACACTAAGTGGATACAAAACAACCTTCACCTACAATACCGTTAAGCAGAAAAAGGAGACGTCTTCTCAGGCTGGCTACCACCAGGCAAAAGAAGAGTGTGTATTAACAGAGGCTGGAGCAGATGAGGAGAGAGAAAAGTGGCTTATCGTTCACCTGGGCTGGGTTCTTTTCCCCTGAGAGTTGTTCAGCATCAAAATTTTTCTTAAAGATTTTTAAGTTATCCAATAGCAATGGAGGAGAATTAACTATGGGAGAAAAATACTGCCTTCGGATCCACCAGAGTCCTAACTCCCACTGAGTTCTGCTTCCTTGCTGCCCTCCCCCCACCCCCGCCCCCAACAACCCTGCAGACATGTGTGCGAATCAGCATCTGCCTTCCTTTCAGAAGGATGGTTAACAAACTGCTTTGGAGACATGAGATGTCAGGAAGTTCTTCACTGTCCACACATCTCCTGGAGACTTTAGCAGAAGTGAAAATTGCATCCATGGAGGCACCTTGGCCATGAGTCCTAATAGAAATGGACCCAAAGGTGAGAGAAGTAGAGAAAAATCCCAGAGAGATGAAGAGAAAGTGATGGGAAGGAGACAGTGAGTATGCAGCTCCATGGGAGTGCTTTTGGGGAAAATCAGAAGCGTAGCTGGTTCCAGGCCCAGGAGGAATGAGGAAAATCCTTCCATGCAGAAGCTGGTGTGCAGAGATAGGCAGCCTGCAGAGCAGAGTAGGCATCGCATTTGCAGCGGAATCGGGGTGGGGGTACAGAGTGGGGTGACGGGCCCTTGGCTGACCTGAGTGAGAAACACAGAAGAGCAGGGGGAAATATAAGGGAAACAGCGAAGGAGAGATAAATGCATCCCCTTCCTGGAGGAGGGCGTGGCAACCCACTCCAGTATTCTCGCCCAGAGAATCCCATGGACAGAGGAGCCTGGAGGGCTATATAGGCCATGGGGTCACCAAGAGTCGGACTGAAGTGATTTAGCAGCAACTTCCTTGCCCTTCAGCCCCTTCCCCCTCTTTAATCATTTCAAAATTCAGGGCTGTGAGGCTGGGAGGATCATAGCATCCAGAGGGCTTCTGGCTACATCACCACCTCCACTGCCATCACCTCCATGTCAAACTGAGGAGAACCCCTGGCCTTAAGCTGAGGAGGGAATAATAGTAACTCCAAGAGCCAGTCCCTCAGGAGTAACCTTGGATGGCCATACTGGGATCTCCCTTTTACAGATGGAGAAACTGAGCCTCAAGGAGCCGACCTGACTCCATTCTGATAAAGGATGGAGCCGCTTCTTGATCACAAAGGCTGTATTTTCTGCCACATCACATATCAGGGAAGGAAAGAGCCCCACCGGGGATAAACAGGGTACTTGGAAATTTGTGACATGTCCCATTTCTTCAGGCTTTTGTGCCAGTTGAATTATGGCTAAACATGGCCAGAACAATCCAGAATTTCTGGACCAGAGACAGCAGGAATTGGCTACGTAGTAGGGAAATGGAAGTTTGGAAGGGGGGCTCTTTGCGTGGCTGTCTGGATTTGCCTCTTCATGCTCATGTCTGGCTCAGCATCATTCTTGGAAAGAGAGGAAGGCACTCAGCGCCAGGTGTGTGGTTGTCGGATCCTGCTGGGCTGCTTCGGGAGGAAGGGTGTGGGTGGAAAACAAAGCCCCCCTGTCTTGGGCAAGGCGATGAAGCTCACTGTGCTGAGTCAAGCATATGCCACATAATCAGGTCATGGGCCATTGGAAAACCAAGCAAGGGCTCTCCTCAAGGTGGCCAGCCCGGGAAGGCCCCCCTTAAAGGGCTGGACGTGGCCAGTCAGGTTCTCCTTGCAGAATCTGAGTCGGAAAATACACACCAAGTTTGTCAGGCCATGAGGCTGCCAGAGAGCAGGAGTGACTTAAAAGTTATGAGTAAGTAGAAACTGTGAGGCATGCAGATGTTGAGAAAAGAAGGAAGCTGTTGATAGCAGAAGCAGACCCAGAGAGAAGCCTGCATATGGGACACAACTGAGCCACATTCATACACTCAGCAGAGAAGCCAAGCAACACTCGGTTCTGCGAGGGGAACAAGGAAACCAGATCCCTGGACCCTGAATTTTTCCTAGATCCAATGACTACTGAATCTTGAACATCTCACAGGATTTCTTCCCGTCAACCTTGCTATTGTAGCTTTACAGATATGTTCCATTTGTGGAGGAAACTCAAGTGATCGTCTCTGCTCCTTGCAGCCCGAATGTCTTAACTCAGAGCCCAGACCTCAGTTAGATGTCCTTTAAATTTTCCCACCCTGCACTTCCCGTCACTGCCCTTTGATCTGGCTGTCCCTCTAGACTGTAAACTCCCTGAGATGCTGACCTGTGTACCATTTTATCCCTGGAATTTGACAGTATTGGGAAAAGAAAGAAGAAAGGAAGAAGGAAAGGAAAGGAAAGACGGAGGGAGGGAGAAAAGAAGGAAGAAAGGGTGACATGGGCAAGTCTGTGTGGCTAGACAGCCTGCCCAGCTCATGGCACGCAGTGCACTGCGGGCTGAAGTTGACCTCCATCCTCTCCAAGCCAACTGCACCCAGAGCCACACCTAGCCATCTGAGCTGCATTTCCCATGGAGGTACCACGGGCATGCTGGGGAAAGCAGTTCTTCGTTGGTTGGGAAGTCCTGTGTATTCAAGGATATTTATCACACCAGGCCCCTCTTCATCAACACCGGGAGTAGCCCCCACTCATTGAGAAAATCCCAAATATCCCATCTCTGGATGCCCTTCAGGTTCTGTCCCTGGTTCCTCTGATCACATCTTTCCCCCTCAGAAAGTCGTGCTTGGGTGCCACAGTGCACTTTTTTAACACTGATGGCTAGCATCCATAGGGTACCTTCTCCATGACAGGCACCTTTCTTTTCTTTTTATTGTTGGCGGCACTGGGTATTCGTTGCTGCAAGCGGGCTTTCTCTAGTTGCGGTAAACGGGGGCTACTCTTCACTGCAGTGCACGGGCTTCTCTTGTGGAGCCGGGGCTCTAGGCTCACCGGCTTCAGTAATTGTGGTGCACACGCTTGGTTGCCCCTCGGCAAGTGAAATCTTCCCAGACCAAGGATTAAACCTGCGTCCCCTGCATTGGCAGGTGGATTCTTAACCACAGGACCACCAGGGAAGTCCAACAGGCACCACTCTAAGCACTTTATCTATATTTATATTGTAAGGTGAGCAATGAGTTTACAGATGAGGACAATGAGGCTCAGAGAAAGCTAAGCCACATGCCCAGAGCACAGTCCCTAAGTGGATGAGTTTGACTCGAGCCTACACTCTTGACCACAACCCCAGGCTCCAGGCTGTGCTTAGTCGCTGAGTCGTGTTCAACTCTTTGCAACCCCATGGACTGCAGCCCTCCAGGTTCCTCTGTCCACGGGGATTCTCCAGGCAAGAATATTGGAGTGGGTTGCCATGCCGTCCTCCAGGGGATCTTCCCAATGCAGATACGGAACCCAGGTCTCCAGCATGGCAGGTAGATTCTTTACCATGTGAGCCACCAGGGAAGCCCAGGCTCCAGGCTGGCCGCTTGCAACCAGCTCATGCTCCAGAGCTCTTACAAACCCACCCCACCCCATCCCACCCGCCAGCGCTGCTGGACCACTCACTGCCGCCGCAGCACGCTCGCGTCTGCTGCTCTGTTGAAGCTCCTCCTGAAGCGTCTTTCTCTCATTCACCACGAGTTAGGTGTTTCTTAGCCTCAGAGTTCTTACTTAGATAATGCTTTCTTCATAAGGCTTGCAAGCTTCTCCCAGGCAGAATAAACTAGGCCACTCCCTCGTCCGCCAGTGGGCCCATAGGCACATCCCGGTGAAGCCCATAATGCAGGCTGCCTTGGAGCCCAGCTGCTTTGTGGGTGTTTCTGCATGGCTGGGCCAGCTCTGAGCACCTGAAATCTGTTCCCAGCATGTGCTGGTGGTCCAGCCTTGTTCTCCCAGCCATCGCCAGCTGTCTCACTGTATCACTCCACGGCTCCAGCTGGCCACGCTCTAGGCGGTCTCCCAATCTGCCATTTCTAGAGATAGCTTAGACCACCACCTTCCTCACTGGTGGCATCCAGGATCCCAGGACCGCCACCAGGGTTGTGTCATTTAACCTCAAGCCTTCCTGTCACCCAAGCTGGTGATGGGCAGCTAGGAGCCAGGGTCATCACGCCTTCACTCTACCCTCCCGGCAGGCAGCCAGCCCTGTCCCCAGCATACATTTCCCTCAACACAAGGCTAATGCCCCCTCTCCCTCAAACTCCAATCTAGGTCCACTCCCAGCCATTAATAATAGCTGCACCATCGAGTGGTTCGTTACTCAGCAATTTGCAATCATTAATTAGTGGAAATTGCAGATTGGGGCCATGAAGGAGGATGGCACGATTAAGCTCGTTTGGAAATCAAGCTAATCGAGTGATGGAGAGGGACGGCTGTCTGGTCCAGAGAAAGAGGCCTTCCTGTACTTGCTGAGCCAGCCTCCGGCCTTGGACCAGGGGTCAGATTCCCCCTGGGTAAAAGAGGAAGAGGTGCCTGGAGATACCTCGGAATGTGAAACTGGAGAGTCTAGAAAGACACTGGGATAGACGTGAAAGACTAACATGGACACCATGATGATTCTTTACACTGATATTTGTTCCCAAGTTGCCCACTGCCCCCTTGAACCTCTACGGATCCTCTACCTCTCCTCTTAGCCCCAACCAGCCTCTTTGAAGGATTCCAAACTGCTTGGGCATTATTCACCTTTGGAAACTGACTTTGCAGACAGCATTTAAGGGAAAAGGGTTAAACACTCTTCCCCACCCCACCCCACTCTGGCGAAGGATGCTGAGTAGACATCTCTCCTCTCTCCCAAAGCTGGAAGAAAGATGCTGCTGCCCCCGCCCATATTTCTTCACGAGGAGGCACAATTATCTCCCGCACTTCCTTTTCCAGCGAGCATCAAGATGACACGCCCCTGATATACGGGCAGCTGGCGGGCGCCCTGTGCTGGATAAGGACGCATCTGAGAGCTGCTGCCCCTAAGTCATCCCTCCACCCCTTCATCTCTGGGGACAAATCTCAATGAGGAAGGCAAAATCTAAACAGCCTGGCAGATCCCGGGCAGGCTCCTGGTCTCTCCCTGCCGCCCCCGGCTCCCAGCCCAGGACCCAGGGACTAGAGTTCCCTCCCCAACAGGTAGGATGACGACCCAGAGGTTTGCAGCCTCCACTTACTGTATGTAGCGCACCTCCTATGTCTCCTCCCATTGTAGCACAGGCTGTCCCCTCTCTACACCTATGCCCCGGCTGTGTTACTAAACACCACTTAGTAACTTCATTACCTGGTCATTCTGCATGCATCAAGTGTCCACTGTTGGCGCTACTAATAAAGCACTGACTAGGATGAGGTTAACAAGCTCCTGCCTGGTGTAACAAAGGAAGACTGTCTCACTGACAAGTAATTAAAATGTAGCGTGGTGGGTGCGATGGTAGAGAAAGAGCTCCAAAGGACCCCTGAAGCACAGGGTTGGGTCCCGGAAGATAAAGAGAAGTTCAGCAGGTGGATAAGTAGCTGGGAGAAGGTTGTTTGCAGCAAAGGAATTAGCATGTGCTGTGGTTCAGTCATAAAGAAAACACCCACGTGGGGAACTAGGAGCAGTCTGCGGTTGCTGGATTGTGAGGAATAGAGTCATAGTGAGATACAGAACCTCGGGGTCTCACTGTGCCAAGGGGTGTGCAGCATGGCCACTGGTGAGTGTGAGCAAACACTCACCCTGGCATGAGCGAGGGATGGCTAGATGGGTGACAGAAGTGGCAGAATGGTGGCAAGTGTTCGGGGGCCCTTGGTCCACGCGAGAAGGGCTGAGGCTGGAACCAAGGCGGGGCAATGAGCACGGTGAGGACCAGTGGACTCAAGGGGCATCCAAGAGGGATGATACATTCACTGAAATCCTACCCAGTCTTCACAGCCCAATTCAAATACCCACCTCTGCATGCAATGTCCCTAAGTCCTCCACACCTACAATAATGGTCTCTCTGTTCTGTCCCCAGATCATGGACCTCTTTATCAAATCGGTAATCACATTCTGCCCTGAGTTAGAGGGGTCTCACGTGCCCCATCTCCCCTGAATACTGCCTAAAAGTAGGGACGATGTCTTATCTTTCAGAGCCTCTGCCTTGATTGTGGTTGTCGAGTCAAATCCAAGTGAAATACAGGGAGGCTGCAATCCTGGCATGTGGTCCACGGGTGGAGAGGCTGCCCTGTGAGGGAGAGAACTCACTCCTCGCCCTGGGAACGCTCAGGCATAGGCTGGCCTTCCCTCCTCGGGGGCCCTGCAGATGGGACTCAAGTAGGGTGTGAGGTCAGGAGGCACGCCCTCTGAGCCCTCGTATTTCAGAGGGGCTACCCTCCTTTTCCCCAGAGAGGGAGAATCACTTACCCTGGTTGCACAGCAAGTCCACACAGGGTGCAGATGAGTACCTGGTCTGAATGCCCCCACAAAGCGGATTCAGGAGCATGGAGTCCCTTTTCTGGAAGCAGCATGATGCCTGTCCACTACCCTTTCTCTACCAAATCCCCAGGTGATGTGGCCTGAGCAGGTACTGTCTAGTATGACATGGAAGTTTTTCTGGCTCCTAGATGTTAACCCTTCCACCCTGGAGCTGGCATGACGGGGAGGGGGGGTGGAAATCTAGAGAGAAAAAGAGACACAGCAGAGGTCAAAGTCCAGCGAACAGAGTGGTTGCAAAAAAACTCAGATGCAATGACCCCTTCCTGGATTCAGCGAGTATTTGTTGAGTGCCTACTGAATACTAGCCCCTGGGATTGGTCCCTATCTCTACCCACTCATGCAGGCTACAGTGCCTCTGCACGGACACTGAAAACCAAAACGAGGGTGAGGGAGAAACAAAATGCACTGAGGCTCTCCGATTATCCTTGGGCTTTGTAAATCAGCTTCTCTCAAACTTCAGTGTGCACAACCAGTCACCTGGGATTTTGTCAAAATCACATCCTGGTTCTTTAGGTCTGAGCTGAGGCCTGAGATTCTGCATTTCTAACACGCTCCCAGATGATCCCAGTGCTGCTGCTGTGCAGACCATGCTGTGAAGAGCAAGGCTGGATCTCCCTTCCCTCCCACAAAAGAAAAAAAGAAAGAAACTAAGAGCATTGGGAGCCCATTTTACAGATGAGGAAGCTGAGGCTCAAGGAGGTAAAGAAGCAAAGAAGGGAGTCCTCACGCCCAGGAACGCTGGTGGGGAGACAGAGCACATACTCTTAGAGAAATCACAGGCTGCTGGAGGAAGATATGTCATTAAGATGCAGCCCCAAGTCTGATGAGAGAGATAGAGTTTTATCCTGAGTATGTTCCCAGTAGGATGACAAGTATACAGCCTAACCCAGTGGGAGTCTCCCAGTCCTGTGGGGAGACAAGCCCTTGCCTTGGGAACCCCAGTCTGTTTGTTAGGATACATTCTCTGTCCTTTGGGAGCTTCCATCTGGCTCAGAGACCCAGGGAGAGGCGAAGGAAAGGACCAGCTCCCAACCCATGCTTCCAGCACAAAGTTCTGCTGCCCACATTGGAGAGGAAATGCAGCAGACAGAGGGTTCATGGGGAGTCCCTTCCCAAGCCACTCTCAAAACCCAGCCTAGAGCTTCCCTGGTAGTCTAGGGGTTAAGAGTTTGCCTGCCAATGCAGGGCACACGGGTTCAATCCCTGGTCGGGGCAGATCCCCCGTGCCACAGAGCAACTAAGCCAGTGTACCACATCTGCTGAGCCTGTGCTCTAGAGCCCACGAGCTGCAACTCCTGACGCCCTCGCGCCTACAGCCCGTGCTCCACAATAAGAGAAGCCACCACAATGACACATCCTTGCAACGCAATGAAGAGTAGCCCCCGCTCATGGCAACTAGAGAAAACCCACATGCAGGAACAAAGACCCAGCGCAGCCAAAAAAAATTAAAATTAATAAATAAATCTTAAAAAAACAACAGCCTAGGTGCATGGAGCTCCTACCCTGGAGGGTGGGCCCCAAGCCTGGGTGGGCCCGGCTATTTAACGCTGTAAACAACATGCTTTCCTGTGGCCATTAGGCCCATAACAGCTCCCATCCATCCTCAACCTAGCCCTGCGACAGCAAACGCTGATGGCACAATTAGGTAACAGAGAGTGGGCCGTAAATTGTGGGTGCGGCCGTGCCTCTGCCAGGCAAACTGGGGAGCCCCCGCCTGTGCTCCCGCGTTCCGGGCTCCCGTGAGGAGTGGTGCTGGTCCTCAGGACCCCCTGTCCCCACAGAGACTCCCCTCAGAGGCTGGGGTCCTGAGCACCAGAAAGCCTTTGGCCTGTTAGGGCCCGCAGAAAACCAGAAAGCTCTGTGAATAGCTCCGCCCCGTGGGTATTTTTGTGCCAGAAAGCTCTGGGGTGCCTCTCCTGAGCTTTTTTAGGGCCAACCTCTAACAGCTGTAACACTGTGTCGGGGGGGGAGGCTGGGCCTGCTCCCCCTGGACCATGTGCTCGGCCAGGTCCGTGCCTTCTGAATACGTCTGTGTATAACTGGGTCTAGCACACCCTGAACACTCCCGGTTAGAGGGTGTGAATTCTAGCCCCTGGTAAGGTGCATCCCCTGATTCCCTGGGCAAGGTGCCTGCTTTCTCTAGACCCAGTTACCCATCTATCAGATGAGGGGAGAGTTTGCACACTGGAGACCCACTGGCCCCACCAATGTGTTTTTTTATGGTTCACAAGACGGGGGAGGGGGAAGGCTTTAATTTAATTGTTTGGCAATACTTATACAACGGGGCTTCCCCAGTGGCTCAGATGGTAAAGAATCTGCCTGCAATGGGGGAGACCTGATTTTGATCCCTGGGTCGGGATGATCCCCTGGAGAAGAGAATGGCAACCCACTCCAGTATTCTTTTTTTTTAATTACTATTTTATTTATTATTCTTGGCTGTGCTGGGTCTTCGTTGCTACAGGGGCTTTTCTCTAGTTGCAGCGATCGGGGCCTACTCTCTAGTTGCGGTGCACGGGCTTCTCCTTGCCGTGGTGTCTCTTGTTGGGCAGCACCAGCTCTGGGGCTTGAGGTCCTTAGTGGTTGCAGCTTGGGCTCAGGAGTTACGGCTCCCAGGCTCTATGGCGCCTCACTCTTCAGATCTCAGCTTCAATACCACTTTCTCCGGAAGGACTGCCCCAAACTTAGAATCCAGATGAAATCTCCGCACAGTACCACCTCCCAGCACCTCACCCCTTTCCCTTCCTAGCACCAGTTGTGCCTGTAATGACTTAGGCATTTGTGGGATTATTAAATACTGTCTCCTTCCCCACTGGCACAGCGGCCCTAGGGGGCAGGGTTCAGATGAGTTTTACTCACCTCTACATATCCACCCTTTAGCATAAGGCTTGGTTACACAGTTGTTAAATGGATAGATCACAGAGCCCCTTTGGTCTGCAGGAACTGCGCTGAAATATAGTCTCTTTCCTGCAGTAGGCTCATGACTCTGTTGGCTAGTTAAACTCCAGTTTAGCCGAAGTTAAAAGTAATCCAATCCTCCCCTTCTCAATAAAAAAAAAAAGTTGAGTGAAGATTCTGAAGCTAAAATCATCCCGTGATTGGGGCAGACCTAGGGCTGGAACCCAACTCCTCTGCTTCCCAATCCAGCCTCCTCTTCCCTCCGTGGTCTGTCATTTCATCTGCCTGTTAATGGCCACACACATAGCCACCTCCATTATCCCATCAGCCCTGCTCCACCATCTCTATTGCTCCATTTAACCCCCTGGGGTTTCTGTTTGCTCTGACTCTACCCCGTTGCTGCTTTCCAGAAGACTGCTGTCTGGGCCTCCTTGCATCTCTGAGTGTGGATGAGCAGGAAGATTTAATGTGGCTGGTTTGGTATTTGTCTCTGCAAAGCAAACCCTTCCCCTGCTGGGAAACTCATCATCACCAAGCATCGAGCTCAAGCTGAGCTCCACTTAGCTGTTTGCAAATGGCGGTGGGGAGCAGGGGCATGTGGGTGTGTGAGTGGGAAGCTTGGAGCCCAGGGAGGGGGCCTGGGGAGGAGGGGCAGCTCGTGAGAACCCACAAAGGTAGGGCAGCTGCGGGCAGGCAGCTGAGGTGTGTACAGGCATGTGAGGATGGCTGGCTCACGGTGGGCGATGCACCCGGGGCACAAGTCTGCCCCGTCCAAATCATGTCCCTAAATGCATCGCCTTCCTTTTATCATTTATTTGTCTGTTTGGGGCTGTGCCGGGTCTTTGTCACTGTGCGTGGGCTTTTCATGTCAGTGGCTTCTCTTGTTGCACAGCACGGGCTCTAGAACACAGGCTCGGTAATCGTGGCCCCCAGGCTTAGTTACCTGCAGCCTGTGGGACTGTTCCGGATGAGGAATCAAACCTGTGTCCTCTGCATTGGCAGGCAGGTTCTTTACCACTGGACCACCAAAGAAGCCCTACCACCTTTGAATCACAAGCAGACACATTGGTCATCGCAGTTTCTGTCCTATATCCAGGCAACTTTGGGGAGTGGATCCGTTATCTCACCAGCTGTGAGTCCCAGGGAATTCACCTAATCCCTATGGGGCTCACTCAACTCATCTTGAAAATGGGAACCTGTGAAGTTGCCCTTGGGATGTAAAGTGACTGCTCATACACACACCCAGTGAGGGGGTCACACATCACTGGACCCTTGACCAGCACGCTCTCCTCTCTGTAACATGTATCCAGACTCCCTACTTTGACTCATACAACAGTGAGGCTCACCCATCACGACTGGCCCATGACTACCAAGGAGGCCATCAAGGAGGTCAAAATGGGGTGAAGTGGGTCATGACCACACTAGCGCTTCAGGTCCTCATCCATCCCCTCATCTCCTCCAGCCTCACACCGCCCCTCCTTGTTCCTTCCTGATGCCAATATTCTCTGACTCGCAAGCGGGGTAATTTATTCTGTAGTCTGAGTGTCTTTTGCTCACCCCCCTGCTGCTGTATCTGTCTTAGTCCCCCTCCTCTCCACCCCACAAACACAGAGACAAAATACCCAAGGACGAAATGGAAAGGATGGAGGGGGAAAAAAAAAAGAAGAGAACAGAAGGGGACAAAATCCCGCCATCTCAGCCTCCCTAATTGAGTGACTCTTCTGCCTGACTCTCCCTGTCGGTTCCCATGTTCCTTCATTCCCTCTGATAGCCCTTAAAATCATCCCCCCCCCATCTCATCAAATCCCTCCCCTTTCCTCCCTGCTTGTTCTCTAAGCTGCAGATTACTTTTTCATAAAATTCAATTTCTAGCCATTCTCATTACTTACTCACTTAATGTGGCTGGCGGGGGGGAAGGGGAGCAGAGGGGGGTGGGGGAGGTGGTGTTCCGTGCAGCACTTATCCAGCCTGGTTACCCAGGCCCCTCGCTGAGGTGTATTAGAGTCTGATACGAGTAGATAATGGACTTCTGTCCCACGGAGGGAGCCGGCACTGGCGTCTTCAGAGATTGCAGCATCGCATCAGAGGGTGGCAAGGCTCACAATTGTCTCCAGTGACTCTTCTCCTGCTGGGAAGAGTCCACTGGGGGAGCCATTTGTTCAACAAATATTTGCTGAGAGCCTTTTATAGACAAGGCACACTATTTGGTGTTGGAAGTGTAGCCATAACAAGAGAGGTCCCCTACCTGGACCTGGTGGTCAGGGAAGAATTGGGGAGGAAATGATACAGATGAAAAATCTGAATAGGATTAACAAGCTTAAAGGGGGAAATCAATATCTTAGCTTGGCTTCCTCTCAAAACAGAGCCTGAAACAAGGTCCTGTGAGCAGGTATTATGTCTGGGAGATAATCTCAGGGAACTAGAGCAAGGGAGTAGGGGGTGTGAGGTGGGCAAAGAGAGAAAACCAATCAAGAGGAGATTATTGACCTAGTTATTTCTACAGAAAACTCAGGGCTGTCTGAATAACCATGCAGAATGAACCTCAGAACTATCCTTTTGAAGGAAGGAGGCTGGAGCATTCACCTGACTCCTGTCCCCGTTGTTTGAGGGTGGTCCCCAGAGAGATTCATTTCCCGCACTTCCCATGCTGCACATGTGTGAGTTGAGCATACCTCTGGCTTTAGGGAAAGCCCTGAGTCAGAAAAGCAGAGAGACGCTCCTGTGTATGCTTGAGATGGGATGCTGGCGACAGGCTCAGAGTTGTTCACTGGAGCTGCCCTGAAATCAGGCCAGCTAAGGGAATGAGGCAGGGGGCGCAGAAAGGGTCCGCTACAGCCCACCCCTTGCAGTGCTCAGATCTGCTCATTTTGTGTTGCTCAGTCATGTCTGACTCTTTGAGACCCCATGGAATATCACCTGCCAGGCTCTTCTGTCCACGGCGATTCTCCAGGTAGGAATACTGCCGTGGGTTGCTATGTCCTCTCCAGGGGATCTTTCCCACCCAGGGATCGAGCCCAGGTTTCCCACATTGCAGGTGGATTCTTTACCATATGAGCCTCCAGGGAAGCCCAGAGACCATTTATACTTACTCAGTCCTGTCCAACTCTTTGCGACCCCATGGACTGCAGCCCACCAGGCTCCTCTGTCCATGGGGATCCTCCAGGCAAGAATCCTGGAGTGGTTTAAGTAAAACTATTCAGGCAGGACAGCTAGTGGGTCAAGGTATGATACCAACTGCCACAACAGGTCCTGAGGCTACAACCGATATTCACAAATTATATCCTTTACCACTGGTACCGCTTTTCCTTCACCTTCAGCTGGCCTGGTCGGTGCTTTCTCCTCGAGAAGGTGCCCTTGCTCTGCTTACCTTCCCTAGGCACTGCTGCTGCAGCCGCCCATTCAGTAGCACCATCAGCCATGGCGACATCATGCCTGTCCCAGTGAACCCCTGAGCTCCAGACTGAGTCCTCCTTGCTCTCAATGGGCAGCAGGAACCCCTCCTCTTTGTGGAAATCATGGTCCGTTGCCCCCACTCTCTCTTTGCTTGCTATTCCACTGACATGAAGAACCCAGCGTGACCAGGCTCGCTCACAGTGTTGCCCAGAGTGGAGCCCTGCAGCATCTGCTGGTAGAACCAGTACCTTTCCTGCACTAAAGCCTAGAGTTGTGGCAGAAAGCACACATTCTCTGTGAACATCACTAGAAATGATGATTCTTGCTGTTGTCATTTAGTCGCTAAGTCATGTCTGACTCTTGTGCGACCCCATGAACTGTAGCCCACCAGGCCCCTCTGTCCACAGAATTTCCCAGGCAAGAATACTGGAGTGGGTAGCCATTTCCTTCTTCAGGGGATCTTCTCAACCCGAGGATAGAACCCTCATCTTCTGCATGGCAGCCAGATTCTTTACCACTGAGCCACCAGGGAAGCTCAGAAATGATGGCGAGTGGACCCAAGTCTGCTTCCACCCCTTGTTTTCCAGACACATGTATCCTAGCTTTGGGAAACACAGCACCATACATTAGCTGTAGAGTCAATACATATACCGCATCCTGGAAGGCAGTACCGCAACCCTACAAAGTGTCTTTCACAAACTGGCACCTTCCCTAAGCCTCTAATAGACTACTCCAGTGTTTAGTCAGACCAGCTGCTTCCGAACGGTGAGTCATATATTACTGCGTCACACGTCTTATAAGCATGCTGACCCCTCACCATGAAATGAGTCTCCCGGTCTGAGATGATGTATTTGTGGGATCCCAAGCTG
Organism: Bubalus kerabau; assembly: GCF_029407905.1. Classification (NCBI taxonomy): domain Eukaryota; kingdom Metazoa; phylum Chordata; class Mammalia; order Artiodactyla; family Bovidae; genus Bubalus; species Bubalus kerabau. The sequence continues at coordinate 49,140,704 of NC_073627.1, forward strand.
ATAAATCGGGCACACTTTAATAACCCCTCAAACTGCAATACTAACAGAAGTATTGAAAATAGAAACAATAAACCGAATAAGGAGGCCAAACAGGTGAACTGAACAGGGATACAGTGGAGACCACAACCCTTTCTTTTTTATTATTATTTATTTTTAATTGGAGGATAATTGCTTTACAATGTTGTGTTAGGTTCTGCTGTACAACATGAATCAGCTGTATGTATACATAGATTCCTTCCTTTCTGAGCTTCCTCCTGACCACCCGCCTCATCCCACCCCCCCAGGCCATGTTTTAGATCTTTTCGTGTTTATTTGCTGTCGTGTCCGACTCTGTGATCCCATGGACTGTAGCCCACCAAGCTCCTCTGTCCACAGAATTCTCCAGGCAAGAATACTGGAGTGGGTTGCCATTCCCTTTTCCAGGGTATCTTCCCTACCCAGGGATCAAACCTGAGTCTCTTGTATTGCAGGCTAATTCTTTACCATCTGAGCCACCAGGGAAGTCCCTTAGATCTTTGAGGGTGGCACGAATCTCTGCAATTCCAACTGCCTAGCTCTTGACTTTCTGTCATGGTTACGGGGCGGGGGCAGTTGGGGGAGTTCCAGAAAGATTCCATCTGGCTCTCTTAGCATAAAAACTCTTGCTCCATAGTAAGGGCACCAATGTGAGTGTTCTGCCAACATCTAAGTACATCCATCCCCATAATGCACACAAGGGTAGAGAAATGTCTGCAAGAAGAGTCTATGAACCAATTAGAGGTCCTGTAAAGTGAACAGTCAGGACTCCATTTATCAGCTGGCTTTCACATACCCTGAGTCTAAACAGGGGAACTTTGAAGGTGTTATAGGTTCCCTAACATCAGTGATAGGTCAGACCTTGCATCCAATAGCCCTCAAAAGGTCTAGCTATTCCTCTTTCTTTAGGAAAAGATTAAGGAAATATTTATTGTTTATGCTGTGGAGGCAATGCAAGTTCTCCTTCTAGAGGACTTGGTCTTTCCATCAGTTATGGGCTCTGGGTTTAAGAACCAGCTCAGAACTGGAAAGTGGGTAAAAAATCATGATTTTCTATTGCAGTGGCTAATATCAGCCATCAGGTTTTTTTTTTTCCTCCCCTTTGTACAAGTCTTAGAATCCCCTACTTGGCCACTATCTACCTAATCCGCAGGAACAAAATGGTGTATTGCCAATCACCACAGTTCCCTGAGTTTTGAGGCACCCTAGTGGCCACTCTCATGTTGCTTCTCTGTATGATAATTATGTCCACATGCAGACCTCAGCTAGTCCAGAACCTTCTTGTCCCTACTGACACAAGGGAACTCAGTTCCATGGCTACACCCGCTACTGTTAGCTCTAACCTTCAGAGGACAGCCACCTGCTCAGTGATGCTGGAAACCCCCTCACTCATACATTCCTGATGGATTTAATGGTGAGTGTCCTCGGACTTCCCTGGAGATCCAGTGGTTAAGACTCCATGCTTCCTCTGCAGGACACACAGGCTCGATTTCTGGTTGGGAAACAAAGATTCTGCATGCCACACGGTGTGGCCAAAAAATTAAAAAATTATTGTTTTAAAAATGGTGTGTCCTATTGGCCCTCCCAGAGCACATGGATTTAGGTGGTGGGTTTCTTGGTTTCATGTAATAAATCCATTCTAACACAGCCACGTCTCTGAGTCTTCTGACCCCATCCTCAGTGCTCTGCCAAGGCCATTCTGACATCCTCAAGGGGCCTTTGCAGTAGCATGCTAGGACTGGCTCCAGGAGGCCTTGCCAGAACATTAAATCCTGAGTCATGGGATAGTGTCCCCATGTCAATAAATCTGTTTCCAGCGTATATTCCACCCCACTCCAAGTCTTAACCCTCAAATTCCACTTCCATACAGATTTCCCAGTTTCTACTCTTGTGTATCAGCTAGATCCTCCTGCAACTCTTTCAGTGAATAAGCTATTTCCTCCCATAAGAGGAGTTATGTGTCTTCCCTTGAGCTAGGCTAAGATCCATCTTCAGTTATTGATCTGGGTGGAGGCGGAGGGTAGATCTTGAGGTTGGACAAGAATCACCTTCCAAGCAGTTGCCTTCAGGCAAAAGGAGATGCTGATCCACTCCGACAAGCGGGAGGGGACTGCGGCTCTCAGTCAAGAAGGTTCAGGGAAGCTGGGAGTTCAGCGTCCTCAGGTGCGTCACTGAACATCTTTGTCTCATCCTCAGGGTCCCATTCCTCTTTCAGACCTGACTTGAGCCAAGGAGTCCTGCAGAGATTGCACATTCAGGCTCCTTTGCAGCCCTGCTCCCTTATCATTAACTCCCAGGCCTGGGTTCCGGCATTGTCTGCCCTCTAACTGTGCCTCGCCCAGTCCACTCAGTGAGAGTCTCGGGAATTGAGATCCTTCAGTACATCAGAGGTTATTATACCTCCACTAGCCACCTTCAGTGGTAAGGAATGTTCCAGAATCTCATGCGGAAGATGTATTCTCTAGGCCGCTTCTAGTATCAACTGTCAATCTTGGGATTCCCCTAAAAGCAGACCTTGAGACAAGGTATTAGGTACAGGTGGTTTACTTGCAGGCAGGGGAGGGGCTTCCCCAGGGGCTTATCGGTAAAGAATCTGCCTGCAATGCAGGACACACACATTTAATCCCTGGGTCAGGAAGATCCTCTGGAGTGGGGCACAGCAACCCACTCCAGTCTTCTTTCCAGGAAAATCCCATGGACAGAGGCACCTGGAGGACTACTGTCCATGGGGAAGCAAAGAGTCAGAGACGACTGAATGACTGTGCGTTCACGCTGTTTACTTGCGAGATGATTCCTAGAAACCAGAGGAAGGAGTAGGGACAGTGAGACAAGAAGAAAAGAGGGAAAACAACAAAGGTACTTGTTTGAGCTAGTTTCGATGTAAACAACTGAGGCTCCAACCTGCTGGGACCCTCCCATGGTATATAAGATCATGCGGAATATACTTTAGAATTGTTTCTCTAGGCTGGAGGTGGGGACTGAGTTCACTGACTCCTAGCCCCTACTAGTGCCCCCACTGATGCAAACTGCCCTTCCTCTCCATTCCAGACTGTGCCTGCGTGGAGGCCCAGTGATTTCCTTGGGTTCAGAGAGAGGCCAGTATCAGAAAAACAGGAAGGGAATGCAGCCCATGTTTGAGATGGGGCAATAAAGGGATACATGGAAGAGTCCGACTTCCCTGGTGTCTCAGACGGTAAGGCATTGCCTACAACGCTGGAGACCCGGTTTCGATCCCTGGGTCGGGAGGATCCTCTGGAGAAGGAAGTGGCAACCCATTCCAGTATTCTTGCCTGGGAAATCCCATGAAGAGAGGAGCCTGGCAGGCTACAGTCCATGGGGAAGCAAAGAGTCAGACACAACTGAGCGACTTCATTTCACTGGACCAGTCCAGGACAGCTACACTGATACCAGCTGGGCTGAAGGGGTATGACATGAAATAATAATAATAAGCATCTGCAACAAATAATGTTTCTGACAGCAGAAACAGCATGTGCCAAAGCCTGACAGAGAGAAAGATATTTTCTGAAGGACTTGAGGGGGAAAGACTTGAGACAGAAGGGATAATCCCTGATTCAGGAAGACTCTCACAGGTTGTGTTAAGATTTTCAATTTCACCCTGAGAGAATGTGAACACCATGTAAGGGTTTTAAGCAGGGGAATGAAATGATGATGAATTTATTGTAGAGCTCTGTGGTAAAAAGCCACTAACTGTCCCCAGTACCACCGCTCACCTTCCTCAGTGCCTCTGGTTTGTCAACAGGCATATTACTGGGGCCCAAGTCTCTCTTGCATCTGCGTGTGGCCACATGACTCAGTTTTGGCCAATGGGATAGGAGTGGAAATGGTTGGTGTATTGTCTAGGAAGTGTCCTTAAAGGGAATGTCCTCCTCCTTGCTGGCTGGATTGCAGATGTAATAGCTGGAGCTGTGGCAGCTATTTTGGTCCATGAGGTGGCATCATGAAATCAGCAGAGCACTGAAATAAAAAGGAGCTTCAGTACCTGATAGTGCCATGGAGCAAAGCCACCATTATCTAGCTCTGAACTACTCACCTGAAGACTTTTCCATATAATTTTAAGTCTCTCTTACACTGTAAATTCTAACTGACATAGGGCTGTAGAGTGAATGCAGACACATCAGTTAGAAAGTTATTGCAAGAATCCAGGCAAAGGATAGCTTGGCCTGGAGTGGTACAGTAGAAATGAATGAATGAGAGAAGTGAATGAATTGGAGACATTTTTGAGATTAAATCTATGGCTTGGTGTCTGTGGGAGCATATTATGGGGTAAGAGAAAAAGAGAACTCTAGGTGATGCCCAGGTAACAGGCTCGAGCAAAGAGGTGGTGGTGGAGCCTAGACTGGGAGTGGAGATTAGTTGAGCAGATACTCTTTGGTCCTAAGTGGGGCCTGAGATATACCTGGTACCAGGCCCCCAGAGGTACCTGTTCCCATGAAGGAGATCTTGAACCAGCTTCCAAAACCAGCTCAAGACTCACCTTTTCAGTAAACCTTCTCAGATCATCCCTGTATTCCCACCCTCAGGACCATTCAGCCTGTCCCTTGCATTTGACATACCCAACATCCACTTTTAGTGTTTCATATGCAGCTCATTGAGCATCAAAGTCTATGTTCTGTGTAGGATGGAGAAATGGTTTGGTTGGAAGCAGAGTTAGCTCAGGTACAGTGTTAGACAACAGGGATGGAAATAAAACTGAAATCTCCACTCTCAGGTGACTCACAGGAAAGATGGCAGATTAGTAAAGTGAATACTCTCCGTTTCAAAGAATCCATCAGTGTTCGTGTGTTCTGGGTACATGATTTCCCCCCAAAGAAACTGCTTGTCCCTGCCTCAAAGGTTAGAGAAATCGTCACAGATAAGGGAGCATTGGAGTCAGGTTGTGACATTAAGATAAAGGCAGACATTCCTGGCAAAGATATTTGTTGTACAAAGACTTCTGAGAGTGAATCAGTTTCATGATTTCAGAGAATTGTTAAGCAGTTGAGTATTCCTAGGAAAGTGAATGTTTCATGGTTTTTGGAAGAAGGAGGGATTGAGAACTCAAAATGCAGTTCGAGACTTCCCTGGTGGTCCAATGGTTAAGGATCCACATGCCAACGCAGGGGACACAGGTTTGATCCCTGGTCCAGGAAGATTCCACATGCTGCGGGGTGACAAAACCCATGCGCCTCATCTACTGAGCCTTGGTGCCCTAGAGCCCATGCTCTGCTACAAAAGTCACGACAATGAGAAGCCTGAGCATCGCAACTGAAGAGTAGCCCCCATTCACGGCAACTAGAGAAGGCTTTCAAGCAGCAAGGAAGACCCAGCACAGCCAAAAATAAACAAATAAATTTTTTTAAAGTGCAGTCAGGACCCATGTCAAAGGGAACTCTATGAGCTATACTATGTGGTCAGGATGGTAGTTATGGCAACAGAAGGGGTGGAGATAAAGAATTTTAGGCAGGAGAGTGCTGAGATACATAGCAAAGCACTCATCATAATTACAATAATTGCTAACATTCATTGAGCGCTTCCTATGTGTCAAGATGGATGCTAGGCATCTTATCTAGACTACCTCATGTACTTAACACCCAGTACAGTAAGGAAACTGAGGTCCAGGCAGACTATGGAACGAGCCCAAGGTTACACAGCTAGTAAGTGGTAGAGCTAGAATTCCAACCAGAGAGGTCTTCCTCCAGAGCCCATGACCTTAACCAAGATGCTGAGGCTAACACTAACAGTCCCTCTTGAGTGTGCAATGAGATACTCTTCTTTGCAACTGTGCTTTAAGTCATTTTGGGTAGAGCAGTGGGGAGAAGGGAAAGGTGGGTGTTTGTACAAGAGGAGTTTTCAATAAATATCTCTGACCAAGGGAGAAATTGAGACATAAATACGGAATTCTAGATGGCTAAAATCAAATGCACTTTAGAGATAACTAGTCTAATTCTCTCACATTCACAGGGATGAAACTGAGGCTCAGAGAAGGGGATCACACCAACAGTCAGTGGCAGGATCAAACACTGGTATTTTTCCTACGCTATCAGGGGAAGTTAGCAGTGCCCCTGTAGTCTGCCTGCAATACAGGAGAGCCGGGTTTGATTCCTGGGTTGGGAAGATTCCCCTGGAGAAAGAAATGGCAAACCTCCCCAGTACTCTTGCCTGGAGAATTCCACGGACAGAGGAGCCTGGTGGATTACCATCCACAGGATCGCAAAGAGTCGGATACAGCTGAACAACTAACACTTCACTTTCCCGTAGTCTATTCCTTACCACTCTGCATGGCACTATCTTTTTGGAGATACTGGCAAATTACACTCACTCCCTGGAAGTAAAAGAACAGCTTTGTTCTTTTTCTTTTTAAACAGCAGAACTCCCAGAAACAAAGCCAGAATCAGCCCCGAGAAGCTTGGTGTACACACTGCAAAGTCTGAGGCCAGCAGGGAGTCAGTTGAAGGAAAAGCAAAACTCTCCCCAAAGCCATGACAGGGAGAACTTGAACCACAAAAGAAGAAAAGTTTGGTGGGTCAAATAAAGAGCTCCAGCCAAGTTCCTATATGCCAGAGAGGGAGCAGGTGATCCTGCCCTGGGCTCACTACCAATCTCCATGGTCAAGGTCAAAGCCAAGCAGACAGGTGCCCAGGGTTACCAATAGCAGTCAGAACTCTGCGCCCAGCCAAGCCATCGGTCCATCACACACACACACACACACACACACACACACACACACACACACACACACACCATCCCAGGATGCCTGGTATCTTTCTAGTGCTTCCACAAGAAGTTAAGATGCAAGACATTTCGAATGATGCAAAGGCCAGAAAGTGCCCAAAGTCTATGGGTTCTTTCTGCTTTGCTGACACGTCATGGTTATATTTGTCATATCTGTGTTCTATGCTCGGCCTGCAAGGGGAGCTCATGGAATGGTATAGAGGAAAGAGCACTGGACTGACAACCAGAAGGTTCTGGTCCTCTGAGCATCTGCTGTGTGAACTTGGGCTTCTTATTTACCCCTTCTGAGCCTCAGATTGCTGATATGAAAGAAACCTGAAGGCTCTTTTGAGTTCTAGGATCTTATTAAATATGATGAGTGAGTCTCCTACGTTTCCCCTTCCAACAGACACCTATCGCTCCCTGCTCTGGCTGCTCCTCTTACCAAGAATGCCCTCCCATTTCCCCTCCATCAGTCCAAATCAGAGCCCAACTTTCTTCAAGAATCTTCTAATTAATCCCAGAACAATACACTCCTTACTATGGAGCCCCTTAGCAAGTCTGTGCTATTTCTCAAATAAGTTGTGTTACAATTCTTCACGCATGAGAGAATTCGCTCTCCAACTGGACGGTGAGCTCCTCCAGGGCAAGGAGTCCCAACTCCAAATCCTTTCCTCCAAGGGTGCTTGATAAATGTCGGATCACGCCATTCTATCCCTCAATTGCCTTCAGTTGACTGTAGGCCAATGCCATTCATTCACTCAGCATGGATTTACTGAACACCTACTCCGTGCTGGGCACTGTGCTGGGTACTGGAGATACAACAGTGGAATCGGCACAGTCTCCCCAACCCTCCTCCAGCAAGGACGGTCCATTACCCTTGCCTTCTTCTTTTGACTTATACTTTGGCCACCTGATGTGAAAAGCCAATGTATTGAAAAAGATTCTGAAGCTGGGAAAGATTGAGGGCAGGAGGAGAGGAGAGTGACAGAGGACGAGATGGTTGGATGGCATCACTGACTCAACAGACATGAGTATGAGCAAACTCTGGGAGATAGTGAAGGACAGGGAAGCCTGGCGTGCTGGAGTCCATGGGGTCACGAAGAGTCAGACACGACTTAACGACTGAACAACAATGCTAAATCCTTTGCTGGCATTTCGTCCTCTCCATTCCTTGCCATTTTTATAACTCCTAGAGAATGGAGAAGAGAAAGAAAAGAAGGAAGAGTGAGAAGAGAAAGCATATAAGGAAAAAGGATTATCAGAAAACATAAACCCAGCTCAACTGTCAAGGGCTTTGAAAAACTCTGCCAAATTCCATCCTCTTGGTTGGGATCTAGAAACCTGCTGCCCAGTGAGCAGGCCAGGGTAGGGTCATCTAGTGAAAGACAAAGTCAGGCCACCTCTCATTCATGCCAGAGATTCTCCCCTGCCAGGCACCACTCACTTTCCTTCCTGATTCATCCATTAGCCCCACAGGCTGCCTATTGCTTCACTCAAGTGATACAGCTGAGTCAGAACGCCCAGTTGAATGGCTGGATGAGCCAGTGAGTACCAGACGCACCAACCCGCCATCCCTGGTATTTACCCTAACTGGATCAAGAACAAAACTCACTTTCTTAGCTTTTCCTCTAATGCATGCTACGGGTGAGTGCTCCTAGTGATCACACCCCAGCACCTGCTATGCCGGGGCACAGGATGCCAGTGGGCAGTGTCCAAAGGCCCAGCACCCCTCTTGCTGGCATCCCCGCCCACTCCCTTCCTGGCCCTGCATCCAAGACGTGCACTCCGGAGCCAGAAGAATGAAGGCTCAGCCTCCAGGGGACAGAAGGGGGTCCCCCCCAAAGCATTGGGCATCCCTTTTGTGGAGCATTTACTTCCTCTGACTTGTCCCCGTGTCCTTGGGCTCTCAGAGGAGAAGATATTATGGTGGGATGTACAGTACCCAATAGCTCTTGGCTGCTGGGGCAGAGCATACCACCAGCAACCCCTGCCAACCAACAACTTCCTCTCCCCTGCCTCCCAGCCAGCCCTCCCCCACAGCACCAACACACAGAGATGAGGGCGCTGGATCTAAGTCCTTCCCGGTTGGATTAGGAGGTCCTTATGGGGAAGAACTTAACCACAGACCCGTGAGCTCCCAAAGGACAGAGGCCACTCTTGTCTTCAGACCGGGCCTCTGTGAGTGGGGGCCTTTTATCCCTCTCTAGATTGGGGCACCTCCCCCGCAAGGCTTTACCCCCTCCATCAGACTGTGGATATGTCAAGGAAAGGTCTGTTCTCCCTCATGGACTGGAGGCTCCCCAGGACAGGGCCCACTAGATCCAGTTTCTGTAATCCCCACTGTGTGTCACATGCTTCCAGAACAAAGACTGAGAGCTGGTGTGAGGAGTGGCCAGTCCAAGGGAGGCGGCACAGCGCCCCATCCACAAGGCCAGCAGCTGAGACTGGGGTCACCTCTTCTGCACAAAGCAACCAGCTGAAGGAATCAGGAAGAATTGGGGCTTCCCTGGTGACTCCGTGGTAAAGAATTCGCCTGCCAGTGCAGGAGACACAGGTTTGATCCCTGGTCCAGGAAGATCGCACGTGTCTGAGAGCAACCAAGCCCAGGTGCCCCAACTCCTGAAACCCACGCACCCTAGAGCCCGATCCCTAGCTCGCCACGACTAGAATAAAGCCCAAGCAGCAATGAAGACCCAGCACAGCCAAAAATAAATACATTTTAAAAAGAAAATGGATTGCCAGTATAAAATGACCTTATTTAGGCAAAAAAAATGAAAGAAGTGTATGTGTCCAGAACAGGGTAGTCAGTGTCTGTCCCTCTCTGCACAGACTTCAAAGCAGAGCTTTGAAATCAGAATCCCAGCTTTCTAGTGTGCAAGCTATGCCACAAGGGCCAGCCTCAGGACCTCAGTTCCATAAACACTGGAAATAACAAAGTCTACCTGTAGGGATTTAGTGAGGCTCCTGCAACACAAGAGGCAAAGCTAGAGGGCTGGGTGCTGACCACCAGGCTGAGGGAAGAGGGAACCTTTCATTGTGACATGTGCCCATTTCCTAGATTTCAACAGTCCCATCATGGACCGTTTCCAGCTACCAGTGCGGCGTCACTGAGAACAGAGCTGGGAAGAAATGTGCTGAACTGGCTTTCAGGAGTCAGCTTGAGCTGGTTCCAGTGCGTCGTCATTTAGAACATGCGAGATGCTCCGGAAACTATAAGCTGTCATGTGCTACCTGGTCAGGTTACAGCTACTCCATTTTTTTTTTCCTTTTCGTTTTTAATGTCTAAGTGTCACACTTAAGAGGGGCCTGGGCAGGCTGGAGTAGGTTTGTAGGAGGGTGAGCTAAGGATGGTATGGTAGGGGCCAAACCAACTAGTTCACCAAAGCATTTCCCGTCTCCTGTTGGACTCACAACCAGACCGTATTTCCCAGCCTCCCTTGCAGTCGGGGGCAGTCACGTGACTGAGTTCTGGCCAATGGAGTGTGGGCAAGAGTGATGTGCATCACCCAGACATGACCCGCTCACTGGCTAAGGGTGAGAACTTGACGGTCCTATGGGAGGGCAGAACCTAAGATGCCAGGAAAGGGGATGTGGAATTACAGCCCTGAAGGCTGAAAGCCTGCGCTGGACAGTTAGTTACACGAGAAAGAAGTCAACTCCTGCCCTGTGAGGGAAGCCGCTGGGATTTGCGCTTGGTGGGTCATAGCAGTTACGACCCACTCCGACCTCTACATATGGACTCGCAACCCCACCACGAGGGGACGGCTACGGAACTGCTGCCCTGGAGAAGAGGAGGTCCAGTGGAGGACATTATACATTATCCTCAAATCCAGCATTCTCGCCTGGAGAATTTCATGGACACGGGAGCCTGACGGGTCAATGGGGTCATAAAAAGTCGGACATGACTGAGCGACTAACGCACACACACTTTATGACTGTCTGGGGTCTCCTGTACGACCCCAGAGAGCAGCTATAGGACCAATGGGAGGAAAGTTACAGGGATGCAGATCCAAGCTCAACACGCAGGAAGGTGTGGGCAGAGGGAGACCTTGGGAGGTAGTGACCTGCAATCCTAGGGGCTGTGCAAATAGGCAGGAATGCCATAGAAGCTACTCGAACATCAGCTAGCAGCTTGACATCAGCTTCATCCTTTGAGGCTATCTTCAACTTGGAGTCTGTGATTGTCGATCTATCATTTTCCACTAAGATGCTGCCTCCTCCATCAGTCCTGGATCTTACAAAGGCTGAGGCTGGATTCTTGAATGAGACAGAAAGTCCTCAGGGCAAAATTCTATTTCTCCTTCAGACTCACTCCTATTCATCTCAGCCCCAGCTCCCAACAAGGACCGTATGACCAAATGTGGGGACAAGACTCTGAGTTTGTGGAAGACCTGGTTACTAGGGTTTGGGAGGGTTTTGATGGGGGGTTGTGTGTGTGTGTGTATGTGTGTGTGTGTGTGTGTTATTGTTGTTTTGGCCAAATCCTGCAGCATGCGGGACCTTAGTTCCCTGACCAGAGATCGAACCCATGCCCCCTGCAGTGGAAGTGTGGGTTCTTAACCACTGGACCACGAGGGAAGTCCCAACCTGGTTGCTAGGGAAAGCTACCTTCCTGAGTGGGAGAGAGGGGTGGGGAATGAATAGACTAGGTTGCACAGGGAGAGCAGACAGGAGGAGGAGACTGACCTGGAAAGCAATTTGAGCTGGAGGAGAGGAGGGCCAGCTGCTCCCAAGTGTCCAGCAAAGGCAGAAATCTTCATCTCTCTCGGCTTCGAACAAGGAGGAAGGCTCAGCAGGGACCTTGGTAGCATAACCTCACGAGAAAGAAGCTCCGGCTCGGCTCTCCAGAGGCTTCTTGACGTGAGAGTCTGGGCTGTGTTCTCCATCAGCTTCCACACGTGTGCGTGTGCGTGCACACAGACACACAGACACACACACGCTTCCAACCTCTGCTCTGGCCTGTTATCTCAACTATTTCCCAAAACCAAGCTCCCAAAAGCACCCTGAGATTTCTAGGAGATCTGGAGGCTGGGTCTGGGGGAGTGACTGCGAAACAGAGAGAAAAGGTGTTTTCCTGAAAGAATCATTAAGCTGTATGCAATCCTGAGGTCTCCTCTCCTGCCCACGCCCAGCCCACCTCCACCACAGCCTCCCATCATCATGGGCACCCCATGAGAGCCAAATTGAATTAGAATAATTAACTTTTTGTCACACTTTTAATTTGGTGCCGGAAATAAGAGAGCTAATGGAGATTAAACAAGGCTCTGATGCTGGAGACCAGCCTGAAAGCTGCACAGGGAGGCCCCGGGCTCTGGGGGGGTTGGGGGTGGGGGGAGCGGTGGGCACACAGACACCCAGAGGGAAGAGACTGAGCAAGAAGAATGCGGTGTGTGAACCACAGCCCGTCCATGTGAGTTGACGCGCATGTCCCTGCTGTGTGCCCATGTGCACTCACTGCCTGTGAGAAGGCCTGAGTGTCATGCAGGCAAACATGCGCTCGTGTATGCCTGTACATAGGAGGTTTGCACACACAAGTGGCTGTTTGTACATGTGTGAGCATATGTGTACACACATTGCTGTAAATCCTGGGCAGGCAAAGCTGCCTGACTTTTATGGGGTCCTAGCAGTTCTGACCTGAAAGCAGCCTTCATAAATGCCTTCAAATCCACCAGCTGATTGAGGCTGTTCCACCTCACTTTCCCCAGGAGAGCACACACCCCATCAACCCATGCTTCCCCTGCTGACGAGGGGCTCACCACCACCACCACCACCAAAGGTGGCCTGCAGAGCCCTGCCTGTGAGGAAGCACTTCCTTCCTCCAGCATTCACCCGTAGCCCTGGATCTGCCTGCAGGGTTGCACAGAGCAAGGCCTCTCCCACTCCCTCAGCATCACCAGAAGGAGTGACTGTTGCCTTCTGGATAATCTCCACTCTAGGTGAGGCATCTGGTTCTCCCCTAGGGTCTGAAAGAAAGTGAAAGTCGCTCAGTCATGCCCAACTCCTTGCAACCCCATGGACTTATAGTCCTTCTCCAGACCAGAATACTGGAGTGGATAGCCTTTCCCTTCTCTAGGTTGGACATTCCCAACCCCGTGATTGAACCGGGGTTTCCTGCATTGCAGGCAGATTATTTACCAACTGACCTATGAGGGAAGCACCCCTCTAGGGTTTTCCTCCTCAAAATGTGGGGCTTACTTTTCTGATTAAAGAAAATAAAAAGAGCTCTGACAGTATGTGTGTGTATGTATGTGTGTATATATATATATATATATATATAGGCTGCATTGAGTCTTAGTTGCAGCATGTAGGATCTTTCATTGAGGCACATGGACTTTCTATTGTTTAGTTGCTCTGTGGCATGTGGGATCTTAGTTCCCCAATCAGGGATCGAACCTGCATCCCCTGCATTGCAAAAGTGGATTCTTAACCATGGGACCACCAGGGAAGTCCCAATGACATTTTTTTAAGGGAGAGAAGAACCTCCCTAGATCCTCCTACAGGACTTTACCCAACGTAACACACGCACATGACCCCAAGCACTCTTTCACACGCCAAGGCATGAAGGAGATAGGCTGAGGTACACACCTGCCAGAGACCTTTGGGCTCATCTGCTCCAGCCATGGTCAGACTTCACATGCATCAGAATCATCCAGTGGAATTTACTAAAATACAATCCCCAGGCCCTTGACCAGAGGTTTGGATGCTGCAGGTCTCCAGGGGGCGCCCGTCCTCGCACTTTTAAGAAGCAGCCAGCTGACTCTGATGCAGCTGCCCAAGAACCGTCATTTGAGAACAGTTGAAGTCATCCAGCCCTCTCATTTTACAGATGGAGAGACTGAGGCCCAGAGAGAGAGATGCTCAGAGTGAGGTAGAAACTAAGCCAGTACCGGCGCCCTAGCTTCACCCCCGGTGCTCCGTCCTACCACCCACCCAGGAGGAATAAACGCAGACTGTGTCCCTCCCATCCTGCTTCCCCCAGGGGATCCCGTCTCCCCACCACAGAGCAGGGACATCCCAGTCTAGGACAGAAGCATCCTTCTTCAAATCTGACATTCCCATCAGTTCCCGCACGTATCCCCCTGCCAGGGGGTCAGGAAGAGACAGGCAAGGATGAGCAGCCTCACATTTGCTAAATGAAGGGGTCCCAGCTGAGGAGCTGAGATTCATGGAGGCCATCACTGCATCAGAGGGAAATTCCCATCAGGCAGTGAGAAACGGATGGAGGGGTCAAGACCTCACTGAGGACGCCCAGGCTGGGAAGATGAGCCAGACAGGGGGAAGGCAGCCTGGAGCTCCCCACCTGGAGAAGACAGCAGACACGCAGGGCCTGGGAGCAGCCAGAGGTCTCACGTCCCCCAGAATCCAGAATTACTTTCCAGAGGATCTGGCCACATCCATCTGCCACTGTCCACCCAGGGGCCTGAGGTCTTCTGATCAAACCTGGCCCTACAAATGCAGGAACCCTAGAGGACAAGTGAGGATGAAAGATCACACAGCTTTTCAAGGCAAAGTCCAGTCTCCCAGCTCCTAGCCTGTGTCCTTTCTACTTTGCCACTCTCGTGCTTGCTATAAAGCAGCCAGCACCGACTGGAACGATCTCAGATGGAGAATGAAGAAACAGAAATAATAAGGATGACCAGATCTTCTCCCAGCAAAAGGAAAGTAAAACCAAAGCACCTGAGACCAAGCCAGAAGAACACCTTCCTTCATCAACACTGAACTTCCTTGTTACCTACAACCACTGTCTCCCTCCCCTGGTCCCCAAGGCACCTTCATCTTCTAGGATTAAGTGAGACCAAGCATATGCCTTCAAAACTTAGAGGGCCCCACACACTGAACGCAGGAGACTCAGAGTGAGGTAGAAAGGGAAGAAAAGGGAATTTGACTTCTTTCAAGCCTGCTCCATGATTTCATTTGGCCTGAGGTCTTCTTTCTCTTGAGCAGGGCGCCGGGGTCACGTTCCATTTCCAAGTCTGCTTTGAAGGTGAGATTCCCCAGAGGAGAAGGAAGGGCATCACCGGCTGCTTGGAAGTCACTCACTGTCACCGTCACTCGCCGTCTCCAGCAGCGACGGCCCCACCAGGCCCCAGCGGCCCTCAGCCTCATCGCCCTAGATGAGACAGGCCCACCAGGAGAGCTGGGAGCTCTGGGGACCGATTGGAGAGTGAAAGCAGAGGGAAATGAGCAAAAGGAACTGCCCAATCCTCTTGCCCTAGTAGCAGAGAGGCAGCAGGGTCCAGACCCCAGCCTGGGCAGGTCCTTCCTTCTCTCCAGCCGCTAGGAAGGGTGTGAGCAGGGGAGGGAAAAGAAGGGTCCTCAGGGCTGGGCACTGCCTGCGAGAAAGGGCTTGACAAGGAGACGGTCCAGCTGGGAGATGAGTGCTAGGGTTTCTGCCCGAAGCCAGCCCCCACCCACTGTGCTCTTGGGAATAAACACCTCACTTTCTCAGGGCCCCATGTCTCTGGCTTCCTCCCCTGCCCTACTCCTGGAGGCAGAGAAGGAGGATGAGAAGGGAACAAGAGACACTGTACTGTTCTGAGTCCAGAGCACAGCGTCCTCCCGGCGCCTGCCCCCTGGCTGGCCATCTGTCCTTGGCCCTAGTCTTCCCCATCCTGCAGGAGCAGCCCATCTGGGACCCTTCCTGACCCTTGACGCCTTCCACTCCACTTCCTCCATCGAGCATCTCTCCCACCTTCTCCTTTTCCCGTCTTTGGCCCCAGGATGAGCACTGACAGAAGCATCTTGAGTTTCTAAATCAGATACAGTGATCAGGAGGCTGACCTCATCCAGGGATCAGGGGAGGCACACCCCCCACACCCTAAGAAAGCAGCTTGGTATCTGAGACCTGAGAGGTGAGGGGGTTTGCCTACAGAAGGGGATTGGAGAGGCGTGTTCTTAGAGGGACAGCCTGTTGATGCCTCTGAGGTAGGAAAAAAGCGCGACTCACTCACTCAAGGATTAAAGGGAGCCTCTACAGAGAGGAATGATGGGAACCACAACACTTGGGAGGAATCAAGGGCCCTGGGGCTCCTCAGGTGTGGGGATGAGGGAGGAGGCACTTGTCAGGCCTTTCCAGGTAGACCCACTCTGTCTGGATCCAGAGGCCCCAGCATTTCTATGAAAGCTTAGTCAAAGCTCCTTAAGTACCTAAGCCTCAGGGGCCTTGCCTAGAAAAAAGGGAAAAATACCTCATAAGCTGGTGTGATGGTTTAAATTAAATGGCATTGGTCTGAACAGCATCAGCATCTAATATATACTTGACAGAATTGCTTGTCTTGCCCTCCCCTCCTCTGTCTAATTCAGAAGCTGGGTTTGCAGATTCGGGCTTTCTTCCCTCTGGGGTGCACAGTGTGGAGGTGAAGATCAGCTGTCCCCATGACTCCCACCCCTTCTGCCGAGTACAGCATGCTCTGAGAGCAGGAACCACGCCTTTTCATCTGGGAACTCACGAAACCTGGCTCATGTCGAAAATGGTCTCCCTGCTTCTGCTCCCACCCTCCTCACACAGGGCTCAACCCAGCCATCAGGGCATCTGTGAAAACTGAAGTCAGGTCTGGGCACCGCTCCTCTCTAAACCCTCCAATGCGTCCCTCTCACTCGGGGTAAAAGCCAAAGTCACAACTAAGGCCCGCCAGGCCCGACATGCTCTGCTCCTCCCAGTCCCTCTGCCTCATCACCTACCACTCTCCCCTGCATTCTTCCTGCTCCAGCCACACGGTGCCCTTGCTATTCCTCACCCCTGCCAGGCCTGCTCCCGCTTCAGGGCCTTTACACATGCAAGATATTCACACGCCCCTCCCCCTTTCGGGTCTTTACTCAGATGTCACCTGCCGGGTGGGCTTCCCAGGTGGGCGCTAGTGGTAAAGAGCCTGCCTGCCAATACAGGAGATATAAGAGAAGTGGGTTCGATCCCTGGGTCGGGAAGATCCCCTGGAGGAGGGCATGGCAATCCATTCTGGTATTCTTGCCTGGAGAATCCCATGGACAGAGGACCCTGGCGGGACTCTCTGTAGTGTTGCAAAGAGTCAAACAGGACTGAAGCAACTTAGCATGCATGCATTTAAAAAAAAAAAAAAAAAGGTGCGGGGCGGCGGGGGGCGGAGGTTGGCAGGGCTGGGGGGAAAAGGAGGGAAGTTTCCTCTTCTCAGTCCCTGAGGTCCTAAACATCTCATCTAAGACAAAGTCCTTATAGTCCTTCAGTGCTTGAGCACGTGGTCTGATGAAGAAGACAGACACACACAGTCAGCTGTGCCTCAGCATGAGCCTCGCGCTCAGTCATATCCGCCTCTGTGCAACCCCACGGACTGTAACCTGCCAGGCTTTTCTGTCCATGAGATTCTCTGTCCATGGGATATTCTCCAGGCAAGAACACTGGAGTGGATGGCCATTTCCTTCTCCAGGGGACCATCCCCACCCAGGGATAGAACCTGCATCTCGTGTGTCTCCTGCATCATGTCTTCCCCTTACCTGACAGGCCATCGGGGAAGCTTGTGTCATCTCAGACAAAAGCAGGTATCATCGCAGCACTGTTTACAATAGCTAGGACGTGGAAGCAACCTAGATGTGCATCAGCAGATGAATGGATAAGAAAGTTGTGGTACATAGGCAGAATGGAATATTCAGTTTGGTTTAGTTCAGTTGCTCAGTCATGTCCAACTCTTTGTGACCTCATGAACTACAGCACACCAGACTTCCCTGTCCATCACCAATTCCCGGAGTTCACTCAAACTCATGTCCATTGAGTCAGTGATGCCATCCAACCATCTCATCCTCTGTCATCCCCTTCTCCTACCCTCAATTTTTCCCAGCATAAGGGTCTTTACAAATGAGTCAGCTCCTCACATCAGGTGGCAAAAGTATCAGAGTTTCAGCTTCAAAATCAGTCCTTCCCATGAACACCCAGGACTGATCTCCTTTAGGATGGACTGGTTGGATCTCCTTACAGTCCAAGGGACTCTCAAGAATCTTCTGCAACACCACAATTCAAAAGTATCAATTCTTTAGCTCTTAGCTTTCTTTATAGTCCAACTCTCACATCCATATATGACCACTGGAAAAACCATAGCCTTGACTAGACAGACCTTTGTTGGCAAAGTAATGTCTCTGCTTTTTAATATGCTGTCTAGGTTAGTCATAACTTTCCTTCCAAGGAGAAAGGGTCTTTTAATTTCATGGCTGCAGTCACCATCTGCAGTGATTTTGGAGCCCAAAAAATAAAGTCAGCAACTGTTTCTGTTTCCCCATCTATTTACCATGAAGTGATGGCACTGGATACCATGATCTTAGTTTTCTGAATGTTAAGCTTTAAGCCAACTTTTTCACTCTCCTCTTTCACTTTCATCAAGAGGCTCTTTAGTTCTTCTTCACTTTCTGCCATAAGGGTGGTATCATCTGCATATCTGAGGTTATTGATATTTCTCCCAGCAGTCTTGATTCCAGCTTGTGCTTCTTCCAGCCCAGGGTTTCTCATGATGTACTCTGCATATAAGTTAAATAAGCAGGGTGACAATATACAGCCTTGATGTACTCCTTTTCCTATGTGGAACCAGTCTGTTGTTCCATGTCCAGTTCTAACTGCTGCTTCCTGACCTGCATACAGGTTTCTCAGGAGGCAGGTCAGGTGGTCTGGTATTCCCATCTCTTGAAGAATTTTCCACAGTTTCTTGTGATCCACACAGTCAAAGGCTTTGGCATAGTCAATAAAGCAGAAATAGATGTTTTTCTGGAAGTCTCTTGCTTTTTCCATGATCCAGCGGATGTTGGCAATTTGATGTCTGGTTCTTCTGCCCTTTCTAAAACCAGCTTGAACATCAAGAAGTTCACGGTTCACGTATTGCCAAAGCCTGGCTTGGAGAATTTTGAGCATTACTTTACTAGCGTGTGAGATGAGTGCAATTGTGCGGTAGTTTGAGCATTCTTTGGCATTGCCTTTCTTTGGGATTGGAATGAAAACTAACCTTTTCCAGTCCTGTGGCCACTGCTGAGTTTTCCAAATTTGTGACATATTGAGTGCAGCGCTTTCACAGTATCATCTTTTAGGATTTGAAATAACTCAACTGGGATTCCATCACCTCCACTAGCTTTGTTCACAGTGATGCTTCCTAAGGCCTACTTGACTTCACATTCCAGGATGTCTGGCTCTAGATGAGTGATCACACCATCGTGATTATCTGGGTTGTGAAGATCTTTTTTGTACAGTTCTTCTGTGTATTCTTGCCACCTCTTCTTAATATCTTCTGCTTCTGTTAGGTCCATACCATTTTTGTCCTTTATGGACCCCATCTTTGCATGAAATGTTCCCTTGGTA
Organism: Bubalus kerabau; assembly: GCF_029407905.1. Taxonomy (NCBI): domain Eukaryota; kingdom Metazoa; phylum Chordata; class Mammalia; order Artiodactyla; family Bovidae; genus Bubalus; species Bubalus kerabau. The sequence continues at coordinate 49,159,740 of NC_073627.1, forward strand.
TCTCTAATTTTCTGGAAGAGATCTCTAGTCTTTCCCATTCTATTGTTTTCCTCTATTTCTTTGCATTTATCACTGAGGAAGGCTTTCTTATCTCTCCTTGCTATCTTTGGAACTCTACATTCAAATGGGTATATTTTTCCTTTTCTCCTTTTCTTTTCACTTCTCTTCTTTTCACAGCTATTTGTAAGGCCTCCCCAGACAGCCATTTTGCTTTTTTACATTTCTTTTTCTTGGGGATGGTCTTGATCCCTGTCTCCTGTACAATGTCACGAGCCTCCACCCATAGTTCATCAGGCACTCTGTCTATCAGATCTAGTCCCTTAAATCTATCTCTCACTTCCACTGTATAATCATAAGAGATTGGATTTAGATCATACCTGAATGGTCTAGTGGTTTTCCCCACTTTCTTCAATTTAAGATTGAATGTGGCAATAAGGAGTTCATGATCTGAGCCACAGTCAGCTCCCGGTCTTGTTTTTGCTGACTGTATAGAGCTTCTCCATCTTTGGCTGCGAAGAGTATAATCAATCTGATTTTGGTGTTGACCATCTGGTGATGTCCATGTGTAGAGTCTTCTCTTGTGTTGTTGGAAGAGGGTGTTTGCTATGACCAGTGTGTTCTCTTGACAAAACTCTATTAGCCTTTGCCCTGCTTCATTCCATATTCCAAGGCCAAATTTGCCTGTTAGTCCAGGTGTTTCTTGACTTCCTACTTTTGCATTCCAGTCTCCTATAATGAAAAGGATATCTTTTTGAGGGGTTCTAAAAGGTCTTGTAGGTCTTCATAGAACCGTTCAACTTCAGCTTCTTCAGTGTTACTGGTTAGGGCATAGACTTGGATTCAGTTCAGTTCAGTTCAGTGGCTCAGTCATGTCTGACTCTTTGTGACCCCATGAATCGCAGCATGCCAGGCCTCCCTGTCCATCACCATCTCCCAGAGTTCACTCAAACTCACGTCCATCGAGTCGGTGATGCCATCCAGCCATCTCATCCTCTGTTGTCCCCTTCTCCTCCTGCCTCCAATCCCTCCCAGCGTTAGAGTCTTTTCCAATGAGTCAACTCTTTGCATGAGGTGGCCAAAGTACTGGAGTTTCAGCTTTAGCATCATTACTTCCAAAGAACACCCAGGGCTGATCTCCTTTAGAATGGACTGGTTGAATCTCCTTGCAGTCCAAGGGACTCTCAAGAGTCTTCTCCAACACCACAGTACAAAAGCATCAATTCTTCGGCACTCAGCTTTCTTCACAGTCCAACTCTCACATCCATACATGACTGGAAAAACCATAGCCTTGACTAGACGGGCCTTTGTTGGCAAAGTAATGTCTCTGCTTTTCAATATGCTATCTAGGTTCGTCATAACTTTTCTTCCAAGCAATAAGCGTCTTTTAATTTCATGGCTGCAGTCACCATCTGCAGTGATTTTGGAGCCCCAAAAAATAAAGATTTGGATTACTGTGATATTAAATGGTTTGCCTTGGAAACGAACAGAGATCATTCTGTCATTTTTGAGACTGCATCCAAGTACTGCATTTCGGACTCTTTTGTTGACCGTGATGGCTACTCCATTTCTTCTAAGGGATTCCTGCCTGCAGTAGTAGATATAATGGTCATCTGAGTTAAATTCACCCATTCCAGTCCATTTTAGTTTGCTGATTCCTGGAATATTACTCAGTCCTTAAAAAGAATGCATTTGAATCAGTTCTCATGAGGTGGATGAAACTGGAGCCTATTATACAGAGTGAAGTAAGTCAGAAAGAAAAACACCAAAACAATATATTAATAAATACATATGGAATTTAGAAAGATGGTAACGATGACCCTATATGCAAGACAGCAAAAGAGACACAGATATAAAGAACAGACTTTTGGACTCTGTGGGAGAAGGCAAGGGTGGGATAATTTGAGAGAATAGCATTGAAACATGTATATTACCATATGTGAAATAGATCGCCAGTCCAGGTTTGATGCATGAAACAGGGCACTCAAAGCCGGTGCGCTGGGACAACCCAGAGGGATGGAATGGGGAGGGAGGTGGGAGGGGGGTTCAGGATGGGGGACACATGTACACCCATGGCTGATTCATGTCAATGTATGGCAAAAACCACTACAATAATGTAAAGTAATTAGCCTCTGATTAAAATAATTAATTTTTTTTTAAAGGCAGATATCAAATCGTGGCTGGGTATTTTAGGAAGAGGTGAGGCACCCAATTCATTCTGAGCACTCCATGCTCAAAACCACCCAGAGTTAGAGCTCACTCACACAAGGGAGGAGGTGAGTGCCAGCCACTGGCACCCCTGCTATGCAAGGCTGGCATGAGTTAGGAATTCACTGTGATGGCAGCCCCCAGCCCCAACCCCAGGGCAGAATCCAGAACAGCCTCTGGCTTCTGGGCTGAGCCCTCCCCAGCACTGTCGAGACCACCAGGGCTGTGAGAGAGCTCTTGAGTGAGGCCCGTCTCGGTGCCTGGGGTCCCAGGGAGTCACTAACCCTCTGCTTTTCTATCGTGAGAATGTGAGTGACGATGGTCCCCGCCCGTCCCGCCTCATGGGGTTTTGCACAGCTCAAGTGTGTGTGGAAATGTAGACTTCTATGCAGTTTCTTCTGATCCTTAAACTCTCCCCCACCCTAGTCGATTATTTCAAGATTCAGAGAACAAACACCCCCATCTTCCCTTTCATTCCCAAACCAGATTAAAACTCTACATTTTGAGACTCTCCTGGAGGCCCAGTGGTTAGGACTCAGCATTTTCACTGCCGAGGGCCTGGGTTCAATCTCTGGCCAGGGAACTAAGATTCAAGCAACAACAACAAAAAATATTCTACATTTTGCAAAAGAACACTCATCTCTCTAGATCCCCCTGCTTGCTTTATATCTATCCTTGTGTTTCTTTTTCTTTTTTCACTCAATTCGATTTCTCTAACTCAGCCTCCCTTCGTGTCTCCATGTGTGTGGTTCGTGTGTCTGTCTGTCCGTCTCTGCTCTCCCCTCCTCCTTCTCTGTCACTTCGAGCATCTCTCTGTCTCTCGCCCTCTCTGACTCGCCATCCCCCTGCTCATCTCTGCATGCTCTCTGCCTCACCCTTGCTTTCCGTGTCTCCTCCCCCACCTTCTCTCCTCTGAATCTCCGTTGCGTCTCCGTCTGTCTTGCTCTCTGTCTGTGCGTCTGTCTCTGTGTCCTACCATCACTCCCTGACTGTCTTTCTGTCTCCCCCTGAATCTCTCCTCTCTCTCTCCCTCTCCTCTCTCTCTCTCTCTTCTGTCCTAATTGCTTCTTGTCCCCATGAGGATTTATGTAACTGACAGAGGTGGCAGCAGCCAATCTGAAAGCCTGCTCACAGATACAAAAACTTAATGCTTCCCCAGCCTCAGGAAAACGAGCTGCCATCCTCCTGAGGGCTCCTTTGCTCAGAGAAGCCTGGGCGGTCCCCCTTCTCCTCCAGGAAAAGAGAGCGGCAGCACTTGAGACAGCACCCTTATGCCCCAGCTCTGTTTGGGGACCTTTGCATCTCCTGCCTCCCAAGGAGTGAGAGTCACAGTCAGGCTCCACTTCTAACTAACACGGTGGAGACGGCCCCGGACCAGAGGCAGGACGCCTGGTATCACCTCATGTTGGTGGAGGCTGTGGGCAGATCATGGCCCCACTCTGAGTCTGGCTCCCCATCTGATTATGGCCACAACCCTCTAAGATTTTTCTAAAAAACCAGGAAGGAGCTTCTGGCTGTAGGGCAGTCAAGTGATCCCAAAGCGTATCACTTCTGACAACAGCAGGCCTGTGGTCAGCCTTTCAACAGAGGAGACGTCAGGACCAACAGAACCCACAGCAGAGGGGCTAAGAGGGTGGCGCGATGACCAGCGGGTGGAAAGCAGATTCCAGGGCAGGGGCAATGGGGAAAGCCTTCTGCTGTGTTCACCTGCCCTGCAGTTGGTACCTGGGATCCCTCTGTGGGATCTAGTTAATTTCCCCGCCCTCTTGGTCAATGCCCACCTGGCACCCAGCAGATCAGATTCGTGGCAGCAGCCAAGGGCCAGAAAGGAAGTAGGAGAGAGGTGGGGTGCAAGCAGGAATGCCTGATTCCCAGAGTGGGTGGGAGAGAGCCACCTACTGAGCATCTGCTCTGTGACTTGCTTGTTGCAAAGCACAGAACTTAGCTTTGCTCAGAGAGTTTAAGTCACTTGGCTGAAGTTGCCCAGCTCATAAATGACCACCCATGAGTTGGAAAGCACACCCCAAAGCCTGTGCTTTTTCTGTGTTCATGGGGACTTTTAAAGGAGAAGAGGAGAACCTCAAATATGGAGAGGAAACTTGGAGACACGTTTTTTTTTCCTACTGTTTTCCGAGTGGTCATCCTCATCTGTGAGAAAAAGGTCAGGGGAGGTGGGCTTGCTTGGTCTGCAAAAGAGAATCTGGGAAGGATTTTCAGAGAGGCGCTCAGTTTCTGTTTTCAGGTACTTGAAGGGCTTACATCAGGGAGGAAAAAAAAAAACGTCGTCTATTTTCACAAAATAGAGACCCTGGGCCCAGCCTGCAATAAGAAGGATGTGGAGCAGACTGAAGGAAAGACTTCCCACCCACCGAAGCACTGGTACAGGCTTGAGTTCATCGCTGTAAGTTACATAAATAAGGGAGGGGCTCCGTCCCTGAAATGTGTTGAAAGAATTCTAACCTCTGCGGACACAGGAAAATCCTCCATGTCAAATGACCTGTTAGCAGCTCCTACAACTCCTGAAGCCATGCATGCATGCTCAGATGCTCAGTAGCGTCTGACTCTTGACGATCCCATGGATTGTAGCCCTCTAGGCTACTCTGTCCATGGAATTTTCCTGGCAAGAATACTAGAGTGGGTTGCCATTTCCTCTTCCCAGGAATCTTCTCAACCCAGGGATCAAACCCGTGTCTCTTACTTAGCAGGCAGATATTTTTTTTAACCACTAAGCCACCTGGGAAGCCCTCTTGAAGTCACAGGCAAAGGTAAAGACACCACCAGACATATTCAGACACACAGTTCTTAGAGGCTTGAACACAGGCTTTTCCCCCATGAGGCTCCGCAGCCCACCTGCAGCCCCCATCTTCCCCAGTGTGGCGGCCCTGCAAGGACCGCTTCCTCCGACAGGCTGATGGGCACCGGTGCCCCTGCAGACAGGCAGGAAGCCAGAGCCGACAGGGCTATCTCCTCATCGCACCAGGCAGCCACCTCTGAGCCCTCTCCCTTTCAGGAAGCCAAGCCAGGAAATTAACACGGAGCCAAGATGCCTCCAGACACCTGCCTGGAAATTCAAACCTGCCGCTGGTGGGGGCTGGCTTAGGAGAGCAGAGTGTGATGGGAGAGGCTCTTTGCAGAGGAAGGTAGGTACCTGCAAGGGGTGTGCACCCACTCTTTTTAAAGGGGGTATGGCTGTCACAGAACCTGGGCTGCCTGGAGAAGGGGCCAGGAGGGACACCATCAGCTGGTTCTGAGGAGCCTGCTTCACCCAACGGCAGGAGGAGCAGGAGAGTCCTGGCAGCAAGTTGATGACTTGTTCTGCAGCTGCTGCTGCCTAAAAATCCCCTGAGGGAAGCAGGGAGAGGGGACAGAAGTGATGACAAGGCTTCTCCTTAGAGCTGAGAGCTGAAAAGACGCTACCCTGATTCTGAGGCAAACACAGGTATTACAGCCAGGCAAACCCCGGGCTCAAACCCACGCTTTGCCAGTTACAGGTTCTGTGACCTTGTGCCTCAGTTGCCTCATCAATGAAATGGGCATAACAATAGCAAGGCAGGCCAACTGTTCCAAAAAAGAATCCCCCAAATCTCAGGTGGTTTAAAGGCATATATTTTACTTCTAGTCTAATAGTAATACCTGAGGGCAAGGAGAGTTGCACTCCATACAGTCATTCAAGGACACAGGCTCTTCTGACTATCCCAGGGCTCCAGGACTCTCTAGACCAGGGTTTTTGCACCACTGACATTTGGGATGGCTAATCCTTTGTTGCAGGGGCTATCCTGTGCTTCTTTGTCAGCCTCCTTGGCCTCTATCCACTAGACACCAGGAGCATGCCCCCAAGTTGTGACAACCAGAAATGTCTCTGAATATTGTCAAATGTCCCTAGGGAGAGGGGAACAAAATTACCCCACTTGAGAACCACTGCTTCCCATGCCTCCACAGCTAACCAGCAGAAGAAAAAAAGAACACACGGAGCCTCCCGAAAGGGCCCTAAGGGGCCAGCCTGGAAGAGGCAGCATGCATGACGTTAGTCACACTCCAACAGGTTGGTTGAGGTTACCTCGCCCCACTGCAGGTCAGACTGTGTCCAGGAGGGAAAGGAAACAGGGTCTTGGGAGCCTATGGTCTTGCCTCCGCCACACCGCCTCTTGGGCTTGTTGGGATGATTTGATGAGCTGAAATTTTTATGTAAATAAGATACCCGGCATTTGGTGGGCTCTCAACAGATGCTAATGACTAACACTCTTGGAGGGTTTGTGTGAGTGCCACGCTATGCTCTGCACTTGGAGTGCATTCTCTTCTCGGATCCCCATTCGCTAACGAGGAGCAGAGGTACAGGGAGAGCAAGTGGCCCCCGCAAGGTCGCAGAGTTGGTGGCTCTGAGATGCTTGCCCCAGCGCCCACCTCTCAGCCCACTTGCTCTACTCTGCTAGCTGTTAGTCTCCAGCCCCAGATCCTCTCTCTCATTCTGCTGTTACATGTAACGTGGCCACCCAACAAATCATAGATTCACAAGACTCTTTCTCTGCACAAAGACGGAAAGCCGAGCCCCAGGAAGGGAATGCCCAGGGCCGCTCAGCTAGAAAGCAGCAGAGCTAGGACAAGCAGCCGGGGCCACTGGCTGCGCGGGCAGCACCCTGTCCTGGGGAGGAGGCCACTTCCGTCCTCACGCCATGCTTTAGAGACTGACAGAGCCTCTGCATGGGCCCACAGGATGCTGCTTTGGCCCCTGTCACCCTGCCACCCCTCCAGCATGACCTTAGCCATGCTCTTCCCTTCCCTCAATGATGCAGCTGTACCGGACTTCCCAGGATTTCCCTGAAGACACCATTGCTTCAAGCCTCCTTTGATTTGGTCTACGCTCTTTTCTCTACCTGAATTGTGTTCCCTAGGTGGTGGTGGTTTAGTCACTAAGTCATATCTGCTTTGTGTGACCCCCATGGACTGTAGCCCGCCAGGCTCCTCTGTCCATGGGATTTTCCAGGCAAGAATACTGGAGCAGGTTGCCATTTCCTCCTCCAGGGGATCTTCCCCACCCAGGGATCATATCTGTGTCTCCTGCATTGCAGGCGGATTCTTTACCAACTGAGCCACCAGGGAAGCCCTATTCCCTAGGTGGTACATAGCAAACTCCTATTCATCCTTCAAAACCCTCCTCCCTCCATCTTTACCACCTCCTCCCCGCAGCAGCACTAATTATAACACTTCACATCGATTGAGGGCTTACAGACATTGCCCTAGACCCACCACATGCCTCATTTAATTATCCAATGCTATGAGCAGAATGATCTTTTTAAAACTGTCCCCTCTCCTTAAGCCTAAGTAGCTTGTGACCACCTCAGTGCAGCACAGTGATGTGATGTGACTTTACAGATCGAGTGATAAAAGATCATGCAGCTTCCACCTTGGTCTCTTGCCTTCCAGACATTCCCTCTCTCACAATGCTCCCTTTTCCGAGACCACCATGCCATGAGAAGTCCAGGACCCACACACAGGCCACTAGAGGCTCTGGTCTCTGGTCCAAGCTGTGCCTTGTAGTCACAGGAGCGTGACGGATGATTCCAGCCCCAGCCACTTTGTCACCCCTAGACATTCAAGTCCTCCAGCAGATGGAACCAGATTGTGGAGCAGAGACAGGTCATCCCCACTGTACCCTGACCACAGTACCTGTTGACACGTAATAAAATGGTGGCTGTTTCATGTCACCAAGTTTGGGGAGTTTGTTATACAACAATAATCATCATAATTCTGTTATGGTCCAACCCATTTTACAGCTGGGAAAACTGAGGCAATGAGAGGGTACGTAACCCACACAGGATCCTAAAGCTAGGAGGGAGCTGAGTCAAGATCGAAACACAGGCCATCAAGTTCCAGAACTGGCCTGCTTATCTGCTTTTCTCATGGCCAATTTCAGACGATGGTGTAATTGACCTAACTTAAATGTCCTCTTCTGTCTTCAGACTGAGCTTCTTGAGAGCAGGGATGTGTCTCCTGTCTTGATTCTCCGCAGTAGCTCAGTTCCTGGCACAGAGCTGAGGCTGAGGACGGTTTGCTGCCCTGGCCTGAGTGCCGCAGGGAAGCCCCTGCAGGGGGTGGGGTGGGGTGTGGACCATCGAGCTGAGCCTGTCTGCGCCGTGGTCTGCTCTCCAGATTTCTCTAATGCTGCTCTGCTGTCCCCCAGGCCCTCACTCCACCAAACCTTTGACTCTTTGTTTAAACTGATAATTTTCTGCCCAGTCTGCTCCCTGTGCCCCGGTGGCCCAGCTGACAGCTTCATTAAAAATGGTCGCAGTTGGCGTCTCTCAGTCCAGCAGAGCCCACGAGCGGGCATCATCCTGGACCCATCATCACACCCGTGGCCACCTCCCCACTTCTGCCACCAACAGCAGATGGGGCAGCCCAGCGTCAAGGGTTTGAACCTCCACTAGTTTAGACCAGGAAGCCCTCCCCTCCTAGACTGGGGGCAAGGGACAGACTCCCGAGGGTCCCAAAGAGATGGATCCATGCTCAAAAGCTTCACCACAAAGGAGATGAAGCCGGAATCAGGAGTCAGTGGAGACGGCTGAGTGCAGACCCTGGCTCCACGCTGGGGCACCTCTGGCCTTGGGGACGGCACCTGCCACCTTCTGCTCTGCCTTCCAGCCGCAAGAGGAAAGTCTCAGAATGATTCCTCTGGAGGGGACTTTTCAGGGGCGGCACAAGCCTCCTGGAGGCTGTTTTTAATAGGAGAGGACTTCTCCCTCAGTGCCACTGACCCCTGCTCTCCCGCCAGTGACCTCGGGCAGGCCACTCAACTTCCCCTTCCTCATCGCCTCACACCAGAGGCCGGATACCCTTCACCTGAGCGAGAAGACAGGTACAGCCAGGGCCAGCTCAGCTGACGAAAAGATGAAATTATAATAAGAGCCAAGTTTTAGTGACACTTTCCGATATCGCAGACCCTCTTCTCTGTGCCTTCCCTGCATGAGTTTATTCATCCCAACGACTCTAGTGGGTCAGGAAAGGAAAGTGAAGGCGCTCAGTCGTGTCCAACTCTTTGCGACCCCGTGGACCGCAGCCTACCAGGCTCCTCTGTCCATGGGATTTTCCAGGCAAGAGTACTGGAGTGGGGTGCCATTTCCTTCTCCAGGATATCTTCCCGACCCAGCGATTCAACCCGGGTCTCCTGCACTGCAGGCAGACGCTTTACCCTCTGAGCCACCAGGGAAGCCAGGGGGTCAACACTGTTGTTACTCCCATTTTGCAGATGAGGAGACTGAGGCACAAAGGGGTCAGAGAACCTGGCCAAGGTCTCACACGCAGTTCGCAGGTGGCAGAGGCAGGAGCCAAAGTCGAGCAGATCGGATCCAGAGTCCTGACCACAGGGCACTCCCGCCGTGCTAAAGCCAATGTGAAGTGCTTAGCACAGCGTGGCACACACAGTAGGTGACCAAGGCGAGGGCCACACAGGGCCCCAGGGGACACAGGGAGGGCCTGCCACCCCCTCCAGAGCAGTGGGGGCAGACTGTCCCCAGCTGCTGGTCGTTTAGCCGCGAGGATAAGGAAAGCAAGGCGGCCCTCTCCAGCTGCCTCCTCCTTTTGTCCTTCTGCTGGCATGAGAAAGGGATCCAAGAGTTATTTACTGCAGAGATTTCATCGTGATGTTCTCACCCTTACTGTACATCCTTTAAAGGTGAAATAAAAATATCTAAAGGGGAAAAAAAGTGTTTTTTATTCAGCATCATAAAAGTCATTGGCAGATGTTCCTCTGGAAGGGGAAAAAAGACAGCATAAAATTCTACAATGACATTGTTCTGGGAGAACCCCCGTGGCCAGCCCTAGTTGGAGGGTGTGCCTGGGGGTGAGGTTGCTACCAGGACCCCCGCATGTGGCTTTGGGCTCCAGCAGGTGGAACTGCTGCTGCATCTCCAGAGCCCACAGCTGGACCAGCAGAGTGGGAACATGTGTGTGTGTGGGTTAGTCGCTCAGTCATGTCCAACTCTCTGTGGTCCCATGGACTGTAACCCGCCAGGTTCCTTTGTCCATGGGATTCTCCAGGCAAGAATACTGGAGTGGGTTGCCATTCCCTTCTCCAGAGGATCTTCCTGACCCAGGGATCAAACCTGGGTCTCCCGCACTGCAAGCAGCTTTTTTACCATCTGAGCCACCAGAGAAGCCCTGGGAGCTTCAACAATGCTTGTTAGATCAAAGAGTGAACACATGAATGAATATTGGAGTGAACACTTCCCCAGAACTTCCCCAGAGCCGCCCCCTCCTGTGGGAGGGCTGGTCGTGAACCAGAGCGTCATGGTGTCTAGTACTTTGAGTCTGACTTCCCACCTGATCAACAAATCGATCACACTCTCACATCCACACCTGTGCTCTGTCCTTCTGTCCTGAGGGGGTCTAACGCAGGCCTCCTACCTCCGTTTGTCCGCTCAATATCAATTCCTCACACCCCCTACTTGCAGCCTTTATCTCTAAGGGGCCTCCTCCTCCTCGCGGGGGCCGGTGCCCCCTGAGTGCCCGTCCAGGCTCTCTGCACCTAGTATCTAGGTGTCTGATTTTGTTTCCTCCAAGATAAAGTGTATTCCTCCGAACAGGGCACCTGTTAGGCAAAGCCCAATAAGGCTGTCTCAGGTGAATGAGTGGATAAATGAATGAATGAATGACATTTGCATGATCCTTGACACTCCAAGAACTCTCACAACCCCTCCCCCCAAATGTGGTGGTATCCCAGGACTCCCCGGGTGGTCCAGTGGTTAAGAATCCGCCTGTCAGTGCAGGGAACATGGGAGGTCCAGGAAGACCACACACACCATGGGGCCACTCAGCCCATGCGCCACAAGTACTGAGCCTGGGCTCAAGAGCCAGGAGCCACCGCTCCTGAAGCCCACCCGCCCTAGAGCCCGTGCTCCGCCGCAAGAGAAGCCACTGCCATGAGAAGCCCGAGCACCACAGCTAGAGAGTAGCCCCCGCTCGCCGCAACTAGCGAAAAGCCTGTGCACAGCAAGGAAGACCCAGTGCAGCCAAAAATAATTTTTTAAAAAATATGGCATCCAGCTTTGACATCATGAACCTCATTTTACAGGTAAGAGAACAGAGACTCAGAGAAAGCAAGACAGAGCCTGAGATGCAATGAATGTGGGTGTCCTTGAATCCAATTCTACATCTTTTGCTCTTTCCCTTTGCCAAGTTGAAGCTCACAGACTGTCACTCCTGCCCAACACACCCACAAACACAGACACAGACACAGACACATATGCACACACATGGATGCATGTACACATGCGTGCTCACATGCCTGGATGCACAAATGCACACACACAGATGCATCTAAATATAGGTATGGGCAGGTGCACACACACACACACACACACACACACGCAAATTCATGCCAACAAGCAGAAACGTTAGGCTTGAAAAGAAAAACAGGAGTTGAGGAGAGAGAGGAGTCCCAAAGGCCTCCCTCAGTGCCTCCCACCACCATCAGGCTCTGCCTTTGATTTTCAACTTTTAATTTTCACATCATCAGTTACTACATCAAAGCAATTTTACTTCAGGTGCCCTGGACCCAGGCTGTTTCTAGCCGCCCTGATTCCAAATTCCTCTTCCCACCGGGCCCGTGTTGCCAATGGCATTTCACTTCTCATTAAATTCCACGTGGGGAGCATGGGGAAGCCGGGGCGATGGCAGTGAAACCACCTCTCACTTCTGCTTCCAACACTTGTTCACTTTTGTTTAAACGCTGCTTAAGGAATCGTGTTGGGAGTTCTGGTTACATGTGGCAGAGAAAAACCTCCCTCCCTGCCCAGCCCAGCAGGCTCTCGGGGAGATAGAGTGAGAGGAGGGATGTGGATGGGTTCTGTACCCTCCGAAATGCTCTGCACACACAGGGAGGTCACCCTTCACCTCCCTTCCTCCCAAGCAGGTACTGAAATGACTAAGGGATTTTGTTAAGACATAAACAAGATGAAGAGAACAGGAGAGAAGGCAGTGAAATTGGTGAGGCCGAGGAGCTGATGGGTGAGTACGGACTGACTCTCAAGGCCCGAGAAGCCTGAAACCTCAGTGGGCAGTGGGAGAATCCCAGGGCCTGGCTGCCTCCTGATGCAGAAGCCCAGAAAGCCTCCGGTACTAGGGACACAGCTGCTTCTGAAAGTGGGGTTCTGGACCTCCCTGGTCCAGCCGTTATGACTTTGCTTTCCAATGCCGGGGGTACTGGCTTGATCCCTAGTCAGGTAGCTAAGATCCCAAATGCTTCATGGCAAAAAAAAGAAAAAACAAACAAACATAAAACAGAAACTATATTGTAACAAATTCAATAAAGACATCAGATTTAAAAATGGGGTTCCAGTCAGGCTAAAACTGGAAGCATTGGCTGAATGTCTGCATATGAAGTCATCAGAGCACCCAGACACCATCCCTACCCCCCTTCCCCCACCCCCAGCATAAGAGAGAAGAACAATGGGTCTGGACAGCTCTAAACTCCAGAACACAGGCCCTCATTGTGAGCAAGATGCTGATGGAAGACAGAGGAAGACAGAGTAAAGGTCTACACACCTTCTTCCCCCACTCAGTTTCCTGAACATCGGCAGCCCAGCCTCTCCCACCAACCCCGAGCTCACAGCATTCCCCTCTGATGGATAAAGCAGTGCCGACCAAGGGCAGACCGAGAGATAGTGTCCCCCAAACACCTGCGCCCTTTTGCCACCTCCGCCCTTTGCCTCACACCAGGCCCATGTATATGGCTTCCCAGGCGGCTCAGTGGTAAAGAATCCGCCTGCCAGTGTAGGAGATCCAGGAGACCTGGGTTTTATCCCTGGGTCAGGAAGATCCCCTGCAGAAGGAAATGGCAACCCACTCCAGTATTCTTGCCTGGAGGATCCCACGGACAGAGGAGCCTGACGGGCTACAGTCCACAGGGTCGCAAAGAGTCAGATGCTGTTTTGTGACTGAGCCCACACACACGCATGCAAGCCCAGGAACACAGTTTCCAGGCAGCCAGAGCATCCAATACAAAATATGAAGGCCAAAACAAAAAAAAAAATCTGGGGGAAAGGGGCTCAGATAAAGCAGAAGCAATTTAGGAACAAGCAGGATATCTCAAAACCTATGATTATCCTTGGAGAAATAAGAGAAGATAGTGCATCTGTGAACAAAGAACAGGCTCCTATTTTTTTTTTTAATTTTTTTAAGAACATCCAGGAAAAAAAAAAAAAAAGAATTCTGGGAATTAGAGAAAGAAAGAGAAAATTCCACCGTGGTGTTGGTGGATAACACTGAGGAAATCTCCTAGAAAGTAGAACAAAAGGAATAAGAATTTTTTTTAAGTGAAAATGATTTAAAAAAAAATTCAATCAGTCCAGGAGGTCCAACAATGTAATTAATAAGTGATCCAGAAAGAGAAAGAAATCGAAGTAAGACAATTATCACAGAAGTAATATGAGCAAATGTTTTAGCATTGAAGGATATCAGTTTCCAGATTAATGGGTCCCCTGATACCAAGGTGCTTTGTGGGCAAATTTCAGAACTCCAAGGATGAAGAAAAGATATTAAAGCCACCAGAGAGGAAAGGAAAAAAAAAAATCTGGTCACATACGAAAGATCAGGAAGCTGCCTGGCATTAAATTTCTCCTAAGCTGTCTCCGAAATTTTATCTCCCAGGCACCACCAAAATAAAACTATAAACCAAGGTGCGGGATCCATGAAACGTGATAACACAGACAGAAGAGAAGCGTGGAGGTTTCGAGGTAGTGGTAGAGAAACGCCAGGATTGCAGCTACGCAAGTGAATGTTAAAGGAGAAGCCTGGAGGGCTCCGCAAGGAATGTCTGCAGAGAGAAAATGAAGCCAAGGGCCCAGGTGATGGACACCCTGAGAGCAGCGTGTAGGGACTCCAGGCTTAGGAGAAGCACGCTTCTTCTAAAGTGCTTTCTTAAGCCCCTAAGATGCTAAATTTCTTCACCTACCACCCCTTAACCAAAAGCAGTTTGTGGCTCACCCTAAAGCACAGCTGGTTGCTATGGAAATGGCTGTATATATAAGCAGAGCAAATACCTTGGGCACTCATTTGTCTCCAGAACTGGGCAGGGGAAGCGATTAAGGCATGGCTTACTCGAATGAGAAGTGGGAGACATTATATTAGGGTTCAGAGAAGATGTTTATTTATTTATTCAGAATCATCAACATCAGAGTGAGGTTATCTGGTGAAGGAGAAGACAGCATAAGTTTTAATGGGAACCTCACTTCTAGGGGAAAAGATGGCCCAGAATTGATGGTACCATGTTAGCTGCCTTTATTTATTCATTCATTCATTTTGGAAGGGAGAAAGAATTTCAACCATGAAAATTCAAAAAGCCCTGGACATTGAAAACAGGCAGAAAACAAAAGATGATGGAGTGTGAGCCTCTCACTGTACAGAGAGGCGCCTTGGGTCACACAGCAAGTTAGCTAGAGACCAGGACCAGAGACCAGTCTCTTTAACATTCCTGGCCATATGCTTCCAGAACCTTCTCCAAGGTCACCTACCTCTCATTTAAGCATTCTACCAAAATAGAATCAAGTGTTTATTCTGCACCAGGCACCGAGTGTACTTAAACAAAGGAACAATCTGGTAACAGGGGAAGCATGTCAACAGAAAACAGGCGCATGTGAAACACTGGGATGTGTGATTCAAGGCAGGTCTGTGCCAGGTGACGTGGAAAAGGAGTGCACGTCAGGCTCTGGGGGTCAGGGAAGGCGTCCGGACTCCGCACCCACAGGGCCTTAAAGGGAGGGGTTTTCTCCAGGGGGATGAAATGGGGTGGGGCTGGCATTCCAAACGGAAGACCCTGCCTGCGCATAAGCAGGACTGTTCTGCTGGGCTGGAAAACGGAGTCAAGGCTGTGAGCTGAGGATGGAAAGATGGGCTGGACTCCAGACTCATGGAGGCACTTTAGGAAGATGTTCTAAAAAAGATGTGCAACCCAACCTATAGAATAGGTCTACTAGGACGGCCCAAAGGTGGAAATGGGAAGGGAGGGGGAGGAAGTTCATCTCTGAAGCCTGGGGATAATCAAACATGGGACAGGGAAAGGCTCACTCACCCTTTCTCCCACCCTCGGGTCTTGCCTCCCTCCCTCCTAACTCCTCAACCTCCCACCCCACCCCCAACCACCAGGTCCCAGCCTACAAGGTAATTATAAAGAAGTTAAACCGAATTACACACGCAGGGTTTATTTTGTGTGTTTCTGCTGCTGCTGCTGCCAATTATGGTGCAATTAGACTGCCTTCATTAGCAAATGAGATTAGAATTAACATTGTTAATTACTCCTTCTGTTAAATGGGGAAGCCGGTGTGGTGGGAAGGGCCCTGGGGGAGGGAAGAGCAGGGTGGAGAGAGTGCACGACAGGGGTGGGGGGGTTGGCCATCTCCCCAGGGCTTCAGGGCCCATGGGAAGTGAAGGAGGAAACCAAAATTTACCCACTGTCAAGACCCAGGTGGGGTGAGATGGGCCAGCAAACGGAGGCTTTGCTCCTTCATGACATCCAGTCTGTGCAGCACCTCACACACAGTATTCACTTCATCCTTGCCTCCCTGTGTGAAGTAGGTTTTAGCATCCCCACTTTAAGAGGGGAAATGTGGTGCTCAGAGAAGTTAGGTGACTTTCCCAAAGTCACACAGCTTTAGCAAGTAGTAGAGTCAAGCACTTCTCCATGCCTGAACACCAGGACTTTTGGTTCTCGGAAGAAAGAGGGCCCACATGTAAATTAAACTTTATGTAGTAACAGTTTTAAGTCAACTCTTTTGATGCTTAGATTTGCCCCAAGATGAAAGAACTATTAGCCTCATTTTCTCATGAGGAAGCTGAGACTCAGAGTTTGACCCAGGGTTGATTTATCGGCCTGTAGGCCAGATGTGACCTGCCACTTGTTTTGTAAATTAAGTTTTATTGGAACACAGCCACGCTCATTTACTTGTACATTATCCACGGTTTGCTTTCAAACTAAAACAACAGAGTTGAATAGTTGCAACAGTGACCATGTGGCCCATCAAGTCTAAAACAATTACTCTCTGGCCCTTTACAGAAACACTTTGCCAATGCCTGGTTTAAATAATTAACATAAAGTCATAAAGTGACCACATAAAAGTGTAGGATTTGATCCCAGTTCTTCTGAACCCCAAACCCAGACGCTTCAATAACTTTTACCCAAAGGGAAAGGGGCTTCCGGAAAAAATAGGTTCCAGTGAGTTCAGAGACCCTTTAATTGCCCCCAAGAAGTGACTCATAGCAGACAACTTAAATCATTTCATCCCAACTTCAGAAATTTGATAAGTTTGGCTGCTGTCAGCAACAATCAATAGAAAATTCAATTATGAGTGATTTTAAAAATGAAGAGTTCATTATTTCTTATAACAGAAGGCCAGAAGTAAGACAATTCCAAGTTTGGTTAAGACCCAGATTCTTTTTCTCTTTCTAGTCGCCTTTCCCTTGTGATCTCAATATGGCTGCCAGAGCTCCAGCCATCACATCCTCACCAAACAACAACCAAGGGTGGTAGGTAGCTGCTTCTTCTAGCAAGTCAGTTTTTCAGATCTTGGAAAGCCTTTCACAAAAGGCACCCTGTCTCCCCTTAGTTGTCACTGTCCAGAATTGCACAACATGCCTGTGCATGAGTAATCGCCAGCAAAGGAAACGAGATTATCACATTTTGCTTAGAATAATCAGGATTCACTCCTGGAGCAGGAAGGATCCCAGACTCCCCTGAAAAACATTGTCTGATAGCAAGAAAGAAGTAAGGGAGAGAGAGGGCTGTTGGGAAGACAATGGATGGAAACTTTAGAATTCCTATCCCACTGGCCACGTGAAGAGTCTTATCCCCTGTGGTCTAGGCAGTAAGCACAGTCCTCCTTCCTCATCTCTCTTTCCAAATCCCTGTTGCCTCCTCCTGTGCGGGCAGCCAGGAAGAGCCAGGGGAAGCATTCATCTCCGCAGCGGCCTGGCCTTTAATTAATTCAGAGTAGGCACATCCCTCTGGAGACCCTTTGGCCTTTGGTCCTCTCTCCCACATCCCAGGCCAGAAAGACCAAGGTTTCCCTGCATTCCCGATGGTGCTGTCTCCTTCATTCCTGTTACCTACGCTTCCTGTTTGATGACCTCACAAACCATGAGTAATGCACCAAGGAGTAGAGACCCGAGTGACCCCAGGCAGTGGGTGAACCCACAGGCCACCCTTGCTGAGAGGGTGCTCAGAACTGTGCCCACCGGGGCTCAGTGCCAGCACTGAAGTGTGGTACAGATGGCCTGGGCCAGGCTGGATAGCGCATATCCTGGGGCTCCAAGCCTCTCCTTCCCCTCCATCCCTGCACAGGCTGGCCATTCGTTCCCCTGCTTCAGGGTTCCCAGCACACTCTCTGCCTCTCTCCCTTCCCTCCCCCGCCTCCCCTACACACACTCTTCAGTTCTTTTAGACCCTGGGCAACTGGGTTCACGCACCTTTGCCAGAACTTCCTTCCTGCCATCTGGACAGGATTGGTGAGGCAGAGAGGTTACCCAGGCATTGAAAGTAAGTTCGGGGAGAAGGATGTCAGGCAAGGTGGGTCCCATCTGGGTGCCACCTGTCACACACAAAGGCTCAGAGGCAAATTCCGTGAGGCCACATGGCCTTCGTTAAGAAAGAAGAGTTGCAGGGAGTTGGGGAGCGGGGTGGGGGGACTATACCTGGAGCCAGCAAGCGAAGGCCTGGGTCTCTTTCCTCCTATCCCCGATGACATTGCACCAGAGCTGGGCCACCTCCTGATGGTCACTGCAGACTTGCATTTCAGGCAATGCTGCTGGCAGGCTCAGCCTTGGGGAGCTTGCCATTGTGTAAAGGAGGGGAGGCCTGTTCACTCCCATCTTAGGTCAGTCAGGCAATGTAGATGCCATGGAATTCACCCCAAACCTGGGGGCCTGTCTGGTGGTGACCTCAAAGAGAAAAAATCTAACTCACGTCCTGGGAGGAGGGGCCAACACTATGGGTTAGACAGAGATGTGACAGAGCCCAAAGAAAAAAGAAAGAAGAGGCTTAAATGACCTCTCTCCTGTCTTAGTTCAGATTTGGAAAAGCCGGTGCCCCTGGAGGAGAGGTGTAGGTGCTTGATTGTCCGGAGCAGACACAGACTGTGATGCAGGAACGGGACAGATGGAAAGTGACCCTGGTCCCCCGGGAACACGGGTGCCTCACTGAGGCTCAGCTTCCTGAGGGGCTGGCGCTCCCCCAGCCCACCTCTGACCTGCAACTTCCCACAGGCCCCAGGGCCCCATGTGCTGGGCAGCTGTTTCACGACCAACTCCTTCCCACGGCAGGCACCCACGTCCAGACTGTCTGGAGCCAAGCAGTCTAGGTCTTCTCCCCTACAAACAGGTAGATGAGCCTGGGGTCAGGGGGTCAATGTCTCCCTGCAGCGTGCAAACCCACTCCAGTGCCCACACATGGTCGGGCCCAGACAGCCTAGGACGATGGGGTGAGCAGGGGCCCAGGCCTGCCCTTCTCTTGTTCATCCTGCTTTGTATATTTCCCCTTTCTCAAACAGAGATGCTTCCCAAATGCCATGTGGTATTTATTTTTGTTTTTGTTTTCTTGTGGAGATTTTTGTTTTTGCTGCATTGGCTCTTTGCCATGGCATGTGGGATTGCAGTTCCCTGACCAGGAATCGAACTTATATTCCCTACGTTGGAAAGTGGATTCTTTACCACTGGACCACCAGGGAAGTCTCCCCTTGCGGCATTTGGAAATTCCAAGTCCCAAGCCCTGGTACGGGACAAGTAGCCACACCAAAGATATCCTACCTGGCCTAAGTTGACACAAAGGGAGAAAAGTGGGAGGTGGGAATTTTCTGAGCACCCAAAGGATGCCTCGTGTGTTATGAAAGGGAGTCTGAGTGGTCAAGGGTCTGACAGCCTGAGGCTCAGTTTCCCCACCTCTGAGAGGGACGAAATAACATAAGTTGTTGGACGGCTGAGATGACCGGGTATAGGGGTTGAAGCCAAAGTCAAGAGGAATTGGAAAGGCCCAGTTCAGGGAGAAGCCAGCCCTCTGTACACACAGAGAGGAATGTGGTGCCCAGAAAAGTTAATTAGGGCTAAATCCCCAAAGGCTTTGAATACCACATCAGGGTCTCCAGACTTATCTGCTAGGCAATAGGGAGATATCAAAGGTTTACGAGCAAAGTGAAAGTGAAAGTCACTCAGTTCGTGTCTGACTCTTTGCAACCCCATGGACTATACAGGTCCATGGAATTCTCCAGGCCAGAATACTGGAGTGGGTACCCATTTCCTTCTCCAGGGCATCTTCCTAACCCAGGGATTGAACCCAGGTCTTCCGCATTATAGGCAAATTCTTTACCCACTGAGCCCCAAGGGAAGCCTCTTATAAGCAAGGGAGTGACCTATCAGAGCTATGTTCCCAGCAGAAAATTAGGATGGAAATTTGGAAATGTCAAAAAATAAAAACCAACAGAAAATGGAGTTTGTCATCTATCATCTTGGTGAAGAGAATATTCCAGTCCCGGGTAAATGAATTTAAATGACTAAAGACATCCCCCAGTGAGTGGGAGCTGGGTTGCTAAGACCAGATGGTGTGATACCTTCAGACCACTGACAAATTCATCTCCCATAGGTGGCCCCCCCCAAAAAACAATGTCAGCTCCCGGCCAGATCCCATCCACCTGACATTCCTGTTAATAACAAAGCCTAATTAGCATGGCTTTTAAGCATCCATTACATTAATTTAACGCAAAAATCTAATGGAGCTTTATTGGAATTTTTTTTCAGCAAAATTAACCCTGCGGGTTTCTTACACATGTTTTCATTAGAGGCTGTGAGCAGTGAAGATAGTCAGAGAATTAGAATTAGCCCTTGAGGGTTTTGTTCTAATCCAACTCCTCTGTCCCTGAGCCCCCAAGTATGTAGGTCTTTGTTGAGCAAAACTCATGCCCCCAAACCAAATAGGCCACATAAAGGACCATTATGATGGTGGGAGATTTAAGCCCCAAGGTTTGAGCAGGTGTCTCTCTAATTCAAATACATCCCACTCCACCTTAAAAGCTGCAATTCTGGGACCCTGAAGAATCTCAGGATACCAGGATAGGATCCCTATGTAGGGAGAGATTCACCATCAGATGTTTTAACCCAAACCCATTCCCCACTCTCTCTCCTGGCTATCTTCCAGCTAGGGGCGGCCGTGTAACCTGGTTCTGGCCTAAAACAATAGGCAGAAGGCTCAGAGAAAGGCATCCTTCCCTGATTTATTCAAAGACAAAACTAACTAGAATGCCCTCTACCCATTCATCCTCCCCTCTTCTTCCCACCGGGAACATGGATGTAATGTATGGAGCAGTAGCAGCCATATTGTGCCGTGAAAATAAAAGCCCCAGGCTGGGGGTGAAGGCAGGTGGTGGGCATGTGAGGGAGTGTCCACAGAGGGTAAAATGGAAAACAGGAAGATTCTGGACCATGGTACAGCCCTCAGCAGTCTATACGTGAGCTCCTTGTTGCAAGAAACAAATTCTTTACTCACATCAACCTCTGTTAGTCAACTTTGCTGCTACTCGCAGTCAAAAACACTCCTAGTGATAGAGCTGGATTCTGGTCCCAGGTTCTGTGTGATTTGGGGCAGGTCCCTGCATCTCTCTGAGTATGAGTTTCTCACTTGTGAAACAGAATGATAGAATAACACATGTTTAAGACTCACAGAGAGCAAACTTAGGGTTGCCAGAGGGAAGGATAGGGGGAAGGGATAGTTAGGGAGTTTGAGATCAACACATACACAGCTATAGTTAACATGAATAACCAACAAGGACCTGCTGTATAGCAGGTCCTGCTCAACGCTATGTGGCAGCCTGGATGGGAGGGGAGTTGGGGGAGATGGATACTATATATGTATATATGGCTGAGTCCCTTTGCTGTCCACCTGAAACCATCACAGCACTGTTAAACAGCTATAAGTTCAGTCACTAAGTTCTGCCCGACTATTTGCAACCCCATGGACTATAGCACGCCAGGTTTCTCTGTCCTCCACTATCTCCTGGCATTTGCTGAAATTCATGTCCATTGAGTCGGTGATGCTATCTAACCATCTCATCCTCTGCCACCCCCTTCTTCTTTTGCCTTCAGTCTTTCCCAGCATCAGGGTCTTTTTCCAATGACTCGGCTTTTCACATCACGTGGCCAAAGTATTGGAGCTTCAGCTTCAGCACCAGTCCTTCCAATGAATATTCAGGGTTGATTTCCTTTAGGATCTACTGGTTTGAAATCCTTGCAGTCCAAGGGATTCTCAAGAGTCTTCTCCAGCCCCACAATTTGAAAACATCAATTCTTTGGTGCTCAGCCTTCTTTATAGTCCAACTCTCACTTCCATACATGACTACTGGAAAAACCATAGCTTTGACTATACCGAGCTTTGTCTATACCGAGCTTTGTCAGTAAAGTGATGTCTCTGCTTTTTAATATGCTATCTAGGTTTGTCACAACTTTCCTTCCAAGGCGCAAGCATCTTTTAATTTCATGGCTGCAGTCACAATGATTTTGGAGCCCAAGAAAATAAAATCTGTCAAGGCTTCCACTTTTTCCCCATCTATTTGCCAGGAAGTGATGGGACTAGATGTCATGATCTTGTTTTTTGAATGTTGAGTTTCAAGCCAGCTTTCTCACTCTCCTTTTCACCTTCATCAAGAGGCTCTTTTGTTTGGCTATATTCCAATATAAAATAAAAAGTTAAAAAAAAAAATAATCAGTTCAGTTCAGTCACTCAGTTGTGTCCAACTCTTTGCAACCCCATGGACTGCAGCACGCCAGGCTTCCCTGTCCATCACCAACTCCCAGAGTTTACTCAAACTCATGTCCATTGAGTCAGTGATACCATCCAACCATCTCATCCTCTGTCGTCCCCTTCTCCTCCTGCCTTCAATCTTTCCCAGCATCAGGGTCTTTTCAAATGAGTCAGTTCTCTGCATCAGGTGGCCAAAGTATTGGAGTTTCAGCTTCAGTGCTTCCAATGAATATTCAGGACTGATTTCCTTTAGGATGGACTGGTTGGATCTCCTTGCAGTCCAAGGGACTCTAAAGAGTCTTCTCCAACATCACAGTTCAAAAGCATCAATTCTTCAGCACTCAGCTTTCTTTATAGTCCAACTCTCACATCCATACATGACTACTGGAAAAAACTATAGCTTTGACTAGACGGACTTTTGATAGCAAACTAATATCTCTGCTTTTTAACATGTTGTCTAGGTTGGTCATAACTTTTCTTCCAAGGAGCAAGCATCTTTTAACTTCATGGCTGCAGTCACCATCTGAGTGATTTTGGAGCCCCAAAATATAAAATCTTCCCCTATTTCCACTGTCTCCATGAAGTGATGGGACTGGATTCCATGATCTTTGTTTTCTGAATGTTGAGTTTTAAGCCAACTTTTTCACTCTCCTCTTTCACTTTCATCAAGAGACTCTTTAGTTCTTCATCACTTTCTGCCATGAGGGTGGTGTCATCTGCATATCTGAGGTTATTGATATTTCTCCTGGCAATCTTAATTCCAGCTTGTGCTTCATCCAGCCTGGCATTTCTCATGATGTATTCTGCATATAAGTTAAATAAGCAGGGTGACAATATACAGCCTTGACGTACTCCTTTCCCGATTTGTCTGTTGTTCCATGTCCAGTTTTAACTGTTGCTTCCTGGCCTGCATACAAATTTCTCAAGAGGCAGGTCAGGTGGTCTGGTATTCCTATCTCTTTCAGAATTTTCCAGAGTTTATTGTGGTCCACACAGTCAAAGGCTTTGGCGTAGTCAGTAAAACAGAAGTAGATGTTTTTCTGGAGCTCTCTTGCTTTTTTGATGATCCAACGGATGTTGGCAATTTGATCTCTGGTTCCTCTGCCTTTTCTAAATCCAACTTGAACATCTGGAAGTTCACAGTTCATGTACTGTTGAAGCCTGGCTTGGAGAATTTTAAGCATTACTTTACTAGCATGTGAGATAAGTGCAATTGTGCTTTTTTTTTTTTTCTTTTTTAGTCAACAGACCCTAACAATCCCACCCCACTCCAGTGAAATTACACTCCATGACAAGCTTATAAACCTAATTCAATGGAAGGTGTTTAAGCAAGCAAGGCAGCTGGAGCCCTGCCTGAACCAGAGGAGCCTCAGAGAGACTGCTAAGAACCAGTGCTCTAAAGCACACCTTTCACAAAACAACCAGCCCTAAAGATGTCTCAGGGTATCTGGCTCTAGTATCCCCTCCAGAAACATCGAGAAGTTCTGGAAGCTGGAGGCCAATGCGGCAGGCAGAGTTCTAGAGCAGTGCTTCTCTGCCTCGAGTGTGCTCACAGTCCCCGGGGGTTCCTGATCAAATGCAGATCCTGACTCAGTAGGACTGCAGCATGGCCTGATTTCTAACAAGCTCCCAGTGATGCTCACGCTCCTGGTCAGTGGACCATACTCTGAGACGAGGTCTTAAATATTATTTTCATCACCACCATCATCATCTCTACCCAGGCCATTTCTCTTGCCCTGTCTCACATTCCCAAACAGGCGGACAGCCCAGGTCAGTGAGGAGAGCACAGTTCTAGAGTCAGGCAGATGGGGGTTGAATGCTGACTCTGCGGCTTCACTCTGGAACTTGGGACATCTTGCTCAGCCTCTCTGGGTTGAATAGAACAGTCACACCGCACAGCTCGGAGCACGTCACGGATACTACCAGGCTGGCTGAGTCAAACTGTAAAGGCCAGCATGGACTGCAGCTCAGCCAACTCAGTCATCCTTCTGGAGCAAGGCAGCCCAGCAAGACAGGGTCAGAGTTGACATAGGGTGAGGGGGCCGGGAGATAGAAGGCAGCTGGTGGGAGGGAGTGGGAGAGGAAGGAAGAAGTCAGGGTGGGGATGTCAGAGCATTTTGACAATAAAGGAAAGTGCAAATTACATGCAAATGGCATCTCCCACTAACATTAATATGGTGGTGGTTTAGTCAACAAGTCATATCTGACTCTTGAGACCCCATGGACTGTAGCCCGCCAGGCTCCTCTGTCCATGGAATTTCCCAGACAAGAATACTGGAGTGGGTTGCCATTTCCTTCTCCAGGGGGGTCTGCCCAACCCAGAGATCGAATCCAGGTCTCCTGCATTGCAGGCAGATTCCTTACTGGCTGAGCCATCAGGGAAGCCTAGGATTGGCTAAACTTGCCTCTGCTTGGAGAGATCCCCCGTTTCTGCAGCATGAGTCCAGAAGTGGCCCTGACCTCAGCTTTCCAAATACCAATTGCCAAGGTGAGAAGTCATCACAAAAACTTAGCCAATCCAACTTTTACCCCCACTCTGCAGGTGGAGAAATTGAGACCCAGAGAGGTTAAACAACTTGCTCAAGTTAATTGGCGGCTGGTCTCTTGCCTGTGGCTCTGCATGAAATGGCAGCAGAGAATAAGGGGAGCCCTACTTCATACAAGCCCTAAAAAGGAGGCAGGCTGGAGGAGGCAGGAATGGTGTGACAAGATGCTGTCATTGAGCCAACAAAGACAAAGCCCTTTTGTCGGGCCAAGCAACCAAGACAGGCAATAAAGATGTCAGAGTTCTTGCTCCCCAATTAGTGTTAGTTAAAGATAATCTTTAACCCAGCCACCCGCAGGTGACAAATCTGGCTGCCTTAGAGGCCCTACTTCTCACCAACTCCTTGAGGATCTTGACAAGACCACTAACTGCAGAGCCTGGGGTGGGCACAGGACTCCACTTTGAACACAGTATAGGAAAAGCACTAAGACTTCGCCGTGACCCAAGCCCATCTCTGCCACATTCTGGCTGCGTGACCTGAGGCAAGTGCCTCCCCTCTCTGGCCTTCAGACTCCTTGGTTATGAAATTCTCCCGCACCGGGAACATTCAGCTACACACAAAGGTGCAATGCCTGGCAGAAACAGGCCCTCAACACACTTGACTTCCTGCCCTCGTCTCGCCATCCAGTGAAACAGACGCCGCCCTGCCCTTGGGGAGCTTCGAGTCTGGGAAGAGAGAAATTTAGTCTTTGAATAATTCAGAAGCCTTTTACTCTTGGGTGCCTGGGATGATATTTTCCTAATACTAGAAGATTTTTTTTTTTTTTCATTGAGACTAAGGTTTACTCAAGCTAAGATGGAAATGAGTTTGCCTTTTTGAGCTCACAGTGAAAGACAATGTTATGGGAGAGGAATGATCAGAAATGAAGACTTAGAGATCACTGAGACAACTGACCAGAAGTGGACTTGTCCTGGGCAGAGAGGGAAGTCAAGGGACAATAGGAAGCCTCAGCGAGGCCGCCCTACAGGACCTCAGGAAGCATCGGCTAGAGGCTGCAGGGCAGATGTGTGGTCCAGGCCAGAGAGAGCCGGGGCCCCCACTCTGCTGAAAGCACAGGAGAAGGCAGCAACAGGGGAGGGGAGAGGTGGCTGGTGGCCCCCTAAGAAGCTCCACGCCTCTCGGTCCCCTCCTGGCTGGGCCCATCTGAGTTCTGCCCTCTGGGAGCCCATCCCTCAACCTCACAGGAACCTCTCAGATTTCAGCCAAACTTCAAGGTCCTCACAGGCCCCCAGGTGCATGGCATCTAGGTTGTGCTCCACCAGCTTTCTGATCATTTCCTGACCTATTTATTGTCTTTGAAGGTTTGGTCCACTGCTTATTCTTCTCCTGTAAACACCCACCTCCAGTGTGCCGATGAAGCATGGGTCTAGCTGGTCCACTCTGACAGCTCTCTTGCACCATGCCACCCCAGCTCCTGCCTTGCCTGTCTCAGAGATGAGGTCGCAAAAGCTGTGTTGGCCCAGGGCCCATCTGGAATAACCAGTCAGAGCACTTCCTGGGTGTGTCCAGCAGTGAGAACAGAAATAGTTCTGCATGGAAATTCAGAGAACTTGTTCTTAGCCCAGGGTTGCTGTGTGATCTTGGGTTCCTACTCGCCCTCTCTGAGTTTTACCTGTAAAATGTCCCCAAGGTCCCTTCTGGCTCTGACATCCTGACCCCCTCCCCACCAAGCCCTCATCCATCACCAAAGAGAAGCTGAGAAGGAAACAAGAGGAGAGCTGACCTGTCTTGAGGTCACCCAGAGCTCAGGGTAATGTCAGGGAGGTGAACAGAGCTGATATAGGACCT
The DNA here is from genome assembly GCF_029407905.1 of Bubalus kerabau. NCBI lineage: Eukaryota > Metazoa > Chordata > Mammalia > Artiodactyla > Bovidae > Bubalus > Bubalus kerabau. The sequence continues at coordinate 49,186,047 of NC_073627.1, forward strand.
TGCTTTGGCTCCAAACCATCCAGGGAGGCCGGTGGCCCTGTGGGGAGGAAAGGGAAGCCCCACACTGCTTTAACCGCATAGAAACCAGTTGGAGATTTACAGCCGAGAGTTAGCTTAGAGAAAGAATGGTGCTTATTTGGGTAGTTATGCAAACTGATGGCTGCAAAGACTATTGGGAAAACTGATTATCTGACTGTGTGAAGAAACGGGATTAGGATGAGAAGGGGGAGGGGGGCTCCACAGTCTGCAGTCATCATCCATCCTTCAGAAATGGGATCTGCTGCTTTCCCAGCCCTGCAAAGCCCAGCAGTTCTTCCCCCATCACAGAGACGTGGCTGTCAGAGGCCCGGGGAACGTGGGAGACTGCTCAGGGCCACATCGTAGGGTGGACACAGGGCCAATTGAGACCTGCCCCATCCTGACAGCCTGGGAAGGCCCTGCCCACCTTCTCCAGGGAAGCCCAGCTTTTTTAGTCCTGCCACAGGACTGCTCTGGGCTTTTCCCTGGAGGGTGGTGTGGTGTGCAGCCTCCGAGATGGAGCCCAGTGATCCTCGCCTCCTGTGGTTCACTCCCTCGTGCAGTCCCCTCCCAGGTTATGTGACAAAGTAGATGTGACAAAATGACCTGCTGTGACTTCAAAGCTGGGTCATTGAAGACGCGGCCACGTCCAGCCAGCCGCCACGCTGTGAGGATGCTCCAGCAGCGCTGCTTCCCCGAGAAGTCCATGCGCTAAGGAGCCGAGGCCTCGTGGCCACGCCAGCGTGCACTGGCCAGGCCCGAGAACGAGCCCTCTGGGACCAGGGCCTCTGCAGGTAGGCTTTGCAGCCCATCAAGCCCCAGGACAGCATCTTGACTAAAACAAACTCAGGACCAGAAGCTGAGTCTCAGCTAAGCTGTTCCCAAATACCTAACCTAGACAAACTGAGAGACAATAAATGTTTGTTTTTTAAGTCACTGTGGTTGTTTGTTTGTTTTTCCCCCTAAGATTTACTTATTTATTTTGGGTTGCACCGGGTCTCTGTTGCTGCATACAGACTCTAGTTGCAGTGAGCAGGGGCTACTCTTCATTGCAGGGCACAAGCTTCTCATTCCAGTGGCTTCTCTTGCTGGGGAGCACGGGCTCTAGGCACGCAGGCTTCAGAAGTTGGGGCTCCTGGGATCTAGAGCATTGGCTCAGTCATCATGGCACACAGGCTTAGTTGTTTCAAGGCATGTGGGATCTTCCCGAACCAGGGATTGAACAAGTGTCCCTTGCATCGCTGCAAGGACAATAACTTCTGCTGCAATTCTTAACCACCGGACCACCAGGGAAGCCCACCACTGAGTTTTAGGATAATTGTCATATATGGACAGGTAACTGACCCAAGAAGGAACAGGCCAGAGCAGCAGGGAACCCCCTCCCCACCCCACAGCTTGGCTTTCTATTCAGGCCCCCAGGACTTGAAGGAGTTCAGGTCCTGAGGTGGGAGGCTGGGTGGTGAGGGTTGGTTTTCAGCAAAGAATAGCAGTGATTTCTAGCAGCAGTTGTGACCATCGAATGATCTGTGTCCCACCATCGCCTCCTCAGCCACGGCCTGAAGATCCCAAGGGTGCCTAGGGCCCCACGGCCTGAGGATCCCGAGGGTGCCTAGGGCCCCACAGCCTGAAGATCAAGCCCATGCATCTTCACGAAGTGTGAGGACCCTCCACAACCTCGGTCCTGGCCACGGTCTCCTGCCTCTCCCACCAAGCCCTCCAGCCCCATCTCCCAGCCCTGCCGCATCCCGGCCCCGCAATCCCTACTGTCCTCTCACGCTGGGCCTCTCACTATTCCCTGGACAAAAGAGCCCTCCGGGGACCCCACACCCTGGCCTATGCTGCCCCCTCATATGGAGCAGGGAGTCCTTCTCATTAGTCACCTGGCAGACTCTGGCCTGAAACCTCAGCATAATGGCTGTCCTCTGGGAAGCACCCAACTGTCTCAGGCAGGTGGGCTCACTCTTAAGCCTGCCCCTGGTACCCACAGCACCTAGTGATGTACGGTTCACCTCTCCATCTCTCTGTCTCTCTCTGAGAGCAGGGCTCTGCCTTTCTCATCCACAAGCCTTCATCACAGGGCTCTGGGCTTGGCATGCTGTCTTTCCCCAATAAACTGTTTTGTTGAATTAACGAATGAATAAATAAACAAATGTGTCCTTGAGCGATTCACCCTCATTCTCTGGGGCTCATTTATTCACCCCTAAAATAGGAATAATCATTCTCCCCTTCCCCGTTCACTTCCCAGCCTGTCAGGGCGATCCCCTGGGACAGAGGACATTAAACTGTGAAGTGCGATAAACCCGTAAGGAGGGCTTTGCTTCCCTCTTCTAAGACATCACCACTGCTCTGCCTGACTGCCCTCTCCCGGAGCTTCTGAGCCCAAGCAGCTTCGCAGGACCTTGCGGGAGGAACACAGAAACTTGCCCTCCTCTGTTTCCTGCCCCCTCCTCCCTGGAGCAATTCTGCTCCCCATGCAGCCCCCATCTCCCCAGCAGCATGTGAAGGCCCCTCCAGCCATCATCTGCTCCCTCTCCTTTTTCCCCTCGTTCTTTTCAACAAGCAAACTTGAGAAATGGTAAACGTTTTCCCATTATTCAAATGGCATGGAAATTACCTACTTGGCATTCCTCTTTGACATGGAGCCTTTAATTAGCCACTGGCTCCCTGGTCCCCGGGTGTTTCTCCTGCTCCACAGCTCCCTCACTTCCTTGGCCCCCTCTCTCCATTAGCATCCTAATCAGAGATACCCAGGCTTCCAGGGAAGAGAGAGAAAGCAACAGTGTTTCCAGAAAGAGCCCATCCATGGCTGGAGCAGACAAGCCTGGGTTCCCATCTCTGCTCCCATCACCAACGCTCCAGCAACCTTGGCCTTCTGAGGGGTCACGCGCAAGTTGGGGGCAGAGCTGAACTCAGATCAGGGCTCTAGTCGCAGTGTATACCTCCAGCCTCTATTCCACAAAGTATCACTGCCCCTGATTCACAGATGCCTTTCCCAGGCTTGCCTGCCCTTGCATATGTGCATGTTCAGTCGCTCAGTCATGTCCGACTCTTTGCTACTCCCTGGGCTGCAGCCTGCCAGGCTCCTCTGTCCATGGAATTTTTCAGGCAAGAATACTGGACTGGGTTGCCATCTGCTTCTCCGGGGAACTTTCCCAACCCAGGGATTGAACCGAGGTCTGCTTCATTGCAGGCTGATTCTTTACCACTGAGCCACCTGGGAAGCCACTTGCCTTGGCTCTTGCCCTACTCAGCCTTCCCTCTTTCAAGAGTTTAGCTCCACTGCTCCCTTGCCTATTGCGCTGGGGAGCTTACATCCCGAGGACGCTAGGGGTATGGGAGAGCTGATGTGTGGGGGTCAGTCCTCAGCCTGGTAGGATACAGACGGGTGCCCTGTTCAAATCAAGCCTCAGTTCAAGTCAACACATCTTTATTAGCAGGTGCTGGTTCCTGCAGGTCATCCACAAGGAATGGATGAGAGGCAACCGGTGCTGGGTGTCATGAGCCTGCAGGACCGTGAGCCATTGTGCTGACTCTAAAGGACTCAGCAAACTAATTGAGAAGACTAGACTGTCACAGGGGATGCCGTCGAGAATAGGAGAGGACGCATAGATTCTGGGCGAGCCGTTGCACCTCTTGGGTGTATTCATTATAACACTCTTTGGGGACTTCCTTGGTGGTCCAGTGGTTAAGAGTCTGCGCTTCCAGTGCAGGGGCCCAGGTTCTCTATCTGTTTGGGGAACTAGGATCCCACATGCCAAGTGACACAGCAAAAAAAAAAAAAGCTAACACTAGCTGCCCCAACAGGTAGACCTGAAATCTCAGGGAAGTGCTCCTCTTGCTCAATAAAGTCCAAAGCAGCACTAACCATGTGAGCGCACAGTGCTCCCCACAATCATTGACAGGCTGTGCGGTCCTCAACAGGCAGCTGCCAAGGTCGCCCTGGGCCTGGACGTGTGGCCAGCAAGTGGGAGAGAGAGGCTGGATGCCTTAACCACCTTGGCCCAGGAGTGGCACACAAGTCACATCCCATCACGGAGAAACAGACTAGGAAATGCAAGTCTGTGGGAGCAACCAATTCCCTGCACTGTGGAGGGGGAACACAGCTAGCTCGCTCTGCCACATAAGCCTCGGTTTTATGATCTGTAAAATGAGGGCAAGGAGAACAGGTGTGAATATCAGGACTGGAAAGAACCTCTCATTTTTCAACTGAGTCCACGGAAGTCTGGAAAGTTCCATGATTTGCCCTTGATCACAAAGGCACATATAATAATCTAGGTCTCTGGACCCCCAAACCCATGATAGAAATTCCAGAGTCCCTCATCACACAGGCCCTTTGTAAATATTGTCTCTGATTCTCAAACAATCTGTGAAGGAGGTATCATGTCCCCGTTTTACAGATGAGAACACTGAGGTTCAGAGAAACCAGCTTGCCCGAGGTCACCTGACTGGTGAGTAGCAAAACCAAGAGCTGACTCTTCCCTAGCTGCGTCTCCTTTCACTGCACCAACTTCTTCCCAAACAACTAGTGATGAGTCCTCCCTACAACAAGGACCAAGACCCCAGGCCTCCCTGTGTTCTGTCTCCTTAGAGCTGAAATCTCCGTATTATCCTACCCATCCTTGGCCTCTTGCATGGGAGGTCACACCATGGGCAGCTATCACTGTCAACAAGCAGCAGAGGCCCGGAGAGGCTGAGCCACTGCCCCAGTCACGCAGCATAGGAGGAACTGCAGAAGCAGGACTGGGTTGAGCTGTAACTTTCCAGTGGTGCCTTCAGTGTCAGCAACTCAGGCTCCATCTGCCTTATTGCTGCACAGCCTCTCTCCTAAGTCCACCTCAGGGTCCACCGTGGCTGCCCCACAACTAGTCGCTACCTCTGCACCGCAGGCCACATGAAACAAATAGGGTGACCAGACGCCACCCCTCCTTTTCTGTACACTTACTAGAAATCGTTCGTTCCTTTGGCTAGAACTTGGTCACATGGCCATACCTTGCTGCAAGGGAACCTGGGAAATGTAGTCTTTGTTCCAGGTGGCCATGTGTCAGGTTCTTACTGAGGAAGAGGAGAGAATGCATAAAGGAATCCCGCAGTCTCTTTTCCCAGAAACCAGTTTCTGACTCAGCTCCCAATCCGACACTGGGCCTATGACAACACTGCCAGGTGATGGAAATAAGGGCTGCAGGCTTGGTGCAGCCCCAGGAGAAGAAATGATGGGTCCCCAGCTGACTCCTCTCCAAGAGCCTTGGCTCATATTTCTGGCTGTAAGAACTCAGCCCCAGACAGGCGCCTATTGGGAATTAATCCTCAGTGGGGTTTCTCTGGCTTCCACCTATGGGGCTGGCTTACCTGTGCATTGGGAATGGGTAAGTGTCCTTCTCCACAAGGGGAGAGAAAAAGGTTGTGCTCCCTTCTCTCTCACTGACTCACTCCCCCAAAATAAGTTCTCTGCAGAGAGGTAATTTAATGGGAAGCGATGGAATTCCAGTTGAGCTATTCCAAATCCTGAAAGATGATGCTGTGAAAGTGCTGCACTCAATATGCCAGCAAATTTGGAAAACTCAGCAGTGGCCACAGGACTGGAAAAGGTCAGTTTTCATTCCAATCCCAAAGAAAGGCAATGCCAAAGAATGCTCAAACTACTGCACAATTGCACTCATCTCACACGCTAGTAAAGTAATGCTCAAAATTCTCCAAGCCAGGCTTCAGCAATATGTGAACCGTGAACTTCCAGATGTTCAAGCTGGTTTTAGAAAAGGCAGAGGAACCAGAGATCAAATTGCCAACATCCGCTGGATCATAGAAAAAGCAAGAGAGTTCCAGAAAAACATCTATTTCTGCTTTATTGACTATGCCAAAGCCTTTGACTGTGTGGATCACAATAAACTGTGGAAAATTCTGAAAGAGATGGGAATACCAGACCACCTGATCTGCCTCTTGAGAAATTTGTATGCAGGTTAGGAAGCAACAGTTAGAACTGGACATGGAACAACAGACTGGTTCCAAATAGGAAAAGGAGTACGTCAAGGCTGTATATTGTCACCCTGTTTATTTAACTTCTATGCAGAGTACATCATGAGAAACGCTGGACTGGAAGAAACACAAGCTGGAATCAAGATTGCCGGGAGAAATATCAATAACCTCAGATATGCAGATGACACCACCCTTATGGCAGAAAGTGAAGAGGAACTCAAAAGCCTCTTGATGAAAGTGAAAGTGGAGAGTGAAAAAGTTGGCTTAAAGCTCAACATTCAGAAAACGAAGATCATGGCATCCGGTCCCACCACTTCTTGGGAAATAGATGGGGAAATAGTAGAAACAGTGTCAGACTTTATTTTTCTGGGCTCCAAAATCACTACAGATGGTGACTGCAGCCATGAAATTAAAAGACACTTGCTCCTTGGAAGGAAAGTTATGACCAACCTAGATAGCACATTCAAAAGCAGAGACATTACTTTGCCAACAAAGTTTCGTCTAGTCAAGGCTATGGTTTTTCCTGTGGTCATGTATGGATGTGAGAGCTGGACTGTGAAGAAGGCTGAGTGCTGAAGAATTGATGCTTTTGAACTGTGGTGTTGGAGAAGACTCTTGCGAGTCCCTTGGACTGCAAGGAGATCCAACCAGTCCATTCTGAAGGAGATCAGCCCTGAGATTTCTTTGGAAGGAATGATGCTAAAGCTGAAACTCCAGTACTTTGGGAACCTCATGTGAAGAGTTGACTCATTTGAAAAGACTCTGATGCTGGGAGGGATTGGGGGCAGGAGGAGAAGGGGACGACAGAGGATGAGATGGCTGGATGGCATCACTGACTCAATGGACATGAATTTGGGTGGACTCCAGGAGTTGGTGATGGACAGGGAGGCCTGGCGTGCTGCGATTCATGGGGTCGCAAAGAGTCGGACACAACTGAGCGACTGATCTGATCTGATCTGAAGACCTCTTCTTGCAAAATTCAGGTTTAAATTGAAGAAAGTAGGGGAAACCTCTAGACCATTCATATATGACCTAAATCAAATCCCTTACAATTATACAGTGGAAGTGACAAACAGATACAAGGGATTAGATCTGAGAGACAGCACGCCTGAAGAACTATGGATGGAGGTTCGTGACATTGTATGGGAGGCAATGATCAAGACCATCTCCAAGAAAAAGAAATGCAAAAGGGCAAAATGGTTGTCTGAGGGTACCTAACAAATAGCTGAGAAAAGAAGAGAAGCTAAAGGTAAAGGAGAAAAGGAAAGGTATACCCATTTGAATGCAGAGTTCCAAAGAATAGCAAGGAGAGAGAAAGCCTTCTTCAGTGATCAGTGCAAAGAAATAGAGGAATATAGAATGGGAAAGACTAGAAATCTCTTCAGGAAAATTAGAGATGCCAAGGGAACATTTCATGCAAAGACGGGCACAATAAAGGACAGAAATGGTATGGATCTAACAGAAGAAGATGATATTAAGAAGAGGTGGCAAGAATACACAGAAGAACAAAAAAGATCTTCATGACCCAGTTAATCACTATGGTGTGATCATTCACCTACAGCCAGACATCCTGGAATGTGAAGTCAAGTGGGCCTTAGGAAGCATCACTACAAACAAAGCTAGTGGAAATGATGGAATTCCAGTTGAGCTATTTCAAATCCTAAAAGATGATGCTGTGAAAGTGCTGTACTCAATATGCCAGAAAATTTGGAAAACTCAGCAGTGGCCACAGGACTGGAAAAGGTCAGTTTTCAAAATGCCAGGCTGAATGAAGCACAAGCTGGAATCAAGATTGCCAGGAGATATATCAATAACCTCAGATATGCAGATGACACCACCCTTATGACAGAAAGTGAAGAGGAACTGAAGAACCTCTTGATGAAAGTAAAAGAGGAGAGTGAAAAAGTTGGCTTAAAACTCAACATTCAGAAAACTAAGCTCATGGAATCCAGTCCCATTACTTCATGGCAAATAGAAGCGGAAACAATGGAAACAGTGAGAGACTTTACTTATGGGGGCTCCAAAATCACTGCAGGTGGTGACTGCAGCCATGAGATTAAAAGACACTTGCTCCTTGGAAGAAAATTTATTACCAACCTAGACAGCATATTAAAAAGCAGAGACATTACTTTGCCGACAAAGGTCCATCTAGTCAAAGCTATGGTTTTTCCAGTAGTCATGTATGGATATGAGAGTTGGACTATAAAGAAAGCTGAATGCTGAAGAATTGATGCTTTTGAACTGCGGTGGAGAAGACTCTTGCGAATCCCTGGGACTGCAAGGAGATCCAACCAGTCCACGCTAAAAGAAATCAGTCCTGGGTGTTCATTGGAAGGACTGATGTTGAAGCTGAAACTCCAACACTTTGGCCACCTGATGCAAAGAACTGACTCATTGGAAGAGACCCTGATGCTGGGAAAGCTTGAAGGTGGGATGAGAAGGGGATGACAGAGGATGAGATGGTTGCATGGCATCACCGACTCAATGGACATGAGTTTGAGTAAGCTCCGGAAGTTGGTGATGGACAGGGAAGCCTGGCGTGCTGCAGTCCATGGGGTCGCAAAGAGTCAGACACAACTGAGCCCCTCTTCCCCTAACTTCTCCTGGAGCCCCACTGTTATGTTTAATTTTGTAAGTCAACTTGACTGGGCCATAGCGCTTCCAGACATTTCATCCAGGGTTACTCTGGGTGTGTCTGTGAGAGTGTCACTGGATGAGATTAACATTTGAGTTGGTAGACTGAATAAAGCAGACAGCCCTCCCTAATGTGGGGGCTCCCCCAGTGGCTCAGACTGTAAAGAATTTACCTGCAATGCAAGAGACCTGGCTTCAATCCGTGGGTCATGTAGAACCCCTGGAGAAGGTAATGGCTACCCATTCCAGTATTCTTGCCTAGAGAATCCCATGGACAAGAGGAGTCTGGAGGGCTACAGTCCACGGGGTTGCAGAGTCAGACACTGACTGAGCAACTAGCACACACTCCCTAATGCGTGTGGGTCTCACCCAATCCGTTCTGCTTGTGCTTAGTCACTCAAACTGTTTGACTCTTCGTGACTCCAAGGACTGTAGGAGCCTTGCCAGGCTCCTCTGTCCATGGGAATTCCCAGGCAAGAGTACTGGAGTAGGTTACCATTTCCCCCTCCAGGGGATCTTCCTGACCCAGGGATCAAAACTGCATCTCCTGTGTCTCCTGCATTGCAGGTGGATTCTTTACCCGCTGAGCCATTGGGGAAGCCCATCCAATCAGTTAAAGGGCGGAATAAGAGGGAACTCCTCCTGCCTGACTACTCAAGCTGCGACATTGGTTTTTCCCACCTTCAGACTCAAAACATTAGCTCTTTTGTGGGTCTCAAGCCTGGCAGCTCTCAGACTAGAATTCACACCATCCATCAGTTCTCCTGGCTCTCAGGCTTTTGAACTTGGTCTTCAACTGCAGCAACAGCTCTCCTGTCTCCATCTTGCCAACTGCAGACCTCAGCCTCCATAACTGCATAAGCCAATTCCTCAACATAAATAAGCATATTATTTATTTATTCACTTACTAGGCACTGGCGACCCACTCCAGTACTCTTGCCTGGAAAATCCCATGGACGGAGGAGCCTGGTGGGCTGCAGTCCATGGGGTCACGAAGAGTCGGACACGACTGAGCGACTTCACTTTGACTTTTCACTTTCATGCACTGGAGGAGGAAATGGCAACCCACTCCAGTGTTCTTGCCTGGAGAATCCCATGCACAGAGGAGCCTGGTGGGCTGCCGTCTGTGGGGTCGCACAGAGTCGGACACGACTGAAGTGACTTAGCAGCAGCATACATAATAAAATATATCTCCATCCTATTGGTTCCGTTTCTCTGGAGAACCCTGACTTGGGCACATACCTGCTTGAGGACCAGGTGAACTTGGGGTCACTGGGCCAGCCCTGAGCTCCACTTTTTCTCAGCTGGGAGCTTCACAGTTCACCTAACCTGCCTGAGCCTTGGCTTCCTCACCTGTAATGTGGCATCATCATAGCTGACTCATGAAACTGGTACAAATATTGGATTAAATGGGATTACCAACAAAGTTCTGTATAGTCAAAACTATGGTTTTTCCAGTAGTCACATATGGATGTGAGAGTTGGACCATAAAGAAGGCTGAGCACCAAAGAATTGATGTTTTCGAACTGTGGTGCTGGAGAAGACTCTTGAGAGCCTCTTGGACTACAAGGAGATCAAACCAGTCAATCCTAAAGGAAATCAACTCTGAATATTCATTAGAAGGACTGATGCTGAAGCTAAAGCCCAAATACTTTGGCCACTCAATGCAAAGAGCTGACTCACTGGAAAAGACCCTGATGCTGGAAAAGACTGAAGGTAAAAGGAGAAGGGGCCGGCAGAGGATGAGATGGTTAGATAGCACCACTGACTCAATGTACATGAATTTGAGCAAACTGCGGGAGACAGTGAAGGACAGGGGAGCCTGGCAGTCTGCAGACCATGGGGTCACAAAGAGTCGGACGCAACTTAGCGGGTGAACAACCACCACCTAACTGAGAGGGCTGGCATGCGGTGGATGTTTCCCTCTCCTTCGCCCACCCCCACCCAGGATACAGCCCAGTGAATTGGCAAGCAAGCAGTGGCTCTATGCTTCTGGAGGTAAAAGTTATCTTGGATTCGTGTATCCATATGGGGGCATGCATGCATATGGACACGCCTTCCCTGGAGCCGCCCACAGCCCAGCCTCCCTTGACAGATTAGAATCCAAGTTCCTCAGCCTGGTGTCCTTGGGTTTTATGAGGATTTTTGCATTATGTGAATGTGATGCCATGATATAAAGAGATTAATAAAGTCTCACTTCATAGGCAAAATTTGAAATAATGTGTATCCCAAACATTTTTTTAAACATGAAGGGTGTTGATGCTGGCAGTGAATTGTGAACTAAGTTTGCACACTCGCCACATGGCCACGCCACTTTAGCAGATGAACCGGAACACCTACCAACCTCTGTCAGGATCTGCCCCCCAAAGCCCTTCCCACACCAAGGCAGGATTTACACATTTCTGAGATGCCTCCTCTTCTTATTTTTTCCATTAGGGCTTCCCTCTCATCTTAATCCTGGCCCACCTGGAAGGCTGGCAGGGGTGGCCTTGGCTAGAGGCCCCTGTGGCTGTATCCCCCCAGCCACAGCCCCCAACCCCATCCATCTGTGACAGTGCCATCCATCCGCCACGCCAAGGGTTGATCAGGAGTCTAACCCAGGACCTCAGGGCCACCCCAAACACTACATTCTCTAGATTAAGAGAGAACCAGGGTGAGACAGAGGGAAATCCCGTTGACGCATATTGGCAAGAGGGCCTTTGATCCATCGCGATAAAGACTGATGGTGCTTTGAAGGCCCTTTATGGTATTAAAACATTTCTGCCCCTTCTCTGGGCAGAGCACCCAGGAGTGGAGGCTGAGGTCCTGATTCTGTCACTAACTGGAAGTGAGGCCAAGGCCTCAAGTCCCTCAGCAGTGACACCAGGAGGGATTAGATGACCCTCGTGGTCTCCTCCAGGCTGATTATTTGATGATGCGAGTGGTGGACACATGTCTCCTTTGCACACCAGCACCCACACCCCCTTCCCCTTAGCTTAACCTCCCTGTTGGGAAGCCCCCGGCTATGTGTGCTGGGGGCAAGGGTGGAGAGTCCCCTCTGGGGGAGCATCCTGACTGGGTTGGCCTGCAGGGGGCAGCTGTCTGTCCTCTTCTTGCTCCATGGGTGCTCCGGGGTTCCTGCTGTCCCCGAGACTAGCCTGCCCACCTCCTTAGGGTCCAGGGAGGCCCTGTGAAATTTACATTCCCATTTTGTTAGTTTCCAGAGTTTCCATTGCTGCAGATAACCTGGCTGATACATAAGCCACGCCCATGCCCTGAGCACACAGAACCGTTCTTTGGGATGCCACACGTACCCTAAAGCACATCCTTTCGTTTTTCCCTGTCCCCACTCCTTTTCATGATTATCAGTTGTTGACGTCTTTCCCTATATTTAAGGAAGAAAAAGAAGGTCGTAAATCCAGGATGAACTATTAAGAAGTATGGGGTTCAGAGAAATTAAAGAAGACCTAACTGAAAAAAGAAAAAAGCAGTATAGGGACTTCTCTGGCAGTCCAGTGGTTAAGACTTTACACTCCCAGTACAGGGGATGCAGGTTCGATCCCTGTTTGGGGAACTAAGATCCCACATGCCATGCTCATCATGGCCAATTAAAAGAACATTTTTTTTAAAAAAAGAACTATAACCACAAGGTAGCTCCTCTCCAAAAAATAAATCATAACCAACAGAACTGCATTGCTTTGAACCAGGCCGTGTTCATCCAACAGCCCTCTGCTGAGCACCAGCTGGGTGCCAGGCACCGTGGGGACAGTGGTGAATATGGACACACCTACTCTGGAGCCGCCCACAGCCCAGTCTCCCCTGACAGATTAGAATCCAAGTTCCTCCGCCCGGTGTCCTCATGTTTTATGAGGTTTTGCAGTATATGAATTTGACGCCATGATATAAAGAGATTAATAAAGTCTCACTTTACATGCAAAATTTGAAATAATGTGTACCCCAAACATTTTTTCTAACCATGAAAGACGCTGAAGCTGGCAGTGAATTGTAAACTACATTTGCACGCTCGCCACGCGGCAACGCCACTATAGCAGACGAACAGGAACACCTACGAACCTCTGTCAGGATTTGTCTTAAATTATGCAGCTTTCTGAATTATACAGGGCCTTATGGAGCGTGTGTTTCGGACATGAGGTGACAGGTCTGGTGTCAGAGTTCTGGCTGTGGCATCAGAGTGCCAGGATTCTACTCCTGGCTCCACTGCTGTGTGATCTTGGCCGAGGCTCTTGAGCCTCTCTGTGCCTCTGTTTCCCCATATGCACAATCAAGATAACAGTGCTGCCTCTAGGTGTGCGTGCATGCATGCGTGCGCAGTCACTTCAGTCCTGTCTGACAGTCTGTGACCCTATGGACTGTAGCCCCCCAGGCTCCTCTGTCCGTGGGGTTCTCCAGGCAAGGATACTGGAACGGTTTGCCGTGCCCTCCTCCAGGGGATCTTCCCGACCCAGGGATCTAACCCACAGCTCCTTCCTTGGCAGGTGGGTTCTTTTCCACTAGCGTTACCTGGGAAGCCCTCCAGGGGCATTAGAAGGATTAAATGCATTCTTCCAGGCACCATGCTGGGGAGACAGCCTGCCCTGACTGGAGCAGGCGGTGTTCTCGGCATCTCCCCAGGCTATGGGTTGGCAGGAAAGGGTCATCAACACCCACATTATTATGAGGAACATGAACTGCTGCCCAGAATAGAAGCAGTTGCCTCAGCTCCCTGGAAGACCTTGACCCTTGAGGTCCCCAAGGTCGCACAGCTACTAGAGACCTTCCCCCTAACCCCTTTATTTTGGCTGCATTGGGTGTTGGTTGCAGTACACAGGCTTCTCATCACAGTGTGTGGGCTTCTCTTGCTTTGGAGCCCGAGGTCTCTAGAGCACACACGCTTTCCTAGTAGCAGCAGAAGGGCCTCTCTAAATGCAGCACAGGGGTTTAGGTGACCCACGGTATGTGGGATCTTAATTCCCTGATCAGGGATCGAACCCACATGCACTGGGGGACAGATTCCCAACCACTGGACCAGGAGGGAAGTCCCCTGAGACCTTCTTTACAGAGGCAGGGCCCTCCCATTCCAGCCACATCACTGAGCTTTCCGGCCCAGGGGGCTATGGCACCAGCCAGATGCTAGACCCTGACCATCTTTGTGCTCTTATTTCAGAAAATTCACAGACACTCTAGACTCTTAACAGAGCCACATCTTCATCCAGAGGAGGAAGCTAAGCAGATATAATGGATCCCAGAGCCACACTTCTCTCCAGCACCCCATGGTTCCAAAATCCTGCCTCTTCAAAGGGCTCATCATAGTTAGCTTTTTTAAGTCAATCTAACGTGATAAATCCTATCCTGAAGCTTACTCTGGTCTGGGGAAGCAAAGGAGGCCAGGAGTACTAGGGAGGCCTCCCCAGAGGGAGGTGCATCTTGAATAAATCCAAGGAGCCCGGTGATGGGATGGGGGTGCCACAGATCAGGCAGAGGGAACAAAGGTGTGGAAAAGAAAGCACTTGGCACATTCTCGGAATTGCCAGTAGCTCTACACATGATGGGAACTGAGACCCACCAGGGTCTCACTCACTTCAGTGAAGTGAATTCTGCAGCAAGTGAAGGGGGCTCAGGGAGACCCTCTCAGAGGGGCCCATGGACTTCTTTGTGCTGTGGCCGCCTCTGGCAGTCTGGTAAAGTCCATGGAATCTTGCCTTTAAAAGCATAAAACAAAGTATACAGAACTGCAAAGGGAACCAATTACAGCAAAAATAGTTCTGACTTTCCAAAGATTTTTAAAAATAAATGTGAGCTCCTAGTAATATATGAGGCTCTTTATCAATGCATTAAATGACGAGACCTAGTGGCAGGAAGTAGGGCAGAGCAAAAAATTGTTTTTCAAGATATGTGAACAACTATAATATGAGGAGAAAGCGCCTATGATTTCTATTGGTGACAAAGCCCCAGTACTGCTAATTCCGCTGTGATTCGTTGCCTACATTCATAATAAATAATATTATACTCAATTGCATAATAGTAACGTACCCAACTGCAGTTAAATGTTAGGGGAAATGAAGATGTAATGTTTTCAAATCCAAGTTCCTGAAGCCCCAGAGTTCTCTTTGTTCTCCTGAGATCCCCAGGATGCCAGAAACAAAACCCTCGCCTTTCAGGAAGGTCCAGTTTTGTTTTCAGAGCACAGGGGTTAAGTGCATTGACCGCTTCTTCCGTTACTGCCACAGGACCTCGCACCAAAATCTCCTCTGGCCACTGGCCGGTGCCTCAGTTTCCTGCGAGAATCAAATGAATTGACAGAGAGGGACTTCCCTAGTGGTCCAGTGGTTAAGAGTCCGCTTTCCAGTGCCAGGGACATGAGTTTGATTTCTGGCCAGGGAAGTAAGACCCCACATGCCCTGGGGCAACTGAGACCGAGTTCAGCAATCACTGAGTCCGCATGCTCTGGGGCCCACACGCCACAACTAGAGAGAATTCCATGCACCATAACTAGAGAAGCCCACCCAAGCACTGCAGCGAAAGGCATGCATACCAGAATGAAGACCCAGAGCAGCCAAAATAAAAATAAATAAATAATTTTTTTTTAATTTTAAAAGATGAGAGCTTTAAAAAAAAATGATTTATGTTGATGTTTGGCAGAAACCAACACAATTCTGTAAAGCGATTATCCTTCAGTTAAAAATAAATTTTTAAAAATAAAATAAATTTTTAAAAAATGAGTTGACACACATAAAGAAGTCAGAATCATGACTTAAGAGTAGCGGACATAGTAGGGCATCAATAAACGAGGGCTCACTCCTTTCATCCTTATTCTCAGCCCCCAAAGAGAAACCCTCAGAGGGGGATACGTTGTTTAGCGATACTAACTGAAGTCACGTTAATAAGCACACGACGCACAATTAGCCGCGTTATTTCAATTCTGAGGTTTGCTTGACTAGCAAAGCCTCGCATTTGTCCTTCCCCATATTCTCTGCTAATTACAACGGCTGCCGTCCATCGCAGCCGCCGCACGACCGCCGCATCTACAGCAGTCGTTACGGCGGCATAACGGCGCGCGCTGCGTAATTGGCCATCCCGCTCAGGTGAATGGAGTCAGACGGTGGAGGCCGGCCAGGACTGAGCCCTAGGACCCCGAGCTGCACAGCCCCAGGGAGCTCTCAGGCCTCCAACTGCCCTCCCAAGCTGCCCCTTTCGACCAGGCACGAGATGGGGTAGAGATAGGAGTGCTGAACAAACTGGCCCTGGGGACCCTGACTGGAGCCAGCCCTGCCGCTGGCTTGCTATGCAACCATGGCTTGGTCCCTGAACGTCTCCGGGCTGTACTTTAATCATCTATAAAATGTGGAAGTGGAGGCTCTTAAGGGTCCTTCTAGCTCCCGCTCATCTTACTGTACTTTGATTATTCCACGGCAGATTCTCTTTAGAGTGATGGGGAGTTCTGCCCAGTCCCCTGGGGGCATCACAGGCAGCCTGAAGGCAAGGAAGTATGAGAGGAGATTGGCAGAGACAGTGGCACTCAGGAAACATTCCCAGCTTTCTTGCAGTTAGATAAGGCCACACAACCAGTTCTGGCCCAGGGCTGTGAGCAGAGGTGACCTGTGTCACTTCCAGAGCAAAGCAAAGAGCTGGCTCAAGTTGCCCCACAGCCTCTTCTCGTGCTGCGGTCATGAAGCTTTGAGGGGAGATGAGGAATTGAGCTGAGAGGGGAGCAGCACAGATTGCCAAGTTGCCCCTTGGAGGAGACAGCCAATGGACTTTGCAGCAGAGCTAAGAAGTAAACCTTAATTGTGTTATGGCGTTAAAGATTTGCAGGTGAGACTTCCTTGATGGTCCAGTGGTTAAGAACCCACCTGCCAATGCAGGGGAAAGAAAGTGAAGTCGTTCAGTCGTGTCCGACTCTTTGCAACCCCATGGACTGTAGCCTACCAGGATCCTCCATCCATGGGATTTTCCAGGCTAAAGTACTGGAATGGGTTGCCATTTCCCTCTCCAGGGGATCTTCCCAACCCAGGGATCGAACCCGGGTTGCCCGCATTGTAGGCAGACGCTTTACTGTCTGAGCCACCAGGGACACAGGTTCAATTCCTGGTCCAGGACAACTCCACATGCTGCAGGGCAACGAAGCCCATGTGCAACAACCACTGAGCCCCATGCCCTATTGCCAATGCTCTGCAACAAGAGAAGCCATAGCAATAAGAGCCTCTCATAGCAACCGAGCACAGCCAAAAATAAAGAAATAAAAAATTTTTTAAAATTTACAGGCTACTGTTACTATAACTAAACCTGGCCTCTTGCCTCATACAGTTGTTTTCCCAAAAGTATTCAAATGATGGGCTTTTTAATAAAGGATTTAGGAAGTAACTGATTCACAGTACTCATAGAAAAAGAAGTGTACTATGTATATAGCAAGATTCCCTGGAAGAGGAAATGGCAACCTGCTCCAGTATTCTTGCCTGGGAAATCTCATGGACAGAGGGGCCTGGCAGGCAATGGGGTCCCAAAAAAGTTAGACACGACTGAGTGACTCAACAACAACAACAACAGCAAGAGGGAGTGGACTTTCTCACAATGAGGCTGGCTCAATGATAAGATGAGTGACCCTCCCAAGGCCCCCTCACCAGGCTCCCCATAACCTTTCGAGTAG
Source organism: Bubalus kerabau (assembly GCF_029407905.1). Lineage (NCBI taxonomy): Eukaryota > Metazoa > Chordata > Mammalia > Artiodactyla > Bovidae > Bubalus > Bubalus kerabau. The sequence goes on from NC_073627.1 coordinate 49,203,292, forward strand.
GGAACTTAAAAACAACTTTAGTGCACCAGAAATCTGTAAGCAATCCCAACCATGGGAACCAGGGTAGAGAATGAGAGATCAGACATTCCCAATTTTCACTTGATGAGTTACAAAGAGAGCGGGGGGCGGGGGGGAATGGGTCCAGTGACAGAAGACTCACACGATGAATCTGAATTTCAAAACTGAAAAGAAAGTGTCTGGGTATGGGTTTTACTCTCTCAAGAAGCACAGTGAAGAAGAATGAAGTCCAGTTGGGTTTTCCCCTTCTCAGCCACAAATCTTCCCCCCAGAAGGTTTCCCTTTGCCTTCTCCTGGAGGGGACTCCAGGATGTGGGAAAGAAATGGCTCGTTTCTCATCTCTACAGGGTGAAGGGATCCTACAGAACTTGTGCTTCATTTAAAAAAAAAAAAAAAAAAAACAGCAAAAAACTCAAAGTTCTTGAGTTAGGAAATCATTCTGGACTGCCCCAATCCTAAATCAAAGACCCTAGCATCGATCATGAGCCTACAGCTGCACAGAATTCCACAGTCAGAAGAATCTTAAAGCAACAGAACAGTTCTGGGGAGGGAAAAAAACAAAAACAAGGTCAGCAGCCTGCTCAGCCCCAAGGCCTAACCCACAGAGGGGCCACTGGCTTCCTTTTCTTTTTCTTGGAGGTGCCCAGGTGAGAGGCAAGCCGGCCCCTAGCCTGCCCCTTCCCTGTGCTCAAGCTTCATGCCCAGACAGTGCAGTGAGCAGTGAGCAAGCTTTCCTTGTGCAGCAAATAAATAAATAAATAGTGTGACTTTGTGTTTGAAGGGCGAATGCCAAGTTTCCTCTCCAGGGCCCTCTCCCAAACCTCCGTATATCACCTCCACATGACCAAGCTGTCAGGCCTGCCACCCTGAGCTCTGCTTGGCTGTGATAAACATGAGACAACACGTTTCCTACCCCCTCAGGCCCTGCAATCAGGGAGAAGTGGGGGGTGGAAAAAACCCATCCAAGCCATTCCGGGATTTATGTTTGAAACTGTTTTCCTTTGTCAGGGGAGAAAACAACCAGATGTTCCTAAAGGTGAACCCTGTAAATCAGGGCAGATGTGTGGGTGCATCTCGTTCTCTTTGGCAACTTGGCTGGGTTTGGTTTTGCACCCACTCCTGGCTGTGCACACCCACACACACCCACCCCGCCACATCCCTTTGACTTTCCTACCTCTTTTCTCGCTTTGAATCAGCCTCAACCCCTTTTCCAGGAAGTCTTCCCAGATTATGCTCATCAGGACTTCCCTGGTGGCCTAGTGGGTAGGACTTCACCTTCCAATGCAGGGGACACAGGTTCGCTCCCTAGTCCAGGAACTAAGACCCCACGTGTTTACAGGGCGACTAAGCCCACGTGCCACAACTAGGAAGTCTTCACGCTGCCACAAAGACCTACATGCTGCAACTAAGACCCAATGCAGCCAAATAAATACATATTTAAAAAAAAAAAACAACAGATTATGCTCATCTATTGCCCAGCCTTTTAACTTGGGCCCCTTCTCAGCCCCCTGATGTATTTTGGTCATTCTGTAATTGTTTACGCTCTTCTTTCCATAAACGGCCCAGGAACTCACAGAGAGTGCTTATTGCCTCCCCCACCAGACCAGGAGCTCCCCCAGGACAGGACACGTCTCTCCAATCTGTCCAGGCCCTCCTAAGGACAGAAAGCATGCCTCCCCAGCTCTCTCCCTTTGGCAGGTCGATCACCCTGCTTTAGGACTCAGGGGGACCAACGTGACTGCACCTTCTAACTCAAGGGTTCTAACGAGGGGACGTGGTGAAGTCTGAAAGCACCTGCCACATTTCTGGACACACTTGCACTTTTCTGCAAAGAGGATCCATTGCTGTCAAGCGATCCTCAGATGGATCTGTTCAGAGGCAGGGTGAGACCTCTGAACTTTTAACTGCTGTTAAAAGAAGATAGGATCGGCCAGTACAGAGGCCAGCCAGGCAGAGAAGATTCAGTGAGAGAGGCAGTAGCCCAGAAGGCACTCAGCTTCCCTACCAACTTGCTGTGTGACTCTGGTAAATCAGGGCCCCTCTATGAGCCTCGGTTTTCTTGTCTGAATGCCAGGATTTGAGTTTGGACTCATTCATGCGACAATGGACACTATGTAGGTTCTAGGCCCTGCGTTAGGTCCTGGGGATGGAGAGCACAGCTGAGACCAGGAGACAACTGAGAAAGACACAGGCTCCGCTCTCAGGGAGCCTGCAGTCTAGTAGAGAAGCTAAGATTTGTAATAATACTAGCAGGTAGTGATGGAGCACCTACTGTCTACCAGGCAGCCCCTATGACGGAGATGCTAGTGTGATCCCCATTTTACAGGTGAAGAAACTGAGACTCAGAGAGGTTCAGCAAATTGCCCAAGGTCACACCGCTAGTAAGTAGCAGAGCCCAGATAAGAGTAAAGACAAAATATTGTGGGTATCAGGAGAGAGAAGGCTTCCTGAAGGAGGTGGCTTCTGATCTGAGCCTTTGAAAGACAGGGACAATTTGAACATGCGAATACTTAAGGAAGGGGAAATAGGACATTCTGTTGACTAGACAGTCAATGGGAAATTGCTGTATGACTCAGGAAACTCAAACCGGGGCTCTGTGACAAGCTAGAGGGGTAGGATGCGAGGGAGGTGGCAGGGAGGGTCAAGAAGGAGGGGACATATGTGTCCCTATGACTGACTGTTGTTGGTGTTTGGCAGAAACCAGCAGAATACTGTAAAGCAATTATCCTTCAATAAAAATAAATAAATAAATTTAAAATAAAAAAAAAAAAGAAATTCTATTAACTGGAAGTTCCAGTAGTACTTGGCCCCTACTCTCTGCCAGAACCACCAAGCACACCCCCAGGAGAGCGGCAGAACCCAGGCCAGCTCCCTGAACAGCAGCGCTGATAGAGGAGGCAAGAAGGATGAGAGGCCGCATGAGAGGGAGGAGGCAGAAAGAAGACGAAGGCGTCCCAAACCAAGTCTTGGCCGAGTTCCTGGAAATGGGGCGAAGGGGAAGCCAGAGGGCAGCGGGGCAGTTGCCAGCAGATCAGGGAGGAGGGCGCATGGCACACGCTGGGGAGGGGAAGGCCGTCGCCCCAGCACTCTGAGAATTAAATCCCCAGTGGTGACCCGTGCACTCTCGGAACACTGTGCAGACATAAACCACAGTGCTGGGGAGGATATTTATTGACGTGGGAAGAATGTTCACGTATATTTCAAGTGAAAAGGCAGGTTGCAAAATAATATGTATGCTACGATGCCATTCTTGCAGGAAGAAAAATATCTTTATATAAGTCTGGAAGGATATACACCCAAAACTTCAACAGCGGTTATCTCTGGGCAGTAGACTGTGGATGACTTTTATCTTCTTTACATGTACCTATATCTTCTAATTCTTCTACAATAGCATGCATTATCAGTGCAGTTTTTTAAGTTTGTTTTTTTAGTGCAGTAAACACATTGAGGATTTTGGCAGGGTGGTGTAGGCAGGAGAAGAAATGGGCCAGCCACCTAGGTACAATGGTGGGAGAGGATGGCAGGGCTTCACCAGGATGGGGATGAGGTGGGGATGGGGTAGGGTCAGGTGGGGAGGAAGACTGTATTTCCTGAACAGGACAAGGGACTTTTTCTTTTTAGCTTTTTTTTAAATTTTTTGGCCATGCTATGTGGCATGCGGGATCTTAGTTCCCTGACCAAGGATCAAACCTGTGCCCCCTGCAGTAGAAGTGCAAAGTCTTAACCATTGGACTCCCAGGGAAGTCCTCAAAGGACTTATTAAGAGACTAGCTCATGGGGCCCAGCCTCCTCCATCTTCTGCCTCCCAGTCTCCTCAGAGCCCAGAGGTCTTCCCAGGCCCTGGAAGTGAAGGGTCCAGTCTGGAAGCCCACAGCCTTCTGATAGAGGACAGAGTGGAGGGGGTGGGTCAGCTGGGGGTCCCGGGAGAGATGCGAATTTGGAAGGCCAAGCTAATTTAGCCTTTTGGAGGAGAAGGGGACGACAGAGGATGAGATGGTCGGATGGCATCGCCGACTCAATGGACATGAGTTTGAGCAAGGTCTGGGAGATGGCGAAGGACAGAGGATCCTGGCGTGCTGCAGTCCATGGGGTCGCAAAGAGTCGGACACAAGTGAGCAGCTGAACAACAACAACAAAGCTAGTTTTGAGAGAAAGCCGCGCCTCAGAGACAGAAGGGCACCTGGCGTGGAACAGGGGCCCAGTGTGATGGCAGAGACGGCCTGGAAGGTTAATTTGGGTGACCACCAAGGGCAGGACTCGCCAGGGAGGGAAGCCCTGGGAAGCTCTCGATCTGACGGGAAGTTTAATGAGCTCCAGGCTAGGGAGGGAACAGAGGGTGAGCCTTCTCAGCTCTTCTCTGAGAGCAAGATAGGAAAGACTGAGCAGAAGCCACGGTAGTGACAGCCTGCATCTAGTGTCTGTTACTTTCTTTACCCGCTTCTGTTTCCTCTGATATAAGTGTGTGTGCATGCTAAGTCCTTTCAGTCATGTCTGACTCTGTGCGACCCCATGGACTGCAGCCCTCCAGGGTCCTCTGTCCGTGGGGTTCTCCAGGCAAGAACACTGGGGTGGGTTGCCATTTCCTCCTCCGGGGAATCTTCCCGACCCAGGGATCGAACCCACATCGCTTATGTCTCTTGCATTGGCAGGTGGATTCTTTACCACTAGTTCCACCTGGCAGTAAAACCCTAAAAACAGCTGGGACTCTCCTGGACGGCATAAGCAGAACTTCTAAAATACCCATAGGTTATCTTTAACGGTAGTGAGCTTCCTGTCCCTGGAGGTATTCAAAGAGAAATCAGGCCACCATCCTGGCCTGCTCACAAGAGTGATACATCAGAAAGACAGTCAGACCCCTGCTGTGCCTCTCATTCCCAACATTGTCTAAGTCCGTGAAAATGGGGTTTTAGGCAGCAGTGGCCGGAAAGAAGGTGCCAGGAGAAAGAAACCTGCCCACCCCCATCCGCACTGGCCTCATCCGCGCAGGGTCAGGGGCAGACTGCACGCCTGGCACCCCTCCCCTGCTTCAGTCAGAGGGGTGGTCTGGTCTGCCTTGGGCATATGCTCTTCACGTTCGGGGCCAGGAGGAAAGAAAACATGCCCAGTGTAAAGGGAAGGGGAGTTCACAAGGCCACAGGGAACTTTGCAAATTGAAATATCAGCCTCGTTCTAACATTAGTCTTGCGGCGAGTGCACTGAGGTGAAAGCACGGACCCCCGAGAGCCTTTAGTGTGGCCCGGAATAAGAGGAAACATCAGCACCATTACTGGTTGTGGATACAGAAGGATCGGCAAAGCGAAAAAGCTATGGACACGTGGTAGGTCATGCAAAGTGAACGGATACTAATGTAGCCACCCTGTTTACCACTCACAGGCAGCCAGATAGAATAACCTCTGCATTGGTTGTGAGACGGGGAGGACTGATAGAGAGGCTGACTTGAGTTTGCTGGAAGGAAGAACCCCCCAGTTAATTAGGGTGGCCCAGCAGCCGGGCCTGTCGCTCAGGGAGGCTAGGAGGCCCCTGCCCTGATATACTCGAGCAGAGGCTGTCCGTGATGGGGGGCTGGCTGGGTCCCTTCCGCTCACCCCCCAGATCCCCTCTCATCCTCACCCTGCCCTCGGCCCAGCGTGGACTCCATCCCAGCCTGACCCTCCGCCTGGTTTCTGGATGATTCAAGGGCATTTCATTTCTTGCGCACTTCATTTCTGTTGTTATTACACTGTGTTTTATAATGAAATAAGTATACCACTCACCACAGTGCAGAATCAGTGGGAGCCCTGAGCTCGTTTTCCCACAACTGGACGGTCCCATCTGGGAGGTGATGAGAGACAGTGACGCTGAAGTGTGTCGCTTACGTCCAGTCTTCTCAGTCATCTCGTTTTGGTTGCAGGAAACCCTTCTTCACAAAGATAGGACATGGGAAATGGAAGAAGTCTTTTCAGTGCTTTTGTGGTGATCTCAGGATATTCTGCCTTGACTTTCATCCAGAATGTAAGGAGAACTGAAGTTGTCTCAAACATACTTTGAAGGCCCCCATCATTTGCCATCTCAAGCAGCTGATCCTCTTCTAGCACAGAAGGATTCATCTGGTTTATTCAGTCTGGCCAGTGGGAGCCGTGGCAGGACACAGGAGAGGGGAGAGGTCCTTGTTCCCCACACGCCTTCCCTGCAGGGCCACCGTGGGCCTCAGGACCTTGAGACTGAAGGTCTCAGCCCCCCTGGTGGAGCACTCTGCACCACACACAGGCTGCCTCTAGCTTCCGGCTTGCACTCCCTTCTCCCCATGTTGCAGCCCAAGGAGGGCCATAGACAGCCCTGAGGGGCTGCACTGCCCCCGTGGCTTCCCTACGCCCTGCCCGACCTTTGTAAATTGCACGTTTATTAAAACCTTCCTTTATTAAAACGTTATCCTAATGTGAGTATGCCATCTGTTTCTGCTACGATCCTGGTTGATACATGGGGGCTCCCCATCAGAGAACAAAACTAAACTCTATGGCCTCTCCGCAGCGTACAATTAATTCAGCAGTACTATGAAATGTGAGGCAGATTCACTTTGTCATAGGCCTTATTTCATTACAGTACTAAACTTTATGTTATCAGCCATTACCAAATGTAACTTGTGGCTTGTGTGTGTACATGCTAAGTCACTTCAGTTGCGTCCATCTCTTTTCGACCCTATGGACTAGTAGCCCACCAAGCTCCTCTGTCCATGGGATTCTCCAGGCAAGACTGCTGGAGGGGATTGCCATGCCCTCCTCCAGGGGATCTTCCCTACCACGGGATTGAACCCACATCTCGAACGTCTCCTGCATTGGCAGGCGAGTTCTTTACCGCTAGCACCATCTGGGAAGCCCAGTGTGTGGTTTACAACTTCCAAAACCACTGCTGCTCACAGCCACTGTCTACAGACCGGAAACCGAGGTCTCTCAGAATCTTACCCAAGGTCACAGCCAAACACAGGAAGCCGGGAACCTCAGGATCCCAGCCCATGGTGCCTTCCCCGAGCAGAGCAATCCAATGGGCCCAGGCCATCCTTCCTTGACCCCCTCCCACCACTGAGGCAGCTGCCCCTTCTCTCCCTTTTCTCCCCAATCCCCTCCCCTCCCCGTTCCCTGGTGGGAGAGGCCGTTGGGAAAATGATGAGGATTTTATAGCATTCCGTGGTAAGCACTTAATAACTCTCCAGGCTATAGATCTGTGCTTCGAATGGGCTGGGGATAATTCACAGTAAAATATGACTTTTCATTTATCACATTGACGTGTAATAAATACTTCCCAGTGAAGCTTGGGCGCAAAAGGGGGTGGGGTGAAAGACCTTAGATGAGGCTCCATGACTGGACTTTGGGGTTCTGGTCCATGGCAGGGGCACCCAGAGGACCAGAACCCTGGAACCGGGAAATTCCTTAGGGATTACCAGCCAGTGAGGCACCACAGCGCCCCCACCAGCCTCACCACCATTGCTGGGAAATCAAGCACCTCCCTCCTGGAGCCAAACTCCCCCCAGAAGCCAGCGGGGCCTGAAACCAACAGCCCAAGCAGCTGCCTGCTCCTCCACTCTCACATCTGGTTCTGACCTGTCTCAAGAGTTTCTCATCTCCCTCCCCTTCCCCTGCCCCCTTTCCATCCCACTGTCACTATCCTAATACCTGGACATCTAGCTTGTTTCCCAGTTTCTCACAATTAGATAGTAATCATACTGCTGCTGCTGCTGCTGCTAAGTTGCTTCAGTCATGTCTGACTCTGTGCAACCCCATAGACGGCAGCCCACCAGGCTCCCCCATCCCTGGGATTCTCCAGACAAGAACACTGGAGTGGGTTGCCATTTCCTTCTCCAATGCACGAAAGTGAAAAGTGAAAGTGAAGTCTCAGTCGTGTCCAACTCCCAGCGACCCCATGGACTGCAGCCCACCAGGCTCCTCCGTCCATGGGATTTTCCAGGCAAGAGTACTGGGGTGGGGTACTAGCTGCCATTTATTCTGCATCGCCTATGAGTCAAGAGCACTGGCTCATTTCATTCTCAAAACCCCTCATGACACTATCACCACCCCCAGCTCTCAGGGGAGGGCGGTGACGCTCAGAGGGCTGAGTGTCTTGCCCAAGGTCATGCTGTGACCCATCTGACTACAAGTCCCACTGTCTCCATGGCCACGGGTCTTAGGTCAAGCTCCCCTGAAGCAGATCCTAGAATAAGGATCTGAGGACAAGACATTTATGTAGGAGGTGAGCCCAGGAAGTACCAGTAGGAAGATGGAGCTGAGAAAAGGGGGAGGAAAGTAGCCAATACAGAATGTGCTATGAGCAGGTTATTAGCACAGAAGATGACTGGGGGGCTCTGGGAACAAAGTAGAGCACACCTCAGGATAACCCCACCCCGTGAGCGAGGAGCCATTTGTACCTACCTGACTTCTCTGTGTAATTAGAGATGTGTGTTCACTGCCCCTGCTGAGATGGCTAAGCAGATTCCAGGAGCCAGAGAAAGCCCTGGGGCAGAGCCCCGGGTTGCATGCTGGCAGTTGGCAGCCACGGGGTCCCCGTGCGTGAAAATAGTGGGTGCAAGGGGCCGTGGGCAGAGCATCAGCAGCAGCACCTCTCTGCTCAGACCCTAACCTGGACTGCTGTCCCTGTTTGCCTGGACAAGCACAGGAGTCACCTAACTGTTCTCCTGGGCTTGGTCTTACCCCACCTGACATGTGCCCCAGCCCCAGACAATAGGCACATTCCACCTTAGTCCACATAGCAAAGAGTTGGTTGGACAGTCCGGGAGGTAGGGGGAGAGAGGGAAGGTGGGGGCGGGGGGTGGTTCTTGACCACACGAAGGCAATGACAGGGTCTGAACTATCTTTGAATCCTCACTCAGTGCCTAAGGCGGGATGTGGTGCCCATCAGGCACTCAATGAATTTTGTTGTTGCTCAGTTACTAAGTTGCATCTGGCTCTTTTCGATCCCATTAATGGCAGCATGACAGGCTCCTCTGTCCTCCACTATCTCCTGGCATTTGCTGAAATTCATATCCATTGAGTCAATGATGCTATCTAACCATCTCATCCTCTGCCGGCTCCTTCTCTTGCCCTCAATCTTTCCCAGGGTCTTTTCCAATGGGTTGGCTCTTCGCATCAGGTGGCCAAAGTATTGGAGCTTCAGCATTAGTCCTTCCACTGAATATTCAGGACTGATTTCCTTTAGGATTGACTGGTTTCATCTCTTTGCAGTCCAAGGGACTCTCAAGGGTCTTCTCCAGCACCACAATTTGAGAGCATCAATTATTTGGTGCTCAGCTTTCTTTATGGTCCAACTCTTACATCCATACATGACTACTGGAAAAACCATAGCTTTGACTATACAGATCTTTGTCAACAAAATGATGTCTCTACTTTTTAATATGCTGTCTAAGTTTGTCATAGCTTTTCTTCCAAGGAGCAAGCTTAATTTCATGGCTGAAGTCACTGTCCTTACTGATTTTGTAGCCCAAATAAAATCTTATCACTGCTTCAACTTTTTCCCCTTCTATTTGCCAGAAGTGATGGGACTGGATTTCATGATCTTAATTTTTTTTAATATTGAGTTTCAAGCCAACTTTTTCACTTTCCTCTTTCAACTTCATCAGGAGGCTCTTTAGTTCCTCTTTACTTTCTGCCATTAGAGTGGTATTATCTGCATATCTAAGGTTGTTGATATTTCTCCTGGCAATCTTGATTCCAGCTTGTGATTCATCCAGCCTGGTATTTTGCATGATGTACTCTGCATATAAGTTAAATAAGCAGGCTGACAATATATAGCCTTGTCATACTCCTTTCCCAATTTTGAACCAGTCAGTTGTTCCACGTCCTGTTCTAACTGTTGCTTCTTGACCCTCAGATAGGTTTCTCAGCGAACTTTGCTGCATTTTAAGTAAATCCTCCCAGGCATGCTTTACAGTGAGGGGAGCTAGCTTCTCTAGTAGCCCCTCTGCACCACTCCTACTGAAGAACTGATCAGTCCCCTTTGCTCTGTCCAGTTCAGGCTACTACCCCAGCCTCCAGTGCGTGACTGCTTCTTTGGGAGACTGAGTCTCAGCCATGTCTTAGTGTATGTGTGTAACACACACACATGCGCACACACACACACACACACTCTGCTCAGAGCTGAGCCTAGAGCCTGACTCAATCAAGCTTACTATGTGTAGGTCAAATGCATATCTAAGTGACTAAGTTACCGAACCCATTCAGAGTGGTGCCATGATTCCAGCTTGGGAAATTCTTTGGACCAGGGCAGCATGTGGCCGCTGGTCCAGGGCAAGGACAAGGAGGGATCACAGATGTATCCATGATGGTGAGAGGCTGTGAGATGCCCACACACCGTGACCACCAGGGGCGCTCTTTCCTCCTCTTGGAGTTCTGACCTGGTGGGTGTCCAAGCATGGAGACAGGGAACTGAAACAATGATGACTGCCCCGGGACCAACAGTTGGCTCTGACTGTACTGCATCAGTGCAGAGGGCCAGGGCTCTGGGATGCCATTCAAGTTATTTTCCACCTGGAAAGCTGACTTTCCTAACAAAGCTCCATGATTTGATAGGAAAGGTCACTAGGGGACACATGTCTCTCAGATCACATCCTTGCTCGACTATGTAACCCAGTGCAAGTGATAATTTTGCTAAGCCTCTGTTTTTTTAGTCTGTAAAGTGGATGAAATCATTTATGCTGCACAAAGTGGCTGACAGAGAATAGCTAACTCAGGCAAAGTTCTCAGCTCAGTGACCAACACCTAGCAAGCACGTGTTTTTCTCCTCACTGTTCGCCTGACCTGGAGAGTCAAAAGCAACTTGACACCAAGACCCCATTCAAAGATCGTATGGAATGTCCCCAAGAGCCCCAGCAAGAGGAAATCTTGGGACTCATAGAAGGGGTGCCTGAGCATCCTGACTCTCAAAAAACTTCTGAAATGATCATCTCTGTCCATTCTGCTGCAGCTTTCTACCCTCCACAGCCTTCCCAGCCCCAGGTCAGAAGAGGGACCAGATGAATCCTATCACCAATATTCTTAAACTCCACAAATTCAGGAATTCCCTCAGGTCCTGGGTGATCTGCACAACCTCACTGTCCTTACAGGGCAGAGTGTATGTGAACCTATTTTTCGATGAGAAAGCTGAAGCTCCAAGGAGATGACAGATTTCTAAAAGCTCTTCAGTAGATATATGGGGAGAGTGGGGAGCTGGGTCTTGGTGAAACAGGAGGGAAGGGGGTAAAACTGGCCACCTCAAATTGGGACTTAAACCCTTGTGCCAGGACTTGAACCCAGCCAAACCCATGGTCTTCCAACTGAGATCACACACCTGGTTTCAGGACCTAACAAAGCTCAGGTTTTTGATGTCTCATTGCAGAAAGACTTCAGTGAGAGACAAAGTGGTAGGTTAAGACGCGGATTTATTTAGAGAGAAACACTCCACAGAGTGTGGCCTCGAGATGTGGTGTAGTTAGCTTTTATGAGCTGGGTAATTTCACAGGCTAGTGAGTGGGAGGATTATTCCAACTATTTTGGGGAGGGGTGGGGATTTCCAGAAATTGGGCCACAACCCACTTTTTGGTCTTGATGGTTAGCTTGGAACTGTCAAGGCACCTGTGGGTGTGCCATTTAGCTTGCTGATGTGTTACAGTGAGCATATACTGAGGTTCAAGGTCTAGTGGAAGTCGACTTGTCCACCATCCTGGACCTATTTGGCTCTAATCAGTTTATGTCATGTCCTTCAGTTCAGTTCAGTCGCTAAGTCATGTCCGACTCTTTGTGATCCCATGGACTGTAGCACGCCAGGCTTCCCTGTCCTTCACCAACTCCTGGAGCTTGCTCAAACTCATGTCCATTGAGTCAGTGATGCCATCCAACCATCTCATCCTCTGCCGTCCCCTTCTCCTCCTGCCTTCAATCTTTCCTTGGGCTGTGTTATTCTTTCAGAAGTTGCGCCCTGCTCTCTTCCCTCCTCTTGCTGCTGCTGCTGCTGCTAAGTCGCTTCAGTTGTGTCCGACTCTGTGTGACCCCAGAGACGGCAGCCCACCAGGCTCTGCTGTCCCTGGGATTCTCCAGGCAAGAATACTGAAGTGGGTTGCCATTTCCTTCTCCAGTGCATGAAAGTGAAAGGTGAAAGTGAAGTTGCTCAGTTGTGTCCGACTCTTTGCAACCCCATGGACTGCAGCCTACCAGGCTCCTCCGTCCGTGGGATTTTCCAGGCAAGAGTACTGGAGTGGGTTGCCATTGCCTTAAATCTTTCTATGATGAGACATCAAGAACCAGAGCTTAAGTCCTGAGACCAGGTGTGTGATTGCAATTGAAAGAATTCAAGTCCCAATCTGAGTTGTCTTGTTTCAATGGGACCGCCTCCCCTGACCCAACCCATGGGCCATTCTGCCCCTAACACAGCTGGATAAGATAAGAGTGTTTATACCCAAATGAGGCAAGTGAACAGAAACTTGCCTCCAGCAGCCAGAGATGCCTCCCAACACCTGCTTCCCACTCTAAATTTGAAGCAAAGAGCAGTAAACAATTTGTGGCATTTCTTGCCTGTCGAAGTAGATTTCTTGCTTACAGAGGATATATGGGTTTCTGAATAATTAAGTACGACACTCAGCTTCCAGGGCCCAAAACTCCAAAGGCACAGCGAAGCTGAGGCAGAAATTTTCCATCAGCAACTGAGCCAGAGAGTTTGAGAAGTTTACTCCTCCCGTCTGAGGACCAGACAGACCTAGACTCCACCTGGGAACAAGAAGCCCAGGCTGGAAGGGGTCTCAGGGACGATCTAGGCCCAGCACCTCATTTCCAGGCAAGAGAACAGAGGAGGACTCACCTAGAGTCGCCTGAAGCCCTGGGGAAACGGTAAAGGGCTGAGATAGGGGTCCACACGTCAGGATTCAAAGTCAGCTCTACTTCTTCCTAGCTGTGTCATCCTGGGCAACCAGCTCTACCTCTCTGAGTCTTGGGTTTTCTCTTCTGTCAAGTAAGAATAGAACGTTACACGCGTTGGGCTATGTGTGAAGGCTATGACTGTGTGCTCCCACTGCAGAGTGCCCCGGTTCAATCACTCCCTGGTCGGGGAACTAGATCCCACAATGAAGAGTTCACATGCCACAACCAAGACCTGGCACAGTCACATAAGTATACATGTGCATATGTATCCTTTTAAAAATGAAAAAACTTTACACGTGTTGATAACTCCCATTCTATAAGTGAGGGGGGAAAGGATGTGATTAAAGTGGAAACTACTGTTAAATTGTAAAGAGGTTTGCAAAGATGGGCTTCGGAAGTCAGACCTCGTGCCTCTGGGTTCTAGCACGGTAGTCTCTTCTCTCCCCACTTCATCCTTATCCTCCCACCTCTGCTGCCTCCAAGGAAAGACCAAAGGACCCATTCAAGCAGTGACAGGAAAACAAGACTGAGTTAGAACCAAAGTGCCACCTTCAGAAGAGCAGCAGCACTTGACAGAGAGGCAGCTCCTGGAAGAAGCAGATGCGAGACCAGCACTCACCTCTCAGGCCGCTCACCTCTCAGGGCTGTGAGGATAAGCAGTCATCATTGCCAGCGTTTGCTGCCTGCCTACTGTGTGCCAGCGCCAGGCTGAGCCCTTTATGTACGCTGGCACATTCAGTACTGACAACAGCTCTATGGTATAAGGTACTATAGTCCCACATGTTACAGGACTGAGGTCAGAGAGGTTAAGAAATTGGCCTGAGGTCACACAGCTAGTAAGTGGTAGAGCCAAGTTTCAAGCAGAATGGTCTGCCTCTGAGCCTCGGAAGGATCCTCATAAGCCCTCTGCTTTACTGTCTCCTCAGAGCAGTAAAGGAGATCTCTCTGAACCCCAGGGACTATATGCAGTTCAAAGACAGTAGAGAAGGCTGTGTGAGTATCCACAGTCATAATTTACAGGAGGAGGTAAAAACCTCCTCTCACCCCTGCTCCTGTCTAGAAATGGAAAAGGGCAAGGAAAGAAGAGGAAGAAAGAAGTTGAATAACTTTTCTGTTTCAGCCTCGCAGGACCGTAAGTGCAGCTGCATAAATCTTGCCGGGGCCAGGGAAATGGAATAAGACAGAGGGAGGGTGGGATCCCATTCGTCACAGCCCCCTGCATGTAATAAATGCTCCCTATTGAAGCGCAGTGAGTTAGCACCCTTCTCCACACACATTTGCCCTGGGAAAAACGTCTTCACTCCAGTGGGCGTCCCCCCATCCAAAGGTCACTGAAAGACCCCCAGGAAATGGTGGTTAGATAGGAATTTCAGGGGTCGAGGCAGGACCCCACCAGGGGCTCAAGTCACAACTTGTTATTATTGAGGCACTAAGTCGTGTCCAACTCTTTCATGATCCCATGGACTGTAGCCCACCAGGCTCCTCTGTCCATTTCCCAGTCAAGAATACTGGAGTGGTTGCCATTTCCTTCTCCAGGGAATCTTCCAGACCCAAGGATCACGCGTCTCCTGCACTGGCAAGCATGGTCTTCACCACCGGGCCAGCAGGGAAGTCCCCAGTCACAACTGCCCCTCCCCAAAAGCAGGCAGGGCAGCTTCCCACAATCTCTGTCCAAGCCTCAAGCCTCTCCGGTGAGGCCACACCCACCCCAGGGCGCGGGCTGCGGGGAAGGGCCTCCTGCAGCCACAGGATCCGACTTGAACTCAGAAGAACCGTGGGAATGAACGTGTTCTCATCCAACAAGCCCACTGACACACAGAGAAATGGAGGCCTGAAGAGCCATCAGCCTCATTCGAATAAAGCCGGGATGAGAAGTGGTTCTCCTGGTTTCTGATCCAGGGTTCTCCCACTCACCATAGCTGTAGCCTCCAGGCTGAGTTATGTAGCTGTCCCTTGGATTCCCCACTGTGTACGTGAGCCCTGGAGCTGGAAGCTGAGGTGCTACAGGGCCTGCCAATCACCAATAGGTCCTCCACACCACGGCTTAAGAGCAGAGGTCAAGAATGGCAGCCCGGCACAGCAGCATCGATGCAGAATGTTGGTACCAAACAGACCTGGCTTCACATCCTAGCCTGGCCATTATGTTAGTTATCTATTGTGCTGTGCAATAAGTACTCCAAAACCTAAGAGCTTGAAACAGGACATATTCATTGTCTCACATTTTGTGCAAGTCAGGAGTCTGGGTCCAGATTATCTGATCATCTACAAGCCATGGTTTCCCACAGGCTCCAGTTAAGATGTCAGTCTGGGGCTTCCCTCATAGCTCAGTCAGTAAAGAGTCTGCCTGCAATGCAGGAGACCCAGTTTCAGTTCCTGGGTCAGGAAGATCCCCTTGGGAAGAAAATGGCAACCCACTCCAGTATTCTTGCCTGGAGAATCCCATGGACAAAGGAGCCTAGTAGGCTATGATCCATGGGTTTACAAAAGTCAGACACGACATAGCAACTAAACCACCACCAGAGCCTATAGTCTTATCTGATGGTTTGAACTGGGGAAGAGTTGACTTTCAAGCTCCTCACATGGCTGAGTTTCTTACAGGCTATTGCACTGAGGGCCTCCACTTCTTGCTTCATGGGCCTCTTCCACCTGGCATCTTGCTTCATTAGAGTGTACAAGCCAGAAGACAACAAATAGAGTCTGCTAGCAAGAAAAGCAATTTCCCTGGTGGCTGTGCATAAAGAACCACCTGACAATGCAGGAAATCAAATGCGGGCTTGATCCCTGGATTGGGAAGATCCCCTGGAGAAGGAAATGGTGATCCACTCCAGTATTCCTGGCTGGGAAATCCCATGGACAGAGGAGCCACGTGGCCTACAGTCCATGAGGTCGCAAAGAGCTGGACACGAGTTAGCAACTAAACAGTGAGCAAGAAGGAAATCACAAACTTTGGTAAGCAAATCATAAAAGTGACAGCCCATTACCCTTGCCATATATTCTCTCTCTCTGTCTCTTTGACCACACTGAGTCTTTGCTGCCGCCGCATGCAGGCTTTCTCAAGTTGCGGCGGGTGGGGGCTACTCTCTGTTGCAGTGCATGGGTTTCTCATTGCAGCGGCTTCTCTTACTGTGGGGCAGGGGCTCTAGGTGTGTGGGCTTCAGCAGGTGTGGTGCACAGGCTCAGTTGCTCTGTGGCATGTGGAATCCCCCCGGACCAGGGATCAGATCCATGTCCCCTGCGTTGGCAGGTGGACTCCCAACCACCAGGGAAGTCCTTGCCTTGTTCTCTTTATTAGAATCAAGTCACTTGGTCCAGCCCACTCTAAAGGGGAGAGAATTACACAAGGGTGTGAATACCAGGAAGTAAAAATCGCTGAAGACTGTCTTATAAGTCTACCTACCATAGCCTTTGCCAGTCGTGTGTCCTCAGCCACATTTCTTAACCTCTCTTGAGTGTCAGTTTCCTCCTCTACAACCTTAAGGATGAGGGTGCTGTGATCAACATCAAGCATACAGAAGGTGCTGAAGAATCGGTGGTTATTAACTCTTCTAAGTGCTGTTGATAGACTGGGAGGCCAGGAGAGACAAGTCAGGCTGATGAGCAGCCAGGCACACCCAAGGAAATAGGTAGACCTAGACACAGGGCAGAGACAGTGGACAAGGTACATGGACCTTCCCAATCTGGGCAGGGGAGGGAGGATTTGTTAATGAAGTAGAGGAAATCATTTACTTCATTGGATTCCAGCAGCAGTGTAACAGGGAGAGTCCGGGCATAGAATAAGTGCAGAGCCTGCAGATGTTGGACTAGGATCCTTGAGAGTGAGCCACACAGAGCTCCCATTCACATCACAGCTTCAGGAGGCAGGCTGGAGGCCCAGAGAGCTGGTCTCCTCTAAGAAGATCTGAAGGGAACCAGCACTGAGTCCAGCACTGGCCAGCTGGCTGCTCATACAGGACATCCGCCAGTCAGATGTCTGCAAGTCAGGGGAGCTTGCACATACCACCAGCCAGTGCTGCGTGAAAGGCAATACCTGGGGAGAGCAAGGACTTCCTTGAAGAGCTCTGCTTCATGCTGTTAGAACAACTGTCTACAAAAACTGCAGCCAGTTGCTATAGGCTGTGAGCCACAGAGAAGGAAAAGAATAGAATCCAGGAGTACCCAAGCTGAAATGACTTCAGAGGATCACAGATGGGCAACAGGGAGCCATGAACCCTCTGAAATTATTTACCAAACTGTATGTGTGGCCACGGATTTTGTGCAGGGAGAACAATCTGTTTACCATCCCAAACAGATTCGAAGCACAGATCTTGTCCAACTCTCGCATTTTTACAGATAGAGACTGGGGCCCAGGTGATAGCAGGGACCCCCACCCACCCATCCACCCCCCGGCCAGGACATATAGTTATCTAGCAGGCGAGCCAAGGTGAGGACCCAGGCCAGCCTGTTTTCCACGTTTCTTGGGCAGGCTCAAAGTCCACCCTTTACTTGCAGAAGCTGAGGATCGGCGTCCTAATAAGGCCGCGACGTCTCTGAATGATGTTTAATTATTTTGCAAGAGAATTGCTTTAATGGGTTGCAGGAAACTTAAAGGATTTTTAATAAAATCTCACAAGCTCTGGGGGCTCCAGTCCCCTCCCACTGCTCCCCTTTGTTATTTCTCCTGATCCCATGAAGATATCACATTTGTCACTGTTTCATTAGGAGTCACGGTGCCCCATGTTATTTATGAGCTTGCTATTTATTGAAAATTGTATTTTTGAGGGGGAAGAAGGGGGGGATGAAGTTTATCACAGAGAAGCCTTGGCAAGAAAATTAGTAACATTTCAAAGTCCCCAAATCCCTGCTCCTAAAAATTGAATGTGTTCAGTCCCCAGATGTCAAAGCATAACTTCAAGTCCTTTTCCAGGTGGGGCCTGTCACAAAGTCCCTTGATACCTTGATGATCCTTAGAAAAAGAGGAAAGCTTTTATAATCTCCTCCTTCATCTGACCCGTGTCTATCTTCCTCAGCACAAAACAAAAAATACCTCCCCAAACTGTTTTATTCCAAATACTATATGCACGAGGTTAAATACAGCATCCTGCTAAACTGCTTCCTACTTCCAGATCTGTTCCCCTAAGGCAGCCATGTCTAACTTTTTAAAATGTCTCTTCTTATATTTATCTTCATTTTTCTAAATAATATGCTTCTGCTGATATTTCTTGATGCATCAATTTTAGACACAATCTATTGACTTCCTACTGTAACAGACAAGGATTTATCTGTCTTGCACCACCTCCACCCCCTCCCACCATGTCTCTATTTTTAGTTCTTCCATTGGCTACCTCTGTGATCTTCTACCCTCTAGAGTTGCACTTTGCAAAAGAGAATCTGCACTTTGTAAAAATAGGATATCAATACTCCCATACCCTTCCCTTCACCTCACTTCTCCCACGTATACCTCCTAACTTCTGTCATCCATACTTTTACTTTTATG
Source organism: Bubalus kerabau (assembly GCF_029407905.1). Classification (NCBI taxonomy): domain Eukaryota; kingdom Metazoa; phylum Chordata; class Mammalia; order Artiodactyla; family Bovidae; genus Bubalus; species Bubalus kerabau. The sequence continues at coordinate 49,221,655 of NC_073627.1, forward strand.
TTGGTAAAGTTGATAATATTTACACTTATTCTACAACCGGATTGGAGCTTCTCTGATGGCTCAGCAGGTAAAGAATCTGCCTGCAATGCAGGAGACACAGGCGATGCAGGTTCAACCCCTGGGTGGGAAGATCCCTTGAAGGAGGAAATAGCAACCCACTCCAGTATTCTTGCCTGAGAAATCCCATGGACAGAGGAGACTGGCGGGCTATAGTTCAAGGGGTCGCAAAGAGTTGAACACGACTGAGCAACTAAGCACACAACCGGATTAAGCCTTTTGGATTAATTCTAAGAATGGAGGGACTTCCCTGGTGGTCCAGCAGATAAAACTGCACTCTCAGTGCAAGGGGCCTGGGTTCAATCCCTAGTCAGGGAACTAGATCCCAACATTCCACAACTGAAAATTCTCATGCCACAGCTAAAGACCTCTCATGCCACTACAAAGACATCACTAAAACTTGGCACAGTCAACTAAATAAATAAATATTTTAAAAAAAAAAGAATTGAAAATCATTAGGCACATTATTATGCCTAAATAAAGACTATTCACTGCAGAGCTAAGTAGTGTACTGTGTATAATTTCAGTTCTCTTTCAGGTAAAACTGTGTGTGTGTGTGTGTGTGTGTGTGTATTTTCACGTTGCCTTTCTTTATTCTTTTGCCCTACTTGTCTTTATTACATTCCCAGCTCTTTTAGAAGTCTTAATAATGCGGGTTCTATCTGGTGCCCCTTGTCATCGGAGACCACCACTGCCCCTGCCTGCTGGGGCTCTTGGTCCTCTTGCTTCAGTCTGGACTGGTTGCTCTCCAGGCCTGTGCACAGCTCTTACCCTGGAGCTTATCCTTGCTCTTCTGAATTCTATCTATGGCTTCTTGCCTTCCTGGTCTTCCCCTTCTCCTGGATTACTCCTTCATTTATTGTAATGCATCCTCAAGTTGCTTTCTTAAAAAGGATTCACAGGGGATAAATTGAATGAATCCTTACAATTTGCACAATTGTCTTGGCTGGATACAGAAATCCTAGATTGCAAATCTTTTTTTTTTTTCTTTCCCGAATTTTAAAGGTATCCGGTGTTGCTAATGAGAGTTTGATGCTAGCCTGATTCTCGTTGCTTTGTAAGGGACCTGATTCCCCTCTTGGAAATCTCTAGAATATTTCTTTCTCCTCTTGTCCTTCTGACTCAGAGTGATTTGCAAAATTAGCGTGGACTTTTTTCTTTTATTGTGTTGAGGACTCAATGGATCGCTTTTTATTTTAAGTTGGAATTTACGTGTAGTTTTGTAACTTACATATTGTAAACTACAGAAATATATTTCAAAATACAAACATTTCCAGTACCCAAGGAGTTCATTCATGCCTTCTCCTGTCTGATAGGTTTCCATAAGTAGCCCCTATTCTCTCCTCCTATTGGCATGGACTAGTTTTGTCAGTTTCATATGAATAAATTTTTCAGTATGTATCCTTCTATGCCTGGCCTATTTTGCTTAACAATATGTCTCTGACATTCATCCCTGTTGTTCCATGTAGAGTTTATTGACTCTTTTTCACTGATGCAGAATATTCCATTGTACATATACCACATTTTATAGGAATGGCAATAGACCTTTGAATTATCCCCAGTTTTGAGCTAGTATAAACAATGTTTCTGGGACGTTCTTGTGTATGTTTTTTTTAGTGGAAATAAGTATTCACGTCCCTTCAGTCTATATTTAGAAGTAGAACTGTTGGATCACTGGGTAGTCATACAATTTAATTTTTGTAGGTGCTACCAAACAGCTTTTCAAAGAGTTTGTACAAATTTAAACTATCAGCAGCAATGACTGAGAGTTCCAGTCACTCCTCATTCTCACCAGGACCTTCAGACCTTTTATTTTTGCCATACAGGTAGGGGGGGTATAATAGTATTTTATTGTGGTTTTAGTTAGCATTTCAGATGACCAATAATATTGAGCAGCTTTAAGTATATTTATTGACCATTTTGTGCTTCTTTTATTGATGTTTTATATATTGACTTATTTTGTAAATCTTTTGCTCATTCTTACAGTTTCTTACTTTATGAGTTTGTAGGATTTCTATATATGCTATAGAGGTACCTTCTGTGTTGGGTATATGTGCTACAAATATTGCTCCAAGTCTTTGGCTTGTCTTTTTCACTCAACAGCATCTCTACTGAAGAGAAGTTCTTAATTCTAATAGGGCCTAAATTTTGTGATTTTTCTTTTATAGTTAGTGGGTTTTGTATTCTATCTGAGAAATCTTTGCCCATCCCAAAGACATGAAGCTATTCTTCTGAGGGTTTCCCCCCCACCCCCTAGGAACTATAGCATTTTACTTTTCACATTAAGGTCTATGATTCCTCCTGAATTAATTTTTGTATATGGTATAGGATCAGGATTAAAGTTCATTTTTTTTTGGTATGGCTATCCAACTGGTCTAGTATTCATAGGTTGTTTCAATATGTAGATTCAAGTCTTCCAGCTTTAGGAAATTATCTGGCATTATTTCTTGATAATTTTCACCCCTCTGGGTGGAGCACTATCACTCAGATGTTAGCTCTGAATTGCTCCTCTTGATCTCTTCTCTTTTCTCTTATTTTCCTCTCATTTTTTACTTTCTTCAACTTTACCTTTCAATACTTGTATTGAATTTTATCTCTACATTAATATTTTTCATTTACAACTCCTTTATCTTGTTTTCCCATTGTTCTTGTTCCACTTTTAGTCGGTACAGGAGAGCTGCCCTTCTATGTCACTTAGCAGGTCGTTCTCCCCCTCTGCAGAGCCTTCTGCACTGAAATGAGGGCGGAAACATCTGGAGTTCCAGAGAGGGACCCATATCTTCAGAAGGTACATCCCCTTTCCTCCACTACTCCTGCTTTTCACATCTTCTTTCTTCTCATTCTCTTTCTTGTCTAAGATTGGGTTCTCTGGGAAAATGAAACAGAAATTTACACACGAGAAATATATGGGAGTACCCCCAGGATCAGCCCTGAGGAGAGGGTGAAGGAAGCAGGAATGGGCAGATGAGGAGGCGAATTGCAATGCACTTTCACCAGAAGCTTCACTTGATTTCCAAAGACAGTTCTGGAGTTGGAAGGGCCCTCCGGTCATCCCACTTTGAGGAGAGGGGCAGGAGTTTTATCCTCCCCACCTTGTTGTCGGTCGTTGAATGAAGCCCACTCAGGGTGGCGTGTGTGTGTGCTTAGTCGCTTCAGTCGTATCCAACTCTTTGCGACTCTATGGACTGTAACCCACCAGGCACCTCTGTCCATGGGATTCTACTGGAGTGGGTTGCCATGCCCTCCCCCAGGGGATCTTCCCGACCCAGGGATCAAACCCACCTCTCTTATGTCTCCTTCATTTTTGGCAGGCCGGTTCTTTACCACTAGCGCCACCTGGGAAGCCCCAAGGCACCTCAGTAAGGGGATGCTAAAGGATGGAGAGTCTGGCCTGCCAGTCTCAAACTGCTTCCTTTTCCCCTGTTACTTAAGAGCAAAATAAATTCCTGACCTGTTTAAACCACTGTCTTTTGGAGTCTCTTTGTTAGAGCAGCTTGTCTGTTTTACATGTGATTTATAAAAATGCAATTATTATCATCCTCGTTATTTAACAACTAACTTCTCATTTAACATATGCTAGACACCTTTTCCGGAGAAGGCAATGGCACCACACTCCAGTACTCTTGCCTGGAAAATCCCATGGATGGAGGAGCCTGGTGGGCTGCAGTCCATGGGGTCGCTAAGGGTCAGACACAACTGAACGACTTCACTTTCACTTTTCACTTTCATGCATTGGATAAGGAAATGGCAACCCACTCCAGTGTTCTTGCCTGGAGAATCCCAGGGACGGGGGAGCCTGATGGGCTGCCGTCTATGGGGTCGCACAGAGTCGGACACAACTGAAGCAACTTGGCAGCAGCAGCAGCAGTAAAAGACAACTTACAGTTATTAGACGCGTGTTTGATGATTTAGGGGATGGTTCAATTTTGCTCTGAATTGGCTATTAGGAAGCAAGGGTTCTTCAATGCTTCATATGCATCTATGATTATGTTCTGTGATCAGATGTCTTAATAATCTAATCTAGAAAAAGGGAGACCAAAGTGAGGCTACAGCCATGGTTGGTAAAGAAGCAGCATCATTCACATTAGTCAGTATAGGAAGATGTTTGGTATTTTTGTAGTTTGGACAGTGGTCATGTTCTGCTCAGACGAGATTACAGAGTGGTCTTGTTTTGTGCCTCCCGTGGTTATGGTCATGAGTGGTCTCGTCCAGCACTCTGTGAGAAGGTTTATTTCTAATGGGCCTGGGTCTAAGTGCGGGGCCAGCTCCTGGATGTCAGAGGCTGCTTGTGTCCATCTCAGGACTGAAGGAAGCAGGAGGGACTGGACTGTGATATAGTCACAGCAAAGGCCTCAGCAGATCCCACAGTGAGTTTTGGGGCTGAGACAGCCCCTTCAGAGTTGTCCCTGCCTAAGGAAGGAGCTGAGCCCTTGTACCACCCTCCCAACAGTGAGCAGTTGTTGAGGGCAGACCACCCCGGGGAGAGGCGAGACCTCAGGTGAGGCAGCTCATTTGTGGCTGAGTTACCGCAGAGAACAACCAGCATCCACTAGACACAGTCTCTCTCTCTCTCATGCACATGTGTCCTGGGTGAAAGGAGGACCCTGAAGCTCCACGTCTGTACTAGACCTCACGCTGTGGAAATGAAGGAATCCACATGGTGCATTTCCCCCTCCGCCCCATAACTCCCTCTCACTATACCCACACCTACTGTTTGGAACCGAAGGATGGGGCAGAGCAGGGAGAGGCTGGAGGAGAAGGAGGACGAATGACAATTCTGTCCTGGACCAGAGGTGGGAGGTAGAATTAAAACCACTAAAACTACCACTTCGGTATCAAAGCCTGCTACCACAACCCCCAGCCCAGCCCTGTCTTCCCCATCCCTCCTGGGAGCAAAATAATGTAAAATATCCTTCCAAGTCGCTAATCTGCACTACAAAGAGAAAACTGGGGTGGGGAGATTCAGGCTACAGGGAAAGATTCAAATTGAAAATGCTCAGGGGGCCCCATTAATAAAAATAATAATTCCGCTCCTTACTGGGTAATCCCAGAAAAAGAAAAATTGCTGAGTCTCCACCTGAGTGAGGAAGGGGGACAGGGGATGCAAAATGGGGACAGGCTGACAGACCGGGCTCTAGCCCACAGACGTTCCTTTGAGTTTCTCCAGAGAAACATGCAGGCCTGTGGTTTTACTAACCCTTAATGGGGCCTGGGGAATCCCATGGACGGAGGAGCCTGGTGGGCTGCAGCCCATGGGGTCACAAGGAGTCGGACACAAATGAGCAACGAAACAGCAACAATGGCCCTGAACCATCTTTCCCCTGGCTGCTTGCCAGGGGAGGTCTCCCACCTGGAGCAGGGAAGACCCAGAGGCGTGAGCTGACCAGAGACCTGGGTTTAATGAGAGCCTCTCTGCACCTCTCAGGTTTTCTGTACAAAGAATGGGACGGGCACGAACATGGCGGCCTCCAGCTCTGGGTCAGGAACTGCGCTAGCTACTCAGTCCCTTAGCTCCTTTCTTGGCCGCAATGTGCAGCTTGCAGGATCTTAGTTTCCCAACCAGGGATAGAACCCATGCTCCCCAGAGTAGAAGCACTGAGTCCTACCACTGGACTACCAGGTAAGTCCCTCCTATATAAAGTTAATAATAAAACAAGTAGCATAATCTGGGAACCCAGATAATCACAATGGTGTGATCACTCACCTAGAGCCGGACATCCTGGAATGCGAAGTCAAGTGGGCCTTAGAAAGCATCACTACAAACAAAGCTAGTGGAGGTGATGGAATTCCAGTTGAGCTATTTCAAATCCTGGAAGATAATGCTGTGAAAGTGCTACACTCAATATGCCAGCAAATTTGGAAAACTCAGCAGTGGCCACAGGGCTGGAAAAGGTCAGTTTTCATTCCAATCCCTAAGAAAGTCAATGCCAAAGAATGCTCAAACTACCGCACAATTGCACTCATCTCACACACTAGGCAAGTAATGCTCAAAATTCTCCAAGCCAGGCTTCAGGAATACGTGAACCGTGAACTTCCAGACACTCAAGCTGGTTTTAGAAAAGACAGAGGAACCAGAGATCAAATTGCCAACATCCGCTGGATCATCGAAAAAGCAAGAGAGTTCCAGAAAAACATCTATTTCTGCTTTATTGACTATGCCAAAGCCTTTGACTGTGTGGATCACAAGAAACTGTGGAAAATTCTGAAAGAGCTGGGAATACCAGACCATCTGACCTGCCTCTTGAGAAATCTGTATGCAGGTCAGGAAGCAACAGTTAGAACTGGACATGGAACAACAGACTGGTTCCAAATAGGAAAAGGAGTACATCAAGGCTGTATACTGTCACCGTACTTATTTAACTTATAGGCAGAGTACATCATGAGAAACATTGGGCTGGATGAAGCACAAGCTAGAATCAAGATTGCCAGGAGAAATATCAATAACCTCAGATGACACTACCCTTATGGCAGAAAGTGAAGAAGAACTAAAGAGCCTCTTGATGAAAGTGAAAGAGGAGAGTGGAAAAAGTTGGCTTAAAGCTCAACATTCAGAAAATAAAGATCATGAAATCTGGTCCTATCACTTCATGGCAAATAGATGGATAAACAGTGGAAACAGTGGCAGAGTTTATATTTTTGGGCTCCAAAATCACTGCAGATGGTGTCTGCAGCCATGAAATAAAAAGACGCTTACTCCTTGGAAGGAAAGTTATGATCAGCCTAGATAGCATATTGAAAAACAGAGACATTACTTTGCCAACAAAGGTCTGTCTAGTCAAGGCTATGGTTTTTCCAGTCGTCATGTATGGATGTGAGAGTTGGACTATAAAGAAAGCTGAGCACCAAAGAATTGATGCTTTAGAACTATGGTGTTGGAGAAGACTCTTGAGAGTCCCTTGGACTGCCAAGAGATCCAACCAGTGCATCCTAAAGGAAATCAGTCCTAGTGTTCATTGGAAGGACTGATGTTGAAGCTCAGACTCCAATACTTTGGCCACCTGATGCGAAGAGCTGACTCATTTGAAAAGACCCTGATGCTGGGAAAGATTGAGGGCAGGAGGAGAAGGGGACGACAGAGGATGAGATGGTTGGATGGCATCACCAGCTCAGTGGACATGAGTTTGAGTCAACTCTAGGCGTTGGTGATGAACAGGGAAGCCTGGCATGCTGCAGTCCATGGGATCACAAAGAGTCGGACACGACCGAGTGACTGAACTGAACGAACTGATTCTATACTACCTTCTCTGAATTATCTTACTGATCTTCATAACAAAACTGAGAAGTAGGCCTATTCATAACCCCATTTTTCTTTGGTTAACCGTTTTGTTGAGCTATAATTCACATATTTTACAACTGACCCGTTAAAGGCCGTAATTCCATGGCTTTTAGGATCTTCTCAGAGCTCTGCAACTGTCGACACTGTCAACTGTAGAATGCTTTCATTACCTCTCCCCAAAAACCCACACCCTTTTAATTGTCATCCCTGCCCACCCTTCCATCCCCTTAGAGACAATCACCTGTCTACTTCCTATCTCTATGCATGCCAGCATGCTAAGTTGCTTCAGTCGTGTCCGACTCTAGCTGGCCAGGCTCCTCTGCCCGTGGGATTCTCCAGGCAAGAATACTGGAGTGGGTTGCCATGCCCTCCTCCGGGGGATCTTCCCAACCCAGGGATCAAACCCACATCTCCGATGCAGGCAGGTTCTTAACCACTAGCACCACCTGGGAAGCCCTCCTATCCTTATACATTTGCCTATTCTGGATACTTGACATCATAGATGGTGATAATATGTGATCCTTTGTGACTATCTCCTTTAACTTAGCACAGTGTGTGCAATGTGCTGTAGCGTGTATCAGTACTTCATTCCTTTTTATTGCTGAATATTATTTCATTGCATGCTGCTGCTACTGCTGCCAAGTCGCTTCAGTCGTGTCCGACTCTGTGCAACCCCATAGACGGCAGCCCACCAGGCTCCCCTGTCCCTGGGATTCTCCAGGCAAGAACACTGGAGTGGGTTGCCATTTCTTTCTCCAATGCATGAAAGTGAAAAGTGAAAGTGAAGTCGCTCAGTCGTGTCTGACTCCCAGCGATCCCATGGACCGCAGCCCACCTGGTTCCTCCGTCCATGGGATTTTCCAGGCAAGAGTACTGGAGTGGGGCGCCATTGCCTTGAGCACACCACATTTTCTTTATCCAGTCATCAGTTGACAACCATTCAGTTTGTTTCCACCTTGTGGCTATTAGGAATAATGCTTCTATCTCTGCTCAATGTTATATGGCAGACTGGATGGGAGGGAGGTTTGGGGGAACATGAATACATGTATATACGTAGCTGAGTCCCTTCACTGTCCACCTGAAACTATCACAACATTGTTAATCAGCTATATGGCAATATAAAATTAAAAGTTTTCTTAAACTTTTTTTTTTTAAAGTTTTATAAGATAAAAAGTTTTCTTAAAGAAGAATGTCAAGAAAGGTCCATCTATGGTTTTTCCAGTGGTCATGTATGGATGTGAGAGTTGGACTATAAAGAAAACTGAGCACAGACGAATTGATGCTTTTGAACTGTGGTGTTGAAGACTCGTGAGAGTCCCTGGGACTGCAAGGAGATCCAACCAGTCCATCCTAAAGGAGATCAGTCCTGGGTGTTTATTGGTAGGACTGATGTTGAAGCTGAAACTCCAATACTTTGGCCACCTGATGCGAAGAGCTGACTCATTTGAAAAGACCCTGATGCTGGGAAAGATTGAGGGCAGGAGGAGAAGGGGACGACAGAGGATGAGATGGTTGGATGGCATAACCGACTCGATGGACATGGGTTTGGGTGAACTCCGGGAGCTGGCAATAGACAGGGAGGCCTGGCGTGCTGTGGTTCATGGGGTCGCAAAGAGTCAGACACAGCTGAGCGACTGAACTGAAATGAAAGAATAATGCTGCTATGAAACTCTGTGTATAAATTTTTGTGTGGACACATTTCCATTTCTCGTGTGTACATAAGAGTGAAATTGCAGAATCATATGATAACTCATGTTCAACTTTTTAAGGAACTCCCAAACTGTTTTTCCAATGTGGCTGTACCACTTTACATTCTCACTATCAGTGTATGAGTATTCCGATTCCTTCACATCCTCACTAACACTTGTTAATATCTGTCTTTTACAATTATGGTCATCTGACTATTATAAAGTGGTTTATCATTGTGGTTTTGACTGGCATCTCCCTAATGGTTCATGATGTTGCGCATCTTTTCATGCACTTGTGGGCCACTTGCACATCTTCTTTGGAGAAATGTCTATTCAGATCCTTTGCCCCTTTTAACTGGGTCATTTGCCTTTTTTTATTTTTAAGTTGTAAGTGTTCTTTGGGCTTCCCTGGTGGCTCAGCAGTAGAGAATCTGCCTGCAATGCAGGAGACCTGGGTTCCATCCCTGGGTTGGGAAGATCCCCTGGAGGAGAGCATGGCAACCCACTCCAGTATTCTTACCTGGAGAATCCCATGGACAAAGGAGCCCAGCGGGCTACAGTCCATAGAGTTGCACAGAGTCAGACACGACTGAAGCGACCAAGCAGCAGCAGCAAGAGTTCTTTATATATTCTGAATACAAGTTCTTTATCAGATATATGATTTGAAAATACTTTCTCCCATTCTGTAGGCTGTCTTTTCAGTTTCTTGATAGTATCTACAAACGTTTTTAATTTTTATGAAGTCTAATTTGTCTTTTTATTTCATTGCTTATAATAATCCCACTTTACATATGGAAAAAAAAAAACCGAGGCAGGTGTTTAGCACCTTGCCCCAAAACAGAGCCAAGATTCTATCCCAGGTCTGCAGGCTCCAAAACTTCCTTTGAGGGCCCAAGGAAGTCATTGTAAGCAGGTGCTGAGTCTCCTGTGGTCCTGCCGGAACTGGTGCAGGTCCCCAAGCCCCAGAAGGATGCTTACTCCTACCCCTGCCCACAGGAGTCAGAAGTGGCCCCAGTATCAAACCCTGGCAATGAAATATGCTACCCTGCCACACATTTGGACACCTGAACCACCCACCTCTCGGCAAGTTCCACAGAGCACAGAAGAGAAACTCTCCCACTTGGAAAATTTCCATACAGTGTGGCCTGTGGCAGGTGGATGGACAAAAGAAACCTCTCAATCAACCCATCAACTCACCAGAGACTAGGAGCTCTCCCAACAATATCAAGAGAGTCTCAAAAAAATCCTTTATGCTCCAATTTAATGTTTCCCATACATCAACTCATTTTTCCCTATAAATATTCTTTCTTTCAACACATGTGTATCAGGCACTCATTTAAGACAAAGCACTGGGCTGAGAAACTGGAAGGTGAAGTGTTTTTCTCTTTAGATCACTCTGGCGAAATGGAGGAACTACTGACCCTGGTTAAGAGATGAAGAAATGGAAGCATCAGAATGTTTCATAACTCGACCAAGGTGACAAAACCAGACAGTGGTGATCTCATAGAGCCCAGGTCCCTGGGCCCGAGTGTTCACGCTCTGTCTACACCACAGTGAACATCATTAGTCCAATGGGGTCAAATTCAAGGTTGCCTCTGCCTTTGTTTCCCACCTAAGAATGGGACTCACCCATCAGAAAAATATCACTCAAGCCCCAGAACACAAAGTCAGCTGTAAGTGGGTCTCACAGCAACCATTCCTTCTGCTCCTTTTGCAGAAACAGCACGGCAGCTCCATAGCTTCAGAAAGGATCTACTGTGATGCTGATTTGGTGATCTGGCTTCCTGGCTTCCATCTTTTGACTATTATTATTTTACGACTAATTTTCCAGTCAAATCATTTATTTGCGCAAAAGCCCATCCAGCCTTGAGCACTTTTCTTCTTGTCTTTGAATTTTATCTCTCTTTTTAATTAAAAAAAAAAAAAAAACCACTCATACAAGGCAGCGCAAAGTAGGTCACCATCAAAGACTTCCCTTCCCAAAGAGCCGCTCTACAGACGTTAACCCTAGCGCTGCCACTGACACAGGGTGACTGTGTCCAGGTCACATGGCCTCCCAAAGCTCAGTATTTTTCTCTCAAATCACTGGTGTAGGTTCTGCTCACCTGAAAGTCCCTTCCAGCTCTTAACATGCTTGGGTCCTTATCCAGGCCTGAGTCACAAACACGTATCTATTCAATATATAGTTGGGATGGGATGGTAGCCACGTTGCACAATGACATCAGATGCACACCAAGGGTGTACCTCACCTGTTCTTGAGGATGACAGGCCCATGTATTGAGCCCCTGCTGCATGTCAGAAACCTTATCTTTAATCTTCCATCACCACTGTGAAGGAGCAATCAGAGGAATTCACTTTAATCATAAGCCAAATCATATCATTTCTCTGTGCAAAACCCTCCAAGCGCTTCCTTCTCACTTAGAGTCAAAGCCCAGATCCTGACATTGACCTACAAGGTCCTACATGAGCTGCCATCTCTCCATCCCTCTGCCCCCTCTCTCCCTCCAGCCCACTCCACTCCAGCCACACTGGTCTCCTCGCTGTTTCATGGACGTCCCAAGCACGTTCTCAGCTCTGGGCCTTTGCACTTGTCATCCCCCATGCCTAGAAATCTCTTCTTCTAGACCGGTAGTCCTCAAGCAGGGGACTTCCCAAAGGATACTATCTGGAGACATTTTCAGCTGTTACAGCTGGATAGAGGATGCTACTGGCATCTGGTGGGTGGAGGCCACAGATGCTGCTAAACATCCAGCGATGCACAGGAAAGTCCCCCACAACAGGGTTATTCCATCCAAGAACTTCCCTGGTGGTCCAGTGGTTAAGAACCCGCTTGCCAATGCCAGGGACACAGGTTTGATCCCTGGTCCAGGAAGATCCCACTTGCCTAGGGGCGACTAAGCCTGTTTGCCACAACTTCTGGATCCACCCTCTAGAGCCCGTGCTCTGCAACAAGAGGATGAGAAGCCTGCACACCACAACAAAGAGCAGCCCCCTCACCAAACAAAGACCCAAGGCAGCCAGAAATGAATGAATTTTTAATATAAAAAAATTATGTTAAAAAAAGAATGATCCCATCTGAAATGTCAGTAGTGTCAAGGTTGAGAAACATTGACCCAGATGGTGTCATGGCATCCTCCATCCCTCCAGGTTCCTGCTCTGCCTTCCATGTATAAAGCAGAGAACGCCTCAACTCAGCAGTCTATCTCCTTTCTGTCTTAGGTTTCATTCATGAAACTTTAAGGAGTCCATACAACTTAGCCCCCTCTGACTCGAGTCCTCTCTCTTTCCAGCTAGAACGTAAGCTCCTGCATTTACATTTGTCTTGTTCACTCCCACGTTTCCCAGCAGAAACGTGGAAAGAGGTGCTGGACAGGTAAATCCATGGCCTCCGTCTCACGATTGTGGAAACTGAGGCTCAGTTAGGCTAAGCAGCTTACTCGAGGCCACTGCAATCGATGCTGTCCCTCCAGGACTGAGGTGCTCACTCCCCCAGAGGCCAACACTGGTAACAATTGAGGTTCTGAGTTGGTCCTGCTCCAGGCATTGCCCTCAGCCTAAAGCTGCCTTGTCAGAGCCTCCAACCCCTTCCCTGGGAGCCCACACCCAATGACTGGACAATGAGGGTGCAGAGATCTGGCTCCTCCCTCTCAGTCTGGGAGCACTCTCAGGGGCCACTCCAGCCCCAGGACTTCCAACGGCATCGGCTGAGGCCTCTGTTAGAATGGCACCGTGACTCAGTTTCCCCCTCTGCTCCACTCTGCTGCTCTCACCCCCTTATAGTATTCTCCCTGAGAACACACCCTGAGAAACCTCCCACACAAACTTAGGTCACAGAATGCGCTACTAGGGGAAATCTGACCTTTGATGGGCACGCGGTGCCAGAACTTGAATTCGAACTCAGACTTGACTGACTTGAACATCTTTATTTTCTCAGCTTTTCCACACCGCCTCAGCCTTGATTTTGATCACGTTAGGGGTTTGGGGATACCCCAGTGAACGTAACAGAGTCCTTGTCTTTGAGACACTGCAGTTCTCAGGAAGAAAGGGTTCCCCCGATCAACTCACTGGTGGGAACAGGGTGCCAAGAACATAGTGGACCAAGTGCTAGAGGATCCCATGGGCAGCCACACTCGGACATGCCGCCTTGGGATCTAGACCAGGGGTCCCCAACTTCCGGTTCCAATGCCTGACAATCTGAGGTGGAGCTGATGCAGTAATCATAGAAATAAAGTGCACAGTAAATTTAATGCGCTTGAATCATCCTGAAACCATCCTCCTGACCCTGGTCCATGGGAAAATCGTTTTCCACCAAATTGGTCTCTGGTGCCAAAACATTTGGATTTTTTTTTTTTTTTTTTTTTTTGCAGATTGAGACCACAAAAATCCCCTGGAGGAGGGCATGGCAACCCACTCCAGTATTCTTGCCTGGAGAATCCCCATGGAGAGAGGAGCCTGGGGGGCTACAGTCCATGGGGTTGCAGAGAGTTGGACCCGACTGAGAGACCGAGCAGTAAGCACAGACCACACACAAATACCTCCTGCCAAGTGTCAGCAGAGCAGGTCCCCTCCCAACTCGGGACACAGACCCCACAGCGTCCAGAGTGGGTCCTGGCCAGCAGGAGCTAGAGCAGCCTCTGTCTGGTTCCCTGGGTTCCTTGGAGGTAATCCTGGATGAAAGGACTCCGAGGTGGGGTTTCGATGGAAAAGGACACAGAATTACCTGTCCCCAACTGGGGTCTCTTCAGACTCAGCCTGGCTCTCGATACGTGAAAACCCAACTTCCCCTTAAACTCCCCTCCTCCAGCTCTCCTGGGGCTTGGCTCTGATCTGATGGCCACTTTTATCTTTACTGTACTTTATTTTTATTCTTACTTATGCCTCCCCCAGTTCCTGGGAGTACCAAGAAATTCTCCAAACAAACTCCCCCCTTTCTTACATAATTCCATTGCCCAGTCCCACCGCCCCAGAGAAGGCAATGGCACCCCATTCCAGTACTCTTGCCTGGAAAATCCCATGGATGGAGGAGCCTGGTGGGCTGCAGTCCATGGGGTCGCTAAGAGTCGGACACGACTGAGCGACTTCACTTTCACTTTTCACTTTCATGCATTGGAGAAGGCAATGGCAACCCACTCCAGTGTTCTTGCCTGGAGAATCCCAGGGACAGGGGAGCCTGGTGGGCTGCTGTCTATGGGGTCGCACAGAGTGGGACACAACTGAAGCGACTTAGCAGCAGCAGCAGCAGTCCCACTGCCCAGTCCAGGCTTCTGCCACTATCCCAGGCTTCTCAGATGCTCAAATGTCATGAAAGGAAAAAGGAAGGAAGAAAAAGGGGGAAGGGAAGGGCTCGGAAAGTGAGGAGAAGAAGATCAAATGCACAGCTCATGACAGGGCTGCTCTATATTTATCTGATTTAACTACCAGGGCCTCTGAAGCATCATTTAGGAATTCGTCCATTGCTCCTATCCTCCAGGGCAAGTCCTTTGCCTCCATCTTACAGCTGGAAGCACTGAGGCTCAAGAAAAGAGAACGCTTTCCGAGTACATTCAGAGGCAGCAGCAGGAGATTCTGCTCGTGGGCATCCTAATTGCTTGGCTGTGCCGAGATCCTGGGTGTGAAATACGAATGGGCAGTTTCCGCCCACGCAGTGATCAGAGCGCTGGCAAAGGGATGCTCACAGACAGCTGGGCGGTGCGTCCGCAGGAGGCACACTGGCATTCTTTATCTTTCCACCCCTACTGGCTTCGGGTAAGGGCCACAGGGTCCCAGGAGCCATCCAGCTCCTGAGGGGCGACAGCCCTGGTGCCTTCAGGCTGCGCCATCCTCCACTCATCCTCATTGACCCGGCTCTGGCTCCGCAGCTGAAGAACCGAGGCCAAGCGCCAATTCTGCCTCCTCTCTGCTCAGGAGCCTTGGCCAAGGCCCTTTCTTCTCTGGCCTCAATCTCCCTGCCTATAAAGTATGAAAGCTGGAACCTGATGAGGTTATGGAGGGAGATTTCCAGCAGAAGGGCCTCCAGGCTCTAAGGCCCACCAGGTAAGAGACCCACGCGGGCAGCCTCCCATGGAGCCTCTCACCCTTTCACCCAGCCCCCTGACTGAACTGGACGCTGGCTCCCTCTGACCAAGCATTGCACAAAGCTGGAGTCCCTCCAGA
Organism: Bubalus kerabau; assembly: GCF_029407905.1. Classification (NCBI taxonomy): domain Eukaryota; kingdom Metazoa; phylum Chordata; class Mammalia; order Artiodactyla; family Bovidae; genus Bubalus; species Bubalus kerabau. The sequence goes on from NC_073627.1 coordinate 49,236,829, forward strand.
TGCCTCCCATCCCAACCTCCCTTGCTTTCCTAGGACTCTCTGCACCTCTGGCTCAGGGGCTTGGGCCCAGGACCTCTCACAGCTGGAGAGAAGGAGAAGCGAGACCAGCACCTGCTAAGCACCTCATCTGCATCAGGCACAGAGCCATGGGCTTTTACATGCATTTCTGGTTGGGATCCTTCCAATGGGTAGTCATCCCCACCTGAGATGTCTAAGGCTCAGAGAAGTTTGGTAACTTTCTCAACATCACACAGCTCTTGGTGGGCAAAGCCAGAATTCCCACCTGGAACAGTGCATGTTGCTTTTGCATCATCATAAAAGTCACTTACAGTGAGAAGCCCTTCCCTATCCTCCCCTGACAGTCAGAGAACAGCCCCATCCTTGTTAGAAGAGGAAGACAGCATGTTGCTCTGAGAAGCCAGGCTTTAGGGCTCATGTGAGAAGCAGCCAGAGACAGTGGCAGAAACCTAGACTCTAGAGGCACCGGCCTTGAGATCAACTCTGGACTCTGACACTTGGCAATGGAGTCAACTTCAGCGAGTTATAACTTCAGTTTTCTTATCTGGAATGAAAGGACATCAACCTCACAGAGTTGCTACAAGAACTGAACCTGACAATGAATATGAAATCCCTGGCACCGAATATGTGATAGATAAATACAACTCTCCTTCCCTTTCCTGCCAGCCCTGCTTCTCTGAGGCTGATTCTTAGATTTTTAAACCCTGAAAGCTGAGCATAGGTGCATCTCCCTTAGCTAAATGATTCAAACATAAAGACACACTCAGGAAGGTGGTTTCTGTCCCCTGCCCCTGGCCCACAGAGGAGGCGCAGTACAGAGAGTGGCCACGGCAGCCACAGCCAGCATGCCAGCCAGGCAGACCACAGCGCGCTTCGCCTTCTTTCCCTCCAGCCTGGGTGCCTGCCATCTTCCCGCATTCCATGCAAGCTGAAAGTTGGCACACAGGCACTGCAAGCCAGATGTTTGAGTTTTGTTAAGAGCGGCTTAAATAAAGCCTTTAAAACAATAATTCCCAGCCATCAAAGGGACATTTCTCTTTTTGGCTTCATGTCTAAACACACAAGGTTTTTTAGTTTAGGGTTTTTTTTGTTTTTGTTTTTGTTTTTTTTTAAGAAGAAAAGGGAGAGAAAAACAACCCCTCTACAAAGAAGCAACATTTCTATAAACACATGGATTTTGCCTCCAGGCTCTGGCCTTTCTGATACCACCAACAAAAGAGAAAAAGAACTAGGGGAAGAGCCAATTTTCTCCAGCCCTTGGCACACACCTGCAGCCCCAAAAAGTATCTGGAGGAACCTGGACAGGTGGTGGCCATCTGAAAAACTCCCTAAGGCAGAGTTTAAAGAGACACAGACTTGGATGGCATTGGTGAGTAGAAGAATCTGGCTCCTTCTCCCTCCTGATCCCTCTTCGCCTCCTAATGGAGACTTTGCCAAGAGTGTGCTTTTGAGAAGGACAGAGCCTGGGCCTCCACCTCCCCACCTGAGGGCACCTGGAAGGGAGCCCTGAGGTTGGATGCCCTCTGTAGTCTGAAAGTGATCCTTGCCAAGGAAGGTGGTACTGAGGGAAAGAAGCACTTGAGGCAAAGCCACCCGGAAGGTTATCGTGAACACAGGTGCACATTTCCAAAACCAGTGACAATACATTCTTGTCTTAGTGTAAATACCTGCTGCTGCTGCTGCTGCTAAGTCGCTTCAGTCGTGTCCGACTCTGTGCAACCCCATAGATGGCAGCCCACCAGGCTCTGCTGTCCCTGGGATTCTCCAGGCAAGAACACTGGAGTGGGGTGCCATGTCCTTCTCCAATGCATGCAAGTGAAAAGTGAAAGGGAAGTTGTTCAGTCTCATCTGAGTCATAGCGACCCCATGGACTGCAGCCTACCAGACTCCTCCGTCCATGAGATTTTCTAGGCAAGAGTACTGGAGTGGCTTGCCATTGCCTTCTCCGAAATACCTACTAGTATAAGTTAAATACTAGATTCCCAGACTGCCAGGCCTGGTATAGCTTTAAGAACAGACCCTGTCTAGTAAGAGCTATTAGAGGAAACAGGTGCTCAAAAGTAGACCAATACTTCCAATGATGGTCAAGTGGCTCCTTTCTGACTTATCCTCCCACACATAACAATGATTAACTCTGGATAAGATATTTTAATACCACCTAAAGGCACTGGTAAAACAAAGGGGACTTCCCTGATAATCCAGTGGTTAAGTATCTGCCTTCCAATGCAGGGGATACGGGTTTAATCCCTAGTAGGTGAACTAAGATCCCATGTGCCACAGGGCAACTAACTCCTTGAGCCACAACTCCTGAGCAGGCAGGCCACAATGAAGAGCCTGCATGCTGCAACTAAGACCCAACACAACCAAAAGTATATGAATAAATAAATAATTTCTTTAAAGCGAGCCTGGAATAAGAAGTCACTTTTCAGGGGAAGCTCTGACTCTGTGGTCAGATAGACCTGGGTTTGCGTCCCAGCTCCACCACTCCCAGCCATGTGAGCTTGGACGGCTCCTGTGCTCCTGTACTTATCTGAGCTTCTGTTTTCTCATCTCCCAAAAGACAATAACATTGCTTTCCTCCCATAATTACTGTGAAACCAAATGAAAAAAAAAAAATGAATACGAAAGTGCCTAGAACAGCATGTTGTACATAGTATGACTCAGTAACTATTAGTTGGCTCTAAATAATGACTCCCAAGTCAACAGTGCATCTTCACCTTTAGCAGTCTTTAAGCCCCTTCACATTCTATCGCTTCGGTTCTTAAAATGGGAATGTTCCGTATTGTACAACCTGAGTTCTGGGGAAACCTTTCTGATACATTCCAAGGGACAAACCTTTCTGATCCCACCCATCTATGTGACAAGAATGCACACATCTAGTCATATCTTCAATAGGGCCCTGGAAGAGATTAAGAGAAACCTAAAAGTCATTTTATTAAGTTGTTTTTTTGAACAAAGTCCTGCCTCCTCCAAGATTCAGACCCTAAAATCCCTACCCTCAGTGAGGAATGTGTTGATTAGGAACTGAGATACCAAGATATCCATAGCATTAGATGCCGTTCACATTGGAAGGGCCTGAGAGTTGACTCAGTCTAATCTCTTCACAGACTTAAGGAACCTAAAGCCCAGGAAGGAGACGTGATTGAGGCTGACAACCATAGAAAATTAATAAAAGAATCTACCACCTTGACATAATATCTTAGAGGATTATAAGCACATATTCATCCATAATTTTATTTAAGCTTAGGAGTTGTATGAGTAAGTATATAAGAGGGGCTGTTGGAAAGGAATGTCATTCCCACTTTCCAGATGAGGAAACTGAGCCTTAAGGGGTGATGTGAAGTTTTTCCATGATGCCCAGACGAGCACTGTCTACTTGGGGCTCATCCCTCCTCTCTCCATCCCTGATCCTCAGACACAGCCATTTTTATTAGATCATGTGCCTCTGAATTCAATACTTGGAGTCCATCCCAAGTGGAGGAGATGGGACACAAGGTGGAGCCAAGCTGGGAGGTGGCAGGGACAAGACACTATTGGTCAGCCATGGGAGCAAAGTCAGATTCTCACGTACCCCACCTCTACCGGGACCCACAAAACTTCTGGGGCTTTGACCTTGGGGTGGCATTTGGGATGTCTCTCTGGGATGCTGGGATTGGATTTATATGTAGTATCTCACCACCTTCACCTGAGGTCCCACCTGGGAGATTAGAAAAACCTCAAAATGAAGCCTGTGGGATAAGAGGAAGCATCTCTCTCTCTTTCTCTGTCCCCTTGGAAAACCAGATAAGGCTCTCAATTCTGGTCTAGTGCACTGCCCCCAAGGCTGGAGAATGCGCCCCCGCCTTGCCTTCATCTCCCTTCTCTGGGGTACCCAGGCAAGGCCAGGCCACAGGGAGACCCAGTTAGGATTTGTGGGCTGGCCCCTCCCTCCGATGCCTGATCAGTCCTGCCCCCTCACTGAACACCACTTGCTCCATTTGTCCAGGGCACAGAAAGCTTCCCACAAAACTAGCAGTCTGGGTGCTAAGGTTCAGGCTCCCTATGCTCTGTCCAACCCTACTGGCACCTCTGCCTCCTGCAACTGTGCCCCCAACCCTTCAGACCAGTTCTCCAGCCTTCCCCTCCTCCCACCATGCTGCTATTCTGAGCTGCTCATAAATCGTCAAGTTTGACTCATTTTTCTTCATAAATCCAGAGCTTCCAACCTCCTGTATGATTTGTGTTCCTGAATTATCCATGAAATTTTCAATGGCTCAGCTAACAGCCAAGCAGAGGTCCCACTCAGCTTCTAGAAGCCACTAGAGGCTCAGATAAGTGATGGTGGGGGAACCAAAGTTACGGGTGTGTACAGGCTCTGTGAGGGGACAAGCATCAGGGACATAGCAAGAAACTTACAGAAAAGAGTGAGGGGGAGCCATTGGCCAGGTCTGGAAAAGCCATTCTGCCCCACCAAAGGAGGTAGACTCAGAGAGGGAAATGGACTTAGCAGAGGTCACACAGCCTGTTCTTGGAATAAAGATATATCCCCTGCGTTTCTTGGAATCCAAGATCATCAATCAAAAAAACACTTAGACCAGAAGAAAACTACAGATTCCCCTGATTTTTCTTTTAGAATTTTTGTGTTAAAATATACATAATAAAATTTTCCACTTTAACCACTTTTAAGTGTACAGTTCAGTGGTATTAAGTATACTTACATTGTCGGAGAAGGCAGTGGCACCCCACTCCAGTACTCTTGCCTGGAAAATCCCATGGACGGAGGAGCCTGGTGGGCTGCAGTCCATGGGGTCGCTAAGAGTCGGACACGACAGAGCGACTTCACTTTCACTTTTCACTTTCATGCATTGGAGAAGGAAATGGCAACCCACTCCCGTGTTCTTGCCTGGAGAATCCCAGGGACGGGGGAGCCTGGTGGGCTGCCGTCTATGGGGTTGCACAGAGTCGGACACGACTGGAACGACTTAGCAGCAGCGGCACATTGTTGTACAACTATCACCACCACCTACCTCCAAAGCTTCACCTAGCTTTGCAGACTGAAAACCCAAATGCAGAAGGACAAGACGACCAGCTCAGGGCTACGGCGCATGTCTAAAGCAGAGGCCAGGTTAGGATTTGTCTACCAAAGTGTCGCCCAGAGGCAGACACCTGTGGGCACGGAGGCTGAATATGTGTTCCAGAAGAGAAAGGGCTCGTCTCACAACTCTTCCCCACCCCACAGGGCCCCCCACCTGACAGGTAGCCCCTCCTCCTGTGCACCTGCTCATCCCCTTGCTCCATGAACTTGAGAAATGGCTCCAGCTGCATCAGAGTCAGCAAACACAGCAGGGCTCTGAGCCCCCCGGTGGGTTTATGGAAGCCATCCGTCCCCAGCTGAGAGCTAAAACATATCTACATAATCAGCTCTCCTCGACCCTGCCGCTCCCGCCATCTCTCAGGAAACCTCGCTGAGACTCTGATTCTTCTCTTTTTTAATCAAAAACATGAATCGACACCACCTCTCCTCCCCCAAGTCAGGGGAAGGGTGGTGCTATTTAGACCAAGATGTGACACACGCTAGATTTAGGACCCTGGAAGGGGCACAGGGATAAAATACATCTTGCAACACGCACATATACACACCGTGTGAGCATTTAATTACCTTGGGAGATCGCTTCCTGACAATAAATGCCACCCTACTCTCTCTGCTCCAGTCAGATGACTTTTGCTGGAATATTTGTCCCCATAATGAGCCCTCGGCCTCTACCTGAATAATTCATACACAGGTAGGGCTGGATCTTGTAGGGAGGTTTGGGATGAAGTGGAGGAGCCAGGGGAAGCCCCCAGGGCTGGCCAAGGTAGGGGCTCAGGCCGGTCTAGCATGGGTGGGAAGGGAGAACGTCTCTCTGAGAAGATGACATTTAAGCTGACAGCCGAAAGTTTCAAAAGACCCAGTCATGAGAAGAGGGGGGACGGGGCGTTCCTGGCCGAGGGAAAAGCATATGCCAAGGCTGCACACCTGGGCCTCAGGTCTCAGGCCACCTGCACCCTCTTGTCCAGGCTTGTCTCTTCTTGAAAAGATTTCCCTCTGCCTGGCTCACCACTACTCCTATCCACGAACAGCTAACAGTGTTTCCCAGCTAACAAGGAGTTACACCCCCCCCCCCATCAGCCTGTGAGATGGATCAGGAAACGTTATTTTATTTTATGTATTTATTTATTTGGCTGAGTTGGGTGTTAGGTGCACCCATGGGCTCTAGTTGTTCTTCAGCACATGGGATATTAGTTCCCAGGGATCGAATCCGTGTCTCCGATATTGGAAGGTGGATTCTTAACCACTGGACCACCAGGGGAGTCCCAGGGAATCTTAGAGAAGAGGAAAGGGCAGGTTAGAGGGTTGGAGGACCCTCCTTCCAGAGGACCCTTCATTCCCACTGCCCACCAGACTCTGAGGGGAAATTAGGGTCCCTGCAGAACAGCCCAGTGGGAAAGGGGGCGGCTCCGGAACCAGATGGCCTGACTGCACATCCTGGCTCCTTCCCTCACTGGCTGCACCGGTAGGGCAGCTCCCTTCACCTGGCCCAGCCTCACTTTTCTCGCCTGCACCATGAGGTTAATGTTTCTCCCCCCTTGATAAGGTTGCTCTGTAGAATAAATGCATGGCACAGTGCCCAGCATATAGCAAGCACTCAAAAAAAAAAAAAAATGGCCATAAATAAGATTAGTACTATTCAGGTTCAGGCATAAGACAAGATTGGGTTTTTTAATTTGTCTTAAAAATGAAACACACACCCTCTGATCCACACATTCACGGTTTTTATGTAAACCAAACACTGTCTGCATCCTCTCCCCCTTCCTCCCCACCCTCTGTGAATAGCCAGAAACTACTGACCACTGCTCCACGGGAAGAAAGCTCCAGGTTGCTGTGATGATCCATTAAGATGATGTACACAGTGGCTCCGCACGCTGGATGGGGCCGCACAAATGGCTTCGTTGATGAAGGTGCTCTTAGAGCACCAACGCCATTATCTGATGTCCCCAGACCCTACTGGTCCCTCTACTTCTATTTTTCAGTTATAAGCAAGCAGCCATACAGCTGCGAGCGGAGTCACGGACAGACCTTCCTGGTGTAATCAAATGAAACTTACAACAAAGTTAATCAGCCACATGTGGGTGCTGTGTGTTATGATAATTCTGCTATTCGGAGAGAGAATCTCATTGGTAAGCAACAGCTCAGAGAGGAAGCGCTTACGTTTTTCTCCTTTGTCTGTTCTTCTGAATCTCTGAACGAAGGTGGCATTACACTGAATCCGTATCACAGGCATGCGTGCTGAAAGTCATGCTCAGGAAATTCCAGACCCTGGATCCCTCAGCCAGGGCTCCCTGCTGCCCCACCCCCACCCACCACCCAGATTGAGTCTCCTTGGGTCTGCAAGAGAATCTCTTCCATCCCTCCCTTCATCAGGGTGTCTAGAATGCCAGCTGACCCGCCAGTCTCAGGGAGGGAGGTACAGAGAATGTAGATTCTGAATTAGAATATCTCGGATTCAAAGCTTGACTCAGCCACTCACTAGCTACATAGCCTAGAATGAGTCACTTATCTTCTTCAGATTAGTTTCCCCATCTGTACATGAGGTCAATGTGAGGATAAATGGGGACGTCCCTGGTGGTCCAGTGGTTAAGAATCCACTTTCCAATGCAGAGCACTCAGGTTCAGCCCTTGGTTGGGGAACTAAGATCCCACATGCCAGTGGGAAATCAAGCTCGTGTGCCATATCTACTGAGCCTGTGCTCTAGAGCCCAAGAACTGCAGTGAAAAGCCCACACAGTTAAACAAACAAACAACAACAACAAAAAATAACGCTTTAACAGAATGGCATGTTGTACAAACCCTGGTATCAGATCCTTGGACTCAAATCTCAGCTTGGCTGCTTGCAGGCTGTATGGCCTTCGGCAAGTCATTTGACCTCTGTGTGCTTCAGTCTCCTCATGTGTAAAATCAGAGTAGAAACAGTACCTCTCCCCCAGGGTTGCTGTGGGCAAAACAGAAAAGTGAAAGTGAAGTCGCTCAGTCCTGCCCTACTCTTTGTGACCCCATGGACTGTAGCCTACAGGCTCCTCCGTCCATGCAAGAATACTGGAATGGCTTGCCATTTCCTTCTCCAGGGGATCTTCTCGACCCAGGGATCGAACCTGGGTCTCCCACATTGCAGGCAGACTCTACTGTCTGAGCCATCAGGGAAGCTTCAGGCACAATAGGGATGTTACATGAAAAATGCTAAAAGGAATGTCTGACACGTGGGGTACATCCAACAAATATTTGCTGTAGTGATTGTTAACAGGACTACTGGTCCGGTGCTCGGCACATCTTAGACACTCCTCTAAACACACAGGCTCCCCGCTCCCACCCAAAGGGATGGCTGGGAGTCCCTGGAGCCCGCAGCCATGCCCACCTGGCTAGGAGGTGGTAATACTGATACTGGGCTTCCCAGATGGCTCGGTGGTAAAGAATCCATCTGCTAATGCAGGAGACACAAGTTGGATCCCAGGGTCAGGAACATCCCCTAGAGAAGGAAATCTCAACCCACTCCAGTATTCTTGCCTGGGAAATCCCATGGACAGAGGAGCCTGGAAGGCTACAGTCCATGGGGTCACAAAACAGTTGGACACGACTTAGTGACTAAACCACAGCAACAAATGTGCTTCCTTGGGGATAAGGTAGGGCAGGGAAATCTGAACAAGGCAAAGTCAGGGAGGAAATCAAAGAGGTGGGAAGGCCAGGGCTCAGGCAGGGCTGGCTCCAGATCTCAGGGCTGGGACTGGACGGAGCTGCTGGGCCCAAAAATGTGGGTCTTCACTCTTGGCAACTCTGAGACCGAGATGCCCAGCAGCCCTGGATGAAATGTGCTCCACTCAACTGTGAATGAATAATTGACAGTCTTTGATCTCACACTGCTGAGGAGGAGAGGGGGAAGACCATGAGGGGACCAGGAACCAGATGATGGGAAAGGAGGAGAGCCAATTACTTAACCCCTTGTGACCCATCTGGATTGTCAAGTCTCCTCAGAGACAATCCCCATCGTCCGAATGCTGGCAGGCTCCCTGATCCTTCCTCACTAGGGGACCGTGGCCCAGACATCAGGAGCCATGTGAATACGATTGGCTCAGTGCATCAGGAAGCCCCGCGGGAAAGAGAACAGAAACGTGAGGAGCCCTTGAGCTGTGAACGTGTGATGCTTTAGCAGCGTGGACAAATGATTTCCATTGCTATCACTTGGATCTCATCTCACCAGTTGGCACACCACTCTTCATCAGAAAACACTGAGAGAGCCCCTTCTACAGCAGCCTGTGGGTATGAATGGCACTAACAACACCCAAATATTGCTAGTTCCAAGAACCTATCTGCCAACAGGGATTCAATCCTTTGCAAATCCCCTCCCTGCACCTGGGAGCCCTGGAGGGTAGCTCACCCATGAATAGGTCTGTGTTTTCATTGCCTTGATTGCTTTCCAACTTTTCTATGACAAAACCCTCCAATAAATGAGGTTGGGGGGAGGCGTGCAGTATCTTATTATTACTTTAACCAAGTATTGAGGAGAACCTACCTTTTTTTTTTTTTTGGCTGCTCTGGGTCTTCATTGCAGCCCATGGGCTCCCTAGCTGTGGGGCTCAGCCTTAGTTGCCCTGCAGCATGTGGGATCTTAGTTCCTCAACCAGGGATTGAACTCACATCCCCTGCATTGGAAAGCAAACTCTTAACCACTGAACCACCACGAAGTCCCTGGAGCACTTACTTTGAAGCTGGTACTATGCTAAGTACTCAGCATTCTCCTTCAGGGTGAGAAGAACTTACCCTCGATAGGCATTATGTTCAGATTCAGGCAGGAGGGAACTTCCCAGTGTTTCCAGGAACTTCCCACTTGCCAATGCAGGAGACATAAGAGATGGGGGTTTGATCCCTGGGTTGAGAAGATCTCCTGGAGGGGGGCATGGCAACGCACTCCAACATTCTTGCCTGGAGAACCCCATGGACAGAGGAGACTGGTGGGCTATAGTCCACAGGGTTGCAAAGAATCAGACGTGACCGAAGTGACTGAGCAATGCATGCACGCACACAAGCCGGGAGTCCCAGCTCAGTGTTGCTTGATTTGCAAAGGATTAGAGATTAAATGAAATGATTCTTTCAGTCAATACACACGGTTTTTTCCCTCTGGGGACACTTGGGCTCCAGATGTCATTGGGTTCTAGGGGTTGATGACCAGCCACACACCTGTGCCCAGAACTACTGCCCCTCCAGCCCTCAGACATGCTATAGCAGCCAGCCCTCAACACTAGAACTCTTCAGCCCCTTGTGATGAATTCTCTCTCGGGAACCCCTCTGTCCCTCAGCATCCTGGCTTCCACTGCTCCTTCTATTGGTCCAGCAGACACAACTCTGAATATATAACCTCAATTGTGAACAGTTAAAGGTTTGGGTCCCCTCACTCCATCCCAACTAAGTCTTACTCTTCCATGAATCTATGGATGCAAACAGATGCTTGGGGTAAGAAGGGTCATTATCACACATGCCGGCTAGATTAGAGCCTAGGCCATTCTGGAGGCTGCCAGCTCACTCCCCAGTCCTGGCTGGCAGCCCCCACGGCCTCTCCTGACACAGCCTCTCCTGTGAGGAAAGGAGCATCCTCTAGTGGGAAGCTCTCAGAAGGATGAAATGTCCCCTTCTTGGATATCACCTCTGTCCACAGAGCTGGGCCTGCTCCTTGCTGCGCATGGCCATCTGGGAGCCCAGTGGAGAGTTCCTGGGAAGCAGGTGTCCTGGGCATGGGGACCTTAATTTGGCCCTTCTGGCTGGCACCCAAGGAGAGCAGGAAATGTAGACTTCTGAAGAAGGGGGTGGTGCCAATGAGCCACAGGGCCGCCCCGTACACACACACCCCAGATCTGACAACTCATCCAGGCCTGGGCATGACCTGGAGGTCCCAGCCTTCACTGGGACCCACATTTCTGTGGTCTTCTGCCTCCTTCTTGAGGCCAAGTCCAATTCTAGGCCCCTGTTCTGATATCTGCAACCAAATCCTTGAACTTGAGAGCTTGTCTCAATAGCTAACTAATGAAAGTGAAAAGTGAAAGTCGCTCAGTCATGTCTGACTCTGCGACCCCATGGACTAAACAGTCCATGGAATTCTCCAGGCCAGAATACAGAAGTGGGTAACCTTTCCCTTCTCCAGGGGATCTTCCCAACCCAGGGATCAAACCCAGGTCTCCTGCATTCCAGACGGATTCTTTACCAGCTGAGCCACAAGGGAAGCTAACTAATAGCAATAACAAAATCAGAACCAAACACTGTGACTTATAATTCATTTAGTCTTCATACAACTTTGTAAGTACTATTATTAACTCTATTTTATGGATTTACAACAGATGCATGTACCCTAAAGCTGATGGAGGCCTCAGTTAGTCACCCACCCCCTGCTCACAGACCTCAGCAAGGCCAACCCCTAACCTGACACTTCTAGATGTCCTCTAGGCCAGTGCGTGTCAAAGCTGAAGACTGGATCTGTCTGGCCTGTGCCAGATCCCTCCTCTGGATTTTATTCCATCCTCAGAATGACGACAGATGGTAAGCAGTACTGTCCCACTTTGTAGACGCCAGCACTGAGGCTCGGAGGTTTACAGGTCATGCTTACCACCCAGCTGGCATGTGGCAAAGCTAGGAAGTGTATGGCAGCCTGTCCTCAGGCTTTTGCCAACCCAGCGTCCCTACTACATGGACATCCAGTGTCTGGAGTTGGCAGGCAGGCGCCCCACCACTATCTTTCCTCTCTCCACAGCTCTGCTCCTGGGGTCTCTCTTCCAGGTGAGACAAGAGGCAAGCGGGACCCAGGCAAACACTGCAGGCATGAGGACTTGGGAAGATTCTCTGGACAGCTGCACCCCTCGTCCCTTCCTTCCCCAGGAAATCTTGATGAGGAGAGACACATGGAGATGAAGGCCTCTCGTAAGACTAATCAAGAAGCCCATCAAGCTTGATGAGCCGGTCCTTTACTCCCTCAACGCCAGGCTCCCGGGCTCAGGTTGCAGGTGCCTCTCTGCCACCTGGATGAGCGAGTCTCTTCAGCATCCTGCACCCTCATCCTGGGACCCCACTGGAAGTGGGAGGCTGGGTACACCCTCAAACCCTTGCCCTGTGACCCAGCACAGGAGAGCAAAAGCACAGACTTGTCCTGCTTCCCACGCCTGCCCTCACCTTCCTATTTCTGTTTCGTATAAATTAGCCTCCTTATGAGACCTCCCTGGTGATCGAGTGAAGAAGAATAAGAATCTGCCTGCCTACGCCAAGCAAGAACTAAGCCTATGGCCACAACTACTGAGGCCTCATGCTGCACCTACTGAAGCCGGCGAGCCCTAGAGCCTGTGCTCTGCAACAAGAGAAACTGCTGCAGTGAGAAAAAGTAGCCCCCGCTCACCAAAACTAGAGAAGACCTGCGTGCAGCAGTGAAAACCCAGCACAGTTCGAAGTAAATAAATAAATTTTTAAAAATAAATAAGCCTCCTTAGGCCAGGCAGCAGGGCCACCTCCCGAGCTCCCTGATCCTGTCGCCAGTCTGTCAAACCTGGCCTCCCACTGCCCCTTGCGAGAGAAGGAGCCTTTCCCGAGCAGCTTGCCCAGCTCCACGTCTGCCATCTGGAATGTGTCCCTCTGCTGGAGCTGGAGCCTCTCTGAGGCTCTTGGAAGAGTGGAGCGGCTGCCTAAACTTCCTACATCCAGGCCTTTGTAAATGCTGTATTGTTTTCAGGGGACCCACTCGGCCCTCCCTGCCCCCAATTCTTTCTGTGCTTCAGTGCGCACTACAGGACTTCCCTGGCAGTCCAGTGGTTAAGACTTCTGCACTTCCACTGCAGGGGGTGCACGTTCGGTTCCTGGTCGGGGAACAGAGACTCCACATGCTGTGCTGTACAGCCAAAAAGAAAAAAAAAGTGCAGTAAAAATGTAGATAGTTTCATCCATTTGTGGGCTTCCCTGGTGGCTCAGGCAGTAAAGAATCCACCTGCAATGCAGAAGAGCCTGGTTTGATCCCTGGATCAGGAAGATCCCCTGGAAGAGGAAATGGCCACCCATTCCAGTATTCTCGCCTGGAAAATCCCATGGACAGAGGAGCCTGGAGGGCTACAGTCCTCGGGGCCTCAAAGAGTCAGACATGCCTGAGCGGCTAACACTTTCATTCCTCACCTTCACCCGTCTGTGCAGCCGCCCACCATAACCTGAGGTTCATTTTAACTCAGTGTCCTCCACAATGCGCCTCCTTTTGCCATCCCCATCAGGGGCCCCAGCTCCTTGACAGCAGGTCAGGGTCTTGCTGGCACACACGGGGCCAGCACACAGTAGGCACTCAGGTCAGTTCTCCCTTTCCCTGGGGTGGGAGCCCTAAGGAGGGGTGGCCCTCAAGCCTTTTAAATCTAGCACAGCAACAGGGACAAGGGCAGACTCCACCTAGAGCCAGGCACTGCGTGGGCACTCAGCACCACATTCATAGACGGGGAGTAAGGACAGCATTTAACTGGGCACTTACAAGGGTGCTGGGCACTCACTAAGCACTTCATACCCATTATCCTATTTACTCGTCATAATAACTAAGTCACATGGATACCGTTAGGCCCATTTTCAGATGGGGAAACAGAAGATCAGAGAGGTTAATTAAGCTGACCGAGGTGTGACAGCTCAGTGGCAGAGCTGATACTCAACTCAGGTCTGCAGTTGGAGTCACCCGCCCACCCTGGGCATTCACATCCACCTCCACTGCGCAGTGTCCCCCTTACGGTTTGGGTCTGAGGTCCGTGTGAGTCCGTGACTGAAAGGACCAGAGGCTCGGCCGAGACGGACAGTGCCACACCTGCCCCATGAGCCAGGACTCAGACTGCCAGGGGACCCATCAAAGGTAAAACACCTGGGTCAATTACAGAGTCAATTCTCCAGCTCCAGGAGGTAAGCCTCACCTGTCAAATGAAAGCCTTACCCCTGGCACCCAACCACCTGCAAATTACAGGGAAGCCCAGCCTCAGAGGCGGCTGAAACTCCTTACTGGGCCCCACAGGCACGCCTGGCCCTGCCTCCCTCGGCTCCACCCACCCAGGCCTCTGTTCTCTTCCTGAACCCGCCTGCCTTGTTGCACCAAACCCCCAGGCCTTGATAGTCCCACCCCTGGACAACCCAGAGGGAGAGGAGTCATCCTCACCAGCCCTAAGACTCAAGGACTGCACAGCCGGTGGGGGAGGTTCCAAGCTGGAGGTGAATTGGTGGGGACTCAGGGCCACAACACTTAAAAGAACTTCAAAGTCACTTTTAAAAGAAGGAGATGGTGGGACTTCCGTGGCAGTACAGTGGTTAAGACTCTGAGTTTCCAATGCAGGGGACGTGTGTTCAATCGCTGGTTGGGGGACTAAGATCCCACATGCTGTGTGGTGCAGCCAAAAGATAAAAAATAAATTTAGAAAAGAGTGTGATCACAAGAAAATCACTTCATCTTCTGAGCTTCCATGCACTCACCTGCAAAATGGGTGGGACTCCTGGCAGACCTGTCTCAGACGCTGCTGTCAGATTTATGACCATGAGGGAGCCCTGTTAGCCACAAGCTGGCACTTGCCATGGGTGCCTGCCATCTGCCTCTACAAGGATTAAATCATGTGCTGTTGCAACTGCTGATTTTCAACAGCTCTTGAAGGAGTTCAAGGTAGAGAGCAGAAGCGAGGCACTCTGTTCTCTGGGAAAATGGGCAGGGCAGGTCCTCAGATACTTAGATATTCTCAGGAGCTGATTTTATAAGCCCAATTCTTATATTTCTTCATGTAGAAAAACACTAAAATCCTTCATGGTGATGACTGTTTCTTGTGACTAGCAGAAGCTTTGTGAGACCAGCAGAAACTTTGTGCAAAAAATACGTGTTTCTATTTACAATAGCTAAATAGGACATGGAAGCAACCTAGATGTCCATCATCAGATGAATGGATAAAGAAACTTTGGTACATATATACAATGGAATATTACTTAGCCATAAAAAGGGATGCATTTGAGTCAGTTCTATTGAGGTGGATGAACCTAGAGCCTATTATACAGAATGAAGTAAGTCAGAGAAAAACAAATATCATATATTAATGCATATATATGGAATCTAGAAAGATGGTACTGATGAACCTATTTACAGGTTACCTATGAAGACATAGACATATAGGACGGACTTATGGACACAGGCAGGGGTAGGGGAAGGAGTGGGTGGGATGAACGGAGAGAGTAACGTAGAAGCATATACACTACCATGTGTGAAACAGAGAGCTGGACTGTGAAGAAAGTTGAGCACCAAAGAATCGATGCTTTTGAACTGTGGTGTTGGAGAAGACTCTTGAGAGCCCCTTGGACTGCAAGGAGATCCAACCAGTCCATCCTAAAGGAGATCAGTCCTGGGTGTTCATTGGAAGGACTGATGCTGAAGCTGAAACTCCTATACTCTGGCCACCTGATGCGAAGAGCTGACTCATTTGAAAAGACCCTGATGCTGGGAAAGATTGAGGGCAGGAGAAGAAGGGGACGACAGAGGATGAGACGGTTGGATGGCATCACCAACTCCATGGACATGAGTTTGAGTGAGCTCCGGGAGTTGGTGATGGACAGGGAGGCCTGGCGTGCTGCAGTCCATGGGGTCGCAAAGAGTCGGACACGACTGAGTGACTGAACTGAACTGAATGGGAATCTGCTGTTTGACTCAGAGGACTCAAACCAGGGCTCTGTAACAACCTAGAGAGGTGTGACAGGGAGGGAGATGGAGGGGGGGTGGTCTAGAGGGAGGGGACATATGCATGCCGTGCTGTGTTTAGCCACTCAGTCATGTCTGACTCTTTGCATCCCCATGGTCCATAGCCTCCCAGGCTCCTCTGTCCATGGGATTCTCCAGGCAAGGAGAATCCATGTATGGTATTCCAATCCAGGTATGGAATGGATTGCCATACCCTCCTCCAGGGGATCTTCCCAACCCAGGGATCTTCCCAACCCGCATTGCAGGCAGACTCTTTACCAGCTGAGCTACCCGGGAAGCCCCAGATGTATGTAGACCTATTGCTGATTCATGTTGATATTTGGCAGACACCAACACAATACTATAAAGCAATTATCCTTCAATTAAAAATAAATAAATTTTTTTAAAAATAAATAAGTTTGGTGAAAAAAAATACGTGCTTAATTGCATGTATTTCACCTTTAGCAAAATCACATATATACTGTCCTCAGAGCAGTCTCTCAGAGCTGGCTGAGGTGCTATCTCCCGGGCTGCAGTCCTCATATTGCCCCAAATAAAACTTAACTTGCAACTCTCACATTGTGCCTTTTTTTTCTCTTTTGCCCAGTCAACATTGCTGTGCGGAGTTCAAGCAGCACATTTGGGAGAAAACTTTGCAAGAACCTGAGGGTCATGCAGACGTATGGGTCTGTGACAGTTCATTGTCACAGAGGGCTCACGTGGAGCAGGCACTATTCTCAGCGCCTCATGCATATTAACTTCTTCTATCCTCAGAACAACCCTCTGAAGTGGGAACAATTATCCCATTCTACAGATGGGAAAAGTGAGACCCGGGGAGGTTAAATGAGTTCCCAGAGGATCCCTAGGCAGTGTGCGGCTGTGCCCACTTGTGGAGGAGGACGGTCTGGCACCAGGCTATGCTCTGACCACGAGACCACACTGCCTCTCTAGAGCTATGGTCTGAGGCGGAGAAAGGAGGTCAGGGAGTCAACCTGTCTGGACAAGATGGCCAGAGGGAGCTGCCCCTGGGCAAGCGCCTGCTATGTGTCAAGCGCTTTCCTCACCTCTCTCTTAATTCAGCAGCCCAGGCAGTGGCGGGTAGGGGTGTCCCCAGTCTCATGGGTGCACCAGGAGATGGAAGGCAAGAAAACCCAAGGTCTCTTGGTTGGTAGGGACTTGAGCAGGGTCCTCTCGTGTTCCTTCCCAGTTACTTCCAGCCCATCCCAGCTGTGTCTTCCTGAGCCCAAAGACACAGCACCCCCTGCACGTCTGGGTGCCTGGGGGACTGGCAGAGAGGTGACCAGAGGCTGGACGTGGAACACGCCCTGCCTTACACACCCTGCCACAGGGTTCCCATCTCTCCCTGCCCACGTGGCCAGCTGGCCCGACTCCTACCTCCTCTCCCACGGCCACATCCAAACCATGTCTCCAGGGCACACATCAGGGCCCTGCAGAGTGGGGCCTGGTGTGGCCACAGCCTGGCACTGGACAGCTTTGGAATGCAGTGAAGGCCTCCCCTCTGAGCCAGCCTGGCCCTCAACATCCCCAGGTGCCCCCACCCACATACTCAACTATGCTCTGGCTGCCCTCAGCCATGATTGCTCCTCCTCTCCCCTACCTAACCCTGAGAGCAGCTAGGCTCCTCCGGGCTCTACAGAGGGTCTGTGGGGTAAGGCTGCCCCCCACAGGCAGTCAGGGGAGGAGGTTGCTTCACTCTGAAATCTCTTTGTATGCAAGGGGGTAGGGCGGGGATCTGTCAGAATCTCTTTGTTGGATTGTCCCTGGGACCCGGAGGCTGGGAGAAATCTGTTTAAAGGCTATTAGGAGCAGGTTCAGAGCGGGGAGGGGTGGGCAGCGTATGGGTGGAGGGGTTCCAAGTCCTGCATATAACCCCTGAGTCAGAACCCTACTCCCCACAACCCCATGCAGGGTCAGAGGTCATTAGCCACCCTCTAACCCCACCCCTTTCACTGTCCCTAAAGCTCCCATCCTATGGGAACCATCCCACCACCCCTAATTGTCTGGAAGTGCTTCCTGGGATCTATCCAGAATCTTTCCTGCTGTAACTGAAGCCCGGGTTGGAATGCTCTGGTCCTAGTTGGTCAGGGGAGGGGAGATGAGTGAATGGGCACAGCGTCACACCCCTAGGGCTGCCTGAACTGGAGAAGGGGGCATAGCAAGTTTTGGAAGGGAGCCAGCGGAAAACACCAGGAGAAATCTCCAGTCCAAGGGCAGCAAAGGGGAAAGCAGAGCATCTCCTTAAGACGAATCTCTCCGCTGCCTTCGACTCAAAGCTCCATTTGCATAAAGAAACTATCCTCACTGCTCTTTTGCCTAATTGGCAAGGAGCACCTGCCCACATGGACAGGAACCACTGCTAAGCAGCTCATAGAAGCTGGTGTGAGCCCACCCCTTGGCAGGACAGGACCACAATGTGGCCGTTTCTTCCTGGCATGACCTGGCCCCAACCCCAGCTCTACCACTTCTCTGAGTCACAGTTTCTTCATCTGTTAGGGAGGAGGAATAATGCTTGCCTTATTTGGTGTTGGAAAGGATTTCAACGCAGTAGCATGTTGGAAGGTTTCCACGCAAAGCTGGGGACACGCTCAGTGCCCCACACACATCCAAGAACAAGGTCTTCTAGGGATGGCTCAAACCATCTCAGCCAACTAATTCAGTGTTCTTGGGGAAATTACTTACCCTCAGGACTCCCCTGGTGGTCCAGCAGCTAAGACTATGGGCTCCCAATGCTGGGCATCACGATTCAACCCCAGGTCAGTGAAATAGATCCCACACGCCATAACTAAGAGTCCACATGCTGCAACTAAAGATCCCGCATGCCACAATTAACACCTGGTACAGCCAAATAAATAAATATTCTAGAAACTTACCCTCATCTGTAGAGCAGGGATTAACAGTGCCCACCACAAGGCTGTAATTCCACTTAAGTAAGGCAGCACATGTAAGAGCCCCTGGCACACAGTAGGTCTGCGCTGATTATTGGTAACCAGATGCCATCAACCTATCTTTCAGCAGAGCAGGGAACCCTGACACTTCGGGTTGACACGCTGAAGCCAGCTGAGGGGTTTCCCAATGGCGCCTCCGATTTCAAGTTTCCCTCATCTGAATAGTCCCATCCACCACCCAGGTGGCAATAGTGGTTAAGAACCCGCCTGCCAATGCAGGAGACGTGAGAGACAGGGGTTCCATCCCTGGGTCAGGAAGATCCCCTGGAGAAGGGCACGGCAACCCACTCCAGTATTCCTGCCTGGAGAATCCCATGGACAGAGGACATTGGTGGGCTACGGTCACAGAGTCGGACACGACTGAAATGACTTAGCACAGCACGCACCGTGTTTCAGGGCCCTGGATTCCAGGGTCAGAACCCCTGAGCCCTCATCAGGGCAGAAGCAAGATGAGCCTGTGGACCAGCGATGTCACCACTGGTTCCCCCAGAGTCAGTGTGGACAAGTCAGCTCCCTGGCTGCATCTTGGACCCACACACAGTGCTGCGCTCACCCCAAGCTCCAGCTCTGAGACCCTTACATCAGCTGTACTCTCTGAGCCCAGGAACCATCAGGAGGACAGGAGGCGTGAGCTTCTGCCTGGCTCTGTTCAGGGCTCTGTCCTGGGGAGCCTCCAGAGCTGGTCTGCCCTTGGGCTAAGAGGATCCTTCTGAGCCCCCAGACCTACAGGAGTCAGGTCATGGCTGGAGACCCAACCGCTTCTAAGGAGCGAGCCATGGCATCAGTTCAACAGGACCACTCACAGGTTAGGACAAGGAGTCATCAGTGAAACCTGAAGAGGACCTCAGACCTACTGAGTCCTGGGCCAGGGCCTTACCCTAGTACCTGCCTCTCTCCTGAGGCTAGGAACGGCTTCACTGAGCTGGGGAGCCCTGTCTCTACCGAATGTCACTCGGTGCTAGAGTGCACCGCAGACCTGAGTTCAAATCCTGACTCTTCTACTTCCTGGTTGAGACAAACCCCCTCAAGATCTCTGAGCCTCTGTTTGTCATCTTTAAATGAGAACATAAGTGCTTACTTCCCAGGATGGCTGTGAGGATTCTGGGAGATAATGGAAGAGGAGTTTGGGATAAGGATGTAGCAAGTGCCTGGTACCCAATGTGCATACAATATGGGGAAGCAGTTGCCATGGCCACCCCTCTGTAAGCTGTCTTCTTATTGTCACACATACACAGGTGCATACACACCCCATGTGCACAAACATGCCCACTCAAACATATACACACACTACACATACTGCGAATATTCATAAAAGAGAAAAACTTCAAGCCAGCAACCTGGGGCTTGGTCCCATCCCTGCACACCTCTGCTTTTGATGGCACTAGACGGAGAGAGACAGGGAAGCGGGAGAGCAGGAAGAGGACAGGATCTGAGAGGGGACAGGGATTCCCCCAGAAGCGGACAGTCAAAGGGACAGGGGAGAGGCTGTCCTCCTCGCCTCTCCCCCGGCCCCTGCTGGTCACCGAGCAACAAGCCTCTCTCCAGAATGTTTCCCACACTGCTAAGAGTCTTCTGCCCAGCAGTGCCCTCCATAACTTCCCCTCGCCCTTCTCCTCCCGGCACGAGCTGCCCTCACCTGCAAATCCACATCTCTCCTGCCCTCCAGGCCCACCTCCCAGGGCCAGGAGAACTGCAGGAAGGGATGATGATCAAGGTGCTAGGCTCCGGATAAGGGATGACTATCTGGGTGTCCCACGTGGAGGGGAGGGGCCGCCAGCCTGGGATAGTCAGGATCAGGGCCCAGGACGAGGCCCCTAACCCCACCCTAAGAAAGGACAAAGGAGAGGACCCAGGGCCACCTGAGCTCTCGCTTCAGAAGGTACAGCTGTGAAAACCCAGAACTATTTCATGTCCGGGATCAGAGTTTTGGGGAAAGCCAGAGTGAAAGAGGGAAAAGAAGAGGAAGAATGTGTTGAGCTTATACTGTGTGCCAAACAGTTCATACACACACACACACACACACACACAGTCTCTATCCACAAACCCCTTCGAGGTCAGGACTTGGGACCTCACTTCACCCTCAGAGCAGCCGAGGCCTTGAGGAGCGAGGTCCCTTCCCCTTTGGTCAAAGAGCACATGGGCAGCAGCCCTGGGGTCAGAACTCAGCTCTGTCTGACCTCAAGGCCCTGGAAGTTCAGGGCTAAGTGCCCTCCTCTCCTCTCCAGGGATGGTGGTCTCCACTTCCCACCAGCCCTGGGCTCTGGGCCGCCATGGTGAGTCACTGGGCCCCTCCAAGGGATTCCCCAAGTCCCAGGGTCTCTAACAGGCAATAACCATCCACCCCAGGAGACCTCCTTGCCCTCCGGGCAGTCCTGAGCTGCCTCTGAGAGGCCGGGGCTCTTTATTACTGATCCAGCACCATTCCAAGAGGTAGGCTCTGCACACAGTGGACAGGATGGCTGCTGGCTCTATGGAGAGGTGGAGATGGAAACAGAAGTATTAGCTGAGTGTCTGCCCCTCACCTAGGCAGCTAGCCCCCTCAGGATGGGTGCAGGGTATGGGGTGGGTTGGCGGCATGGAGGCTCCCTGCCCAGGACCTGGGTGTGGGGTGGCACCTGCTCCCCCCATCTGCAGCCTCACACCCTCCCTGCATCCATCCTCTGTCCACTGCTTCACAGCCCCCTGAACACACCTCCCTCCTCCCACCTTCATGCCATCCCAGGCTCACCCTGTTACCCACTTCCCCATCAGCTCCTCCCTTCTTCCTGTAATTCATCAGATCTCACTGTTGGCTGCACCATTAGAATCACCAGGGAGATTCTGACTCCATAGGTCTGAGCAGGGCCTGGGCATCAGCATTTTTTAAACCTTGCCTAGGGATTCTAGTTTGCCAACTGGAGGAACTCCTACTTTTTATCAGACCTCAGGTGAGAAGTCAACTCTCCTAACCATCCCTCTACCCCCCAGCCTGGGCTAGATGCCCCTCCTCTGAGCTCCCGGGTCCCCTGATACTTCCACCTATCAACAGCCTTATCACAAAACACTATAATTGACTTTATTACAAGTTTGTCTTACAGAGACTACAATCAACTCCAAGGCCAGAACTGGGTCTTTTTCATTGTTATATCCCCAGCACAGGGCCTGCTATGCAGAAGCTTCAGAAATGTTGAATGGATGGACGCACGCATGGATGGATGGATGGATTCATGGATTCATGGATGCATGAATGAACAAAGGAACCCACGTGCTAATGCTCTGCTCACTGATGTCTCTTCCCCTTCTTCCTCAGATAAACCTCCCAGATTGCTAAGCTACTCAAGTCTCCTTTGCTTAATAATCCCATTCCAGCTGTCCAGCTGTTGCCTACACAGGGGTGCCCACCACACCAACCTGGGTAAACCTCTCAGATCATTCTAACTGCTCCAGAAATCTCTCCTGCTCCAGGAAACCCCCAGGGTAAATCAGGTGGATCCCAACAATACTTGATTTTGAACACTCTGGTTGCTTTTCCCCACACCTGGTCTTGGAGGGTCTGAGCTGGACTGACCTCACAGGTAACAGTCAGCAGTAAATCCAGGACAAGAGTCAAGAGACATGATGAGCTCCTGCCACCGATTTTCTGTGTGACCCTGGGCCAGTCACTTAACCTCTCTGGGTCTCAGGTTTCCCATCTATAAAATGAGGGAAATAATAGTACTCTTCTCAGGGACTTCCCTGGTGGCTCAATGGATAAGAATCGCCTGCCAATGCAGGAGACATGGGTTCAATCCCTGATCTGGAAAGACCCCACATGCCGTGCAGCAAATAAGTCCGTGCGCTGCAACTGCTCGTCCTGTGCTCTGGAGCCTGGGAGCCACAACTACTGGGCCCGCATGTCACCACTACTGAAGCCCACGCTCCCTAGAGCCCATGCTCTAAGAGAAGCCACCACAACCAGGGAGTACAGCCCGCTCACCACAACTAGAGAGGAGCAGGCACAGCTATGAAGACCCAGCACAGCCAAAAATTCAAAAACAAAAATAATAGTACCCTGCTGATGGCGTTGCTGTGGATAAGGAAATGACAACCCACTCCAATGTTCTCGCCTGGGAAATCCCATGGACAGAGAAGCCTGGCAGGCTACAGCCCATGGGTCACAGAGGTGGATACAGCTTAGCGATGGGGCAACAACATAGAATTGCTGTTGAGAATGAATGAGTTAATAGATCTAAGGCCATAGAGTAGGACCGGGTACAGAGTAAGTGCTATTATCAAAGTGCTATTTGTTAACTACTTTTTTGTTGTTGTTTGTTAACTATTCTTATCTACCAATTGAATGTTAACCACTGGACTGAAGGCTTGTCCAGCGGATGCATTATTTTATTACATCGTCGGCCCAAGCCCCCACCCGTGGACAAGAACCACCAAGGGTCAGTGACCAGCAGCGGTGAGCCCAGGCTGTCCCCCTGCCACGACCAGACTGGAGGATGGCCCACACAACAGATGCCAGCCCCAGAGCCCAGACCCACCCACCCTGCCACCAGGACCAGCAAAGAGCCTTTTCAAACCGTCACGGCTGGGGACTGCCCTGGTGGTCCCGTGGCTAAGACACCGAGCTCCTAATGCAGGGGGCCCAGGTTCGATCCCTGGTCAGGGAACTAGATCCCACATGCTGCAAGTAAGAATCCGCATGCCGCAACTAAAGACTGAAGATCCCACATTTGGGCTGGGTCTTCCAAAGCTCTTCTGGCCACTAAGACCCAGTACAGCCAAATAAATAAAAATAAACATTAAAAATAAAAATCATGGCCACCAGAGCCCCTCGGTTGTTTCTCCTGCTCACTTTCCAGCCTCTATCCCCCTCTCACTGAAGCCCAGTTGGATTCTCTCCACACCTTCTCCCCTCCCCTTAAACAGATGGGAGCATCAAAGCGCGAAAAACATTGAAATTGCCAAACACAATGTCTGTCCAGAGATGACAAATTTGCTGCAGTCTGTACTTCCAACGAGCAGCTGCAGCTCCTGACCAGTTCCAAGGCAGGCTCCCCACCCCCACTGACCAGCTTTTCATGGGCACAGCGCCCCCTCTCCCTCCTGCATCGTCACTCTAGGGGTAAGCGGGCTGCAGAGGGGAAGGGTCAGAGCTAGGGCAGAAGGCAGAGGAGAGAACCCCGGGACAGGGCCCCCAAGGTTCCATCCACCACACCTGTTCAGCCAAGGTCACACAGAGCAGCTGACAATGAGCCTGAAATGGGCTTGTTTGTTAAAGCTCTGCCTCCAATAAACAGTAACAACATAACAGAGCCCAGCATGCATGGAGAGGTGGACCACCCACTGGAATTACAAAATCGCAATTACTCCTCGCTTCCCTCCATCCTGAGAGCTGAGTGAACTTTCTTCCCGTTTTACAGATGAGAGCTCTCCTAAGAGGGGCCATGGGACTGGCCCAAAGCCATGCGGTTAGCAGGGCATTTTAAAATTAATTTTTATTGGCGTATAGTTGCTTTACAATATTGTTAGTTTCTGCTGCTGCTGCTGCTGCTGCTAAGTCGCTTCAGTCGTGTCCGACTCTGTGTGGCCCCATAGACGGCAGCCCACCAGGCCCCGCCGTCCCTGGGATTCTCCAGGCAAGAACACTGGAGTGGGTTGCCGTTTCCTCCTCCAATGCATACTGAACAGCAAAATGAATCAGCTATATGTATACATACCGCCCTTTTTTGGATTTCCTTCCCATTTAGCTCACCATAGAGCACTGAGTAGGGTTCCCTGTGCTATATAGTAGGTTCTCTTTAGTTGTCTATTTCACACAAAGTATCAATAGTGTGTACATGTTAATCTCAGTCTCCTAATTCATCCCACTCCACATTCCTTTTTGGTATCCATATGTTTGATCTCTACATTTGTGTCTCTACTTGTGCTTTGCAAATAAGATCAGCTATACCATTTTTCTAGATTCCACATATATGTGTTAATACATATTTGTTTTTCTCTTTCTGACTTACTTCACTTCTTATGACAGCCTCTAGGTCCATCCACATCTCTACAAATGACCCAATTTCATTTCTTTTTATGGCTGAGTAATAATATTTCACTGTATATATGCCATTGAACCTCTCACCTCCCTGACTTCAAAGCTGACATTCTTCCCAACCACATCCCATGACCTTGGGTGCCTCTTACAATCTTAATTTTTCTTTTCTGCAAAATGGTTTGGTCCAGTGATTCTTAAAATACTCTTTTTAATGTATGCCCTTGTTTAAGTAACATTAAAATCTCATACCCTTTCTGTGATCAGTATTATGAAAAACAATAAAGGGTTTGGGGGTTTGCTTGTTTTCCAAAACGAAATTGTTTTCCTAAGAAGAGATTCATTTCCAAAGATCATAAGGCTGAATTTGCTTTTTCACGTGTTAACTCTTCCCAGGTCCCAGGAGGTTCCAGTGTGCACCTGCAGGAGAAGCAGGGTCTCCATGGCTCACCCACCACACTGGGTTGGGAAACCCTGGGCTCAGTCTCTTGGGAGTTACCTCTGCTCACACCGGAAGAGAGACAGCAGAGACTTAGGGACGCCCCTCTGCAGGGGGACTCCAGGCAAGTCACTTCTCTCCACACTTAAGTCTGTAACATGGGAATAATAATACTAGTTCCTAGCAGTGTTACCAGGATTAAATGAGTGAATACTTGTACCGCACCTAAAACATTGCCTGACCCTCAGCACTCAGTAAGTGTTGACCATGTTAGGTTCTAAGGATGTTTTATCCAGGTCATCATTCGCCTGCCCCCAGGGCAATTCCTATAGCAAGTTCCTGAGCCTTCACTGGGTCCCAGGAGATCACCTGGGGGACATGTTACATTACTACAGCCTCTCGATGGTCAGGAATACCCAGGATTGGGACTTCCTGGTGGTTCAGTGGTCAAAAATCCACCTTCTAATACAGGGGATGTAGGTTCGATCTCTGGTTGGAGAACTAAGATCCCACATGCTATGGGGGCAACCAAGCTTATACGCTGCAACTGCAGAGTCTGAGAGCCACAACTGGAGAGCTTGAGCGCCACAACAAAAGATCCCGCAGAACACAAAGACCCCGGGTGCCACAGCTAAGACCGAGGCAGCCTAATTAATTATTAAAAAAAAAAGAAAGACCCAGAATTATTGTGGATCCCATGATCTGTGAGAATCGAAACAAATCACAGCCTCTGATTTATTTGGGTTTGAGTTCAAATATGAAGGACTTCTGTTATTTTTGTATTTGAGGAACTAGCCATCTGGGAAATTTTTTTTTAACTTAGATCTTTACCTCACTCCACACACCAAAATAAATTCCAGATGGATCTCAGATTTAAACATAAACAATGAAACCATAAATGTGCTAAAACAAAGAATCTTCAAGTAGGCAAAACACCATTATAAGTAGGACACAAAACCCAGAAACCAAAAAAGAAAAGATGAATGAATTCAACTACATAAAATGGCTTGTTTTTACATGAAAAAAAAATTATAAACAAAATTAAAAGACAAATGATAAGATCAAGGAAAATACACTTTAAAACATATTTCAGAAAAGGCCTGTCTATGGCCATACCACCCTGAACACTCCCGATCTCGTCTGATCTTAGAAGCTAAGCAGGGTCTGGCCTGGTTAGTACTTGGGTGGGAGAAAAGCGCTAATTTCTTAAAGAACTGGAAATGAATGAGAAAATGCCAAAGACCTAGTTTTTAAAAATGGGTAAAGAATATGATAAGACAATTCACAGAAAAGGACAAAAATAGCTCCCAGACATATGATAAGATCCTCAACCTCATTAACAAGGAAACACACAAAACCTGGAGCAGGATGTCCACAGCTTTTCATCTGCCATTTTTAAAAAACTGTCGATTATACTTTAATAAAGCTAGAAAATTTTTTTTCATTTTAAAGTTTGGTAAGTCTTTTGGAGAAATAGGAAGTCTCACACTTGGCTGGTGTGAACTGACACAACATATACGGAAGACAATTTGGCAAAATTTGATTCAGCACTTCCACTTCTAGAAATCCATCCTAGGGATTTCATTCCGCGTGTGCAGAATGACTGATGTACAAGGGTATCATTATATAATAAATCCACACCAGTAGGAATCATTAACCAAACGTGGGACCATGGGCAAAATTACTTAACCTCTCTGGGCCTCAGTTTCTTCATCTGTAGAATGGGGATAACAATGGAAACTGCCTCAGAGATTGTTGTCAAATATGCACAAAAAGCCCCTCAAAGAGTCACTCCGGGTGTAGTGAGTGCTCAGCAAATATTACCGTTCGTATCATTATTATAATTAATGTTGTTACTAGTGGAACCCAAACTAGAGACTGGCTCTCTTGGTAGGAGTGAGGGGTTTGAGAATCACTCATTATCTTCCTTTAAGGAGGAATCTCGGAAAGGCAAAGTGAGATTTCAACTGTGGCTGAGTAAGTAGAAACCCAGCCTTTGTATTACACCCTTTGTATTATAGAAGCTTCCCGGTGCCTCAGTGGTAAGGAATCTGCCAGTCAATGCAGAAGACGCAGGTTCAATCCCTGGGTCAGGAAGATCTCCTGGAGCAGGAAATGGCAACCTACTTCAGTATTCTTGCCTGGAGAATCCCATGGACAGAGGAACCTGGCAGGCTACAGTTCATAGGGTGGCCAAGAGTTGGACATGACTTAGTGACTAAAACAACAGCAACAATTCCAGAAGCCTGGTCAACAATATAAACAGGAAAAATGGCTTTCCCAGAAGCAAACCTTGACAATGCCCGCCCTGCTCTCATCCTGGGAGAAAGCATTTTGGCTAAGCAAACTGAACCATTCCTCCTTTCTTGGAAAGTCTACCCCAGTGATGGGTGAAAGCCCTGCTTAATTGAGACCAACTAATAATGACAGTAACAGCTAACATGGTTTATATATCTATTTATTTGGTGCACCAGGTCTTAGTTGCAGCACACAGGGTCCTCGGTCTTCACTGCAGCATACAGGATCTTTATCTGCAGCATGTGGGATCTAGTTCCCTGACCGGGGATCAAACCCAGGTCCCCTGTATTAGGAGTGCGGAGTCTTAGCCACTAGACCCCTAGGGAAGTCCCCCTAACAGCTAACATCTTGTGGTGTGTTTTCTAAATGCCATACAGAGCTAAGCACTTAACATAATAATAATATTCATTATTCCTCATTCTAGTCCATCCGGTAGGTTTATTGTTGCTCTTGTTCAGTCACTGAATCATGTCTGACTCTTTGCAACCGCACAGACTGCAGCACGCCAGGCTTCCCTGTCCTTCACCATCTCCCGGAGCTTGCTCAAACTCATGTCCATTGAGTCAGGGATGCCATCCTACCATCTCATCCTCTGTCACCCCTTCTCCGCTTGCCCTCAATCTTTCTCAGCCTCAGGGTCTTTTCCAATGAGTCAGCTCTTTGACATTAGGTGGCCAAAAGTATTGAAGCTTTAGCTTCAGCATCAGTCCTTCCAATGAGCATTCAGAGTTGATTTCCTTTAGGATTGACTCCTTGCTCTCCAAGGCACTCTCAAGAATCTTCCCCAACACCACAGTTCAAAAGTGTCAGTTCTTTGGTGCTCAGTAAGGCTTACTTACTCTTCCTGTTTTATGGAAAAGGAAACGGAGGCTGTCACTTGGGGATATTCACACAGCAGATAAGTGACAGCCCACATCTGGGCATGCGTCTCTACTGCACCAGCCTTGCCCAGGTAGGCATTTCATTGTATTTCTCTGCTTAAACCACAGAGTAGCATCTTGGCTCATGTGCATCTGCTTCTTCTATATATCTGTCACTGTGAATCAGCCCCAGAGGCAGGACCTCTCTGAGCACAAGAACAAAATGGGGGTTGGAAGACTTCCTTGGTCGTCCAGGGGTTGGACTCCATGCTTTCACTGCAGGGGGTGTGAGTTTGATCCCTGGTTGGGGAGCTAACATCCCATATGCCTTGCTGCAAGGACAAGGGGGGAAAAATGGGTTTGGAGCTTAGGAGGCATGGGCCAGGTCATGGGGCCCATCCAGCCTATGTGAGACTCCCATTTCTGTCCTCATCTCTGTCTTCAGAAAGAAACGGTCTCAAGGCGGCACAGCCAGCAACAGCAGAACCAGCTCACGCTCGCTCCTTCCTAGTGCATCTCTCCATAGTGCCTCAATGCCAAAGAAGCCCAGGAAAATGCTGTGCTGGCAGGCAGGGTGAAATGAAGTCCTCCACATGCTCCTACAATGACAAGAGGGCCCTGAGCAGAACCAGAATTCCACTTGAGGCCATGGCACCCCACTCCTTCACACACACACACACACACACAGACACACACACACACGTGGCTGCCAGCTGTCCTGCTAATTACCTTCCCAATAAAGGAGGGGTCAGCATGGGAGGGTGGGGGATGGTGCACTGTAAGAGCACGGCTTCCCGGAATCTTCGTAGTCCCTTCTGCCCAAGATAAATTGTTGTCTCTGATTCAATTTCTTCCTCCCTCACCCCCACCCTGCTTGGCTTCCTAAAACAATAAGAAAACACATTTCTCATCACAGCATTTAATTCTTCAGGCAGGAAAAAGGAGCTACACATCTGGTTCTATGCACATAATGAGGAGGGAGGGAGAAGGTAGGGAGAGGCAGGTAGAATCCAGGGAAAGACAGAGCAGGGGAAAAGGCTCAAAAGGAAAATCTCAGGGGTTCAGGATGCAGCTCGCTCTGCTGCGGTCATCATTCTTCCACTCCACTGGAACCCACTGAGGCAGGCCCCGGTGTATGTTGGACAGACAGGAAAGAGAAACACATGGTCCAGGATTCACCATGTAAGGGAAGACACTGACCTAAAGCCACCAACGATTGGGCTGGCTAAAAAGTTTGTTCAGCTTTTCCCATAAGATGTTATGGAAACACCCAAACACCCAAATCTATTAGGCAACCCAGTAGATTACAGAATTCCATGAACTCGGATAGGGAAAAGTTTTAGGCTTTGAGGGAGCAAGGACATGGGAAGGCTTCACTCTGGCTATGGGAGGTTTTGCAGTGAATGAGGCATTCGTGCAGCCTCTTAGAAATTCACCAGGCTCGTGGCCTGGGAAGGGAAAATATCGCTTTAATAAAGGCATTCTCAGGATTTCCCTGGGGGTCCAGTGGTTAAGAATCCATCTGCCAATGGAAGAGGATGCGGGTTTGATCCCTCATCAAGGAACTAAGATCCCACAACTTCTGAGCCACCGTGCCACAATTAGTCTATGCACCACAGCATTAGATTTTGCAACTAAGACACGATGCAGCAGATAAATAAATAAAGACATTTAATAAAAACGTTTTAAATTTAATGGCATTCTAATACTGCAATGGTAGAACAGGCACTGGGCTTTACAGCTAGCAGAGTGCTATTGCGCTAGTCCCGTTTAACCTCACGCCGTCCCCGTGAAGCAGGGGTTATTCTATCACACCCATTCTGGAGAGAACAAAGCAGAGGAGACATGGCTTGCCTGGGTCTCCATAGTCAGTCAGTAACAGAACTGAAATCCCAGCTCAGGTTTATACGACTCTAAGATCAGTGCTGTTTCTATAACCCTAGAGATGCCAGTTTGCTTCCCAGGAGAAGGATACTGTGAGGGAGGCAGCAAGAATAGAATGGGGTCCAGGTAGAGTTAAGGAGGGATGTGGATAAATAGCCATGGCCTCCCCAAAACTGGTCGGCTATGTCCCCAGGCCAATCCACACACACTAGGTCTGGGCTGAGACAGCCCCTGCCCCCAAGATGACAGTCTCATCCTGGCAGTCAGTGTGACAGTGGGTATGGTTCGTGTTTTTTATAGAAAGATGTCTTGTCTGGTGGCTTGGACTTGCTGTTGCCTTGTAATTATGGCTCATTCTCTCTCTCTTTCTATATATATATACTACATAGAATCAGTTGCTATTTTGAAAATGGACTGAAGGACAAGGAACAAAGATATGACTTTCTGTAGTACTTACAATGTACTAGGTGATAATCTGTCCATCTCACTGGCTCCCCTGACAACACCATCAAAGGAAATACTACAACCCCCACTGTGTAGAGGAGGAAACTGAGTCCCAGAGAAGTGAAGCTACTTGCCCAAGGTCTCTGACCTGACTCCTGAGTCACTCATTCTTTTTCACCATAAACGTTCAGCAAAGGAACAGAGATCATCAGGACCCATGCAGCCTGAGGGTCACTCTGCAGCTTCCTCTTGAATGTCCCAGGGCTCTGCAGAGAGGCCCTCATCCTCATTTTTAAGACGATTCATGTCAATGATAATAATTCAGCGCTAACACTGATTTATCAGAGCATGATTCTGGCAGTTGTCACCACAAAGTTGAATCAGACCACGAGAGAAAACCAGAACTTCGAGGGATGCCATTTTAACATCAAGGGAAGTACGACCCTAAGAAATAGAAATCATAAAAACACAACTGCAGAATCTCCTCAAGGTCAAGGGTTTCTGGAGCCTGGAGATAGGAGGAGATTTCAATATCTCAAAGGCCAACAGATGCAAAGCCTGATTACTTGTGGAGGTAGCCCAGGAAGGGGTTGCCCATTTCAGCAGCAGACTGAAGAACTGAACAGTGAAGGGCCTCAAAGCCTGCCTGGGGCGTGGAGTGCATGACCACCTCCTTCCCGCCTTTTTTTTTTTTTTTTTTAATTATTCATTTGGCTGTGCTGGGTCTTAGTTGGGATACACAGGAACTTCAATCTTTGTTGTGGCATGTGGGATCTAGTTCCCTGACCAGGGATCGAACCCAGGCCACAAGCATTAGGAGCGACGAGTCTTAGCCACTGGACTATCAGGGAAGGCCCAACCACCTTCTTTTTTAATTCGTGACGTCGCTGACAGAACATTTAGACTAGATCTTAGTAGGGTCCATCAATGCCACTGATAAGAATCCAGCCAGCATTGTGGCCAATAACTCTATTATATGACCTCAACCATCTGAGAAGGTGACCCCCAAAACTACTTGCAAAAGCATAATTATCTCCTTAATGTGTAAAGATCTTTCATTCTCAAATACAGAAAAGTTTGAAAGACTCAACCCCACAGGATGAATATTTTTAGATGCTGAAGTGAAGAGTCTGTGCATACTGGTATCTTCAGTATTTGTAATGTTGGAGAATTTGGCTTATTTGAGTAGCAAACCAGCCTTTGATGCCAATCTAAATTGTAAAAATTGAGTTAGATATGTGATTTTAAGTTGAAAACAAATCATCAAACTCATATACAGTCTTGGAACATTTAAGATAATTTCATATTCTCTTGGATTTATAAGAATTACTTAAAATTACTTGGGAAGGTTTATGAGTCAGATAATAAAGCATACTACTTAAATTTCTCAAATAGCATTTTACATATGTGAAGGTGTTTGAATAGGTTGGTAAACGAAACAAACATCATCCTAAAGCCCCTTAGGAAAAAAAAAAAAGAAAATTTATAAGCTAAATCTCAAAACTTAAGGAAGAATTAGATTTTTATGAAATTTATAACTTTAATAAATTAAATAATCCTTTTAAAACCCAAAGTACAGCAGAAACCAACAGAATACTGTAAAGCAATTATCCTCCAATTAAAAATAAATTTTAAAAAAAACACCAAAATATCTTCTGGATATTTTTCTGTGCATACAAACTGTCTTTTGAGGATTGAAAGAAATCTCACGCTGACATAGAGTGCTTCCTACATGCTCAGAGCTAATGCTTTAAATGAATGATCTCATTTAGTCCTTACGACAGCGCTATAAAGTAGGTACTATCATTATCTCCATCTCCGGGCAGAGAATGTGGGAGCCAGGATTCTGAACTGGGGCAGTTGAAATTTCAGAGCCATTTGTCTTAATCCCTGTGCCACAAGTTCCTGTGTAAGAAAAGAAACCTGTCTCAGGGCTGGCTCAGAAACACCATTAAACAGCCTGGTAGCTGGCCTCTTCATCCTACGTTCATTAGTGCCTGAGTCGCAGCTCCTGTCCTCAGCTCTGGACTTATCTCTACAGCTCTGCTTCTCACTGTGTGTTCCAAGAACCAGCCGCCTGGGCATCACCTGAGAGATTGTTAAAAATTCAGTGTCTCGGGCTCCACCTCAATCTTTCTGAATGAGACCTCGTATTCACAGGCTGTCCCCAGGATGTAGCTGCCCACCCAGTTAGAGAAGCCTGGCTTTACAGTATTATGAAAACTTAGGATCAGCCTCGCTCTACCTGGCAAAACAAGTTGCTGCTCCACTGTCCCCTTCCCCAGAGAACCCCACCTCCTGTGGTCAACCAGTGTTAATAGGAGGGATGCAAAGCCACTTGGCCCAGCCCTTTAGTGGCTGCGAGGCTCTTCCCCCGTCAAAGTTCCGCCAGCCACTGGCTGCAGAGAAAGGTAAATTTTGTTGAACTGCCCAAGGCCACGTTAATCTTTAATTATGCCGTTAATGTCTGTCTCCCCCCAGGTAGCTGTTATGCCAGCAGTTACGGTGGTGCCCTGGCTGGAAACAGCTTGCAGATTTCCTGACAGCATTAATGGAAGTTTTGCAAATTGATTCTCGGGGAGATTAGGTGGAGAGAGGCTGGCGTGACTTGACATGAAGCCGATTCCAAGCAGCTCAGATCCTCCTGTCCTTGATCCCTGCCCAGGGCAAGGGGAAAGAGTTGGCATCAAGAGACCCGGGTTCCAGGGCTGGCTCTGCTGCAGTGGACCTGTGTCCTTGAGCCTGCCACTCTGTATCTGAGCCTCGTCTTTAAAATGAGCAGGTTGAGCTCGTCTAGGCTCACCGATGGTTTTGTTTCTCCCAGCTTGAACGGCTCTGAGTCTGAGAAGCTGTCAGAATGGCTTTGTTCTCAGAGAGGACGAACTTCCTTCCCTCCTTCTTTTCCTCATCCATTCATTCCCTCACCTCTTCATTCAGTACACATAACTAGAACCACACAAGGCTCTGCAGTAGGCACTCGGGACACAGATAGGAGTTAGCTGCTTTGGGCTGGCATGGTTACCCTCAGGGAAACGAAAGCCAAGCTGTGCTCACTGTGGACTGGACCAGTTTGGCCTCAGGTTCAGACTACACTGGCCCCAGCTCCAGCATCCCCTCTGCTCCAAGACCCGGAGGAGGGAGAGGACTAGAAGAGGCAGTGAGATGGGGCAGAAAGAGAAGTGGCCTTGGCGCCACGGGCTTGGTTTCTGGAACCAGCTCTGGCTGTAACTGTTACGTGACCTTGGACAAGTCACTTGCTATTTCTAGAGTCTTCTTCTCTAGGATATGGGGGAAATGCAGATGATGATAATTCCTGTTCTGTCTTGCAAGGGGAGTAATTGAAAAGAATGCCTCTTGTGAACCCAAAGGCCTTTTGCATGGGGATGGGGGAGAAGGATTATTCAGTTGCCAGGGAGCGGCCCTGCCCATTTCCAAGAACTCCAGCCAGGGGGCAGAGTTCCCAGGGGGCCAGGTCTTGGCTGAAATCTCTACCACCCCTGTCCCCATCTCATGAGTGACTGTGACCACAAAGCTTTTAAAATATTCCCAGGGAGACACGTACGGTAGGGACAAGGGGGAAATGGACCCAGGATAGAAGGAAACGGAGTCAGAGCAAAGATGAAGAACAGGGCTCTGCCCCACTCCCTGTGGGTGGTCCCAAGTAGGGGGACCGGATCCTCCAGTGTATCCCCATCTCTAAACCACCCCATTGCAGGAATCAAGGACCTATCCCAACTCCATATCCCAGCCAGGGGATGTGACTGACTTGGGGAAGTGGACCTGGCCCACACCCAATCGGGGTAGTTAGGAGACAACTTGGGCCTCCAGGCTGTTGGCATGCTCAAGGGGTATTCCTCTAAACTGGGCTTCCACTACATCTCTACCCTTGTTTCCCTCTAGCTTTGCTCCTCTCTCCCGCTGTTTACCACAGCCTCTGTGTCTTCATCCTCTCTGAAAGGCTGGCCCAAATTTTGCCCGACACCAGAGTCCCTGACTCCAGACAGAGCCTCTGGCACCTAAGGGCTCTCCATGGCCCTACCCCTTCCATCATCACTGCCACCAGCAGCAAGAAGGGTTTATGGGCCTGGGTTTGATTCTAAAAATAAGTTTTCAATTAAAGTTGAGAGGTGTGAGAGAATGCTGCCTCGGGCAG
Organism: Bubalus kerabau; assembly: GCF_029407905.1. Classification (NCBI taxonomy): domain Eukaryota; kingdom Metazoa; phylum Chordata; class Mammalia; order Artiodactyla; family Bovidae; genus Bubalus; species Bubalus kerabau. The sequence goes on from NC_073627.1 coordinate 49,271,659, forward strand.
GCAGCCCCTCTCAGAGGCTTCCTCTCCAACAGATGGTTTGTAGCATTTTTAATTAATGAGAGATGTGCAGATGGGGGACCCTTAATAGCCTGCCGCAAAATGTAGAGGCTGGGGAGGGGTGGAGCGGAGCTGGCCCAGGCAGACTCTGAGCCAGGGAGTGCTGTCCAGGTTGGAGACGGGAGCCCTGCCCTTAGTCCCCTCTCTTCACGGCCAGTCCAGCATGCAGCACCGAGCGAGCCCTGGGGATGAGAAAGCCTTGCACCTTGGGTTCTCTGGCCCCCACACCAGCACACAGGAAAGGAAGGCACATGGAAGGGCAAGCAGCTCTGTAAAAACTAGAAGGACATGAAGGGCCTCTGCACACCTTGCTTCAGGATATTTTATGTCCCTCTCATCTGAACGCCCCCTTTCCCCAGATCTACATCTTGAGCAAGTCTTTTAATGTCTCTGAGCCTTAATATTCTCATGGGGGAGATAAGGATTGGAGAATCATAAACCTACAGGATTGAAAGAATCATAAAGTCCAAACTGTTCCACCCCCAGGGCTTGAACACCTACTAAATCTCTCCTGCCAAGAGGTGGTCTGGAAAAAAAAAAAGAGGTGGCCTGGTCACCAAGGCCAAGGCCTCACTTCCTCCAAGTGTCACACAGCAACCAGTTTTACGCACAGTCAACTCTGATACAAAAGTCGACCTTACGATAAGGTGGACTCTGCCTCCCTAAGTATGATCATTGTGGAAAATTAAGGAGACGTGGTATATGAAGTTGCTTTGCAAACTGACTGTTCAGTTCAGTTCAGTTCAGTTGCTCAGTCGTGTCCAACTCTTTGTGACCCGATGAATCGCAGCACGCCAGGCCTCCCTGTCCATCACCAACTCCCGGGGTTCACCCAGACTCACGTCCATCGAGTCAGTGATGCCATCCAGCCATCTCATCCTCTGTCGTCCCCTTCTCCTCCTGCCCCCAATCCCTCCCAGCATCAGAGTCTTTTCCAATGAGTCAACTCTTCGCATGAGGTGGCCAAAGTACTGGAGTTTCAGCTTTAGCATCATTCCTTCCAAAGAACACCCAGGACTGATCTCCTTCAGAATGGACTGGTTGGATCTCCTTGCAGTCCAAGGGACTCTCAAGAGTCTTCTCCAACACCACAGAGTTCAAAAGCATCAATTCTTTGGCACTCAGCTTTCTTCACAGTCCAACTCTCACATCCATACATGACCACTGGAAAAACCACAGCCTTGACTAGACGGACCTTTGTTGGCAAAGTTAATGTCTCTGCTTTTCAATATGCTATCTAGGTTGGTCATAACTTTTCTTCCAAGGAGTAAGCGTCTTCTAATTTCATGTCTGCAGTCACCATCTGCACTGATTTTGGAGCCCAAAAAAATAAAGTCTGACACTGTTTCCACTGTTTCCCCATCTATTTCCCATGAAGTGATGGGATCAGATGCCATGATCTTCATTTTCTGAATGTTGAGCTTTAAGCCAACTTTTTCACTCTCCTCTTTCACTTTCCTCAAGAGGCTTTTTAGTTCCTCTTCACTTTCTGCCATAAGGGTGGTGTCATCTGCATATCTGAGGTTATTGATATTTCTCCCGGCAATCTTGATTCCAGCTTGTGCTTCTTCCAGCCCAGCATTTCTCATGATGTACTCTGCATATAAGTTAAATAAGCATGGTGACAATATACAGCCTTGACGTACTCCTTTTCCTATTTGGAACCAGTCTGTTGTTCCATGTCCAGTTCTAACTGTTGCTTCCTGACCTGCATACAAATTTCTCAAGAGGCAGATCAGGTGGTCTGTTATTCCCATCTCTTTCAGAATTTTCCACAGTTTATTGTGATCCACACAGTCAAAGGCTTTGGCATAGTCAATAAAGCAAACTGACTGTAACTATCTTTAACTATGAGACAAGATGATCTGGGGCCAGAAGCTGAGAAAGTAGGGGGGTCAGCCAACACAAGGTCCCTAAACAGCACCCCAAGCCTTGCTACAGAAGCCCCACCAGGCGATAACTCACCACTCCCTAATCTACCTCAGATGCCTCTTGGGCTCAACAAATGGGAAAACAGCCACATAAAGTGTGCCTAGGTCAGCATTAACTAGCCATCACTAGATTAACAAAGATTGCTGGAGCCCCTACCCTGAGGCAAGGACTGTTCTAAGCGCTGAAGATTCAGCTGGGGACAGAAAGCATCTTCCTTTCTGGCGCAAGGGAGGTGAACAATGGACAAAACAGCATTTTATTTAAATCTCAGGAGGGAATGAGTCAGTTCAGTTCAGTCGCTCAGTCGTGTCCAACTCTTTGCGACCCCATGAATCCCAGCACGCCAGGCCTCCCTGTCCATCACCAACTCCCAGAGTTCACCCAAACTCACGTCCATCCAGTCAGTGATGCCATCCAGCCATCTCATCCTCTGTCGTCCCCTTCTCCTCCTGCCCCCAATCCCTCCCAGCATCAGAGTCTTTTCCAATGAGTTAACTCTTCGCATGAGGCAATTTTTTAAAATGTTTTTTTTTTGGCTGTGCTGGGTCTTTGTGGCTGCTCGAGCTTTTCTCTAGTTGCAGCAAGCAGGGACTACTCTCTGTTACAGTGTGAGGACTTCTCATTGCTGCGGCTTCTCTTGTTTCGGAGCACAGGCTCTAGGGCATGGAGGCTCTGCTAGCTGCAGCAGGTGGGCTCAGTAGTTGTGGCTTCCAGGCTCCAGAGCACAGGCTCAATAGCTGTGCTGCACAGGCTTAGTTGCTCTGCAGCATGTGGGATCTTCCCAGACCAGGGAAGAGGGTGTCTTCTGCATTGGCAGGTGGATTCTTGACCACCAAGCCACCAGAGAAGTCCAAGGCAGGGTACTTCTTTAAAAAGGGAAGTGCAATTAAATTAGGTGAGGGAGCAGCTAGGCATGGGCCTGGGGAGGAGTGTTCTGGGCTGAGAAAAAGCCAGGTCCCTAAGATGGAAACAAGCTTGACAGGAGGAGCAGGAAGGAGGCCGGTGTGGCTGGGAAGAAGTGGAGGGGCTGGGGAGGGCGAGAGAGGCGGCAGGAGAGGCAGGTGGGGCTGTGTGATGTACAGCCTCTGAGGTCACTGTGACAGTGGGTGGGGGCAGGGGATAAAGGAGCCCCTCCTTGGCAGGAGTCTTCCTCCCAGTCGGGCCACAGCAAAGCCCTCCCACTCCCAAGCTCATGTTCTGCAGCTGCTTAAGATTCTGCGGGGACAAGGAGGTGGCAAACTATTTGTCATCCACTGGGGCATCACCAAAGAGAAGCGGAATGGTGAGGGGGAGCTGACTGGACGGCTCCAAGGACTGAGGAAGAGGTGCTTCATCATTCATGAGAGACAGGGGGTGTGAATTTCAATGGGGAAGGGAAAAAATAAAAAAACATTTTTTAAAAAAAGTAGACAAAGTAGGCTGAGAGAAAGAGAATGCCAAATAATAATAGCAGCTAACACCGTGTGCCAGGCACTCTCTTCTTAAAACTTTAGTCTTTTCGCCTTCCAAACAATCCAATTAGGTGCTATTTTATGATTCCCATTTTATAGATGAGGAAACTGAGGCACAGAGCAGTTCACTGAGAGTCAACCTGTCGCGTGAGAGAGCCAAGACTCAACCCAGGCAAGCTGGCTTCAGAGTCCACACTCATTAGCTCTGCAGAAACAGAACAAAGATGGCGTGAAGAGAAGCAGGCTGAGTGAGGAGGAGGGAACCTCAGGGGACAGATTTTGCCTCTCATACTATTTCCTCCCCATAAAAGTCAATGGTGAGGCTACCCATTCAGTGCTTGGGAATTTAACAAAGTGCTTTCCTATTTGATCCAAAATGACTCTGAAGTAGGTACTATCATCCTCCCCAATTTATAGATAAGGACACTAAGACTCAAGAGGTTAAGTAACCTTAACCAGGAAGTGCTAAAGCCAAAATTCAAATACAAGGTTTGCCTGACTGCAAATCCCACTCTCTTTCCTTCATCCAAAAAGCATTTACCGGCATTATACAGTGGCAGGCACTGGACCAAGCATTCAGTCGTGGGGAACACAATACCTTTGGGAGGATCCCTTAGTTAGTGACCCTGTCTCCTACACTCTATGCTCAGCCCCTCTCTATGAATAAAGGACACTCATCTTACTCCTGGCTAAAGCACTCTAGAGCCAGGGGGAGGGAAGGAAAGAACACTCATGGGCTCATCTCTGTGCTTGGTACTTTCAGGGGTGACATCACTGAGCCCTCCATCAGCTCAGCAGGGGAAGATGTGGCTGGGACCACTTTGCCTACCGAGTCATTCATGCTTCCCTACCTCTCATCATGAGAACCCTGGTCTTAACTAGAGTGCCCACGTGCCTCACTAAACACGACATTTCAAAGTTTTATTCCAACTAGGTGTGGCCATAAGACTAAGCTGTGGCTAACAAACTACAGAGGAAATCAAGGGAGGAACTTCTGGAAAGGCTCCACAAAACAATGACAGACTCACGAGGTGGGCTCTTTGCACCCTTTCTCCTTTTTCTTCTGTTTCCTGTTCCGAACTGGTTATGATGGCTAAGTCCCGACAGACATCACAGATCATAGAGGCAACCTTAAAACTGGAAATCACATGCACACAATCGTCAAGCAAAAAAGATTAGGGGCCTGGATCCCAGAGAATACTCAGTTCAGTTCAGTTCAGTCGTGACCCGATGAATTGCAGCACGCCAGGCCTCCCTGTTCATCACCAACTCCCAGAGTCCACCCAAACCCATGTCCATTGAGTCGGTGATGCCATCCAACCATCTCATCCTCTGTCGTCCCCTTCTCCTGCGCTCAATCTTCCCCAGTATCAAGGTCTTTTCAAATGAGTCAGCTCTTCGCATCAGGTGGCCAAAGTACTGGAGTTTCAGCTTCAACATCAGTCCTTCCAATGAACACCCTTAAAATCCTACCAATGAACATGTCCTACCGATGAACACCTACCAGTGAACATTCCTTAGAAGATACTAAGGAACCACTATTCAAGCCCTGAGCTCCCTGTTTTCAAGACATAAACTTCTACACGGCTAACATTACTTATTCCAGTTGCTGGAAGTCAGGGGCATGTCTTAACAGATACAGTAGTCATTACCATCATCCCATATGGAAACTCAAGCTGGCAGTTTGCTCCAAATCCCACAGCTAAGCAAGGGAAAGCTTTCAAACTTGAATTTGCGTGTTTCCAAAAGTCACAATTCTCCCATCGCTTTGGTAAGAGCCTGTTCACTCTAATTTATGAGAAGGCACAAGCAATACAGTAGAGAGGTTTTTTTAAATTATTTATTCGGTTGTGTTGGTTCTTCTCTGCTTTACACGGGTTTTTCTCTAGTTGCGGAGAGTGGGGGCTGCTCTCCAGTTGCGCTGCAGGGGCTTCTCATTGCAGTGGCTTCTATTGTTGCAGAGCATGGGCTTGACAGGTGTGGTACACAGGCTTAGTTGCCCTGTGGCATGTGCAATCTCCCTGAACCAGGGATCAAACCCATGTCACCTGCGTTGGCAGGTGAATTCTTAACCACCAGACCACCAAGGAAGTCCACAGTAGAGTTCTAAACAGCCAACAACTCCTACATCCCCTGCTCTGGTCTTAAGGATGCCCATCAGAGCAGCCTGCCTTCCTCCCCATTTATGCACTCTGCTAAGTCACTTCAGTTGTGTCCGACTCTGTGCGACCCCATAGATGGCAGCCCACCAGGCTCCGCCGTCCCTGGGATTCTCCAGGCAAGAACACTGGAGTGGGTTGCCATTTCCTTCTCCAATGATGAAAGTGAAAAGTGAAAGCTAAGCCACTCAGTTGTGTCCAACTCGCAGTGACCCCAGGGACTGCAGCACCAGGCTCCTCCGTCCATGGGATTTTCTAGGCAAGAGTACTGGAGTGGGGTGCCATTGCCTTCTCCGATTTATGCACTCTAGCAGATCAATTAACTCTATACTGGAGAGAGGACAGATTTCTTATCTCCCATGTAACATCTCGTCTGCCTCGAAGACCCAAGTCACCAGGCCTTTTCAGGACTCCTGGGGAAAAGTCCCCTAAACTCATTCTTGTGCAGACTTGACAATGTGCTCCACTCTAAGTTACAACTTGTGTATATTAACTCCTTAGAATTTTCTAGATGCCAAATAATGGTGTCTGTGAATAAACATAGTTCTAATTCTTCCTTTGCAATCTGGATGCCTTTTATTTCCTTTTCTTGTCTACGTACAGTAGCTAAACCTTAGTGATATGATGAATCAATGAGGTGAGAGCGGACATCCTTGCTTAGCATTGTTCCTGATCTTAGGTGGAAAGCATTCAGGCTTTCACCATTAACTATGTTGTTTCCTGTGGGTTTTTTTAACAGGTGTCTTTTATCAGGTTAAGGAACTTCCCTTCCACTCTAAGTTTACTGAATTGTATCATGAATTTCATAAATGATGTTTTGTGTGCATGTTGAGGTGACTGTGGGTTTTGTCCTTATCCTAATATACAGTATTATATTCATTGATTTGAGGATATCAAAACAACTTTCCATGCCTGGGATAAACCCCAGTTGGTCATAGTGTATAATCTTTTTTGTGTGATGCTGGATTTAGCTTGCTAATATTTTATTAAGGACTTTTGCTCAGATATTCTTCTGCAGTTTTCTTAGATATCGGGAATATTGCTCTGTTGGAGATCCCCAAGACCACCCCCACCCAAGTTCAACGATTCACTAGGAAAATTCAAAGGGCTCAGCACAGTCATACTCACAGCTATAATTTATTACAGAAACACGATACAAAGCAACATCAGCAAAGGAAAAGGCATATGGGATTAAGTCCAGAGAAGCCAAGTGCAAGTTTTCAAGGACCCTCTCAGTGGAGTCAGACAGAACGCTCTTAATTCTCCCAGCAAGAAACTGTGACAACGCCTGTGAAATGTTGCCAACCAGGAAAGCTCATTAGGGACTTGGTATCCAGGGTTTTTATTACAGTCTGGTCATATGGGCACCTGGTGCCTGACACGTACCCCAACTCCAGATTCCCAGAGGAAGGCAAATGTTAAGCTGTCTTGCTGACAGTTAAGGCACAGTGAGCCTCTCTTACCAGTTAGGGCAGTGGGATACTCCTCAAATCCAAGGTACCAGATGCCAACCAAGGACCTACCGTGGAGGCCTTTCAAAGGACAGGCGTCAGGCCTGCCATGTTAACTCTTGTCTGCACATTCGTATTTCTAACCAAAACCCAGAAAGCAGATAATGCTTAGTACAAAAGAATTCAACGCTAGTGTTGGAATTTTAGCCACAGGAGGTCAGGAGGATTGAGTATCATAACGTTCTTGGTGCCATGAATTCACACTCCTTCAGCTTACCCACATGAAAGTGGAAAGTTCAAGCCTGTGTCTCTGGAACATTCCATCTGGATTGACAGAAAAAGGCCTCTCAGTTCATGTTGTACAGTGTTTGGGGAGAAATACTTTCCCAGCACTGTAGGGGAAAGTGGATTTACAGGCCTGTGGTCTTCCGGCAACATTAGTCTCCTACCCCCTTGCCCAGAGCTGCCCAAGTTTCATCAGTCAGGGTCTAGGGTAGACATTCAGATGTGCCCAAGGGGAAACAGGAGAGTAAACACTCATTTGGCACCCCCCTTGGCACGTGGTCAGGCATCCAACCCACCTCCAGGCAGCGTGATCCTGGTCCTACAGACAAAGCGATGCTGACCACTTATTGAGTTCTACTGGCTACAGCCAGACGCTTGCAGGATTATCCTGCACTAGTTGATTTTACTCTATATGTGTCACAAACTGTACCTCTAACCCTTCTCTGATGCATATCATTGATGGTCATTAAAAAAAATAATAATGGCTAAGCAGTTGTTAAGCACAAAGTATGAATCGAACAGTCTGTGAAGCAATTTGCACAAACTTATCCCTGCAACAGTCCTGTCAGATAGGAACAATATTATCCCCCTTTTAAAGATGGGAAAACTGAGGTTAGGTAACTGGCCCCAGGTCACACAGCGGATAGGTAGCAGAGATGGAGTAAGATCCCATGCACTCTGTCGCTTAAGCCAGCATACTTAACTGCCAGCACAACCCCACTTCACAAAGACAACACCATGACCTGGGGTTTCCAACACCGTCTTCCCCACAGGATAGCCCGTCACACCCTCTGACTGGGACTAGGGGTGAGGTCAAAAGAGCACTAATTGAGGCTGAAGTTTAGTGAAGACAAAGCATACAAGCAATGATACACAAGTGAGCAGATCATAGACAGTTCAAGCTTCCTTCAGTGGGACCCTCTTCCAGAGGACCTCTGGAAATGCAGGGGCATTCTTGGCTGTCACAAAGAATGGGAGTACACCAGCCCTTAGTGCCCAGGTACCAAGAATGTGAAACATTCCACAGTGGATAGAACAACAACACAATAAACAGTGCCTCCCAGACACCAACAGCACTGTCACTAACAAACACAGCACGGCAAACCGGCTCTTGTACGCAGCTCCAGGGAGGCAGGAGGAGCAATGGGAAAGATCCTCTGAAGCTCACTGCTTTTAAAGCCTTACTTTATGCATCCTGAGCTTTTGTGAAGCACCTGCCAGGCAAGCATATGGCCCAAACCTGTTCCTCAACCTCACATCAAGATTTATCTCCAAGGTATGGAGAGGAGCCAGATTCAGGCCACAGGCTATTTGTCCAACAAGACACTTGGCTCCATCCTGGCCCAGGCAACGAGTAGACACAGGGCTATGCCAGCTGACTCTTGGACTACGCCACTGAGAAATGCTGAGAAAGTCCCAGAAGGAATGAGACTGCGGTCATTGTTCATTGTGATTTGTCATCAGCTCAGTTCTGTACTGTCAAGGACTCTGCTGAGCATGGAGAAGGTGGCAAGTCAGGTCATGAGAAAACAATTCGGACCATCTGTGGGCTCTAGGAAAATACCAGCACCCTGGTACTTCCCTTCCCTCTCTGTCCTCTAACAAAATGCCCCACAGTAAAGGCTCCAATTCAGGTCCCAGCGTCTCCTTTCTAAAGAAAGGCTAATATTCATGAAATAACTGAAGAGCAGCATAGTTAAGAATCCACAATCAAGTTCATATTGCAAGGCAGCCTGTATAAATAGCTTCGGAGCATATGTTTGTTTTTCACTAAAGCACTAAATCAGTGATTTTCTAAACACAACAACACTGATCTTCCAGTTTGCCATCTCGGTACCTTTCCTATGTGGCCTAAACATTTGACCAAGTAAAATATGATTGAAGATTACATCTAATTCATGAGACACTTGGTCTCCAGGTTGATAAGCTTAAAGCCCTCAATCTAGAATAGGATAAGGAAAGCAACAGCTATTTACAGAATCACTGGGGATGTCCCTAATGATTATACCCTTGTTCCCCTAGATCTCGTTGACAATTATATGGGCAGCCATAAAGGAAGAGTGAATGGACTGTTACAAGGCCTTAATACTTGGCGATATTAAACTGAATTATGTTTAAGAGCCAAAACCCTGGGATGACAGTGCTATTGTGGGAGGGCAGTAATGTATGACTATCAGACAGGATCAAAACATAAAGCAATAGTGATGCACCAATAAAGTGATATCAAAGAAACAGTACTGTCATGGAAAGGACAGTAAAAAAATATATAGGTAGGAAACAAACTGTTAGTGGGAGAATGGCAGGCAGGGGGATAACAGTGCTTGGCTCATGATTCTTTAAGTGAAAGTCAGAGAATTATGAAACAAACTTAGGATAAAGTCTTTCTAATTTTTAATGGAAGTGTTATGAATTTTTTATGTACTCGAAAGTTGGCTACTCTCCAAAAGAGAAAATTAGTTAAACAATCTGCATTAAAAATAGCTAGGCCTGGCAGTTGTAACACAAAGCAGATTTAGCCAATGTGGACAACCCTCCACCTCACCCTCAATTCAGACACAGAAAAATGCCATATAAAATGCAGCACATTTAAAGCTACATGGCTTATTATGAGAGACCACTTCATACTTATCGTGTGTGCTCAGTTGCTTGGTCGCATTCGACTCTTTGCGAGCCCATGGACTACAGCCCTCCAGGCTCCTCTTGCCTATGGAATTTTTCAAGCAAGAAAACTGGAGTGGGTTGCCATTTTCCTCCTCCAAGCGATCTTCCAAACTCAGGGATCGAACCCACATCTCTTTTACCTCCTGCATTCACAGGCGGAGTCTTTACCACTAGTGCCACCTGGGGAGACTTCATACTCTTCAGGATGGTCATTATTTTTCAAAATCAAACAAAAAATGGTAAGTGTTGGGGAGGATGTAGAAAAATCAAAACTGTTGTAGACTGTTTTTTAAAAAAAATCAACTCTATTTCAATTAATAATTTTTTAAAAAAGGAAAATATATGGTAGTTCCTCAAAAAATTAAACACAGATTATCAAATGATATAAAATTTCCACTTCCAGGTATACATCAAAAAGATGAAAATAAAGACACAGATACTTACATACACATGTTTACAGAAGCATGATTCACAATAATCAAAAGGTAGAAGCTGGACTTCCCTCATGGTGCGGTGGAGAAGAATCCGCCTGCCGATACAGGGGACACAGTTTCCATCCCTGGTCTGGGAAGATTCCACCTACCCTGGAGCAACTAAGCCCACGCGCCACAACTACTGAGCCCACGCGCTAAAGCCCCCGAGTGACAACTCCTGAGCCCTGGTGCTGCAATTACTGAAGCCTGTGAGCCTAGAGCCTGTGCTCTGCAACGAGAGGACAGCGCAACGAGAAGCCTACAGACCACAACTAGAGAGAAGCCCTGCACGCCTCAACCAAGACCCGCAAAGTCAAATACATGACTACTCAGTAGCTCGGGGCAATGAAGACCTTTAGAGTGAAGAAACACTGAGAGTATTACTAGCAGATTTGCACTAAGACTAGGATATATATCAGAAAGAAAGAAAGCGAACCCCGCGGGAAGGGTACAGTTGCAAGGAAGAATGGTAAACAAAGAAATGAATTGAAAACAAATGGAAAATATAAATAGAAACTGTTTCATTGTTGTATAAAACAATAATTATTATTATTATGACTAATTCAGGGGATTTAAAAGACAAAATGGAACTAAAATATTGAATAAGAACACATGGTAAACAAGAGGGGATGACTATACTTAAAATGTTTTAAAGATTTTACATTGTTGGGGGGAGCAGAGTTATTAACTATATTAACAAGTTAAAATTTTTAAAGTAATAAATAAGATATATCATTTCCAAACTAGCAGAGGGAAAAGAAGGATTAATAAACTAAATTTTAAAATGTGGTCAATCCAATAGAAGGTAGTAAAGGAGAAAAAGTATTAAAAAGGACAAACAGAAAGTATTAAAATTGTATTGCAGAAGTAAATTCAGTACATCAGTAATCATAAACTATTAACTAAACTTGCCAGTTAAAAGAAATGTCAGACTGAACTGATTAAAATAATAAAAATCTAGCTATAGGCTGTTTTTTTGAGACATTCTTCTCAAAACAAAGTACTTCAATTAAAATAAACAATTTTTAAAAATCAACTATACTTCAATTCATATTTTTTTAAAAATAAATAAAAACAAAGAAAGTAAACAGACACTAGAAAAATCTTACCCTCTCTCAACCCCAACCCACCAGCCCACCATACCAAAGAGACAGCATCTCTAGAGTAATACACAAAGGGTAAAAGCATCATTTTACAGAAGATTTCCTTTAAAATATAAATTATGAAAACAGACTCAAAAGGAAATAGAAAACTCAAGACCTAAAGCAATGAAGAAAATTTTATCAAGAGGCAAAAATCTATCCCTCCCATTTAAAAAACTACTGGGCTAAGACCAAGTTGTCAAGAAAGAGATAATCCTCCATCTTACTGACTCAGACTGTTTCAAAGAAAAGAAAAAGAAGAATAATTCTCCATCTCATTTTATGAGGCTAGTATGTCACTGATAACAAAATTGGACAAGGATAGTGAGCAAGTAAAATTATAGACCAATCTTGCTTATGAATACATACAAAAACCTAAATAAATATTAGTATCAAGTCCAGCAAAATATAAAACGTTAATACTATATTTCACCACATCAGAAATGTCACTGATTGTAAGATATACCATTACTTTTATACTAAGAAAGAAAAATCCTGTCACTTCAACCATAACATAATGCTTTCTAATCACCCACATTTTATTTTATACTCACTGAAAGAGTTTTTTAGACTTATTTACACTTACTTTTATTATCTATCACTCTTATACATTCATAATGAGGAAAATATAAGCAAAGTAAATAACGTTAAGATCTTCATACTGGAGTCCAACTCTTCTAAATCACTTTTCAACTCAAAGGCTTTCATATTTATTCTTGCCATCAAGAGCGGGTGGTATGTAATATTTCATAAAATAGCTTCTGCATTTTCTTCTAAGCTCCTGATGCATATTCAGAAAGTTTTGCCACTGAAATTTTCTTTACCAGAAGTTAACAACAGAAAGTTTTCAAGCAACAATTAAGACTCCTATTCCTTCCTCAAATGGTTGTCAACTAAAACTACTCAAAGCATCACCAGCTCGACAGACATGAGTTTGAGCAAGCTCTAGGAGTTAGTGATGGACAGGGAAGCCTGGCGTGCTGCAGTTCATAGGGTCGCAGAGTGGGATACAACTGACCAACTGAACTGAACTGGTAACCAAGTTCAAGCAAGAGTAATTAGAAGATGCCACTGACTGTAAAACATATTCTAATTACAGAAATGTTAAAATGTAAAAAGTCTGCATCTTAGAATCAACAAACATGATCAAACATCACAATCAAAAAGGATTTATCTCAGGAATACAACGGAGAAGGCAATGGCACCCCATTCCAGTACTCTTGCCTGGAAAATCCCATGGACGGAGGAGCCTGGTGGGCTGCAGTCCATGGGGTCGCTAAGAGTCGGACATGACTGAGCAACTTCACTTTCACTTTTTACTTTCCTGCATTAGAAAAGGAAATGGCAACCCACTCCAGTGTTCTTGCCTGGAGAATCCCAGGGACAGGGGAGCCTGGTGGGCTGCCGTCTAGGGGTCGCACAGAGTTGGACACAACTGAAGTGACTTAGCAGTAGCAGTAGCAGGAATACAAGAATAGTTTAACATTAGGAAACTTATTAAACTAGCAGGCTTGCTTAGCAACAAAACCATGCAACAGAAGCATGGGACATGCCCCAAAACAATAAAACTATGGTGGCATGAGACCCACACATCCTGCCCTGTGAGCTCAGTAAGTTCATGATCCCTAGGACATGCTCTCTGCACACATGAAAAGCAGTGATTTGTGGACCTAGTTTGACAATGTAGGAACAAAAAAACATCCCTACTTAACCTGGAGGAGGAACTGATGATGGAAGCATGACATCTACTCAAGAAAGACAAAGAAGTTCTTCTCCCCCTCCCCACTTTTCCTTTGATTATAAAACTGTAGCCCAGTGAGTTCCCAGGATGTGGCATTTCTCACCTGCCTGCTTGTAAGCCTCACAAGTGTCCTAATAAATCACTCACTTATCTATCAAAAAAAAAAGAAAGAAAACTTATTAAAGAAAACAACTCAAAGCATGAAGAAAATCATTCGATAAAACTCAACAATCACAACGTTTTTAAAAAATCTCTTATCAAAACAGAAATACAAAGGAATAGTCTTAACTTTACACAGCTGACTACCTGCCAAGATTTCACAGCAAAAACATAACGAACAAAAAGCAGTAAAATGCTAGAAACATGCCCTTTAAATGCAAGAACAGGATAAACATAATTGCCATCATTGCCTCTATTCAATATTATACAAAGGTCTTAGGCAGCTCAATAAAACAGGAAAATAGTAGAGATAACACAAGCGAAAAGAAAAAAGAACTAACCTGTTATGATCAACCCAGGTAATCCAAAATAAACTACAGGCAAACCATTGCACTAATAAGACAGTTCAGCAAGGTTATGAAATGCAAAAGCCAATATATTAAAGCCCACAGAAGGCCCATAGTATAGCAATGTACAATTAAAAATATAATTTTTATAAAAGATGGTATTTATAATAGCTTTTAAAAATACATAGGAATAAATGTAACCAGAGATGTAATGCATTTTTATAGGAAACACTTAGAGCTTCATGAAAGCATTTACTAAAATTAAAAAAAAAAATGAAACAGTTAGTAAGATACAAATTGATATAAAATATTTATGAATGGGAAGAATACATATATTTCTACCTGATATAAACTATAAAGTCATTGAAATTCTAAAATTCTAATCAAAACATACAACATATAAAAAGCTGATCCTAAAAGAGGGAAAACAGATCTCAGTTCAGTTCAGTTCAGTTCAGTCGCTCAGTCGTGTCCGACTCTGCAACCCCATGAATCGCAGCATGCCAGGCCTCCCTGTCCATCACCAACTCCCGGAGTTCACTCAGACTCATGTCCATCAAGTCAGTGATGCCATCCAGTCATCTCATCCTCTGTCGTCCCCTTCTCCTCCTGCCCTCAATCCCTCCCAGCATCAGAGTCTTTTCCAATGAGTCAACTCTTCGCATGAGGTGGCCAAAGTACTGGAGTTTCAGCTTTAGCATCATTCCTTCCAAAGAAATCCCAGGGCTGATCTCCTTCAGAATGGACTGGTTGGATCTCCTTGCAGTCCAAGGGACTCTCAAAAGTCTTCTCCAACACCTCAGTTCAAAAGCATCAATTCTTCGGCGCTCAGCCACAAAGAATGGGAATACCAGACTATCTGACCTGCCTCTTGAGAAATCTGTATGCAGGTCAGGAAGCAACAGTTAGAACTGGACATAGAACAACAGACTGGTTCCAAATAGGAAAAGGAGTACATCAAGGCTGTATATTGTCACCCTGCTTATTCAACTTATAAGGACACTGGTATATATTCACAAATCAGCAGGTGTAAGAACACTTGGTTAACAATATGGGGGGCAGGGGGTGGGGGGAAGAAATGGCTCCATAACATATACCATAGAATACAAAAATAAATTCCAGATGAATTAAAAGCCTAAATGTGATTAAACTTTTAAAACTGATGAAATATAAGAAAACATTATGAAGCAGTAAAGAATTTTTTGTAGAAGCACAAAAAATATAAACTAAAAAGAAAAAATGATAAATTTCAGTATATTTGGTATGTGTACCAAATTCTTTTGTATACTTTTCAAAAGTGAAAAAGTTTCAATCTGGGAGAAAATACTGTGAAATACAGATAGATAATCTAATTCCAGAAAAACAAATCCAAAAAAATAAAATGGGCAATAATATGAATAGATAACATTATAGAACTGAAAATGGTCAAAATATTCATGAAAATATGTTCAATTTCACTAGTAATCAAGGCAATTGCTGTTACAAGGGGATATAATTTTATATTCTTCAGATTGGCAAAAATTTGAAGTTTAAAAATACCAAGACTTGGCAAGGTTGTAGGGACATGGAACTAAACAGGGGGGAATGTAAATTGGTATAACCACTTAGTAAATATAAAGATGAAGAGCTCTAAACCCCAGCTCCATTTCTAGGTATAATCTCTACAAACATTCTCACATGTGTGTCCAAGGAGACATGTACATAAAAATTCAATGCTATGATGTTTAAAGGATGTAAAATTGCTGCTGTTGCTTAGTCACTAAGTCGTGTCCAACTCTTGCAACCCCAAGGACTCTAGACCACCAAGCCCCTCAATCCATGGGATTTCTCAGGCAAGAATACTGGAGGGGGTTGCCATTTCCTCCTCCAGGGAATCTTCAGGACCCAGAGATAGAACCTTTATCTCCTTCATTGCAGGCAGGATTCTTTATTACTGAGCCACCAGGGAAGCCCCTGATGTAAAATTAGAAATAATCAAAAGGTCCATTGATATATAAATACATTACAGTACAGACATACACTGGAATGCTCAGAAACAGCTACAAATGAAGTGAATGGATGAATGAACACATAAATTTCAAAAGTGTAGCTATTAACTTGGAAAGATACTGACAACACATTAAGTAGGGGAGAAAAATAGACTATAGGACTACATGCTTTCAAGTAAGGCATCAAATGGTTAAATGAACTTTGCCCTACATGCACTAATAGGCCAACATTCCATTAATGCACCTGCCATATTTTAATCTCATCAACTTGCATCCATGGATAGACATTAACCAAAATAATAAAAACTACGATATATTAATTCTAGTATTTTGAATAAGAAAGAGATTGCAATAATACTGATACAGAATAGCTATACTCAAAGCCAAGAAACAATTTCCCAACATTGGTGCCAACAATCCCAACCTTTCCAGATGAGACTTGTTCTATCTAATCATCCAGTCAGAGAGCTACCAGAGCTATTAATAGAACAGTGGTGTAAGTTGCTGGTCATACACACCAAAGAGCAAGGTAAAATCTAATAAAACTATACTTAGAATAAACTTTCAGGGATCAGTAAAGCAAAGCTATACTCACAAAGTGATGTCATATTTATTAGCGGAAAGAGTGGCAGCAGGAAGTTACTGGAGGAATTTTGAGAGAAAAAACATTTTTCTCTGAGACTCTCTGACAAATTGGAAATTGACTTGAGTGCTCTAAAACCCGTGCTCCATATCTTCTTCATTAAAAGTTGCTCAAAAGGTACAGGAATCAGAATAGATTATATTTTATGGCAACTGCAATAGCATATTAAAGGAAAATTGTTTCCTCCACTCACAACATTTGAAACCAAATGTGTGGGGTTTTCCCACACCAACTAATTCTCTAGCTCTCCAGACACAACTGAGTACCCTACAATTCAATTCTGACACTAACTACCAAGACTTGGCAGAGACTCCACAGGTTAAGGGCTCAGTTCCACAATATCACCCCCTACCTCAGACACCAATCAACAAGCAGTGGGTCCACATGTTACTCACACCTCTGTCCAACTTCTGTTCCCATAATCCCCTCCATCTCAGGGTTGATAATTTGCTATGGCGGCTCACAAAACTCGGGAAACACTTGCTTACACTTACCAGTTTATTATAAAGGATATTATAAAGAATATAAACAGCCAGATGCAGAGGTATATATGGCGTGGTCCGTAAGCGTCCTGAGTACAGCAGCTTGGTCTTCACGGAGTTGGCGTGCACCACCCTTCCAGCACATGGATATTTTCACCAACCTCTCCAAAAGCTCTTTATGAGGCTCTCCAAACCCCACAGTTTAGGGATTAGTCTGTAGAACCTTCATCATGTAGGTGTAATTGATTAGTAACTCAATCTCTAGCCCTTTTCCCTTCCCTCTCAGGGTAATAAGGCTTAAAGTCCTAACCCTCTGATCACATGGTTGTTTCCTCTGGTAACCAGCCCCCAACCTGAAGCTATCTAGAGGCCCATCAAGACTCACCTCATTAGCACACAAAAAGCACTCATGAATTCCAGAGATTTCAAGGGTCTTAGAAGATCTTAGGAACCAGGGACCAAGACTAAATATTATAATAAAAAATGTTCCTATCACCCCCATTACTCAGGAAATTACAAAGGTTTTAGCAGATCTTGTGCCAGGAACCAGAGATAAAAACCAAATATGTTTGTCTTGTTATATCAAAATATACATACAAGAAAGGGTAGGGAGTTAGAACTTCTAAGGGAAAACTATTTCCGTCATTATTTCTTTTCTGTGAAAATATTTCTTATGTTCTTTATACCTTGATGAAATACTTTTGAGACTTCTAAGACCAACAAATATAAACTGCATTTATTGTGTAAAAATTAAGAATGGCTCAGGCTCCATAATGGGAATTGGATGTAAGATGTGTTAAGTCTCAGCTTCTAGAAGAGTTGATTTTGAACTCAGTCACCCTTTGAGAGAAGACATACCAGCTCGCATAATTTCGTCAACCAGGAGAATGTTGGTGGCAATCACAGTGCTGAGGGAAAAGACGACAGGGTGAGTAAAGCTCACCAACCTACTCTTATCTTTCCCCCAAGAAATCTCCAACTACTAAAGGCACTTTGTTCTGCAATGATGTTGGTGTGAGATAAGACGACATTATAAATAAAGACTCTTGTATTATAATTCCATCTCCTTTGCTGATAAAGTAGAAGCCTAATTTTATATTCCAACAAAACTGAGCTCATTTTTAGCATATCATTTGATTTTTTTCCCACTATGCATGTGGTACTATTTCAGTAAACTTCTTCCTTTCCCTCTTAAATAAAGAGTAATATTAACATTTCCTATAACTTACACAGTTAGACTAAAATGTAAAAGGGACTGGAAAATGACAGAAGCCAGTTTTAATAACTGGATACCATGCCTTTTCACCACTTTCCACTGTAGCGTGGCAAAAATAATAGAAAAATCTTAATGTTAACAATTATGTCCCTAAAAGTCTTTCTCTTCTTATTAATACAAACTTACCAAGAGTGAAGAAGTTGTTTTTTCACGCAATAATTATCCCACACTCCTGCATCTGCTGCTACCATTGGCTCACCTGCAAAGCAAAAACAATTTCAATACTACAGTCTTGACATATTCTGTTAATGTTGACTATATATTCTAATATCTCATATACCACCAAAACTACTATTGTCAAAGTCACCAATGGCCTCCATGGTGTCAAATCCAAAAGTCGAGTCTCAGGCCTCATCTATCAGCAGCACTTAGCACAGCTGGCTGCAGCCTCCTCACTGCTCTTTCTTCACTTGCCTTTCAGGATACCACACTTGCCTGGTTTTTCTCCTCTGTACTAGTGGCTCCTTTACTGTCTGTTTTGCTGGTTCTTCCTCTTCCTCCTGAGCTCTTAATGTTGGAGTACCCAAAGGCCCAGTCCTAGATTCTTTTCTTCTCTCTCTATACTCACTCCCTAGGTGATCTTATCCAGTCTACTGGATTTAAAACACATATACTCTGGGACTTTCCTGGTGGTCCAGTGGATAGGAATCTGCCTTGCAGGTGACAGGGATCTGATCCCTGGTCAAAGAACTAAGATCCCACATGGCACGGAGCAACTAAGACCGAGTGCCGCAATGAAAGACCTCACGTGGTGCAACTAAGACAAAAGATCTAATGTTAAATACACACACACACTCTGACAACTCCCAAGTTTTCATCTCCTATCTGGGCCACCTTCCTGAGCTTCAAACTTGTACAACCAACTGTCTATTTTAAAGTCAACAGATACCTCAAACTTAGCCTTGTCGGAACTCAACGCTGACCTCTAGCCACAGCCTGCTCTACATAGTCTTCTCCAAAGCAGCCAACGGCAATTCCTTTCAGTTGTTCAGTTGACTCCTCACCACAGAATAGCAAGAGTGATCCTTTTAAATACATTCAGACCATGTCACACCTCTGCTCAAAATTGCTCCCTGTTCCACCACAGAAAGTCAGACTCCTCACACTGGTCCACACATCCTCCTGTAATCTGACCTTCTTTCACCTCTCTCATCTCCTGTCTCCTCCTCAAAAAACACCAGACACTGGCATTCCCACCAGCTATTCCCTCTGCCTAGGACATTCTTTCCCTAGTTCCCACGTAGCTAATTTCCTAATTTTATTTGACTTTGTTCAATAGGCATTCTCACTGAGGCTACTCTGATCACTCTCTTTAAATTAAAACACCCTCCCCATGCTCCTGTTCTAGCATTCACAATCATCCTTATACTGTTTCTTTATTTTTGTCATATAATTTATTGACTTTAAAAATGTTAAAGGTACTTACTTATGAAGGTTATCATTTACTGCCTATCCTTTCGGGCTGCAACATAAGCTCACAAGGGCAGGGACTTTTGTCTATTTTGTTCTGTGTGAATCCCTGGTCAAATAACAACCACTCAATAACTATTGCTTAAATAAATGAATATCTGTGTTTAAGAAGTTCAAATGTAAACTAAAGGCACCCATTCTTTAAATACAAAAGTCAGGGCTTCCCTGGTGGCTCAGTGGTAAAGACTCTGCCTGCCAATGCAGGGGACACAGGTTCCCTGCATCCGGGAAGATCCCACATGCCTCAGAGCACCTAAGCTTGTGAGCCGTAACTATTGAGTCTGTGGTCTCAAGCCTGGAAGCTCAACTACTGAGTCCATGTGTCGCAACTACTGAAGACTGAAAGCCCCAGGGCCTGTGCTCTGCAACAAGAGAAGCCACGACAATGAGAAGACCAGGCACCGCCAAAAGTGAGCAGCCCCTGCTCTTCACAACTAGAGGGAAAAAAATGAAGCAATGAAGACCCAGTACAGCCAAAAATAAATAAATAAATAAATTTTTTAAATATACAAAAGTCATCCAAACCTCCACATCCCCCCTTACTATAAATTCTGGGTCACTGTAGCATAACCTCTTTCTTATGAAGCAGCTAAGTTTTCCTCACTGTCTTACCTGTGTTCAGATCTATGCCAACAGGTTGTTTTGAATTCGAATGCTCAGCCTGAACTTTTACTAGTGTTTCCTGCAGGTCATAACCAGAATTCTGAGCAAGAACCTGTACGAATAAAAATAATAATAAATATATGGATAGAATGTCTTCATATATATTAGAATATCAGATAAAAAATAAGGCACTGCTTTCCAGTCTTGTGAAAACACACCCATAATGTAGTAATCATCATCTTTTGAAGAATTTCATTCTTAATGTAAATTTAATTATTTTGTGTACCTAGTAATTATTATATTCACTTCAACACTTCCCCTATGTGCAACACACTAAATTCTGAAGACATTAGAGTTTCCCCAACCCTAGACTGCTAAATTAATTTCCCTCTGTTAAGGACTAAACCACCCACCCTGGCCAGGCATAAAAATCAGATCAGTCGCTCAGTCGTGTCCAACTCTTTGCGACCCCATGAATCGCAGCACGCCAGGCCTCCCTGTCCATCACCAACTCCCGGAGTTCACTCAGACTCACGTCCATCGAGTCAGTGATGCCATCCAGCCATCTCATCCTCTGTCGTCCCCTTCTCCTCTTGCCCCCAATCCCTCCCAGCATCAGAGTCTTTTCCAATGAGTCAACTCTTCGTATGAGGTGGCCAAATTACTGGAGTTTTAGCTTCAGCATCAGTCCTTTCAAAGAAATCCCAGGGCTGATCTCCTTCAGAATGGACTGGTTGGATCTCCTTGCAGTCCAAGGGACTCCCAAGAGTCTTCTCCAACACCACAGTTCAAAAGCATCAATTCTTCGGCACTCAGCCTTCTTCATAGTCCAACTCTCACATCCATACATGACCACTGGAAAAACCATAGCCTTGACTAGACGAAACTTTGTTGGCAAAGTAATGTCTCTGCTTTTGAATATGCTATCTAGGTTGGTCATAACTTTCCTTCCAAGGAGTAAGCATCTTTTAATTTCATGGCTGCAGTCACCATGTGCAGTGATTTTGGAGCCCAGAAAAATAAAGTCTGACACTGTTTCCACTGTTCCCCCATCTATTTCCCATGAAGTGATGGGACCAGATGCCATGATCTTCGTTTTCTGAATGTTGAGCTTTAAGCCAACTTTTTCACTCTTCACTTTCACTTTCATCAAGAGGCTTTTTAGTTCCTCTTCACTTTCTGCCATAAGGGTGGTGTCATCTGCATATCTAAGGTTATTGATCTTTCTCCTGGCAATCTTGATTTCAGCTTGTGTTTCTTCCAGTCCAGCGTTTCTCATGATGTACTCTGCATATAGGTTAAATAAACAGGGTGACAATATACAGCCTTGACGTACTCCTTTTCCTATTTGGAACCAGTCTGTTGTTCCATGTCCAGTTCTAACTGTTGCTTCCTGACCTGCATACAAATTTCTCAAGAAGCAGATCAGGTGGTCTGGTATTCCCATCTCTTTCAGAATTTTCCACAGTTTATTGTGATCCACACAGTCAAAGGCTTTGGCATAGTCAATAAAGCAGAAATAGATGTTTTTCTGGAACTCTCTTGCTTTTTCCATAACCACTCGCATAAGTTGTTTCACAACAGGAGGTCCTGACAGAGAACAGGCAACTGACAAGGTGCCTCCAAGACCAATCAGAAGACTCTGGGAGGGGCCAAAAAGAGGGACCACACCAGCCCACCATATGTCCTGACAACCTCCCAGAAACTCTCGGGCTAGAATCCATCTTGACTGAGAGATGTGCACACCCACCAGGAAAGGGCCCTGGGCTGGACCACATAGGAACACAAGCAAGATGACTGGCCGCAGACAACCTGGAAACTAACCCCAGCACCAGAGACCTGAGACTGAGTCAAGAGGAAGAGCAGTTCTCCTGGGTTCCCATACTCTGCTTTCTGCTTGATCACTCCTTCCCAGTATAGTCTTTTGCTTTGTCAGTACATGTGTCTCCTCAGACAATTCATTTCCCAGTATTAGACAAGGGCCCTTGAAGGGGTCTGTCTCCATAACAACTCCTTGCAAAAGATTTTTTTTTAATGGAAAGAAGTAGAAAGGTATTGTTGTTTGTTTGGTCCCTCTAGCCACACGGTTTCTGGTTTTTCCTGAGCATTTGCTAAAGGAAATCTGCTTATTTGTAACATATCTGTGCCCTTTGTTCAGATGAGGAGACATGACTTCTAGCAACAGAGATGGAGATACCTGCACTGCAAGCCAAGTTCATTTCCAAGTGGTCCTAAACCAACAGCAGGTGAGTAGAAAGGTACCACTCAATGTATAGTCAAACTTAACAAACGTGTAGCAACTACTACTGACTTCGCCTCTTCAGAGAAAGAAAACTATAGATATCTAATTCACAAAAATTCAACAAATTATGAATAATTTTAAAGCAGTTATCAAAAAGATTTTGCTAGTATTTTAGTAAGATGTTTTAAGTCATGGTAATAGTATATTTGAAATAGTTTTCTGTGTTTCCAAGTGGTTCACAAACAGATTAAGGGAAAGGGGGAAAAAATGGTAGTTCTCCATCCTTCTGTTGACACACAGGAAAAAAAAAAAAAAACTGGTTTCTCTCCTTTTCTAGTACTGTATTTGGAAGTGCTAAACAGCCAAAAGTTCTGACTTCCCATAATTTAAAGTGCCCGTACTTTGGATACCACCAACAAAATAAAGATCTACTCAAAATCTAGTTAAATTTTACATTCTAAACTTCTTCATTATGATTAATCATGAAATATTTTTGAAAGAAATTATTGGAGTTAACTTCAAATTTTGGAGCTCAGAAATGGAAGCAAAGTAGTAATTTAGCCATTTCATGAAACTCCTGCAAGTATTCAGAGCTATTATACTAAAAACTTCCTTGCTTCAGCTAAAACTATGTGGGGAAATATAAGTAAACACCTATCTTCTTACTCTACTGTGATACCTAATATTGGCAATTTAATTAGACATCTTATGTCCAACCAATTGTTCTTTGGCCATTAGGATAGTTGTACCTTAGGGATAATGAGTAAAGCATCTGCAAAAGCTTGGACTCCAAGACGAGCTCTTCCTTGTATCGTGTGCTTGTATGTAACTAGAGCTTCAGCTATTGCCACTTCAACGGCACCTGCTCCTGGAACAACACAACCTATTGGGGGGAAAAAATGATTGGCAAGACATACCACACGGAAGAAACAGAGGAAAATGCAACTAGATATTCACGTTCTATTATCTTGCCTGCATCTAAAATGTATTTAAATACAGAGAGCAATAAAATAAGTCACACAGCTCGGTGATTACTCAGATGTCTTATGAAACATCCTAAATTTATACATCATTAAATGATTAAGCACAGTATAGATGTGAAGCCTTTGACTGTGTGGATCACAACAAACTGTGGAAAATTCTTCAAGAGATGGGAATACCAGACCACCTGACCTGCCTCCTGAGAAATCTGTATGCAGGCCAGGAAGCAACAGTTAGAACTGGACATGGAACAACAGACTGGTTCCAAATCGAGAAAGGAGTACATCAAGGCTGTATATGGTCACCTTGCTTATTTAACTTATATGCAGAATACATCATGAGAAATGCCAGGCTGGATGAAGCACAAGCTGGAATCAAGACTGCCAGGAGAAATATCAGTAACCTCAGATAGGCAGATGACACCACTCTTGTGGCAGAAAGTGATGAAGAACTAAAGAGCCTCTTGATGAAAGTGAAAGAGGAGAGTGAAGAAGTTGGCTTAAAACTCAACATTCAGAAAACTAAGATCATGGCATCTGGTTCCATCACTTCATGGCAAATAGATGGGGAAACAGTGGCTGACTTTATTTTTTGGGGCTCCAAAATCACTGCAGATAGTGACTGCAGCCATGAAATTAAAAGATGCTTATTCCTTGGAAGAAAAGTTATGACCAACCTAGACAGCATATTAAAAAGCAGAGACATTACTTTGCCAACAAACATCTGTCTAGCCAAAGCTATGGTTTTTCCAGTAGTCAAGTATGGATGTGAGAGTTGGACTACAAAGAAAACTGAGCGCCAAAGACTTGATGCTTTTGAACTATGGTATTGGAGAAGACTCTTGAGAGTCCCTGGGACTGCAAGGAGATTCAATCAGTCAATCCTAAAGGAAGTCAGTCCTGAATATTCACTGGAAGGACTGATGCTGAAGCTGAAGCTCCACTACTTTGGCCACCTGATTCGAAGAACTGACTCATTTGAAAAGACCCTGAATGCTGGGAAAGATTGAAGGCAGGAGGAGAAGGGGACAACGGAGGATGAGATGGTTAGATGGCATCACCAACTCAATGGATATGAGTCTGAATAAACTCCAGGAGTCCTGGCGTGCTGCAGTCCATGGGGTCACAAAGAGTCGGACATGACTGAGTGACTGGACTGAACAGGTAACAGCTGGCTAAAAACAGCTTATTTCATTGTTTATAATAACAGACATACCTTCATCCTTCTCCTTTATGACTACACTTAAAATGTAGTTACTTAAAATTTACTGTTGCAGACAACTAATAACAGCATTTGATTTGAAAAAAAAATGCTAGGCGAACATAAACTGGCCATAGTTTTTGGTATGAAATTCTCAGAACTCAAGGAAGTATTTGCTTCCTTGTATAAGCAGACCCAAACTGTTTGAGAAAAAAATTAGGTGTTATTATTCTAAGGCAAAAGCTCTGGTTAAACACATCAATTTTCAACTGAGGATATAACTCTTACACCTGCTGGTATGGTTTTATAAAGTTTATTTACTCTTCTTTGAATTAGTAAACTTGTTTTGGAATCATCCATGTTTAAAATAAACAACACAAAGAGAATCTCTCCTTTTATCCTACATCATTCTATAATTACAACCCCCTTTCTCTGCTTCATTGTACAACATAACTGCTCAAGAGAATTATCTACCCACAAGGTAATTACAGCCTCACCTCCCATTCACACTTCTAAAAGCTCCTTGTTAAATACTGAATAAACACAAAAGAGTATTTACATGTATAAGATATAAAGAATAAACAAATAAATGTACCCATGTACCTACCACCCAGTTTAAGAAACAGAACATTACCAGTAGCTTTGAAAACGTCCCAGATCCCATTCTCCTGTAAAAACACAACAAACCAATATGTGTGGGAAGTTACTAAAGCAGTAACTGAAGAGAAATTTACATCACTAAAGACCCATATTAGAAAAGCACAAAGGTCTCAAACCAGTGAAGAACAAATGAAAACTAATGTAAGCAGAAGAAGGAAAATAGTAAAGATCAAAGTGGAAATCAATGAAATAAAAATGATCCATGAAATGAAATGAGAACAGTGTAGAAATCTGTCACTACAGATTCTACAGATATTAAAGGGATAATAAAGTAATATTACAAATAACTTAATGCCAGTAAATTTGAAAACAAAGATCAGGGGTTAGCAAACTTTCTGCAAAAGGCCTCTGTAGGCCATGCCATCTCTTCTGCAACTATTCAATTCTGCTGGCGTACCACAAAGTCACAGACAATACATAAACAAGCGGGGCATCTATGTTCCAATGTAACTTTATCTACCAAAAATGGGCAGCAAATCAGATTTAGTTCATGAAAGTATGATCTTAACTTAGATGAAGTGGACAAATTTCTTGAAAGACACAAAGTACTAAAGCTCACTCAAGAAAAACAGACAAAAAAAAAAAAAAAAGACAAAAAAAAAAAGAAAAACAGACAACCTGAATAGTCCTGTATCTATAAAAGAGACTGAATTTGTGGTTAAAATCTTCCCATGAAGAAAACTCCAGGGCTTCCCTGGTGGTTCAGTGGTGAAGAGCCTGCCTGCCAATGCAGATGAGGGGATAGTGAATTCCCTGGCAGTCCAGTGGTTAGGACTTCAGTCACAGGTTCAATCCCTGTTGGGGAACTAAGATCCCTCAGGTCACAAGCTGTGGCCAAGAAAAAAACAAAGAATGCATAAATAAAATGTGGTATATATCTACAATGGAATATTATTCAGCCTTAAAAGGAAGGAAATTTTGAAACATGCTATTAATATAACATGGATGAGCCCTGAAGACATTATACTCAGCCAAAGAGCCATTGACAAGAGGACAAATACCGTATGATTCCATTCATATGAAGTACATAGAACAGTCAGATTCATAAAGACAGAATGTAGAATGGTGGTCTCCAGGGGCTTCGGGGAGAAGAGAATGGAAAGTTACTGCTTCACGGGTACAGAGTTTCAGTTTTGCAAGATGAAAGATGTTCTGTGATAGATGGTGGTAGAGACTGCACAAACCTAAGACTGACAGTTATAAAAGAAAAATTTTGTGACCTTGGGTAGATAAAGATTTTTTAGATATCACCCAAAAGCATATTGCATGAAAGAAAAATTGATAAATTATACATCATCAAAATTAAGAATTCTTCTTTGAAATACACTGTTCAGAGAATAACAGAACAAACTATAGAGTAGCAGAAAATAGTTACAGATCATATATCTGAAAAGGTATTTGTATCCAGAATATACAAAGAACTCTCAAGCTCAACAATAAGAAAACAAACAACCCAATTTTTAAAAGGGCAAAAGATTTGAACAGAAACTTCACCAAAGTATGGATAGCAAGTAAGCACATGAAAAGATGCTTAACATCAATGATCATTAAGAAAATGCAAATTAAAATTACAGTTTGGTTTTTTAAATTTTAGAATGGCTAAAGTTAACATGACTGACCATACCCAGTACTGTTGGTAAAGATGCAGAACAACCAACAGGAATGTAAAACAGTACATGACAAAACAGTTGAGCAATTTCTAAAAAGTTAAACATAGCATTGCTTCCCTAGCCATTTACCCAAGGCAAATGAAAGCATATGTCCATACAAAGACTTGTGCACAAATGTTCATAGCAACTTTATTTGCTATAGCCAAGAACTGTAAACAACCAAATGTTCATCAATAGGTGAATCTGATGAAATAAACTGTAGTATATTCATATAATGGAATACTATCTAGCAATAAAATGAATGAATTCTGATCAATATAATAACATTAATTAATTTACAATAATTATGTTGAGTAAAAGAAGCAAAACAAAAAAAAAGAATACACAGTGCATTATTCCATTCATACAAGATTCTAAAAAATGCAAACAAATCTATAGCAACAGAAAGCTGACTTCCTGTTGTACCCAGGAGGTTGCCTACGGGCAGGGTGACACAGGGAAGAGGAGGAAGGAAGGATGACCAAGGGGCAATGAGGTAACTTTTCGGGGTGATAAATATGTTCATTATCTTGACTGAGGGGACTGTTTCATGGCTGTATACTTTAAACATGTGTAGCTCATAATATGTCAATTACCTAGATAAATTATTTCTTAAAAAACTAAGAGGTTGAAGTGATTTTTTAAAATAGCCCATTTTTCTTTGTATTCTAAAGCCTAAGAACCAGGTTGAACTACCAAAGCCTTCATGCTGAATCATATGATCTTCTTTAAAAACTACTACTAGCTTTCATCAAAAGTGACTATAAGAAGTAGTCTCTCATACCAACTCCCATATTTTTTCAATTTAGGAACTGCTGTGATTTCTCCTTTTCAATAATGAAAACTATATAGCTGATTGTATCTCTATGTTCTGGCAGATTAAATATTACAGTGACTATTATGTTTGCTATATCTATATTCTATTTTCCTAGGTTCTAATTTTCCATCTCAGCTTCTGTTTTACCATTATTTCACATTTATGTTTTTGCTTATCAGACACATCTGAAGTATTGTTTATAGAGTTACTCTATTTTTTGAGATACAATTCACACACCATAAAATTCAGCCTTCTCCACTGGTGCAGTGGTTAAGACTCTACACTTCCCCGACAGGGGGCATGGGCCCGATCCCTGGTTAGGGAATCCCAGATTCTGTGCTATGCAGCCAAAAAAAAAGTGCACTTCCCAGTAGTTTCCAGTATATTCACATGGCTGCGCAGCCATCACCATTCTAATCCCAAAATACTTTCCTAAAAATACCCTGTACCCACTAGCAATCATTCCCTGTTTCCTTTTCCCCCAGCCCCTGACAATCACAACTACTCATCTATTTTTATGGCTTTGCCTTTTCTGGAATCATATAAAACACAGACTTTTGTGCCTAGACTCTTTTACATTATAGAATGTTTTCAAGGTCATCAATATTGTAGCATATATCAGTATTTATTCCTTTATAATACTCCATTGTATAGACATACCACATTTTATTTATCTATTCATCAGCTAATGGATATTTAGATTTTTCCACTGGCTGGCTACTATAAATATTCATGTGTATTTTTGGTGTGCACATACATTTTTACCTCACTTGTATGCACACCTAAGAGCTGATGTGCTGGTCATAGAGTAACTCTACATTTAATCTTTGAGGAACTGCCTGTTTTCCAACAGTTTCCACCAGCAACATATAAAGGTTCCAATTTCTCCACATTTTCATCAATGTTCATTATTGTCCAGGTTTTTGATTACTGCCATCCTAATCACCATGAAACCGTATCTCTTGGTGGTCTTGATTTTCATTCCCCTAATGAATAATGATGTTGAGCATTTTTTCATGATGTGTTTACTATTCTCACTTACACAGTATGTTATTGAATATCTAACCCTAACTCCTTTTAGAAGGAAGCTGGTAATAAATTATCAATAAATACTCTTTCTTAATCTTTCTTAAAATTATACTGCACTGAGGAAAAGGAATGGGTCCTAAGCTGTAAAAGCATTTTCATGGTTTTAAAAATAAATTTCTAAAAAAAAAAATGATACTACAATATGAAATCATTTTTTCATTTAGTAAATAGAAGTTAATTAAAAAGGCAGCCTACTATTAAGAATATTTCAGTACGTCCCTGGTGGTCCAGTGGATAAGAATCTGCCTGCCAATGCAGGGGACATGGGTTCCAACCCTGGCCCGGAAAGATTCCACATGCTCCAAAGCAACTAAAGCCATACGCCACTGAGTCCGTCTCTAGAGCCTGTGAGCTGCAACTGCTGGAGCCTGAAAGCTCTAGGGTCCATGTGGCACAACTACTGAACCTGTGCGCCTGCAGCCTGTGTTCCACAACAGGAGAGGCCAACACAGTGAGAAGCCCGTGCACCACAGTGAAGAGTAGCCCCTGCTCGCTACAACCAAAGACCCAGCACAGTCAAAAATATTTTTTAAATTAAATGAACTATAGAAAAGACTATCCTGAAGGAGAAAACTTCACTATAAACAGTCCGAAGTGAAATAAGAGAATTCAAAAGCAGAGATATTACTTTGCCAACAAAGGTCCGTCTAGTCAAGGCTATGGTTTTTCCTGTGGTCATGTATGGATGTGAGAGTTGGACTGTGAAGAAGGCTGAGCACCGAAGAATTGATGCTTTTGAACTGTGGTGTTGGAGAAGACTCTTGAGAGTCCCTTGGACTGCAAGGAGATCCAACCAGTCCATTCTGAAGGAGATCAGTCCTGGGTGTTCTTTGGAAGGAATGATGCTAAAGCTGAAACTCCAGTACTTTGGCCACCTCATGCGAAGAGTTGACTCATTGGAAAAGACTCTGATGCTGGGAGGGATTGGGGGCAGGAGGAGAAGGGGACGACAGAGGATGAGATGGCTGGATGGCACCACTGACTCGATGGATGTGAGTCTGAGTGAACTCCGGGAGTTGGTGATGGACAGGGAGGCCTGGCGTGGTGCGATTCATGGGGTCGCAAAGAGTCGGACACGACTGAGTAACTGAACTGAACTGAACTGAATCATTCATATCTTTTAAAATACTATGCATCCCATAATAGATTATTACTACTTTAAAAATATGCGAGTTTCGTATCTATCACAAAAAAGACCTTACCATCTTCAATGGCATTTTTGATGGCACGAAGTCCATCCCTTACAGCATCCTTGATTTGTGTGAGAGTATGCTTATTTGGTCCCTTAACCAACAAGGTGACAGAGCGAGGGTTGATGCAGTCCTCAATAAAAGTGTACTTTTCCTCACCCTAAAGGGTAATACAAGGAGATATACCTTTAATACATAAAGCCATTATGAAATCAAGACCTAGCTGATACTATCAGAATCCAGACTTTATATGAATTTTTCTTATCAAGTATAACTAAATGTGGGCTTCCCTGATGGCTTAGCAGGTAAAGAATCTGCCTGCGATGCAAGAGTTGCAGGAAACATGGGTCCGATCCCTGAGTTGGGATGATCCCCTGGAGGAAGGCATGGCAACCCACTCCAGTATTCCTGGAAAATCCCATGGACACTGGAGCCTGGCGGGCTGAGGTCCACAGGGTCACAAAGAGTGGGACACAACTGAAGCAACTGAGCACATCACAGAGCATTAACCAAATATGTGCTAAAACAGTTAAGTTATATTTGAACTATTAACAAACATTTAGAAAGATAAACTGCAAAATCTATCCTGTGGATTCTCATAACATAAAATGTGAATTTAAAAGTTTAGTTTTTTTTTTTTAAAGTTTGCTGTTCACATTATAACCACTGCCCACAGAAATACTCACTAATGTGTACTCATATACAAGACCAGCATGTCCCAAGCAATCTACACTGAGGTCTTCAACAGAATTCACAGCCATTCCACCACAAGCAAGAGAGAGTCTGAAATTACATATATGACATCATAGCTTTGGTTATGAAAAATATACAGACTAATTTGTTAAAAGTGAAAAAGATAAGCTAACACAGAAGACTGCATTGTCATTATATTGTATTATTTTCAAATCTGTTTTAAGAAGATGAAAACCTTCTGAGGATCTCATGAGAAAAAGTTGAGATGTATTAACAATCTTGATTTTTAACACTTCCATTATTTACTGAAACTATGAACAAAATTTGAAATGTGTATGCTACTATTTGATGGTTGGATGGCATCACCGACTCAATGGACATGAGTTTGGGTAAACTCCAGGAGTTGGTGATGGACAGGGAGGCCTGGCATGCTGCAGTCCATGGGATCAAAAAGAGTCAGAGGCAACTGAACTGAACTGAATGTTACTTTTTGTTCAACAACATTGACATAAAAGCTAAAAGAAATACACACAGGATAGTTTCAATTTAATCTATAAAAAAACTTAAGATACATAATTATCAGCAAGCTTACCTTTCCATGTTTCTTCTTTTTGCTCTACGAAGAGCTAAAATGCCATGTTTTGCAAGAGCATCTAAGGAAAATGGATCAATTCCCTATAATCAAATTAGCATAAAAGTTATAAGCATGTTTTAAGCCAATAGTTCTCAAACTTTTTGGTCTCAACACTGCTTCACAATCTTAAAATTATTAAGAACCCAAAGAGCTTTCGTTTATGTGATCTGTATCTATAATACTTATCATAAGTTAAAATTATAATATGGAAAAAAAGGAAAAAAAAAGATGGTGGAGTAGAAGGACGTGCACTCATCTTCTCCTGCGAGAACTCCAAAATTACAACTCGCTTCTGAACAACCATCAACAGCAGAATGTAGGATCCCACCAAAAGAAGATACCCCACATCCAAGGGCAAAGGCAAAGCCCCAGCAAGATGGTAGGAGGGGCGAAATCACATTTAGAATCAAACCCCATACACACCAGATATGCTCTGAGGGCTCAAATAAAACCTCTGTGCATACCAGGAGACCCCACAGAGACTGAGCCTGCCTTTGAGTGTTTGAGTGTCTCCTGCAGGGGTACAGGTCAGCAGTGGCCTGCAGCAGAGGCAGGAGCTCTGGGTGCAGCCTGGGTATTGCATAAGCCCTCTTGGAAGAGATCGCCATTAACCCCACCATAGAGTTGCCAGAACTTACACAAGACTGGGGATAAAGACTCTAGGAGGGCACAAACAAAACCTTGTGTGCACCAGGACCCAGGAGAAAGGAGCAGTGACCCCACAAGAGACTGACTCAGACTTGCCCTGAGTGTCAAGGAGTCACCAGCAGATGGATGGGTTGGCAGTGGTCTACTGCAGGGTCGGGGGCAGGGAGTGTAGCAGAGCCTCCACCAGATCTTTTGAAGGAGATTTGCCTTCATTATCATTATCTTTATTACCTCCACCATAGTTTGGCCTCAGGGAGGTAACACAGCCCTGCCCATCAATAGAAATTGGATTAAAGATTTACTGAGCACAGCCCCGCCCATCACAATAAGACCAGTTTCCCCTTCAGTCTCTCCCATCAGGAAGCTTCCATCCTTCTCCATCGGAAGGCAGAAAGAATGAAAACCACAATCACAGAAAACTAACCAAACTGATCACATGGACCACAGCCTTGTCTAACTCAATGAAACTATGAGCCATGCCATGGAGGGCCAACCAAGATGGATGGGTCATAGTGGAGAGTTCTGACAAAAAGTGGTCCACTGGAGAAGGGAATGGCAAACCACTTCAGTATTCTTGCCTTGAGAACCACATGAACAGTATGAAAAGGCAAAAAGATAAGACACTGAAAGATGAACTCCCCAGGTCGGTAGGTGTCCAATAGGCTACTGGAGATCAGTGGAGAAATAACTCGAGAAAGAATGAAATGATGAAGCCAAAGCAAAAACAACACCCAGCTGAGGATGTGACTGGTGATGGAAATAAAGTCTGATGCGGTAAAGAGCAGTGTTGCATAGGAACCTGGAATGTTAGGTCCATGAATCAAGGTAAATTAGAAGTAGTCAAACAGGAGATGGCAAGAGTGAACATTGACATTTTAGGAATCAATGAATTAAAATGGACTGAAATCAGTGAATGTAACTCAGATGACCATGATATCTACTACCATGGGCAAGACTCCCATAGAAGAAATGGAGTAGCCCTCATAGTTAACAGAAGAGTCCGAAATGCAGTACTTGGATGCAATCTCAAAAACAACAGGATGATCTCTGTTCGTTTCCAAGGCAAACCATTCAATATCACAGTAATCCAAGTCTGTGCCCTGACCAGTAATGCTGAAGAAGCTGAAGCTGAATGGTTCTGTTAGTTCTAGTTCTGTTAGTTCTAGCCTTCTAGAACTAACACCCAAAAAAGATGTCCTTTTCATTATAGGGGACTGGAATGCAAAAGTAGGAAGTTAAGAAACACCTGGACTAACAGGCAAATTTGCCCCTGGAGTACAAACTGAAGCAGGGCAAAGGCGGACAGGGTTTTGCCAAGAGAACTCACTGGTCGTAGCAAACACCCTCTTCCAACAACATAAGAGAAGATTCTACACATGGACATCACCAGAGGGTGACTACCAAAATCAGACTGATTATATTCTTTGCAGCCAAAGATGGAGAAGCTCTGTACAGTCAGCAAAACAAGACCGGGAGCTTGTGGCTCAGATCATGAACTCCTTATTGCCACATTCAGACTTTAATTGAAGAAAGTAGGGAAAATCACTAGGACCATTCAGGTATGGCCTAAATCAAATCCCTTATGATTATACAGTGGAAGTGACAGACAAATTCAAGGAATTAGATCTGATAGACAGAGTGCCTGAAGAACTATGGACAGAGGTTCATGATATTGTACAGGAGGCAGTGATCAAGATCATCCCCAAGAAAAACAAATGCAAAAAGGCAAAATGGTTGTCTAAGGAGGTCTTACAAATAGCTGAAAAAACAAGAGAAGCGAAAAGCAAAGGAGAAAAGGAAAGATATACCCATTTGAATGCAGGGTTCCAAAGAATAGCAAGGAGAGATAAGAAAGCCTTCCTCAGCGATCAATGCAAAGAAATAGAGGAAAACAATAGAATGGGAAAGAGATCTCTTCAAGAAAATTAGAGATACCAAGGGAACATTTCATGCAAAGATGGGCACAATAAAGGACAGAAATGATATGGATCTAACAGAAGAAGAAGATATTAAGAAGAGGTGGCAAGAATACACAGAAGAACTATACAAAAAAGATCTCATGACCCAGATAACCACAATGGTGTGATCACTCACCTAGAACCAGACATCCTGGAATGCAAAGTCAAGTGGCCCTTAGGAAGCATCACTACGAACAAAGCTAGTGGAGGGGATGGAATGCCAGTTGAGTTATTTCAAATCCTGAAAGATGATTCTGTGAAAGTGCTACACTCAATATGCCAGCAAATCTGGAAAACTCAGCAGTGGCCACAGGACTGGAAAAGGTCAGTTTTCATTCCAATCCCAAAGAAAGGCAATGCCAAAGAATATTCAAACTCCCACACAGTTGCACTCATCTCACACGCTAGCAAAGTAATGCTCAAAACTCTCCAAGCCAGGCTTCAGCAATACATGAACCGTGAACTTCCAGATGTTCAAGCTGGATTTAGAAAAGGCAGAGGAACCAGAGATCAAATTGCCAACATCCGCTGGATCATCAAAAAAGCAAGAGAGCTCCAGAAAAACATCTACTTCTGCTTTATTGACTACACCAAAGCCTTTGTGTGGATCACAACAAACTGTGGAAAATTCTTCAAGAGATGGGAATACCAGACCACCTGACCTGCCTCCTGAGAAATCTGTATGCAGGTCAAGAAGCAACAGTCAGAACTGGACATGGAACAACAGACTGGTTCCAAATCAGCAAAGGAGTACGTCAAGGTTGTATATTGTCATCCTGCTTATTTAACTTATATGCAGAGTACATCATGCGAAATGCCAGGCTGGATGAAGCACAAGCTGGAATCAAGACTGCCGGGAGGAATATCAATAACCTCAGGTATGCAGATGACACCACCCTTATGGCAGAGAGTGAAGAAGAACTAAAGAGCCTCTTGATGAAAGTGAAAGGAGAGTGAAAAAGTAGGCTTAAAACTCAACATTCATAAAACTAAGATCATGACATCCGGTCCCATCAAGTCATGGCAAACAGATGGGGAAACAATGGTAACAGTGACAGACTTTTTTGGGGGGGCTCCAAAATCACTGTGGATGGCGACTGCAGCCATGAAATTAAAAGACACTGCTCCTTGGAAGAAAAGGTATGACCAACCTAGACAGCATATCAAAAAGTAGAGATTACTTTGCCAACAAAGGTCCGTCTAGTCAAGGCTATGGTTTTTCCAGTAGTCATGTATGGATGTGAGAGTTGGACTATAAAGAAAGCTGAGCACTGAAGACTTGATACCTTCTAACTGTGGCATTGGAGAACTCTCTTGAGAGTCCCTTGGACTGCAAAGAGATCCAACCAGTCAATCCTAAAGGAGATCAGTCCTGAATATTCATTGGAAGTACTGATGCTAAAGCTGAAACTCCAATATTTTGGCCACCTGATGGGAAGAACTGACTCATTGGAAAAGACCCTGATGCTGGGAAAGATTGAAGGTGGGAGGGGAAGGGGACGACAGGATGAGATGGTTGGACGGCATCACTTACTCGACGGACATGAGTTTGTGTAAGCTTCAGGAGTTGGTGATGGACAGAGATGCCTGCAGTCCATGGGGTTGCAAACAGTCGGACATGACTAAGAGACTGAACTTAACTGACTAAAGTTAAAATTGACATCTTTGCAATGTTTATTAATCCCTTTAAAATAAAATCATTCAGTTCAGGTCAGTCACTAGAAGCCTCTCAAGAGTCTTCTCTAGCACCACAGTTGAAAGGCACCAATTTTCAGGGCTCAGCCTTCTTCATGGTCCAACTCTCACACCCATACATGACTATTGGAAAAGCCATAGCTTTGACTACATGGACCTTTGTTAGCAAAGTGATGTCTCTACTTTTCAAGGTGCTTTCTAGGTTGGTCAGAGCTTTCCTTTCAAGGAGCAAGCATCTTTTAATTTCATGGCTGCAGTCACCATCCACAGTGACTTTTGGAGTCCAAGAAAATAAAATCTGTCACTGCTTCCATTGTTTCCCCATCTATTTGCCATGAAGTGATGGAACTGGATGTCATGATCTTAGTTTTTTGAATGTTGAGTTTTAAGCCAGCTTTTTCACTCTCCTCTTTCACCCTCGTCAAGAGGGTCTTTACGTCCTCTTCACTTTCTGCCATTAAAGAGATATCATCTGCATATCTGAGGTTGTTGATATTTCTCCTGGAAATGTTGATTCCAGCTGGTGATTCATCCAGCCTGGTATTTTGTATGATGTACTCTGCATATAAGTTAAATAAACAGGGTGATATTATACAGCCATGTTGTACTCGCCAAATTTGAACCAGTCTGTTGTTCCATGTAAGGTTCTAACTGTCACTTCTTGAATCACATACAGGTTTCTCAGGAGACAGGTAAGGTGGTCTGGTGTTCCCATCTCTTTAAGAATTTTCATGGTTATACAACATCAAAAATATCACATTTGCTAATGTCATCACTAATATTATCAGAAGAGTCTTTCAAGTATTGGAAAACTGTCAAGCTCAAAGTGACAGACACAAATTTTCCAAAATTCTAACTTTTGTTTGAAAGCTCAAATGTTATTATTGCCAATACATACTGTCTATTGTTTCCTTTAAGCGGCAAGACTGTTTCAGTCATTTTTGAGAAAAACCTACCAAATACCCATGTCTAAATAACCATCCTGTCAGTCATTCTTTCAAGTAAAAATGGCATTCCATGAAAATAGTGGCTATGTTAGCTTGCAACTCAATTACACAAGAGCTTCAAGACCCTTATTTTGATACGTAGCAGAAGTATTTTGTCCATACCTCAAAGTTTGCGACATAGAATTATAAAAGGATACATCCACTTTGGGTATATTTCCAGAAAACACTAATTCAAAAAAATACATGCACCCCAATGTTCACAGCAGCACTATTTACAACAGCCAAGACATGGTGGCAACCCTAATGCCCATCAACAGATGAATGGATAAAATTGCCATATATATATGCAATGAAATACTACTGAGCCATAAAAAAGAATGAAATACTGCCATCTGAGCAACATGGATGGATCAAAAGAATATTACGTTCAGTGAAATAAGTTAGAGAAAGACAAACACTATATGATACCACTTATATGTGGAAGCTAAAAAGTAATACAAATGAATGTATGTGCAAAACAGAAACAGATTCACAGATGTAGAAAACAAACCTGTAGTTCCCAAAGGGGAAAGAGAAAGCAGGGAGAAACACATCAGGGTATGGGATGGGCACATACAAGCTGCTGTACATAAAACAGATAGGGCTTCCCCAGAGGTTCAGCAGTAAAGGATCTGCCTGCCAATGCAGGAGACAGGAGTTCGACCTCTGATCCAGGAAGATCCCACAGGCCATGGGCTAACTCCCATATGCCAGAGCATCTAAGCCTGTGTGCCACATCTACTGCGCCTGTGCTCTAGAGCCCATGCGCCACAACAAGAGAAGCCACCAGTGAGAAACCTGTGCACTGCAACTGAAAAAAAAAGCCCAACGAAGACCCAGCACAGCCAAAAATAAAAATAATTCTTTTAAGTTTTTAAAAAATAGATAAGCCTTCTTTTATATTTTTTATCTTTTATATATATCAACAAGGATATACTGTATAGCACAGGGATGTACCTATTATCTTATAATAAACTATAATGGAGTATAATCTGCAAAAATCAGGCAGGTTCTTTACCATCTGAGCTATCAGGGAAGCCCATTATGCCATACACCTGAATTTAAAACAATGTTGTAAACCAACTATACTTTAATTAAAAAATAAAAGGTGCAATTTCAAGGATCAAAATTTGATAAAATTATTAAGTTTTCCCATTTCATCAAAACATTCTTAAATGAAACTGCCCTTTTTGTATGTGGGGTGATGTGGCAATAAAGAATATGATGACTAGTACAGTTTGGTGCTACTGCTACGATTTGTTCTCAGGTGCCAGCGGTTTTACCTATTGCTGCTTTGCATCATCATTGCAGACATCAACACAATATAAAAGGCATTATTATTACTATTATGAAAACAGTTTTGACCTCACAGATATGCCCTAACGTGGGGCCCACAAACCACACTTGGCAAAACATTGAGGAACATTTACAAACAGTTAAAAATCTAAACTTTTTTCTCACCTTTTGATTAATGACAACAAATCCTTTATTAGACTGAGCACAGACTTTTTCTTTCAAGTCTATTATTTTTTGTACTCTGTCTTCAATAAATTTTCTTTCCGCTTTTACCAATTTCTCTTTCTCTTCTGCAGTCTTATAAAAGAAACCAGAGCTCACCTCACTAGAAGATTAATAAAGACAAGCTAGTAAAGGTAAGGCAGGGAAAAACAGGAAGGTAGAAAGGGTTTATAGTAAACATTTGGTAGGTAAAAATAGGGGCTAAAAAACAGTTTTAGAAAAAAAAAACAATTTCAAAGGATACAAAGAGTAACTGGGACACTTACGTTTTTTCATATTCTAGTGATACATTACAGGTAAGGATAAATGCATCATCTACTCGTTTCTTCATATGTGGATGGCGGGCGCCATGATCCAGAACTAACCCTTTGATCAACCTAGTAAAAATATGCACTGTTTCTTATTTTGAATATACACTCTAAATTTAGTATAAAATTAAATTATACTTTTAAAGTGGTAACAGAACTGCCATAGTAATTGTTACACACTACTGCCTTATACCAGCTTTAAACCCAACACATAATTCATAAAATTAGAAAAGAGAACCTATTTTAACACAGTGTGACTGTGAAGTGACAATGAAAAGTCAATCCAGAATTATTCTTTAAATTATGTGCCTCAAACATGTGACACAGCTGATCAAGTAATGAAAGGGAGACACACAATGAGTTTCTAAAGAACATTTGTTCAAACTAATTATATGGAACAACTAAAAACTGTTAACCTAAATGTCCAACAATAGGACATTGTTCAGCAGACAATGACTTGACTATTGGCTCGTCATGAAAACCATGTAATAACATGGAAAAAATATTTACAGAGGTAGCTATATTTATAAGCAGAGAATGACAAATTACCTATAAAGTATGATTATCACTATTCTTAATAAGCTTCTTGGCATTGAAAAGGAAAAACAGAAGAAAACCAAGAGTAGGGTTATGCTTGGGTGGTAGGAACAGAGATAATTGGCGGGGGCGGGGGGCGGGGAGCGGGGGGCTTTTTTCCTGTTTTCCAAATGACCTTTCAAGAGCAAATATTTCTATAACTTTCAAAAATTCATTTACACCCAACTAGGAAATGCATTTCTACTTATGAATCTCTTATAACCAATATTTGTTATTCATTAATGTAAAGACGTGATTTTTTTAAATAGTTGAACATAATTATAGGGAAGTTTACAAAATTTTCTTCTAACTGGATTACTCCAACTCC
Source organism: Bubalus kerabau (assembly GCF_029407905.1). NCBI lineage: Eukaryota > Metazoa > Chordata > Mammalia > Artiodactyla > Bovidae > Bubalus > Bubalus kerabau. The sequence continues at coordinate 49,311,151 of NC_073627.1, forward strand.
TAACTGAATGTGAAGACATTTTATTTAGGAAGAAAGAAACTACATGTTCAGTATTCTTCATTCTTCAAGTCTCCTTCACTCTTCCACTGCTTCTCACCCTCAGCAAGTGACTTTGCCTGAGAAAATAAACACTGTGTCCCATCACGACCTCTACCAGCACTTGAACCTCAAGCTCCTATGAACAGAAATGAACTGCCCATGCTCCCTCCTCTCTAAGGTCGACCCCCCAACCTGTGGACTGAATTCCATTTCCCCTCTTGGCTCCTGCAACTGTCCCCTCTTCCCCCCCATTAGCTGTTCCTGCCTCCACGAGCATCCTCATCAGGGTAATTCTCATCTTTAAAACAAACAATGATTCCCCTTCGACCCCATTCCCATGTTCCATTCCAGCTACTATGCCACTTCTCTGCTCCCCGTTAGAGCTAAGTCCTCTGAGTTGTTGGTATTTGCATCCTCACTTCTTTCCTAACCATCCTCTCTTGAGCCCGCCTTCAATCTGACTCGCACACTCACCCTTTAAACATTCTCCAAATCTAATGGCCAATAAGTTCGTAACTTGCTCAAACTGTCAACAGCAGGTTACTGGCTCCTTCTTGAAACACTTTATTCTCTTAGCTCCTGGAATACTGCTCTTTCCTGGCTCTCCTCCTTTCTCACTGACCACCCTTTTTCAGTCTCCTTTGTTCAATCCTCCTCATCTTCTCAGTTTCTAAACACTGCAGTTTTCAGGGCTCAATCTTTAAACTTTCTCTTTTCTCTATCTTTATCACTTTCCAGATGATCTAATTAACTCTCAGAGCTTTCAGTCATCCATACACCAATGACTCCCAAATAAATATTTCCAGTCCAGACCTCTATCCTGAATTCCTGACACCTCCCTCCAAATCCCTACTCAGCATCTCCACATGGACATCTAATAGGCACCTAAAACATAACAGTCCCCAAACTAAGCTCTTGATTTATTGCCTCACACCTGCTCCTTCCCAAGAAATGGCATCTCTGCTTTTCCAGCTGCTCATTCAAAACCCAAGAGACAGCTTGAATCCTCTGCTTCTGTCACATTCTGTGTGGAACCATCAACAAATCCTGGGGCTCCTTCTTTCTAAGTGTACCTTGATGCAAGCCTTTTTTCATCTCTCCCCTGTATTACAGCAGATTCCTAACCGATCTCCTGCCTCTGCCTTTGCACTGCACTCCCTGCTCCACAGTGTCCTTGCCACAGAACAACCACGGAGATAATTCTCAAACAGAAACCAAGAACCTCTTGCCCTCAGCAATCGTAATTTGGACCAATTTTACTACCAAAAGCAACTAAAAATGCTGGATTAAAAACAACAACTCTTAAAAACACTGGAGAGCCACAAAACAGTACAGAGCCACAAAAGTTTTCTTTTCAAAACTGAAAACAAAATAGAAACTCCAGAGGGTAACTAGAAAACTGCAGGTACTCACCCTAAAGACATCTCACAATTCAAGCATATCTGAACTTTGATCTTATAGTGAGAAGGAGAAAGAATTAAAAGCTCAAGGATTATCCAAAGTAAAGAGTATCGTAGAAGACTCTTTTCACATTAAGTGAACTTCAAAGGCTACATACTCAGGGTATAAACCAGCAGCCCTCATGTGAACTTGTAGTTAGAATTCGCAACTACTGGATATTCAATAAAAACCTCAAGCTCTGGCTTTAGTTTAAAGTAGTCTCTGGGCTTCTTGCAGCAGCAAACTCAAATCCTCTTTGTACAAAGGCACTTCAGCCTAGGTCTCAAATTATTTCTACAAATACTTTTTTCAACACAATCAATGGCACACACTGGAAACAAAGCACAATGAGTGAGGACCAACAAAATACAGTAAACAACAGAAATAGAAAAGACAAAACTTTAAATATTGTAATATTAAACGTGAGCTATATGTTTAAAGAAGTGAAAAGTAAGTTTGAAAAGATCTGCGGGGAACAGGAAACCATACAAAATGAGAAGAAGGACAAACCAAACAAAACTTCTATAAACATGTAAAGACACCCACACATATATTGAAAATAATGTACTTACAGATAAAATACAACATCTGAATTGGCTTCAAAATAATCCAAATTTGGGGCAAAAGAAAGGAAAGAGAAGTACAGAAAGAAAGGGAAGGGGACATATAAGGTAAAAGTAAGACGAATCATATATTAAAAATTCATAAAGATGAGTGACAGATAAGTGGGAGTTCATTCACTATTCTATTCTACTTTTGTATGTGTTTAGACTATTCCATAATAGAATGTTTAAAATGAGTTAAGTCCAAAATCAACAAGGTGCTATTCACTGAGTACATACTGCATACATACTCAGACAATGTTGACCGTCTTACCTCTCTGACCCCATCTTCTTTTTTTCTCTTCCTATGACCCACGCATGCTAGAACACCTCAAAACACACCTACATTGGGACATTTTCCACTGTTATTCCCTCTGCTTAGAGCACTCTTCTAGATGTTCACATGGCTATCACCCTAATTTCTTCAAAGACCGCTTTAGCTATTTAGTTTACTTTCTCATCAAATGTTCTTCCTTGACTATCCTAAAATCACACACATGCTCATACACACAACTGCTCTAGCCTCTTTACAGCACTTATTAGCATAATGTGCTTACTATCTCTTTCAATTGGAAATGTAAGATTCTTAAAGAAACTGTTTTGTTTACTCTTCATTCCTAGCACCTAAAACAAGTGAATGGTTGCTGGTAAGTATCCAATTAATATATGCTAAACAAATAGAAAGATGTTGAATAAAAGTAAAAACAAAATTAATGACAGAATATCTGCAGATAATCAAGTATTCTAGATTCTATGCACTGTCAAAGTTTATGTCACTTACTTTGTATCTGTTTCTGATTTATGCTTCATCTCCATGATTTCTACCATGAAGAGATCGATAGGATAATTTGGTCTCCTAATTGCCAAAACAGAATCCACAACAGCCTGAAAGAGAAGCGAATTAGAACAGTAAACTATTTGGTCTACTGAAAGAAACCACTGGCCCTAGTAGCTGATCACTAGACTAAACAGATAAAGTGCTTCCAGCTCCAAAACACAGGGCAAGACAAAAAAATACCACTTTCTCAGGGACACTAATGATAACCAAGGCCAACGGATATTTTAGAGCCTACATGAACTTCAGAGATTATCAGGTCCAAACCCTTCATTTAACAGGGAAGACTTTAAGAATTATGGTCTTAAAACAAAGTCTAACAGGTAGTAGTGGAGTCAGGACTAGAAATCAGAGGTGTCTTTAACTGCCAAGCCTACTATACCAACACTACTCAGACTTTTCCACCAAAGGACACCTTAATGGAAAAGAAGGAAATGTAATCTAAGGAAAGAGGTCAAATTTGCTCACTCTAACAACATGAAATTTTTTTTAATTTTTTTTAAAATTTTATTTTTAAACTTTACAAAATTGTATTAGTTTTGCCAAATATCAAAATGAATCCGCCACAGGCATACATGTGTTCCCTATCCTGAACCCTCCTCCCTCCTCCCTCCCCATACCATCCCTCTGGGTTGTCCCAGTGCACTAGCCCCAAGCATCCAGTATTGTGCATCGAACCTGGACTGGCAACTCGTTTCATACATGATATTATACATGTTTCAATGCCATTCTCCCAAATCTTCCCACCCTCTCCCTCTCCAGCAGAGCCCATAAGACTGTTCTATACATCAGTGTCTCTTTTGCTATCTCGTACACAGGGTTATTGTTACCATCTTTCTAAATTCCATATATATGTGTTAGTATACTGTATTGGTGTTTTTCTTTCTGGCTTACTTCACTCTGTATAATAGGCTCCAGTTTCATCCACCTCATTAGAAATGATTCAAATGTATTCTTTTTAATGGCTGAGTAATACTCCATTGTGTATATGTACCACCGCTTTCTTATCCATTCATCTGCTGATGGACATCTAGGTTGCTTCCATGTCCTGGCTATTATAAGCAGTGCTGCGATGAACATTGGGGTACACGTGTCTCTTTCCCTTCTGGTTTCCTCAGTGTGTATGCCCAGCAGTGGGATTGCTGGATCATAAGGCAGTTCTATTTCCAGTTTTTTAAGGAATCTCCACACTGTTCTCCATAGTGGCTGTACTAGTTTGCATTCCCACCAACAGTGTAAGAGGGTTCCCTTTTCTCCACACCCTCTCCAGCATTTATTGCTTGTAGACTTTTGGATCGCAGCCATTCTGACTGGTGTGAAATGGTACCTCATAGTGGTTTTGATTTGCATTTCTCTGATAATGAGTGATGTTGAGCATCTTTTCATGTGTTTGTTAGCCATCTGTATGTCTTCTTTGGAGAAATGTCTATTTAGTTCTTTGGCCCATTTTTTGATTGGGTCATTTATTTTTCTGGAGTTGAGCTGTAGGAGTTGCTTGTATATTTTTGAGATTAGTTGTTTGTCAGTACAACATGAAATTTTTAAGTCTTCTGTTTTACCGTGAAATTTTTCCATGTCATGCCACAATATATACATTTGCTTTTTGTTTTTAATTTTTACTGGAGTATAGTTGATTTACAGCATTGTTTTGCACATTTGTTTTAATGTGAAAATAATGCTTTTCCTCAAAATTGTAAAGTAAATTGACACTTCAGAAAGATATGTCTCATTTAGTCTGCCAAATATCCCCAGGGATATGAAATTTGAGAAGCACAACACAACACAGCCTATAGCTTAACTCAGAAAGTAATACTAAAATAACTGACTACAGAAATTAAGTGCTGTAGTATAACCATCCTAAAATATAAATAAAGGGAAAAAAATCTGTATCTTGGAAAAGTTTACTGAGGGAATACGATTTAGGGGTTTGATGCCTAAGGGGAATAATGATAAACCACTGGAAAGTGAGAGTATACAGTGTTTCTATAGCTCCAAAAGAGAATGGGGGCCCTAATTAGATAGCCCTCATGGGGGCCACGTGATATATGTACTCTGCTGCTGCTGCTGCTGCTAAATTGCTTCAGTCGTGTCCAACTCTGTGCGACCCCATAGACGGCAGCCCACCAGGCTCCCCCGTCCCTGGGATTCTCCAGGCAAGAACACTGGAGTGGGTTGCCATTTCCTTCTCCAATGCATGAAAGTGGAAAGTGAAAGTAAAGGCGTTCAGTCGTGTCCGACTCGTAGCGACCCCATGGACTTCAGCCTACCAGGCTCCTCTGTCCATGAGATTTTCCAGGCAAGAGTACTGCAGCGGGGTGCCATCGCCTTCTCCAATATGTACTCTAACAGCAGAAATATAGCAGTCTTTATATAGACTCTGCTTAGCAAGAAAATGCCTTAATTTCTTAGTTTGATTTCCCCAGTCAGTTTTATTATTGGTAAGCAACAGGGAGGGAACACAGCCCTGCCCATCAAAAGAACACTGGATTAAAGATTTACTGAGCACAGCCCCGCCCATAAGAACAAGTTCCAGTTTCAGTAGGTCTCTTCCACCAAGAAGCTTCCATAAGCCTCTTACCCTTCTCCATCAGAGGGCAGACAGAATGAAAACCACAGTCACAGAAAACTAACCAAACTGATCACATGGACTACAGCCTTGTCTAACTCAATGAAACTATGAGCCATGCCATGTAGGGCCAACCAAGATGCATGGGTCACGGTGGAGAGTTCTGACAAAACGTGGTATACTGGAGAAGGGAATGGCAAATCACTTCAGTATTCTTGCCTTGAGAACCCCATGAACGGTATGAAAAGGCAAAAAGGTATGACACTGAAAGATATACTCCCCAGGTAGATAGGTGTCCAATATGCTACTGGAGATTAGTAGAAAAATAACTCCAGGAAGAATGAAGAGACAGAGCCAAAGTGAAAACAATACTCACTTGTGGATGTGACAGGGGATGGAAGTAAAGTCCGATGCTGTAACAACGATATTGCATAGGAACCTGGAATGTTAGGTCCATGAATCAAAGCAAATTGGAACTGGTCAAACAGGAGATGGCAAGAGGGAACATCAACATTTTAGGAATGAGCGAACTAAAATGAACTGGAATGGGTGAATTTAACTCAGATGACCATTATATCTACTACTGTGGGGAAGAATCCCTTAGAAGAAAGGGAGTAGCCCTCATAGTCAACAAAAGAGTCCAAAATGCAGTACTGGGATGCAATCTCAAAAACAACAGGATGATCTCTGTTCATTTCCAGGCAAACCATTCAATATCACAGTAATCCAAGTCTATGCCCCAACCAGTAACGCTGAAGAAGCTGAATGGTTCTATGAAGACCTACAAGATCTTCTAGAACTAACACCCAAAAAGATGTCCTTTTCATTACAGGAGACTGGAATGCAAAAGTAGCAAGTCAAGAGCTACCTAGAGTAACAGGCAAATTTGCCCTTGGAGTACAAAATGAAACAGGGCAAAGGCTGACAGGGTTTTTGCTAAGAGAACGCACTGGTCATAGCAAACACTCTCTTCCAACAACACAAGAGAAGACTCTACACATGGACATCATCAGAGGGTCAATACTGAAATCAGATTCATTATATTCTTGGCAGCCAAAGATGGAGAAGCTCTATACAGTCAGCAAAAATAAGATCGGGAACTGACTGTGGCTCAGGTGAACTTATTGTCAAATTCAGACTTAAATTGAAGAAAGTAGGGAAAACAACTAGACCATTCAGGTATGACCTAAATCAAATCCCTTAAAATTATACAGTGGAAGTGACAAATAGATTCAAGAGATTACATCTGATAGACAAGGTGCCTGAAGAACTATGGACGGAGGTTCGTGACACTGTATGGGAGGCAGTGATAAAGACCATCCCCAAGAAGAACAAATGCAATAAGGCAAAATGGCTGTCTGGGGAGACCTTACAAATAGCTGAGAAATGAAGAGAAGCAAAAGGCAAAGGAGAAAAGGAAAGATGTACCCATTTGAATGCAGAGTTCCAAGGAATAGCAAGGAGAGATAAGAAAGCCTTCCTCAGCGATCAATGCAAAGAAATAGAGGAAAACAATAGAATGGGAAAGACTAGAGATCTCTTCAAGAAAATTAGAGATACCAAGGGAACATTTCATGCAAAGATGGGCACAATAAAGGACAGAAATGATATGGATCTAACAGAAGAAGAAGATATTAAGAAGAGGTGGCAAGAATACACAGAAGAACTATACAAAAAGGTTCTTCATGACCCAGATAACCATGATGGTGTGATCACTCACCTAGAACCAGACATCTTGGAATGCAAAGTCAAGTGGCCCTTAGGAAGCATCACTACGAACAAAGCTAGTGGAGGGGATGGGAATTCCAGTTGACTTTTTTCAAATTCTAAAAGATGATACTGTGAAAGTGCTGCACTCAATATGCCAGCAAATCTGGAAAACTCAGCAGTGGCCACAGGACTGGAAAAGGTCAGTTTTCATTCCAATCCCAAAGAAAGGCAATGCCAAAGAATGTTCAAACTCCCACACAGTTGCACTCATCTCACACGCTAGCAAAGTAATGCTCAAAACTCTCCAAGCCAGGCTTCAGCAATACATGAACCGTGAACTTCCAGATGTTCAAGCTGGATTTAGAAAAGGCAGAGGAACCAGAGATCAAATTGCCAACATCCGCTGGATCATCAAAAAAGCAAGAGAGCTCCAGAAAAACATCTACTTCTGCTTTATTGACTACGCCAAAGCCTTTGTGTGGATCACAACAAACTGTGGAAAATTCTTCAAGAGATGGGAATACCAGACCACCTGACCTGCCTCCTGAGAAATCTGTATGCAGGTCAAGAAGCAACAGTCAGAACTGGACATGGAACAACAGACTGGTTCCAAATCGGGAAAGGAGAACGTCAAGGTTGTATATTGTCATCCTGCTTATTTAACTTATACACAAAGTACATCATGCGAAATGCCAGGCTGGATGAAGCACAAGTGGAATCAAGACTGCCGGGAGGAATATCAATAACCTCAGATATGCAGATGGCACCACCCTTATGGCAGTAAAGTGAAGAAGAACTAAAAATTTTCTTGATGAAAGTGAAAGAGGAAAGTGAAAAAGTAGGCTTAAAACTCAACATTCAGAAAACTAAGATTATGGCATCTGGCCCCCCACTTCATGGCAAAGAGATAGGGAAACAGTGACAGACTTTATTTTGGGGGGCTCCAAAATCATTGCAGATGGTGACCGCAGCCATGAAATTAAAAGACACTTGCTCCTTGAATGAAAAGCTATGACCAACCTAGACAGCATATTAAAAAGCAGTGACATTACTTTGCCAACAAAGGTCCGTCTAGTCAAGGCTATGGTTTTTCCAGTAGCCATGTATGGATATGAGAGTTGGACTATAAAGGAAAGCTGAGCACCGAAGAATTGATGCTTTTGAACTGTGGTGTTGGAGAAGACTCTTGAGAGTCCCTTAGACTGCAAGGAGATCCAACTAGTTCATCCTAAAGGAAATCAGTCCTGAATATGCATTGGAAGGACTGATGCTGAAGCTGAAACTCCAATACTTTGGCCACCTGAGGCAAAGAACTGACTCATCGGAAAAGACCCTAAGGCTGGGAAAGATTGAAAATGAGAGGAGAAGGGGACGATAGAATGAGATAGTTGGATGGCATTACTCGCTTGATGGACATAAGTTTGAGTAAGCTTCAGGAGTTGGTGATGGACAGAGAAGCCTATTGTGCTGCAGTGCATGGGGTTGCAAAGAGTCGGACACGACTGAGCGACTGAACTGAACTGAAGAACTGAGTAGAAAGAACTCAGGTGTTTTGGTCCATTTGGTATTTGTATTTCTCAAAGTAAATTCAGTTCAGTTCAGTTTCTAATTTCCAAAGTAAATTAGTAAGATACAATTCTGATTTATATGTCAATGTCTTATGATCTCTTCATTCCTGATACACTAACACACTCCAGTTTCAAAAATGGTAAAGCGGAGGAACAATGATGACATCCTCAAACTATAGGTATCTGATAAAATAAAAACTTTCCCAGAATTCCCAACCTTGTCCTGATATTATATTTATATATTCTACCTTTATAAGTAAACATGTATACATTTCCCAGATTTGAATACTATCTATCAACTCCCTCATGTTCATTAAAGTGGTAATCTCAATTACAAGGTACACTGTCAAAACTATGTCCCCAACCTCGCATAATACATATGGACCTCTAGCTTTAGGAGACCAGTATATAACTCCAGTGGTGTCCAGAGGGGGTGAGCCACAGGCAGCCAAGCGCAACTTAATAACAAAAGGTTTAACATGACACTTTTGAAAAATTACACATACTGTTCTGACCAATCAAATCTATTCTATAAGTAAGCCTATAAATAAATGTCTGTCTTCTACATTTTATTGTATGTTCAAAAGGACCACATGTCATAGTTGACTGGGGGCTTCCCAGGTGGCACAGTGGTAAAGAATCTACCTACCAATGCAGGAGACATAAGAGAGGCAGGTTCCATCCCCGGGTTGGGAAGATCCCCTGGAGAAGGAAATGGCAACCCACTCCAATATTCTTGCCTGGAAAACTCCATGGGCAGAGAAGCAAAGAGTCCATGGTGTTGCAAAGAGTAGGACACAACTCAGCATGCGCACATGCGTGCACACACACGCACGCGCACACACACACACACAGACACACAGAAGCACACACGAATAGTTGATTATCTTATAAGAAAAAGAAAAATGTCACCATGTGTTAGTCTGTACTCATTCTGCAGAAGTTTAACTACATACCTCTGTTAACACATCAGCCAGTTGAGGATGAACCTTAGTTTGTAGAGATGTTCTAGCCACATCTAAAAGGATTTCTCTTTTCATCTCTTTTTTAATTTTAACTTGTTCCAAAACTTCAAGTGCCTTTATTTTTGCAATTTCAAAGCCTTCAGCTATTATTCTAGGGTGCAGGCCCTAACACAACAACATAAAACTATAAAGTAAGTTATACAAAGTAAAAGTAACGATCCTTTCCTATTAATAGGATTGTCCAAAAAAAGTAATTACCCACATCAATGCCACTAAATATAGGTGTAGGTATGTAATTTATAAAAGTACTCTTTCAGTGCTTCATATTTAAAACAATCTCAAACTTACGGAAAAATTGTTTACATTTTATGACAGTATTAAAAACTACAAAAGTTATTCTTATTTTTGAAAACTATAACACATTGTTGTGTAGTACTCTTCCAAATGAGCACAAAACTCCTTGTAATGCAGAGGAAAAGAACCAGCACAGCTTGGAGAAAAATGACAGATAGGCAGCACCTTCACAAAATGTTCAAAGTTAACATCATAGAATGGAACAAACACACACTATGTGCCTCTTGATAAACTGCATTAAGACCTCAACAGCACTCCATGCCATTCCTGCTGAAAGTTCATAACCTAAATCTGATCATGAGGAAATAGACAAATCCAAACTGAGGGACTTTCTTAAAAAAAAAAAAAAAAAAAAAACAGCCTATACTCTAAAAGTAGCTATGTCAGCAATGTCATGAAACATGGTTTAGGAACTATTCCAGCTTAAAGAAGACTAAAGGGATATGACAACTGAATATGATGCATGAGCCTAAATTTTCTTCTGCTATAAAGGACAGTATTGGGATAAGTGATGAAATTTGAACAAAACCTGCAGATCAGATAATAGTACTGTAGCAGTGTGTTTATATTAATGTCCTATTTTGATCACTAATCTGTGGTTATATATGAGAATTCCATGATTTTAAGAAAGATGCACTGAAATATTTAGATCACCATGTCTGGAACTTATTCTTATACCATTAGAAAAAATATGTATATTACTATATAAATATATGGTATATATGGTACATATATATATATATATATATATATATATAACATATACATATATTTATTAACAAGAGAGAAATGTTACCCTTTGGAGTATTCTTGCCAATTTTCTATAGGTCTGACATTATAACAAATTTTTTTTTGAAAAAACACTGCTGCTTATTCTGGAAAGTAATACATAAACTTATTGAAGGCTGGAACTAGTTCTAATTTATTCCCATTCTCCATTCATTTACATCAGTCCTACAGTAACTTCAAAAATTGACATTTATTGAGCATTTGTACCAGGCACTGTTCTAAGGACTTTACATGTATGATTTCAGTCCCCTCAACACTATGAAGTGGGTGCTGATATTATTCCTGTTTCACAGATGAGGAAATTTAGGCTTAAAGGCTTAGATCACCAGCCTAGTAAGAGCCAGAGTCAGGATTTAAACCCACAAGACCTGATGCCAGAGCCTGTGTTACTAACCATCTTCAAAACATTTCTTCAGCCTAGGACCTCACAACTTCTCACCTGGACTACTAGGAAAAACATCAGTCTTGACTCTCTTAAACTGTCCCCTAAATATCTGAAATGCCCATCTGACCATGAATTAACTCATTAATATGTTAATATGAATATTCTTCTTGGTTAATATTAAGTGCCTATTCACTACTGTCTGCATCACTTTAAACTCCACCAACGCCAAACTGCTTGCAGCTGTGCACACACACCAGCTGTTTCTCTTTTCTGCGCCTCTGCTCATGCTGTCCCTTCTGCCTGGAATGTCATTCTCCTCACTGTCACTCTTTGATCAGGCTCACTCCTCCTTATCCTAAAGATTCAGCCCCGGCCTCTTTCCTGCAGAGTTCTTCCTGATTACCTTTAGATTAGGTCAGTTTCCCAAAAACTGTCATTGGTTTAGGATGGACATATGACCAATGTTGGCCCAATTATATAAAGGAAGAACTTTTAGTCCATGACTGACTGAATTGTTTTCTCTTGTCCTCTCCTGTTGAGGATTAGTAAGGGAAGCAGGGAGCCTGATCTCTTCTGACAGTCTTTCATTCAGGATGGAAATAAGCCCATGATGAAACAGCATCATAAGTGCAAGAGCTAAGAGACAGAAAGGACCTGGGCAATTGATGACTTGGTAAATTTTTAATCAATGAATCCTAGAAGCCTGCTTTATTGCTCTATTTTTTGCTATGGGAGAAAATTTTTTATTGTTTAGGTGACTTTTAGTCAAGTTTCTACTGCTTACAGCCAAAAGCATCCTAAGATAAGTTGCATGCACTGAATTAATAGACAATTCCCAATACTAAATGAAACACAAAGAAGTGATCCTTTGAGCACTTTGACCAGATTATGCTTTTCTAAAATGATCCTTGAAAAAGCAGAAATTCAACTACTTGATTAGAAAAGATAGACAAATAATGCAGAGAAAACAATACAAATTGAACAAAGGCACGGAGGTAGAAATTATGTAATTATTTCACAGGCCAGTGAATGAAGGAGTCTGGCTACAGTAGACTGTTTACAAAGGAAACTAAAATTAGAAAGGTAGGTAAATTCACAATGTGGATAAGCTTCAATAATTTTCCTCTAGTTATTTTTTTTAAAGGTCCATAATTTGGTTTCAGCTTTATCAGTGGTATTTTCTTTCTTAGGCCATTAGTCATGGGTACATGGCTAATTTTTTAACTTTTATGTATCTCAAATATTTTTTAGGGTTAAGGTTAGGTATATCATTTCAATAAAAAGGCATTATTTTGGCAAAAAGATTCATTGTTATTTCCATGTATAACTGTCCAAAAATATCTTGATAAAAATTAATTACTGCAGTCTAAAATTAAACCATTTTACTAACAAAAAATAAATAACTTTTTATTCAAAAATAAAATACCACATGAATGTGCATTCTATGAAATTCTAATACCTCAGAAATGTAAAGATCAGCTTGTTTTAGCAACTCTCCAATGATTAGAACATTTGAAGTGGTACCATCTCCTGTAATATCGTCCTGGGCTATTGCTACTTTTGCTATCAAGGAAGCTGTTGGGTGTTGAATTTGCTGAAAAAAGTAAGCAGATTACAAAAGAGAGAGAATGAGAGAAAGAGTCCACCACAAGCAGGATAACATAAGAGTCAAAAGTAAAATTAAGAAATTAAATAAGCTTCATTCTATTAGTTCACAAGTTCTGTATTATCATACATAATACATGTCAAAACCAAAAGTTAAAAACTGAGAACTAATGAGGTTTGAACACTTTATAAAAGCATCTCTGCTTCAGGATGCAATGACATTTCCAAAATAAGATTAAATCCTTCAATCTTGAAGATGAATATATTTACTAAAATTGCAAGGAATTTTTTCCCCCATGATTGCAAAGAACATACTGCAGTGCCTTTAACAAATGTAACTAATTTGGAAGTATCCCTAAGCTATTATGTTTAAGATTTGAAAACAGTCAATAGACTTTTTTTTTCCCTAAGGTTTAATCCAACAAACATATCTCATGACAGCAGTATTTAGCTTATGGCCTTGGTTTAAAGATATACAAATTGTACTGTGTCCTCAGTTATGACTTATCAAGGTTTATTAAGTCAGCCATCAGCTCACCATCTCATGGAGCAGCACATTGCCATCTTTGGTGAGTTTGACATCTCCTGCACCAGAAACAAGCCTGTTTAGAAAACAGTGGTTATTAACCTCATATGGCAAGAGCCAAACAAGACACTTCCAGTACTTGCCACTCCACTATCTTTAATATAAGTAACTGGGTGTGGAAAACTTCCATTATATCATGGGGGATACCACAGTAATTACCACCATTTGCAATCACTTCTCCCCAGATGGACTGCAATGGTGATTTCATTTCCAAAGGAGGATTTACAAGTCTAAGGATAGAAGCAGTCATTGAGTTATGAACAGTGGTTTGGTACTTGGAAGAATACCTGGAAGTCTACAAACCACATATTTGTGAATTTCCTGCAGGTTTCTTATTTTTGTGAAATGTTACATTCATTCACTGAACTATTTTTTCCTTCATCTTTCATGTTTATAAGATCAAGTTCTGTCAACCCTACAATCTAAAGGTCTCTTGAATCTACCCTCTCCTGTTATTTCCAGTCATCATCATCTCTAATCTGGACTACTTAGCATCCTGATATTTCTGAATTGGAATCTACCCTCCACACTGCATTTATCTTTCTAAAAGGCAATGTGATTCAGTAAGTTTCCTGAAAAAAAAAAAAAAAATCCATGATTTTCATGTTCTCCATCACCTTCAAGGCCATCCAAGCTATTTAACAATGACATAGTTTACCTTTCCCAATTTGGGGAATGTCTATTCTTTTTTACTTCTTCTACCAAGTGAGATCTTGTGGGAAAATCGTGTGGTTCCCTTAATAAATCATGTTTGGTTTCGTTTCTGTTGGATTTATACCGTTGGGCTTTCTTGGTCCTGAAGTTATTCTACCTAGAAGGCCTTTACTCCCTTCTCTAACTGGTGAACTCTAATCCTCTTTCAAGATTGAGGAAAAATTCTATTATTTGAGAAGCTTTCCTTTCTCCCTTCTGTCATCAGCTACAATCCCTTTCCTCAGTAAAATATATGCTCTCTCTCTCTCTCTCTCTCTCTCTATATATATATATATATATAACCATTAGCACATTCATCTCTACCAGAACTCCTTAAGAACAAAAACTGTATCTTGGTCATCTCTGTATTCCCAGCATCCCAACTAGACATAATTAGTGCCCTCTTTTGCTGTTAATACTAATTACTCTGCTCATTCTTCTGACATTGTATCTCTCCTCTTACACTTCATCATTGCCCTCACTGGTCTCTTTCCCTCACTCTTTTTTTTCTTGATCACACCACGCGGCATGAGGGATCTTTTAGTTCCCCCACCAAGGATCTAACCGCTGCCCCTGCAGTGGAAGCCAGGAGTCTGAACCAGTAGACAGCCAGGCAAGTCTCTTTCCCATCCCCACTCTCTTCTAAAGCAAATAGTCCTAAATAAATACGTGCTAAAGGATGAATAGATACGATGAACCATATGCACAGAGCATTCAACTTGCCTAAGGACTTTAAATTACTTGGATCTGAACCCAAGCCTGCCAGGCTCCAGAGCCCGAGCGCTCTCCACTATAGCACACTGCCCAACAAAACCCAAACTCTTTAAAGGCAAGGGAGCTAGATAGCTTATGTTTCATTCGAGACACTTAATGAACTTTTAATTACATATGAACCTAAACAAGAAGTTGAGGGGTGGGGGCGGGGGGGGGGGTGGTCGCCGCTTCACTCGTGAGCCCTTTCTTCGGGGAGCATTTCTCCTCGATCCGGCAGGAGATGAACTCAGGGCAGGAATGAAAACGAGGGAAAGCAGGCCCACAAATGTGTCCACATCGCTCCAAACTCTGCGGAACCTCTGCCTCACAGGGCGCCCGGATGCCCAACAAACCCCCGACGCCCTAACCGCCGCTCCAACGGCCGTCTCACATTTTCATGGTGCCCTTGGGACCCAAGTTGGTCCGCAACACATCCTGCAGCCCTCGGGCGGCGCATATATTGACGGCCAAGGCCGCCTGGGCCCGTGCCACCTCAGCCTTGGAGTTTATGGCCTTTATCGCAGCCATGAATGTCGGAGAAGCGACCCTACAGGCAAAAATCGCCTGTTACTAAAGGAATATACGTTACTGAAGGAAATCTAGGCGCGACCGCTCACGTCCCGCAGCCTCAGCCAATCTGCGTCCGGACAGGAAGTCACGTCATCAGGCGTCGCCGGGACGGAAGCCAGGATCGCCTCCGGTCGGATCGCAAAGATGGCGTCGTCCGCCTCAGCTCGGCCTGCTGCGGGGAAGCGAGTGGTGAATCAGGACGAACTGCGGCGGTTGATGAAGGAGAAGCAGCGTCTGAGCACCAACCGGAAACGGATAGAATCTCCATTCGCGAAGTACAACCGCTTGGGGCAGCTGAGTTGTGCCCTGTGTAACACTCCGGTTAAGAGCGAGCTCCTGTGGCAGACTCACGTCCTGGGAAAGCAGCACCGAGAGAAAGTGGCCGAGCTGAAAGGCGCGAAGGAAGCAGCCCAGGGCCCGTCCGCCAGCGCAGTGCCTCAGTCCACCAAGAGGAAGGCGCCGGACTCTGAGAGCCAAGATGCCAAAAGAGCGAAGGCCTCCCTGGTTCCTCAGGTACAGCCCTCCACGTCCGCTTTGCCCACTAACTTTGACAAAGCCGGAAAGGAGTCCACTAGGGCGACCGTCGGTAAGGCTTCGGGACTCGGTTTACTCCCTGATTATGATGACGAGGAAGACGAGGAGGAGGAGAAGGGAGGAGGAGGAGGAGGAGAAGGGAAGAAGGGGGATGCCTGTAAGCAGCCGTCCACTTCACAGAGCAAGGAACACTCACTTTCCTCTTCGCGGGAGGCAACTGGTAGCAGGCTGCCAAGCAATTTCTCGGATACAAATCCTCCCAAGGCCCCTTTAATCCCTCATTCCGGGTCAATTGAGAAAGCAGAAATACATGAAAAAGTAGTGGAAAGGAGAGAAAACACTGCGGAAGCATTACCGGAAGGGTTTTTTGACGACCCTGAGATAGATGCGAGGGTACGAAAGGTTGATGCCCCAAAGGACCAGATGGACAAAGAATGGGACGAATTTCAAAAAGCTATGAGACAGGTCAATACCATTTCCGAAGCCATAGTTGCAGAAGAGGATGAGGAGGGACGGTTGGACCGGCAGATTGGGGAGATCGATGAGCAGATAGAGTGTTACCGTCGAGTGGAAAAGCTGCGGAATCGCCAGGATGAAATAAAAAATAAGCTTAAAGAGGTTCTGACCATAAAAGAACTGCAGAAAAAGGAAGAGGAGAATGTTGACAGCGATGACGAGGGGGAACTACAGGATTTGTTGTCTCAGGATTGGAGAGTGAAGGGAGCTTTGTTATAGGGTTTCAGAGACCCACGATTTTGTACTGTTGTGTAGAAAGTGCTGACTCTCAGTACGGTACCCTTTACTCCATGCCTAGAGATTTGGTAACCTAACTGGATTGTTGAGATACAATAAGCCTGCGAAGAGACCACTTTGGAAAATTAGTGTAAAGTATTTTTGAGGTAGAGGTGTTTTTGAAGTATTACATACTTAAATGCCAGTTTTTTCACACACTTATATAGCTAAAGTTTGGGTTGTAAAAACTGTAAATATTGTACATATTAAATATATATTTACTTAAGACTACTGGTTTGAAATTTATAAGTTAATAGAAGTCAGACTAACAGACAAGCTTTTAAATGAAAACCAGTGTGGCGTTTGCGGTATATATGACTTGTTCTTTTCCAACTCCCTAAATCAAATTTAAGGTTATTTTGTTGTTTTTGTTTTTAAGAACACTGCTCATGAACACATAAGTTATTCAGAGCTAATTAGTTATCTCTTTTATAAAACCATGTTCCAGGAGAACATAGTGAAAAATACATGCCAGGCATAACCAACTTCCTTAATCCAGAGTTTCTGTATTAAACCAGTAATTCTTGGTTGTAGGTGCACATGACAATTTCATGCAAAGTTTTTTTTATAAAGTGTACGTGAATCATGTGTGAAGCTTTTTTAAAAAATTCATGTGCCCCTACCATTGAAGAGATTCAGTAAAGCTAGAGTGGGGCTCAGACACCTGTGTTAGTTTTGACAGCTTCCCAGGGTCTTCTGTGAGAATTCCCAGATGGTCCAGTGGTCAGGGGTCTGTACTTCCACTGCAACAGGCGCAGGTTCAATCTCTGGTACCCTGGTCAGGAAACTAAGATCCCAGAATGCTGTGAGGCTTGGCCCAAAAAAAGGCAAGCTTCCCATTATTCTAATAAGGCTAAAATTTGGGCACCACTGTGCTAAATCCAGAACACATTTACATTTTCCTAGGCTTTATTTTTTCTTTAAATGACACATCCCACGAGTTTATTGTCTGTTGCATAAAAGAAATACTGTCTTATTTATATTCTACCTAATCTTCGATTTTATTATTAAATATTGTGGTAAATTAGGGTTCAGAGTTAACAGGTTCTATTAGTTGTAGGAAGGAGGTAATAGCTAAGACTTTCTTACAATATAAGCCAGGCAGAGTTCTAAGTGATTTACATAAGCTCAATCTGATTTCCCTGAAGCCCAGGTTTTAGGTCCAGGGTTAAGGTATAAAAAAGCCTTGAATGTTGAACAAAAGAATTCTTCCTACAGACACTGGGCAAAAAGACAGTTCTTGAGCCAAGAGTTATATCTGCAAAAAATATGGAAGATTATTTTAGTCACAGTATATAGAATGGAATGAACATGGGTAGGGGGCAGGAAGCTGGGAAACTACATGGAAACTAGACTTTAAAAGCAAAGCAACTAAGACTAACTAGGTATGTACTGAAAGGTAATAGAATTGAAGAATTTCACAGGAAGAGCTAACATCTTAGTGACTACAAGTGAAGAACAATAGGAGAAATATAGATGGAATTCAGGGGTTTGGAGTTTTTCTAGTATGGATGCCTGTAAGAAGTTATCTTAACACTTGCAGAGCATTTTAATTGTCCTATGGCAGTTGGCAGAAAGGCTTTGCTTTCCTGATCTGTCCAGCTGATAATGACAGTAACTTCAGTTTGATAATGTAAAGGGTATGTCTGCATCAAATATATGAACCCAGACTTAGAATTTTTTTTATCATCATATTATTTCAGGATGTGAGAAAGTACAAGGTGGGGCTTGAAGGGTGGGCTCACTTCTACACGGGCCTAAGAGAGTAGGCTAATGATCTAAAGGAGCACTGTATATTAAAACTGTAATTCAAGGGACTTCCCTGGTGGTCCAGGGGTTAAGACTTGGCCTTCCAATACAGGGGGTGTATGTTTGATCCCTACTCAGGGAGCTAAAACCCCACATGCCTTGCAGACAATAAACCAAAACATAAAACAAGCAATCTTGTAACAAATTCAATAAAGACTTTAAAAATGGTCTACGTCAAAAAAAATCTTAAAAACGTATTCTTAATTCAAAATAAGTGGCTCAGGTGTAAAGAATCCACATGCAGTGCAGGATACGTGGGTTGGATCCCCGAGTCAGGTAAATATGGAGTAGGAAATGGCCACTCACTCCAGTATTCTTGCCTGGAGAATTCCACAGACTGAGGAGCCCGGCGGGCTGCCAGTCCTGGCATCTCAAAGTCATATACAACAGCATCTGAGCATACACACATATATATATAATGCAAGCCACATACATATATTAAATTTTCTAGTACCTACATGAAAAAGTAAAAAGAATGTGAAAATAGCTTTCACATGGGGCATGGGCTGGATCCCTGGTCAGGGAACAAAGATCCCACATTTTGCACCAAACAGCCAAAAAAATAAAGGTATCCAAATGGAAAATAGAACATCCTCAGGAGGTAGTGAGCAGCTTAATTTAACTGGAGCAGTGTTTATTCCTGACAACAGTGGGAGTGGCAATTGTAAAGATAGGTTACAAACCAAAGAGGGCCTTGAATGCCATTCTCTAAGGAGACGGCACTTTCACTAAGTTAACAGTTGAGTTGCCTTGAAGTTATTGAGTCCTTTACTGTAACAGTTAAAGAAGAGCTTAAGGAGTGCCAAACATATAAACCCCCCACTGGGTTTTTAGGAGGACCCAAAAGCTCTCAAAACTCAGAGCATGAGTAATGGGTCCTTGATCAAAAGCCAGTGAATTCTTGTTGAATCTGAGATTGATGTAGACAGCAACAGGAGTTGTTGAATCCTTCTTGATCCTCCATGCCTTGGAGAGCTTCTTTATACCTCTTAGAGCTATGTGAAACAGGTTTTGCATTAGACCGCGAATACCAACCATGTTTCCAAATTCTAAGAATTGGTCCCAAAGATGTCTTCTTGTCATGCTGTCTTTTTAGAAACATCCCCCTAAAGACTTCCCTGGTGGCTCAGATGGTAAAGTGTCTACCTACAATGCGGGACACCTGGGTTCGATCCCTGGGTCGGGAAGATCCCCTGGAGAAGGAAATGGCAACCTACTCCGGTACTCTTGTGGAGAATCCCATGGATGGAGGAGCCTGGTGGGCTACAGTCCATGGGGTCGCAAAGAGTTGGACATGACTGAGCAACTTCACTTTTACTTTTCCCCTAGTGCAGCCAGGGCTTCCCAGTTGGCACAGTGGTAAAGAATCCACCTGTCAATGCAAGAGATACAAGAGACATTTCAATCCCTAGGTCAGGAAGATTCCCTGGAGGAGGATATGGCAACCCACTCCAGTATTCCTGCCTGGAAAATCCTATGGAGAGAGGAGCCTGGCAGGCTACAGTCCATGGGGTCACAAAAGAGATGGCCACAACTGAGCATGCACACGTGGGCACACACACTAATGCATCGAACATTTACAGACACCTCAAAGACATTGCAAGTTCCATTCCAGACCACCATAATAAACAATAAAGCAAGTCACACAAATTTTTTGACTTTCCAATACATAAAAAAGTTACTGTAGTCTATCAAGTGTGTAATAGCATTATGTCTTGAAAAAAAGTATTGATACATATCTTAATTTAAAAATTCTTGTAGAATATGCTAACCATCATCTGAGCCTTCAGTGACCACAGTAGTAACCTCAAAGATCACTGATTATAGATGACCATAACAATGGTCATGTA
This sequence comes from Bubalus kerabau, assembly GCF_029407905.1. Classification (NCBI taxonomy): domain Eukaryota; kingdom Metazoa; phylum Chordata; class Mammalia; order Artiodactyla; family Bovidae; genus Bubalus; species Bubalus kerabau. The sequence continues at coordinate 49,331,596 of NC_073627.1, forward strand.
TGGATGTAAGAGGTGGACTATAAAGAAAGCTGAGCATCAAAGAATTGATGCTTTTGGACTGTGGTGTTGGAGAAGACTTGACAGTCCCTTGGACTGCAAGGAGATCCAACCAGTCCATCCTAAAGGAGATCAGTCCTGGGTGTTCATTGGAAGGACTGATTTTGAAGCTGAAACTCTAGTACTTTGGCCACCTGATGCAAAGAGCTGACTCATTTGAAAAGACCCTGATGCTGGGAAAGATTGAAGGCGGGAGGAGAAGGGGATGACAGAGGATGAGATGGTTGGATGGCATTACCAACTCAATGGACATGGGTTTGGGTGAACTCCGGAGTTGGTGATGGACAGGGAGGCCTGGCGTGCTGCGGTTCATGGTGTCGCAAAGAGTCGGACAAGACTGAGCAACTGAACTGAACAAATACAATATGGGAAAAGTTTGAAATATTGTGGGAATTATCAAAATGTGACACGGGGACACAAAGTGAGCAAATGCTGTTGGAAAAATGGCACCAATAGACTAGTTCAATGCAAAGTTGCCACAAACCTTCAATTTGTAAAAACAAAAGCAGTACTACAAAGTGCAATAAAACGAGGTATGCCTGTGTTAGAATGATTGTAAGTACTACTTTGTACACCTCTCACCCATTTCACTTATCAACTGAATATATTTCCCCCAACTTGGAGGGAAAGAAAAAAATGCCAATCTCCAAACTAGACTTCAAATGTTTATTTGTCCAGTGCCTTACAATTTATAAAATACTTTCACATATATCTCATTTAATGATAGATAATGACTACATTTTACACACCAGGGAACAAAATTAGATGCTATGGAATTAAAACTGTGTGGAAAAGTATAATTCAGGCCTAAAACTTTTAATGTAGCACTCATTAGATTCATATGGAGTAATGGAAAGAACACAGGACCTGTCAAGAGAAAACAAAAGACAAGTTCAAATTCCCACTCTACTTTTTCTTTTATTGAACTATAGTGGATTTACAATGTTGTGTTAATTTCTATTGTACAGCAAAGTGGTTCAGTTATATATATTTATTCTCATATTCTGTTCCATTATGATCTACCACAGGATACTGAATAGAGTTATCCCCACCCTCTACTTTTTAACATCCAGTGATCTTGGGCAAGTGGCCTCTCTGAGACTTAGTTTGCTATACCAGAAAATGATGATGATACCTGGCAGAGTGTAGTGAGAGTCTAATGACACATGCCTGTGAAAGAAGTTTATAAACTGAAATTTATAAATAAAGAAATGAAAGTATTTCTACTAGTAGCATCTGGTCTAACCCTGCTCCATGCTACTACTAATTTGCTAACTTGAGTTATGCTAATTTAAGTGATGCTAACTTGATCTTAGGCTAATAGTTTAATGCCCCTTACTTCCCTCTTTTGGGCTTTCCGGGTGGCTCAGTAGTAAAGAAGCTGCCTGCCAATGCAGAGGATGCAGGTTCGATCTCTGGGTTGGGAAGATGCCCTGGAGAAGGAAATGGCAACCCACTCCAGTATTCTTGCCTGGAGAATCCCATGGACATACATGGATATAATTGTGTACATGTGGGGACTTTCTATAGAAAAGGTGTATGGGTTCATTATCTATAGATTTGGGTTATTATAAAAAAGGTGTATGGTTATTAAAAAAAAGGTGTATGGGCTATTATCTATAGATTATAAGATAAAGTCAGCACGTATCTGCTGATACTTTTTAAGTTGACCTGTCTTTATACTTAGAAATGTCTCTTAAAAGTAGGCTTCCCTGGTGGCTCAGATGGTAAAGAATCTGCCTGCAGTACAGGAGACCTCTGTTTGATCCCTGGGTCAGAAAGATCCCCTGGAAAAGGAAATGGCAAACCACTCCAGTATACTTGCCTGGAGAATTCCATGGACAGAGAAGCCTGGTAGGCTATAGTCCATGGGGACGCAGAGTCAGATACAACTGAGCGACGCTCACTCACTCGCTCCAAAGTCATCCAGTTGCCAATCTAGAGACAGAGATGGCTAAGGTATTGTTACAAGATTTGTCCAGGAGAGTCCCAGGTGTCTTGGTATAATTATGATTAGTACGTTCTTTTACTCTCAACACTGTCCCTTTTTGGAGATATATATATATATATTCACCTATGTAAAAGTTTGACAGGAGGAAAAGCCACTTTCTAATGAATGGAAGGTCTTAATGGAAATAGTATGCTTCTTGACAATGACGCGCCAACTTGGTGGAACATTTTGTAGAGGGGTTTGAGTAAATACATATTTACTCATCTGGGTAGGAATGATGGCCAGACAGATGACCTTAGATTGCTTTTTCAATGTTGAGATTCTAGTAGCCTGTGTGATACCAGGAATTTAGATACTTTAAATTTGAACAGGAAAACAAAATTCCTCTAACTCTGCATTTTATTTCCTATCTACATCTCCTCCCTCAGTGACCTCATTCATTCCCAGGGGTTTGTTTTGGTTTGGTTTTTTTAATTATTTATTTATTTTGGGTTGCACTGGGTCTTCTTTGCTGTGCTGGGACTCCTCGTTGTGGTGGTGGGCGGGCTTGTCATTGGGTGTCTTCTCTTGTTGGGGACACAGACTCCAGGGCACACTGGCTTCAGTAGTTGTGGTGCACGTGGGCTTAGTTGCTCCACAGCATGTAGAATCTTCCCGGACCAGGGATCAAACCCATGTCCCCTACACTGGCAGGTGGATTCTTATCCACTGTACCACCAGGGAAGTCCCTCGTGTGTTTAAATATCATCCACATTGCAGCAATGTGTACGGACCTAGAGACTATCATACTAAGTAAAATAAGTCACAGAAAGATAAATACATGATATTGCTTATAGGTGGAATCTAAAAAAAAAAAGATACAAATGAACTTATTTATGAAACAGGAACAGCTCTATTTATGAAACAGAACCAGATATAGAAAACAAACTTCTGGTTACTGGGGGGAAAGAGAGAAAGAGGGATAAACTGGGAGACTGGGAGTGACACATACATGCTACTAAATATAAAATAGATAATAAGGAGCTACTGTATAGCACAGGGGACTCTATTCAACACTCTGTAATGACCTTACGGGAACAGAATCTTAAAAAGAGTGGATATATGTCCATGTATAACTGATTCACTTTGCTGTACAGCAGAAACTAGCACAACATTATAAACCAACTACACTTCAAATTAAAAAAAAAAAAATAGTGTCACCCATATACTGATGACTCCCAATTTATATCCCCAGGCTTGACTTTTCTCCTGGGACGCATCCTTCATTACCTTTTCTTTTCCAAATCTAATGTATTAGTTAAGTCCTGGCAACTCTACCTCTAAAATATGCCCAGAATCTGTCTACTTCTTTCTGTCTCCACTGGTCCTAACCACCACCAACAGCCTTTGCATTAATCATTGGCTGTCCCCCTCCTAGCCACAATCTGTTATCTACAAAGTAGACTGAAATAGATCAAGTCACTCTGTCACTTAAAACCCTTCATTATATGCTTCCATCACACTTAGGGGGAAAAAAAGAATCTAGGCCCTTTCCAGCCTACAAGATGCTCTGAAGTTCAGTTCAGTCGCTCAATCGTGTCTAACTCTTTTTGACCCCATGGACTGCAGCACGCCAGGCCTCCCTGTCCAACACCAACTCCCAGAGATTGTGTCAAACTCGTGTCCATTGAGTCAGTGACACCATCCAACCATCTCATCCTCTGTCGTCCCCTTCTCCTCCCACCTTTAACCTTTCCCAGCATTAGGATCTTTTCCAGTGAGTCAGTTCTTAGAATCAGGTAGTCAAAGTTATTGGAGTTTCAGCTTCAGCATCAGTCCTTCCAATGAATATTCAGGACTGATTTCCTTTAGGATGGACTGGCTGGATCTCCTTGCTGTCCAAGGGACTCTCAAGAGTCTTCTCCAACTCCACAGTTCAAAAGCATCAATTCTTTGGTACTCAGCTTTCTTTATAGTCCAATTAGTAGCTCTGAAGTTCCTAATTCAAATATTTACTATTTGACCTACTGCTGACCTTGAGCCTCATTAAAGGAGATTGGGAGCAGACAAGTGAGCATATAACTGCTCTGTGTTGAAATCAAATGTTATTCAAGAATAGAGGCCTGGCATGGCCAAGTTTTGTTTTGTTTTTTTCCAAGAGAAATTGCAAGTCAAGATCATTTTTGTTTTTAGTGAAATCTCAAAAACAGCATGTGAGCTAAATATGATCCAGGGGACCCCCACTTTGTGAACTACTTTCTAACTTCATGTGCTTCACGCTCCCCTTTTATTCTCTGTGTCCCCGGGCTCAGCAGCTAACCTTGTCTTCCTCAAACATGCCATTTCAGGACCTGCGCCTGGCCCTCTGCTCAGGACCTATCTGAAATAGTATGGCAGTCCTCTCATCCTTCAGTTCTCAGTACTAATGTCCCTTTCTCAAATGATGTAAACAGCCATCCCACCCCCCACTGCCTGTCATCTTATCACATCTTCCCTATGAATTCAGTAAACTTGCGTGCTCAGTCGCTTCAGTCATGTCTGACTCTTTGTGACCCTATGGACTGTAGCCTGCCAGGCTCCTCTCTCTATGGGATTCTCCAGGCAAGAATACTGGAGTGGGTTGCTACCACTATCTTAAATTAGCTTGTTTATTGATACATAAATTTTATGTCTCCTCACCGGAATGTAAACCCCACAAGGGCAGGGAGCTCATCTGTCTTATTCACAACCTAAAATAATGCCAGGCACATAATAAGGCTCAATAAATACCTGTGGAGTGAATAATACCCATAAGGCAGGACGTGGCTTGGAAAAGTGGTCAAAAGAGCAAACTGACTCATGGACATCGGAACCCAAACAGAAGTCAGTTCAGTACTTAAACAAAGGGATAAGAAATCTGCTTTGGGACTTCCCTGGTAGTCTAGTGGCTAAGACTCCATGCTCCCAGTGCAGGGCACCAGGGTTTGATCCTCGGTCAGGAAACTAGATCCCACATGCTGCAACCAAGAGTCTGTAAGCTGGAACTGAAGATCACACGTGCCACGACTAAGATGCGGCACAGCCAAATAAATGCTTGAAAAAAAAGAAAGAAATCTGCCTCATAGGGAATCCCCTGGTGGTCCAGTGATTAGGACTCTGCACTCTCACTAGCGAGGGCCAGGGTTTAATCCCTGGTCAAGGACCTAAGATCCCACAAGTCACCTGGCATGGTTAAAAAAAAAAAAAAAGGCAAAATCTGTCCTGCGTCTCCTTTCTCAGACATATGAAAGCCCTTATCTATACTGAGAGCAGCACCACAAGGAATGTATACACCATAGCCCCGATAGTATAATGTGCCATCTCTGCATTTAGCAACTAAAGCAACAAGCTAAGAGGTAAGAAGGATGTCCATATGTTAGCAGGAGCGGGTGGGCAGCCCTGATGGCCTGGAGGCCTCTCAAGTGGACAAAAGGAGGAATAAAGTGATTCGGTAGCAGAGTTAAGACCATCGTCTCCCAGCTGCTCTCAGCCCCTTCCCTGCTACCATCTCGTTTGGCTCACCCCTGTCACTTGGCAGTCAAAGCTATTTCCCAGTGAGTCTTTGCACCAAGCCATCATCCAGCATTGAAAGCACTCCCAGCCTCAGAGGAGGAACAGAGTTCCATCTGGCTGCATCTCCAGTTTGCCACAGCCTTTGGTGGGCTTCAAGCACCCTGGGGACCCAGCGGGCACCTTAGGGGAGTTCAGCGGACCATGCTGGTTGGGTAGTTGATGGTGGTGGTTGTTGCTTTTTGTGTGTGTAAGTACTGTGTGTTTGTTGTTCTGCCAAATGTGGTGATAAGAGAGTATCAAACCAGGTTGTCAGTTATTATTAATAATAGTTACCATTCCCTAGATTCCTTCCATGTGTTTGGCACTGGGCTTAACATACACCATCTCTAACCCTCCCAACAACCCTGTAAGGTATACAGTATCTTCATCTTACATATGGAAAGCTGATGCTCAGAAGTAAAGGAATTCAACCCTGCATCATTTCCCTGGTGGCTCAGCGGTAAAAAAAAATCCACCTGCCAATGCCTGCCACTGCAGGAGATAACGGGTTTAATCCCTGACTCAGGAAGATGCCCTGAAGTAGGAAACAGCAACCCACTCCAGTATTCTTGCCTGGAAAACTCTATGGACAGAGGAACCTGGCAGGCTACAGTCCATGGGGTCGCTAAAGAGTCAGACACAACTTAGCAACTAAACAACAACAACAAATTATTAAATATTACCTTGTATTTGCATAGTGAGAGGTATATTTACTTAGCAACCTTCAGACCGTGCTAAGTCACTTCAGTCAGGTCCAACTCTTTGCGACCCCATAGACTCCCCATGGACCTCCAGGCTCCTTCATCCATGGGATTCTCCAAGCAAGAACACAGGAGTGGGTGGCCATTCCTTCCTCCAGGGGATCGTCCCAGTCCAGGGACTGAACCCAAGTCACTCGTGTCTGCATTGGCAGCTTACCACTAGCACCACCTGGGAAGCCCAGTTTTCTTCCAGTCTCAACACCCCCTGGAGAAAACAACTATTTTCACCTCCATTTTAAATGTCTAATTGTTTGTCTAAGGTAACTCAGCAAGTTAATTGCTAAAGTAAGTGTAGGTGTAACTTGATTCCCAGTCCAGTGTTCTCTATTTAATAATAAAACGTGGGAAATGGGAGAGGATACCTGCAAATAGCAAGTTCAGATTTGGAAAGTTTACAGTCAAGGTTAAGGGAACCTGGTGCTGTTCAGAGACCTTGGTTGGGCTGGGAAGCCAAAATTTTTTTTCTTTTTTCTTTTTTTGCTTTGCAGGCTCTTTGCTGTAGAGCAAGGGCTTAGTTGCCCTGCAGCATGTGGGATCTTGGTTGCCTGACCAGGGATTGAACCCAAGTCCCCTTTAACCACTGGACCACCAGGGAAGTCCTGGAAAGTCAAATATTTTACAGTTTGTTGTCACATTCTCTCCACATCGCCCTGCCTTACCCACCTCCCCTTTCACCAGCAATAAATTGTACTCCTTAGTGGTCTCTGATCAGAGCAAGAAGGATGACTTCAGTTCCCAGACATTCCAACTGGGAGACAACAGATACACCAGGCCCGAGGTCCACTATTTTTAAATCGGGTGACCTTGATTAAATTACTTCACCCTTACTTTGCTCAACTACAAAACACAGAGAATAACAGTTTCTATCTTCTGGGATTATGGAGAAGATTCATTGAGCTAAATGCATGAAAATGTTTTTAGTACCTACACGCAAATAATGTTAGTGGAATAAATAATCGAAGACATGGCCCTTGGACTTGCCTTGTGGTCCAGTGGTTAAGAATCTGCCTGCCAATGCTGGGTAAATGGATTTGATCCCTGGTTTGGGAAGACTCCAGATGCCACAGAGCAACTAAGCCCAAGCAATGCAACTTCTGAAGCCCACGCCTTAAGCCCGAGCTCCACAGGAGAAGCCACTGCAATGAGAAGCCCAAGCACCACAAGGACAGAGTAGCCCCCGCGTGCCACAGCTAGAGAAAGTCCAGTTGCAGCAACAAAGACCCACCACCGCCAAAAATAAATAAAGTAATAAATAAAATGTTTAAAGTAAATAAATTTAAGACATGGCCCTTACCATCAAGAAAACTGCAACCTGGCTGTATTGTAAACAGTGTAAGAAATCCAGCAGTTACATGTGGAATCTAGAAAAAATGGTACAAATGAACTCGTTTGCAAAACAGAAATAGAGTCACAGATTAAAAAATAAACTTACAGTTACCAGGCGGGAAGCAGGAGGAGAGATAAATTGGGACATCGGTATTGACATATACACACCATAGATGGCAGCCCACCAGGCTCCCCTGTCCCCGGGATTCTCCAGGGAAGAACACTGGAGTGGGTTGCCATTTCCTTCTCCAATGCATGAAAGTGAAAAGTGAAAGTGAAGTCGCTCAGTCATGTCTGACCCTCAGTGACCCCATGGACTGCAGCCTACCAGGCTCCTCCATCCATGGAATTTTCCAGGCAGGAGTACTGGAGTGGGGTGCCATTGCCTTCTCTGATATATAAAATAGATAACCAATAATGATCTACTGTATAGCACAGGAAACTCTTCTCAGTACTCTGTAATGACCTATACAAGAAAAGAATCCAAAAAAAGATTAAATACATGTGTATGTATAACTGATTCACTGTTGTACAGTAGACACTAGCACATTATAAATCAATTATACTTAAAAAAAATTTTTTTAAAGATATCTGGCAGGACTTTGATCAAAAGTCTAGGGTCAGATCACTCCCACTCACTAGTTATGTGCACGCGTGCGTGCTAAGTCGCTGCGTGCGTGCTAAGTCGCTGCACTCGTGTCCTACTCTGTGCCTCTGTGGGACCCTATGGACTGGAGCCCTCCAAGTTCCTCTGTCCATGGGATTCTCTAGGCAAGAATACTGGAGTGGGTTGCTATTTCCTTCTCCACATTAGTTATGTGGTATCTATTAATACCTAGTCAGTTTCCTCCCCCAGCCTTCCTTTTACTCTTTCTGGGTACTGGGCTTTACTCTCTGAGTCTGAGTACTCCCTGAGGACAGTCTCGCCTTTATTATTGTGATACTGTGATTTATAATAAGATTTATTATAAGATTTATAAAAAGAAATATGTATGCTGGCCTTCATCACCATTTCTAGCAGAGTTCCTAAAACCCTGGGAATTTCGAGGGATTAGAGAGAGAAGAGTGACAATGGTGTCATTTGTTATATATATATATGTCCCTTTCAACCACAACTGAGTTTATATTAATGAGGCCCTCAAGAATGGATTGGAAAAGAATGCACTGGAAAAAATTTGAGCAAACTCTGGGAGATAGTGAAGGACAGGGAAGCCTGGCACACTGCAGTCCATGGGGTTGCAGAGTTGGACACAACTTAGTGACTGAACAACAAGAATAGATGCGATTTACATGGGAAGCCGACCCTGATTACAGGGTTAGAATTTTCAGTCTTGCTACCTGACCTCCAGGGAGGGGAGGGGATGGGAGACTACGTTCAATCACCAATGGCCCCTGATTTCACCGATCATGCCTATATGATGAAGCCCCCATCAAAACCCAAGTATGGCATTAAACAGCTTCTGGGCTGGGGAACACAGGTGCTGGGAGGGAGGTGTTGGGAGGATTGTACGCCCAGAGAGGGCATAAAAGCTCTCCACCCCTTCCTACATACTTTGCCCTGTACATCTCCTTTATCTGGCTGTTCCTAAGCTACATCCTTTCATAATAAACTGGGAATCTAGTAAGTAATTTGCTTTCCTGAGTTCTGTCAGCTGCCCTAGCAAATTAATCGAACTCCAAGGATGTGGTCTTGGGAAATTCTGATCTATAGACAGTCAGAAGCACAGGTAACAATCTGGATTTGTGACTGGCATCCACGTGGTGGGAGGGGGCAGTCTCAGGTAACTGAGCCCTTAGATGTGAGGCCTGACTCTAGCTCCAGGTAGAGAGCATCAGAACTGAATTAAGTTACAGAACACTGGGAATTCCCTGGCAGTCCAGTGGTTAGGATGCTGAGCTTCACTGCAGAGGGCATGCATTCAGGTTTGACCCCTGGTCGGAGAAGTAGAATCTTGCATGTTTTGGGAATTAGCCAAAAACAAAAAACAAACAAAAACAATAAATTTCAGAACACTAAACTGGTGTCACAGGATTGCTTGACATTTGCAAAACCCACACGTCTGGTGTCAGAGTTAAGTAGTACTCAGAGAGTATTGTGTATAAAGTAAATGTAAACAATAGTTTTTTCCTTTACAATCTTACAAGGCAAGACTGAAGGCAAGAGAGAGAAAGCACAGCAGGCTGTTTGGTCAGAAGGCTTCGGTAGGAGACCTCGGGGGAACCTTCCAGAAAAGAAGAGAAGAGGGCCTGGGGCTCTCCTGGTATAAAGGAAATGACGCAAGGAATAAGAGAGGAAGGAACCCAGACTTCCACCTCTGCTGCACATCAGCCCCGGAAAACCAGCGGTCATCAGTGCTCCTCGACCAGCCCACAGTCCAGCGGAGGAGAACTTACTTCCCAAGTAGTCTCTCTTGGTAAAATCAATTTTCCCCTTGAAAATTGTTCACTTACCTCTTAAAAAACATAACCCCCATGAGTTCATACTAGAAAACCCAACCAAAAGTTCAAGGAGGGTGGTAGTAACTTTGAGTCTTCCTTGTTCTGTATCTGTGACCCCAGTCCTGCCTAGAAGCCCAGACTCTGTGCAATGGATCAACATCCGCCAAAGGCACCCTTGACTCCTCTTAGCTGTCTGGCTTCAACCTGGCAGCTGTACCACAAAGACATTCAAAGGAAAAGGGGGAGGAAAAAAAAGCCCTCTGGTAAAGAACCAACCTCCAGACACTTCCCTGGTGGCCCAGTGGTTAAGACTCTATGCTTCCACTGCAGGGGGCACAGGTTTGATTCCTCCCTCGTCAGGGAACTAAGATTCTGAGTGCCCCATAGTGTGGCCAAAAAAAAAAAAAAAAAAATGAAATAACCTCCACAGTCTTTACTGAGAATGAAGAGCCATGGGCCGCTATGAATTATTACATCTTTCTACAGCTGTTCCCTTTTAAATATTTATCCTGGCAAACACCACCACCGTTTTTTACAACTTATTTTAATTGTGTGACTATTAAGCAAACCAAACCGTAAAATCAGCTCTCAGTGCTGAGATTTATGTGATTCACAGACCAGAGCTTATTAAAAAGGGAATCCACAGAGTGCAAACTAGCTTCACGAATCCCCCCACGCTGTCTCTAGGCAGGTGTGAAGCCTTTTCCCTATTACTGCCTATGGCTTCCAAGCTTCCACAGTGGGTGGCATAAAAAAGAACACAGTCTACACAGTTCCCTGACCTTTTTTTTTTTTTTTCCCTCCTTCTGAACAATCCTGATGGGTGAAAACCAGAGGTCAGGGATGCTACAGTCCTAAAGGGGATGGCAGAAGCTCTAAGAGACTCTCAAACAGGATCACTGCCCTGGAAGATTTAGGATCAAGGTCTCAGGGAAGGACTTAGCATGGCATTTTGAATCACCAGCAAGCATCCTGCATATCGGGGCTTCCCATGGGGCTCAGAGGTGAAGAATCCACCCGCAATGCAGGAGATATAGGTTTGATCCCTGGGTCAAGAAGATTCCCTGGAGGAGGGCACAGCAATCCACCCCAGTATTCTTGCCCGGGAAATCCCAGGGAGAGAGGAGCCTGGCGGGCTAAAGTCCATGGGGTCGCAAAGTCAGACTTAACTTAGCAACCAAACAACAACAATCCTACATATTTGCTACCAAGGTCCTTCTGCTTCTTTTTTTCTTTGACATGCTGCATAGCTTGCAGGATCTTAGTTTCCCCCAGCAGGTATTGAACCCACGCCCTCAGCAGTGAAGGCGGAGTCCTAATCACTGGACCTCCAGGGAATTCCCCCAAAGTCCTTCTTGATTTGGATCATGGAACTGCTTTGAGACTCCAGTAGAAGTTCTCCCTCCAAAAATGCACTACGCACAAATATTTATATAAAACTGCAAGGGGTTCAAGGACACCCCTGAGCCTATCCACAGATCCCGTATGGGTCCACGAGCCTAGGTTATTACTGCTTTCACTGTTACCACCCAAGCTGCCCCCATTTCTCCCTTTCACAGTCATCAACTAACTCATTTTCCAGTTTCTCGACACAGCAGGCAGAGTGACAGCAATGTTGTTAAAACCTAAGCAGATCATGTTACTTCCCTGCTCAATGTTACCCACTAGTCTCCCATTTCACCTGCAATAAAACAGCTTCTTTACTGGCGCAGAGGTTAAAGCATCTGCCTGCAATGTGGGAGACCTGGGTTAGATCCCTGGGTCGGGAAGATCCCCTGGAGAAGGAAATGGCAACCCACTCCAGTATTCTTGCCTGGAGAACCCCATGGTCAGAAGAGCTTGGTGGGCTGCAGGCCACAGGTCGCAAAGAGTCAGACACGACTGAGCGACTTCACTTTACAGGGGTTTACAGGCCAGGGTCTGTCTTCAGATCTCCTGCTGATCTCATCTCCAGTACTTCTCAGCCTTAACTCTTGCTGCTCTAGACACACCCATCTCCCTGTGATCTCTCAACAGGACAGGCACAAGCTGGCCCTGGGCCTTTACTTGCTACTCCCTCTCCACCTGGCTCCCTCCTTCATTCCTTCCGGTGTAGCCAACTATCACTTCGTTGGCAAAGCTTTCCAGATTAAAACTCGGCAGTGCCATGAATGTATCCAGGCTGGGGAGTCAGGGGGAATGTACATCTTCTGAAATACCTCCAAGCACTGAACAGTTTGCTGTATCTGAAACACTGTATTTGAAACTGTGACCTACAGGAACTCCGTGGCAGTCTAGTGGTTAGAACTCTGTGCTTTCATTGCTGAGGGCCTCAGTTTGATCTCTGAGGCCCTACGGTTGGAGAACGAAAATATCACAAGCCATATGTCCCTGGTGGTCCAGTGGTTAAGAATCTGCCTACCAATACAGGAGACACAAGTTCAATCCCTGGTCTGGGAAGATTCCACATCCTGTGGGGCAACTAAACCCATGCACCACAAGTACTGAGCCCACCCTCTAGAGCCTGTGCTCTGCAGTAAGAGAAGCCACCCCAATGAGAAGCCCCCACTGACCACAGTTAGAGAAAGCCTACGAGCAGCAATGAATACCCACACAGCTGGGCATATAATATTAATAACTGTTTATTAATTAAATATAATAATGATAATTTAATAATTATTGAATAATAAAATCTTGTTGAAATTAATAATAATTTCAAAAATAAAAAGTCCCACAAGCCTATGCACTGCACAGCCAAACCCAGGAATCAAACTGGGATCTCCTGCATTACAGGTGGATGTTTTACCAGCTGAGCCACTAGGGAAGCCCAATTTACAGTATTAATAATATTGTAAATCAAAATACAATGACTTATAATATTAATTAATGATAATTTAATAATTACTGAATAACAAAATACTGCTAAAATTATAAAAAGTCCAACAAGCCGACACACTGCAGCCAAAAAAAAAAGAAAAAATAATAGTAATAATAAATGTGCAATCCCTATCCTGCCCTGCCTGACACCTCCTGTCCATCTCTTCTTTTTGTTAATAACACCCATCATCGTGTCCGACTCTTGTGACCCCAGCCTGCCAGGGTACTCTGTCCATGGGATTCTCCAGGCAAGAACACTGGAGTGGGTTGCCATTTCCGTCACCAGGGGATCTTCCTGACCCAGGAACCGAACTCAGGTCTAAAGCATCTTTACTGCTGAGCTACAAGCGAATATGAACGTGCCTTTTCCTTACTGTTTACTATCTATCTCCCACACTAACCAGTTAGCTCCAGGAGGGCAGAGATTCTTGTCTGCTTTGTTTCAGTGCTATATTCCAGTTCTTGGAATAGTGTCTAAGCCAGAGCAGGCACTCAATCAATGCTTGACAGACTGATGACTAACTGAATGATTAAACTCTGCAGCGCCATGAATGGATCCAGGCTGGGGAGTCGGGGGGAATGCATATTTCCTGAAATACCTCCAAGTGCCAAACAGTTTGCTAGTTAATATATGTCATCTCGTTTAATTGCCACACACAATCCTAAGAGAGAGTTTTATCCCCATTTCACCACGAAAACTGAGCCCCTGAGAAGTTAAAATAAATGAAAGTTATACACAGCCAGCAGTGGAACATAATTCAAACCTAAGTCTGTATGACTCCAAAGTCCCACTATTCCCATCACACATCACCTCCTTCTCCTTGGTGGCAGCTCCCACTTCTCCAAGGTCAGGCAACTGCCAGCTTTCACACCTCATCCAACCGTATCTGGCATCTGAGTCAAAGATCATTAAGGGGTTCCTTGGAGCTCTAATCAAGCTTAATATTTATTTTTTTTAACATGCACGTATTTGTTTTTGGCTGTGCTGGGTCTACATTGCTGCCAGGGGGCTTTCCCTAGCTGCAGTGAGCGGAGGCTGCTCTCTAGTTGCAGTGCATGGGATTCGCATTGTGATGGCTTTTCCTGTTGCAGAGCATGGGCTCTAAACCTCTGCTGCTGTGGCTGCTGCTGCTGCTAAGTCGCTTCAGCCGTGTCCAACTCTTAGTGACCCCATGGACTGCAGCCCACCAGGCTCCTCCGTCCATGGGATTTTCCAGGCAAGAGTACTGGGGTGAGGTGCCATTGTCTTCTCCTGGGCTCTAAAGCTCGGGCTCAGTAATTGTGTAACATGGCCTTAGTTGCCCTGAGGCATGTGGGATCTTCCTGGACCAGGGATGGAACCCGTGCCTCCTGCACTGGCAGGCAGATTCTTAACCACTGGACCACCAGGGAAGTGCAAGCAGAACATTTAGAGCCTAAGTCTTTTTGCACATTTACATCCAACATTGTCAAAGATACAACATAATGAACATCCTCCTGAGGGAAGTTTATTACTCTCAGACTCATTCACTCACAGGTTTCATTCATGTACTCATAAACACTTGCACAGTGCCTACTATGCACCAGCTACTGTTCTGGCACTGAGGATAAAAAGATGCATAAGGCACCAATGTCACCCTTCACAAACAGGTTTGTGAAGTCTGGGGTGGTGTTCTGTTGGATAGCACCACAGAAGTGGTGCTGGGGCCACCTGCAATTTGTTTTTGGCCACCTCATGACATCTTAGTTCCCCAGCTAGGGATCCAACCTGTGCCCCCTGCACTGGAAGTGTGTAGTCTTAACCACTGGACCGACACGGAAGTCCCCCTCTCTTGCAGTTTTATATTCTCTCCTCACTGCATTTTCAAAAAACTAAACCGTTAAAATTAACGTGAATAATATATTCTTATTGGACCCAACATATCGAAAATATCATTTCAACACGTAATTAACAATGTATCTTACAGTCTTTTTTTGATAATACGTCTTCAAAAATTATTGTGTGTTTTACACTTAACAGCACATCTTGATTTGGATTTTTTTTTTTTTTTTTTTTTTTTGCCATGCTGCTTGCAGGATCTTAGTTCCCTGACCAGGAATTGAACCAAGGCACCGCAGTAAAAGTGCTGAGTCCTAAGCCACTGGACTGCCAGAGAACTCCCCATGGATGTTATTTTAATTGACGTGCAATTGATTTATGTGTTTTGTTAGTTTCAGGTGTATAGCAAAGTGACTCAGTTACAGATACGTATTTTCTCAGCTTCTTTTCCATTACAAGACATTGGGTATAGTTCCCTGTGCTATACAGCAAATCCTTCTTGTTTATCTATCTTATATATACTGTGGATACGTTAATCCCAAACTCCTAATTTATCTCTCCCCTCGCCCAGCACATCTCAAAAAGGACTGGCCACATTTCAAGAGCTCAACAGTGATGACAGCATCTAACAGCACAGGGACAGGGAAAAAGTCAGACGCAGTCTAGTGGACTTTCAAAACACTGCAGTATTATTGTTACCATCTTTCTAAATTCCATATATATGCGTTAGTATACTGTATTGGTGTTTTTCTTTCTGGCTTACTTCACTCTGTATAATAGGCTCCAGTTTCATCCACCTCATTAGAACTGATTCAAATGTATTCTTTTTAAAAGAGACACTGATGTATAGAACAGTCTTATGGACTCTGTGGGAGAGGGAGAGGGTGGGAAGATTTGGGAGAATGGCATTGAAACATGTAAAATATCATGTATGAAATGAGTTGCCAGTCCAGGTCCGATGCACGATACTGGATGCTTGGGGCTGGTGCACTGGGACGACCCAGAGGGATGGAATGGGGAGGGAGGAGGGAGGAGGGTTCAGGATGGGGAACACATGTAAACCTGTGGCGGATTCATTTTGATATTTGGCAAATCTAATACAGTTATGTAAAGTTTAAAAATAAAATAAAATTTAAAAAAAAAAAAAAAAACACTGCAGTAAACGCAGTGACGCTATGTTCCGGATTGCTCAACCTCCAGAGTTGGACTTGAACCTCCAGTGACCTGCCAGCCCCAGACCTGTTCATGCTGCCATACACAAGAGACTTTGCCCACTTCAAACAGTGACGTCATGGCTGGCCTCAACCAACCAAACAATATAACCAAAACAAAATTCATCCTCTTACTCAAAATACCTCCTGCTCTCTCATATTCTATCTCAGTTAATGGCACCATTATCTATCTGTTCATTCAAGTCATCTTTAGACAAATGAGCACTTTACCTGGAAGATGATTTAAAATTTAAATGCTTATCAAACAATGCATCCATCCCAACTAACTGAGCTTGTCCAGGGCACTTCCTTTCATCTCTCACATGGGTCACTACAAGCACCTTTTTTCCTCCCCAGTTTTACTGTGAAGTAACTGACACATGTCACTGTGTAAGTCTCAAGTATACAGCATAGTGGTTTGATATGTTGTTGTTTAGCTACTAAGTAATGTCCGACTCTTTAGGGACCCCATGGACTGTAGCCCACCAGGTTCCTCTGTCCATGGGAATTAATCAAGAATACTGGAGTGGGTTGCCATTTCCTTCTCCATGATTTAATATAGATACAATAAAAAACAAAAACAGAAAACTCCTTAAAAACGTGAACCTCTTCACGAATTTTTATGGGATCCTTGTATTGTTCAGTCACTAAGTCTTTTGACTCTTTGCAACCCCATGAACTGTAACATACCAGGCTTCCCTGTCCTTCACCACCTCCCAGAATTTGATCAAGCTCACATCCACTGAATCAGTGATGCACCCTTGTATGGTGCCATGCTGATCTCTGTGTCATTCCATTTTCAAGTTCTGCCCAAGCCAGCACTGGTTGACTAATTCCCTCACTGCTTCCTAAGGCCCTTAATGGCTCTCCATCCTCTACATAACAAAGGGCATGATCTTTTCATAAAATTTTTTGAAAGCACTCCAGGGCATGCGGGATCATAGTTCCCCACCAGGGACCCAACCTGCGCCCTCTGCTGTGGAAGCCGGGAGTCTTAAGGACAGGATCTTTTTTACAGACCCCAGAATTTTTCCCAGGGTCTGACCTTTGCTTACCCAGCAATGCCCAGTTGCTCTACCTTTCCTAAACCGTGAACAAGTTCTCTCACCTCCTCTGAGTTTGCTATCCTTTTGTAAAAACAGCCGTTACAATCTCTCAAAAAGTTGACCTTAAAAAAAAAAGCTAACCTGAGGTTTAAAATAAATACACTTAAACAACACACCATCAAAGGTTTACTGTACCCATGACTCCTTAATACTGTATCTGTATCTATCCAGTGCCCCTTTTTAATTCAATACTTGCCAAATACTTACCATGTGCTAGGCACAAGACTGAGGGGGACACAAGACTGAGAGAATGCAGAAAAACAATATATCTTTGCTTTCCCCAAGCTTATTACAACATAGTCTGTCAACCAGTAACTTTAAGGACTAGATAATCTCTAACATTAAGAGCCAATGGGGTAAATTGGCAGGGGGTGGGGTAAGTTCCCAGAAGTTGAGAACAGGATGCGCATCAGGGCGCCGCCACATCCCGGCACCTCTGCTTTCTCCCGCCGCAGTGGCACTTCACGAACCTACCGCAAGGACCAATACCTAAGCCCTGGGCCTCACTCTGAGCACCCGGGCCACCTCCCACGTGGCAGGAAAGGGGCGGGGACGCGTGGCGCGGCTGCGGGAGGGCGGGGCCTGGGCCTCTGCGCCTGCGTGCTGCAGCCAGCTCGAGGACCCGGATTTAAAGAGACAGGCACTACAACCGTCGTGGCTGTGCGCGGCATGTGGGCGCCTGGTCCGAGGCCTGAGGTGGCGCTGGAGCCGGGAAGGCAGGTGAGGAGGCGGCGCGGCGGAGCCGGCCCGCGGGAAAGCGGGGCGGCCGGAGTGCGGGGCTCGGCGCGGCCCGGGAGCCAGCCCTCTGGTCTCCTCCCCCGCCCGCCGGCTCGGAGAGCCCCGGGGCACACCCTCCGTGACGTGGCGGCCCCCCGGGAGCCCGTGGGGGTTGGCTCCCGGGACCCCCGCGGCCCCACGCCGGGGAGGCAGGGCGCCCCAGCGGGGCTCCTCTGGCCGGGTCCGCCCAGCCGCCGCCCGAGTCGGTGCGCTGCGGGCGGAGCTCGGGAGTCTTTCTCTTCCCGCCGCGTCCCCTTGAGCCCAGCCCGGGGCTGTGCTCTGGGCGCCCCTCCGGCTCGCGTCGAGGGCCTCGCCGCCTCCCGCCCTCCCCGCGGCCCCGGAGGGGAGCCGGTGCCCCCTACCGAAAGGGGAGGCCCCTCCGGGAGCAGCGGCCGTGGGGCTCTCACTTCCCGGCCCGGCTGCGTTCGGGCCTCAACGGTTTCCCTTCTCGGCTCCCTTTGAGGAAATGGCTGAGTGGCGGCCGCGGGGGGCCTGTGAGCCAGGCGGAGTTCCCCAAACGGCTCCGTGCCTCCTGGTGGCCCAGCGCCTCCCAGACACTGCGGAGGGGAGGGCGCGGCTAGGTGCCCTCCCCCCGGCTCCTGGAGTCCTGGGGGCGGCTTTTCATAAATCGCTTTGCAGGAAGGTGGTGGACCCTAATGTTTTTTGTTTTTTTCTTGAGCGCCTCTTACGGGCCTGCTCTACTTTCACATACTCTGTGGTTCAGCACCTAGGGGTTACAGAGCCTTTTGTGAAGTTTCATGAAAACGTTGAGCGTTTCTCCCCCAAAACGTACAAGGCTGAAGGCGCACCTTTTGTATACATTTGCAAGGGAGTTCAGAGCCCTACCCCCCACTCCCATTCGCCCATCCACGGACCCAGTGTCATTTTCCCCCTTCCCTTGAGGTAGATATTCTCCCTGTCTTAGGAATAAGGAAGCGGACTCGGGGAAGTTAAGGGAAATTCTCAAAAGATAACATAGTCCCAGAACTGCACGGTCACACTTGTGCTCGCGTCTCTGATTCCCAGTTACCTGCTGTTTTCTGCATCACGTTTCACTTCAGCAGGTAAAGCCTGCTTTTCATTATCACGCGCAAGCAATTTGACGACAAAGCCGGGTGCAGGCTGAAAATAACTCCCAGTCTGTTGAAAGTTGGAACTGGGAGGATACTTTAGAAAATAAGGATAAAAGAAAGTGGTGGGATACTATGTGGATATGGTCCTTGTTTCCATGTGAATTGATTGAGCTCCTTTGATTCTTGCTGTCCAGTTACTTCAGCATTTCCAGATTGAAGTTGCTGAGTTACAACCCGGCTAATTGCACACAGGGAACCTTTGCTTAAAGGATAATCGCTTCATTGACTATATAAGGGTTTTATTCTTAGAATGACAACTCTCTGAGTTAGGTACTATTATTATCCACATTTTACAGTTGAGGAAATTGAGGAACTGAGAGATTAAGGAAATTACCAAGGTCTTCTGGCCAGTGAGCTAGGATTTGAAACCAGGGGGTTAGGTTTTAGGCTCCATTTAATTGCCTCTCAAGATAGGGCTTCTGATTAAATCCCAAATCTATATAGTGGCTTAATTATTTTCTGAGGATAACAGATATTTTATATTTCACATTAAAGACTTTTGAAAATAATGTCTTTTTTTTTAAGCTGCACCACTGGGCTTTCGAGATCTCAGTTCCTCCTCCAGGGTTTGAACCCTGGCCATGGCAATAAAAGGACTGAGTCCTAACCACAAGGCTACCAGGGAACTCCCAATGTAATTTTTCTTGATGATTAAAAAGAAACTTTAGAATCTTATTATGCTAAAGGGACACGACTGAGCGACTGAACTGAACTGAACTGAATGCTAAAGGGTCACCATCCATTTTAAGGCTTAGGGTTTACTGGTGGCCTGAGAAAGGGTTTTATGTTACTTGAATTTTCTCGATTGTGATTTACTAGGTGGACTGCCGTCTATGGGGTCGCACAGAGTCGGACACAACTGAAGCGACTTAGCAGCAGCAGCAGCAGATATACATTAAATAATATCTAAATGTTCAATTAGGAAATTGAACATCCTGTTGCGGACTGACTTTTCCTGTACTGGAATTGTTCATCGTGTAGGCAGTAAATCTTTCATACCTGGTCTTCCCTGGTGGTCCTGTGGTTAAGACTCTGAGCTTCCACTGCAGGAGGCGCAAGTACGATTTGTGTTCAGGGATCGGACAGCAGCCCAAAAAAAAATCCTTCATACTTTAGGAAATGTTTGGTTGGTCAGCATGGATTATTGTGTTAGGATGTCAGCCTTTGAGAAAATTAGAAGCCTAGCTCCTCTGTAACTCACTTTTCTGCCTCTCCCCCTTCCATGCAGCTGTATGACTTTGGCTTTTAAGATCCTCTTCCCACCAGCTCTCCGTGCACTCAGGAAAAAAGAACTGTGCCTATTCCGAGAACATCACCGGCCTGACATAAGACACTTGGGCCGGTGGTCAGAGACAGTTTTTCGTGGACACCACCTCCTCCAGAGAAGAAAGCCTATTCCATCCTTCCGGGAAAGCAACCTAAGACCACGTGCCGCCTGCCTTGTTTTCTTGCCAGGGTCGCATGTGGGACTCTGCAGTGGCCCCTGTGAGATGGCAGAGCAACGCTTCTGTGTGGACTACGCCAAGCGTGGCACGGCTGGCTGCAAAAAATGCAAGGAAAAGATTGTCAAGGGCGTATGCCGAATCGGCAAAGTGGTGCCCAATCCCTTTTCAGAGTCGGGGGGCGATATGAAAGAGTGGTACCACATTAAATGCATGTTTGAGAAACTGGAGCGGGCCCGGGCCACCACAAAAAAAATTGAGGACCTCACCGAGCTGGAAGGCTGGGAAGAGCTGGAAGAGAACGAGAAAGAGCAGATAAGTCAGCACATTGCAGGTGGGCTGGAGAATACTGCTTTCTCATCTTACTGGCTCTGAGAGGCAACGAGATGAGAGTAGAGCCCAATTTCTTTCATCCTATCTTTAAGTTTATTGTTCAGAAATAACTTCAAACTCAGGAATGTTGCAAGAATAAAAATAGTACATAGTACAAAGAATGCTTATGTTCACCTTTTTTTTTTTTTCTGGCTGTGCTGTGAGGCTTGTGGGATTTTAGTTCTCTGACCAGGGATTAAACCCAGGTCCTCAGCAGTGAGAGTGCAGAGTCCTAACCCCTGGACCTCCAGGGAATTCCCTCAGATTTACCTGTTAACATTTTGCTGTCTGCTTTATCATTTGTGTTCATGTTTGTGCTCCCTCTTTCGCTCTCTTTGTTACTCTCTCCTTCCACACAGGTTACTTTTTTCCCCCCAGAACCATTTGGGCATGCATCATGGTCCTTTGCCTTTAAATACTTCAATGTGTATATCTTAAGAATAGGATATCGTGACTGTAATACAGCTATCAACCAGTAAATTTATCTTTGATATAATGCTTTAATCTACCGTCTGTATTCTAGTTTTGTCAGTTGATCAGATAATTTATAACTTTTCTCTCTCTTCAGTATGGAATCCTGATACAAGATCAGGTATTGCACTGAGTTGTCGAGTCTGGCCTCCTTTAATCTGGAAAGTCTCTGAGGTCTTTGTTTTCTTTTATGACATTGACATTTTTGAAGAAAAGAGTACCTACACTACTCCCTTTTCTCTCTCAACTTATTTTCTGTATGGACTCAGATTGCTACTTTTTCCTGGTGGCTTATCATTGTCCTGTACTTTATTAATTTGGTGCTAAATTGTCCCATATTTGGTCAGTTGGGAACCCCTTTGAGCTAGTTTTTGTTCTTGATGTCCAGATCACTTTTTAAAAATTGTTTTAAAGTATTCCCTTGCTTTCTGGCCTAACAGTATGCTTGCTCTTAGGATTACCTATCTCAGCCGTGAAATCAGCCGTTTCTCTGAAGAGTCCTTATTCCTGTTAGTGGGGGAAATGGCATTAGAGACAAAAATGTTGATGCTCTGTGCCCTGGGTGCCATGAGATATCCTTGCTTCTGGGCCCTTTCAGCAGACAGAACTGGAAAATACGTGTTTGTATATACACAAAAACATATATGTGCACATACATGTGTATTCAAATGTATGCATATTTTAGAAATCTGACACTGAGAAATCCAATTAGTCCTTTCTGACCTTCAGTGTCTTTGTAATATTCATGTCTTCAATTCAGTTTAGTTCTAGTCAGTATAGGGGGACTAAAATGGACCTCTGTCCTTTTTCTTTGAGAGGAAAATGACTTCAGGGAGAAAACTAATACATTTTTTTTCCAGCCTCCCTCCCGCCCTGCCCAGCCTTAGCCATTGGCTTCACCCTTTATTACTTCCGGACCCAGCTCATTCAGAGGAAGAAAAATACGAGGGAGAGTTAAACTGTCACACAGCTCAAATACTCAGCAGCTGCAAGTTTTCCTGCACGTACCAGATCAACGTGCTCTGTTTATCCAACTTCATTTTACTTTCTTGTTTATCTTTAAATGGGGCTAATTCCATAAGCTGAGGTCCTCACATTTTATCTGTTGACACATGATTTCTGACTTCCTCTGAATAATATGAAGGTTATATGTGAGATAGGGGTGGAGAGTATTGATGAATATTTAAGTTACTAATAAAAGTAAAGAATAACTGGGTCTTTTGTCCCTAGAACACCCTCTCCCCAATACCCTAATATCTACTACTTCCAGTCAAGAAGACCAGCCAGCCAGCAGTCACCTTTCAATTAATACCATGGTAGTAACTTACCTAGCCAGGCTGTAAGAGCAATTGATAGAGTCTTTGAAAGCTTTCTCAGGGATTTTTCACTGAAAGATATTTTCCCTTCTTTTTGGGGTCCTACAGATCTATCTTCCAAGGCAACAAGCACACCAAAGAAGAAAGCTGTTGTCCAGGCTAAGTTGACAGCCACTGGCCAGGTAGCATCTCCAGTGAAAGGTGCCTCATTTGTCACCAATTCCAATCCCCGGAAGTTTTCTGGCTTTTCAGGTAAGATAGGGCTATGTGAGCTGTTGCAGTCCTTTTAATTAGGTATCCTGGGAGACCAAAATTTGGTACTCTGGTTAAGAGTGACCATTCTGTGCCATCTAGCCTGCTTAATACAGTTGACTGTTAAACATCACAGGCGTTAGGGGCTCCAAATCCGCTGCGCAGTTGAAATTCTTTATCCGAGGTTCCACTTTCTGCATGGTTCCACCATACCCTCAGTTCTGCATCCCTGGATTCAATCAATTGCGGATTGTATAGTACTTAACTTGCTATTGAAAAACTGTGTGTGTAAGTGGACCCATGCAGTTCAAACCCATGTTTTTCAAGAGTCAACTGTAATTTGCTTTCATCTGAGCAGAGAGGTAATGGCCAGCTAATTCTCAGCGCCCCACATGTATAGCATTTCTTTGTATATTTTAATCTCTGTTGCAGCAAAAAGATGTTTGTTCTTTCAAGACTTTTTTCCCCTTGAAGTAGTTTACTTGGATCAGACATGATTACAACCTGCCGTTTACTTCCTTGTTTGGGGGTTTTTGGGTTTTTTAATGCTTACTTATTTGGCTGTGCCAGGTCTTAGTGTGACACACGGGATCGTTCTTCTTTGCTGCGGAATGCAGCATCTTTAGTTTTGACATTTGAACTCTTAGTTGTAGCCTGTGGGATCCAGTTCCCTGACCAGGGATCAAACCTCAGCCCCCTGCACTGGGAGCATGGAGTCTTAGCCACTGGACCACCAGAGAAGTCCCACTTCTTTGCTTTTTGGTAATGGAAGAATTGTGAGGAATTGCATCCCTCCACTTGCCCAAATTGGAGATGAAAGTAGAGAAGCAGGATGTCCTGCATGTCCTTGTGTAGCAGACGGTGTTGGGCTGGGGCTTTTGCATGTGTGGTTCCATTTGTTCTTCATTTAACATTGGGGAGTACTTTTATTAGGCCCATTTTATGAATGAGGAAACCAATGCTCAGCATCATTATGGAGTTTCTAATAGTTACACTGAAGTCTGTTTAACTTCAATACCTGTGCTTTTTTACCCTCCCAACTTGTTACCTGTTTTATTTAGACACATTCTTTTGACTGCCTCAGCTAAAGAAAATAAAGTCAAAACTCAGGAGCTCAGAAGTTGTTTGAGGAGATTGTTCTGTATGAGTAAAAAAAGCCCGGACTTGAGGTCAGAAGACTTGGGTCCTGGTCTGAGCCTCTGTGGTGTCATCTGTGAAGTGGGAATGGCAGCACCTGCCTTGTGGACCCCACGGTGTCTCACAAGAATAAAGAAGAGAAAGTTGCAAAAACAGTGCCTGACTCGACGATTTTTTATCATTTTTAAACTCTGAGGTTTCCTTGGTTTTTGCCTAGTGGTCAGCCAAAGATAGAAATATGGAAGAGTTCAGGTGTATTTCTGGAAGAGCCTGGTTCTCAGGAGGGAATTTCAGGGAGGGCTCGTGTTCTATTTCTTCCAAGCTGCCGAACAGTGACACTTTGGAGATTTTGTCCCTTAAAGTCCTCTTTAAATGCCAGGTCAGAGATGAGGATAGATTTCTAATTTACAAACCCCAGGCAAGAACATGCTTACATCAGCAGACAGCATGGTAATGGCTGTCTGCTGCAAGCTTTCAGGGTGAAATTTACTTTGTAAATGGTCACAAGGAGGTAACAGGATCACTTGAGAGTTGTTTGGGTGTCTGGAGAAAAGTCCCCCTTGTCGCCCACCTTTTTTCAAGCTTTTATTTCTGTATTTGTCTGTGTTGGTCCTAGTTGCAGCCTGTGGGATCTAGTTCCATGGCCAGGGATCAAACCTGGGCCCCTGCGCTGGGAACACGGAGTCTTGGCCACAGGACCACCAGGGAAGTTCCAAATCTAGAACTTTACGTTGTTGTTGTTGTTGTTAGTTGCTCCATCGTGTCTTAACTCTTTGTGACCCCATGGACTGTAGCCTGCTGGGCTCCTCTGTCCACAGGGATTTCCAGATAAGAACACTGAGCGGGTTACCATTTCCTTCTCCAGGGAGTCCCTTCTGACCCAGGGATTGAACCCATGTCTCCTGCAAGTCTCCTGCATTGCAGGCAGATTCTTTACCACTGAGCCATGGGGGAAGCCTCCTTTTGTTTTTATAAGAAGAAAGAAGAAAAAGTGGTGATGGGAATGATGGGGAGGGGCAGGGGGCTAGTGGCGAGCGACTGGGAATGCTTCTCTCCTCAGGCCTTGGTCTCCTCACCAATAAGAAGAGGTTGAACTAGATCATCTTTAAGGTTTCTTCCAGTTCCAACAATCTGCAGTAGCAGTAGTTTCAGAGTAACTAAGGCGTCCCTTGATTTCTTTTTCCTTCCTGATTCCAACTTTTCTGGGTTCAGCTTTACAATTGTTCTGAGATCATCCTGACCACTCTTGGCTTGAAAATGGCCCTTGTTCTTCAGTAAGCACTCATGTAAGAAATACACATCAGCTGGTCCTTTGCTTCAGTGTGAGGCGGTTGTTTCTTTACTCTTAATAGCTGTGAGATTTGAAGAAATCACTTGACCTCTGTTTTTTCACCCACAAAATAGTACAATGATATCTACTCCCAAAGGGCTCTTTGGGGAGAATAAGTGAAGCTACACATGGAGAACCAGCAGAGTGCCTATTAGTTTCTCTTGCTTCCTTTTCAGCAAGGCAAAACGAATCATCTCTCCCTTTTTCTCTCTCCAACAGCCAAGCCCAACAACTCTGGGGAAGCCCACTCCAGCCCTACCCCTAAGACCCCTAAGACAAGTCTGTCCTCAAGCAAATGTGACCCGAAACACAAGGATTGTCTGCTGCGTGAGTTTCGGAAGTTGTGTGCCATGGTGGCTGAAAATCCTAGCTACAACACGAAAACCCAGATCATCCAGGACTTCCTTCAGAAAGGCTCAGCAGGAGGTGGGCCTCGAGCATCCTGGATGGGCTTCTCTCGAGAGCTCAGAGTCATGGCCAGCTTTATAGGCACATGAACTGAACAGTTGCACAGGCCTCATGCTTGGTTTAATGCTCTGCTATATTGCTGTCTTGAAATTCACTGTGTAGCCAGATCTGTTCCAAACACATGGGCATCTTTCTTCCTTCCTTACTCTGCCCCCTAGGAGGCCAGAAGAACCTATCCCATTTGACCAAAAGGAAAATTCACTCTCTTGTTTGATTTGGGTTTTGTGAGACACTTGCACAGCTTGGAATAGAATCTCCCAACTGTGTTCCTTTTCATTCGTCTAAAAAATGATCGTTGAACATCTGTGATGTGCCCATCACTGGGAACACGACAGTGAAAGTCATGGCTCTGCCCTGCAGGAGTTCATCCAGGGGCCACGGGGAGGCAGACACACAGACCCCCAGCTGCCGAATGCCATGGCCTCTGCTGCCGTGGTGAAACGCACACCCTCCCCTGAGGGCCTGTGCATCGAGGCCAGCAATGCAGACATCTCTTTTGGTTCTTTGAGTTTATGTATTTATTTGTTTAAGCTCCATGTCTCAAGAAAGGTTTCTTCTGTCTCCTCCAGATGGTTTCCACGGTGACGTGTACCTAACAGTGAAGCTGCTGCTGCCGGGTGTTATTAAGAGTGTTTACAACTTGAATGATAAGCAGATTGTGAAGCTTTTCAGCCGCATTTTTAACTGCAACTCAGATGACATGACACGAGACCTAGAGCAGGTCAGAGAAAGGGGAGGGTAGGTGGATTCCAAGTGGGCTTCGGCTGAGCCAGTCACCTGCACTCTTTTTTTCCTGGTAGAGCACATCCTGTTTCAGAAAACTGAAACCCACTTGAGCAGGCTTTCATTGTGGGAGGAGTTGAATGGGAGGTTACAGCTGTTAGTCTCACCAGGTTCTGAAGACTGGACTTAGATTACTGCTGAGCCTGAGAGAAAGGCCTAGACTTCGAGGCTGGACCTTAGACTTCCCACTGTCTCTCCAGGGGCTCTTGTTCTAGACCTTTATTTGGCCTTACCATGTGGCATGTATTAATAGGGTCTTAGTTCCCTAAAAGGGATCGAACCTGTGACCCCTGTGTTGGAAGCTCAGCGTCTTAGCCACTAGCAGGGAATTCCCTCTGGGCCCTGTTTTTTCCTAGCTTTTTTCCCCCTTATAACTTGGGCTTGCCATTCAGTTTTGGTTTGTTCATGACTCCAGCCTTGACACCTAGAAAGTTGCTGTCCAAACACCCCCGTAATCTGATGACTGTGTCTGTCTCGTAGTTCAGATTCTAACAGGACTCACATTGGCTTGACCGTGCATTAGTTCTTACATCACTTCTCAGCTGAGGCAGGCGGCCAGATCCTGTGGTGGATGGAGGTGCCCTTTCCAGGAGCTGTGGGTGGGATACATTCTGTAAACAGTGAAGTCGATATTTGTGAGTTTCGGACAGGAGCGGTGATTGAAATCTCTAATTCACCTGTAGTCGTGAGGGCTTGGGGGTTATATATGGCCACTTTGGGGTTGCTGCATGGTATTTTGGTTTTTGGAGACAGGGTGACGTGTCAGAGACAATCAGAGTCTTCTTTGAGCAGAGCAAGTCTTTCCCTCCAGCTCCCAAGAGCCTCCTTACCATCCAGGAGGTGGACGAATTCCTCCTGCGGCTCTCCAAGCTCACCAAGGAGGATGAGCAGCAACAGGCCCTGCAGGATATCGCCTCCAGGTGGGGCACTGCCCACTGGGGATGGGCCTGGGGAGACGGAATCACTAGGGGGGAAGGTTTGGGAGTCCAGAGCTTTGTCAGTTGCATGTGCCTCATCCCTCTAGGTGTACAGCCAATGACCTTAAGTGCATCATCAGGCTGATCAAGCATGACCTGAAGATGAACTCAGGTGCGAAACACGTGTAAGTACCAAGTCCTCAATGGTGGAAGCTGCCCACTCCCTGTGTTGTCAGCTGGTGTCGGAGACTTGGAAGCCCCGATTTGGGTTTGAGTCCTGATTCTGCCGCCATCCTTCCTGTGGGACCTGTCAGTTGACCTAGCTCAGCCTCCATTTTCTCATGTTAAAGGGAGATAACAGTACCCTTTTCACAGAGTTGTTAGAGTCAAACACAGGTAATACGTCCAATAAGTATGAGTTGCTTGCCCACGCCAGTCCCCTCTTTGGTAGGGCAGCATCCAGGTAGCATGGTATCTCAAAAGAGCTGAGTTTTCCAAGACTTTTTCTCCTGTGACAGTCTTTAAACAATAGGACGTAACCGCTTCCCCATATATTGGGATTCATGGGGTCCCAATATATGGGGACGCGGTTGTGTCCTGTTGTTGCTGGACATGATATGTTGCAGCATATTGCTGCTATCTAGAGCAGTAAGGTCAAGAACAGTGGTGTTTGTTTCCTTGCCCCTGTCGGCCTCGGCAGGTTAGATGCGCTAGACCCCAATGCCTATGAAGCCTTCAAAGCCTCACGCAACCTGCAGGATGTGGTAGAGCGGGTCCTCCGCAACGAGCAGGAGGTGGAGAAGGAGCCAGGCCAGAGACGAGCTCTGAGTGTCCAGGCCTCTCTGATGACCCCAGTGCAGCCCATGCTGGTAAGGACGTTGCTCTTGCCCTGCTTTCTGCTCCTGTGTGCGGTTACTACCCTTCCCTGTGAGATCTGAGAGGGTATGATGGTGAAGGCCCTGCAAGAAAGATGGCTGGAAGATTTGGGGGAAGGAAGAGTAGAGTTGCAGGGGGTGTTTCTCCTGGGGGAGTCTGGCAGAGGGGGAGATAGTGTGAGCAGTGGAAAAACCTGAGAACTCAGCCATCTCTGCCCTCAGCCAGCTGTGGAATCTTAGGTGAGGTCCTCAGTCTCTCTTGATCCTTAGTTTTCTTACATGAATGGGGTCTGAAGTGCCTGCCCTGAGCGGCTCATCTGTCATCTTTCCTGAAGTCAGGTGGGTGTGTGCAGTGACTCCTGAGTCTCTGTGACATGCCCCAAAGTAGCTCTGAGAGTTGGTGACAGAGCCAGCCTTCATGTGAGAGGGTACTTTGGGTCTCTTTTTTTTTCTGGAATGAGAAGAAGCTTAAGGAAGACCAGCTCTCCTTGGGCCTCTGCTTGTTTCATGATAAATGGGATTTCCTTTCTGGCGTGGGTTTTCCTGTGCAATAGGACAGTCCCCGCCTGCCGCTGTGCCTGCTCTGAGAGCCTTTGTATTGTTTCAGTGGAGTACACTGCTTTCTATGAAACAGCCTTGTGGTATTTTCCTGAAGTCCTAGTCTAGGGTTCTGTATTGGGATAGCCAGCACCAAAATAGTAAGATCTCCACTTGAAGGACAGGACCAGTCACCTCCATTAGTAGACTTTCTGATTTTTATAAGAATTTTTTTGGAATCTGTTCCACAGTCTCATTTGAAGCATGGCATAACTTACACTGGGCTTCCCTGGTGGCTCAGTGGTAAAGAATCCACCTTCCAATGCAGGAGACGCAGGTTTGATCCCTGGGTCGGGAATATCCCCTGGAGAAGGAACTGGCAACCTACTCCAGTATTCTTGCCTGGGAAACACCATGGGCAGAGGAGCCTGGCGGGCTACAGTCCATGGGGTCACAAAAGAGTCAGATACAACTTAGCGCCTAAACAGCAACAATAGGTTACACAGCTTACTGGTTAACCACCCAGGCTTTGGAGTTGGGTCTAGATTCACATCTCATTCCTGCCCTTCACTAGCTGTGTAATAGAAAGTGGGCACATAACCTCTGTGAATTTCAGTTTTCTCATTCATAAAGTGAAAACAATATATCAGAATATGACGCTGCCCAGCCTTTTCACTCCCTCCTGCCCTGAGGGTGCACTCTGGCTGAGGGGCCCCGGGCTTCGCGCTGTCCCTGCCGAGCCACCTCTCTGGGAAGAGCACCTTAAGTCTCCAGGCTTGTCTCCCCCTCCCCTGCCCCCAAGGCTGAGGCCTGCAAGTCCATCGAGTATGCCATGAAGAAGTGTCCAAACGGCATGTTCTCTGAGATCAAGTATGACGGGGAGCGAGTCCAGGTGCATAAGAAGGGGGACCACTTCAGCTACTTCAGCCGCAGTCTCAAGCCCGTCCTGCCACACAAGGTACAGACCCCTTCCTTTCTGCCGGGACTCTTCTACCTGTCTCTAAGGATCTCAAAGCCTGTGTTCCGTTGCCGTTCTAGCTCTGGTGCAAAATAGAATCTGTTTTGTATTTGTTGAATGGAAGAATGTATTGATGTATTCATTTTTGGAATCTTCCAATAATGTGGGGCTGCTCAGGAAGAACAGCCCAAGAGCGTAGCTGGGGGTCAGCCATCATGGAGCCTAGGGGCACTGACACCAGGACACCGAGCTCAGCTGGTGACGACTTGCTGTGCCTGTCCTCTGCCTTTCTAGGTCCTGTGTGCTCCCCCTGAGCTCTGTCGTGGCTCGGGTACAAAGAACTGTTAGGCAGTCAGTCATTAATTTATTCAACTTTTTTTTTTTTTTTTTTTTTAATTTTTAATGTTTTGTCTGTGCCACACAGCATGCAGCATGTTAGTTCACCCACCAGGGAGCAAACCTGTGCCCCCTGCAGTGGAAGCACAGAGTCTTGTCCACTGGACTACCAGGGAAGTCCCCTGTTCAACAAATGTTTATCAAGGGTTTATACCAGGCACTGTCTAAGGTAGTGGGCATCCAGTATTTAATGAAAAATTTCAAAAAAGGACGGAAGTTCTGTGCCTCCAGGGGCTTAAATTCAGACGTAAACACAATCCCATGGGGGCTTCTGAGACCCCGGCTTCTGCCCTTAATCAGGGGGCATTGAGAACCTCGCCCCTCGGCCCTTCTCAGCTCCCGGGGCCTCTGGGAGCCCTTGGGGGTTGTCCAGGGAAAAGCAGTGGGGACAGCTGGCTGGGGTAGCTGGGGCGTGGGTAGCCCTCCTTTCCCTGCTCCCCCTTCTGTCTGCTCAGAGTCCCGGGGGAGGGAACGCTCACACCCTTGCCCAGCCTCGCCTGCCTGGGCAATCAGGCAAGGCCATCAGTTTCAAGTGTTTCTGAGAGCTGAGCAGGACCTCTTTGCGAGCATTAGTGAAGACCCTCCTCATGTTTTCTCACTGCTCCTAAGGGAGTCCATTTCTCTCTTTCCATCCTTTTTCCACTGGTCTGTTCTCTTGCACGAATCCCGCCTGCCCACCTTCCCTCCCTCTGTTCCATGTTTGTCTGCCTCCCTTCTTCCCCTCATTTTCACCTTCAATCTTTTCCTTTTTCCTGCAAATTCTCTGCAGCCAATAGAAACTGACCCCGATGTGAGCTGACCTCTTCCAGGGTCTGGGCCAAGGTCCTGAAACATAGCTGATTGTTCCTGTCTGGCCAGCTGCCAAGACCTAAGTCTGTTTTGCACATCAGCTAGGCTGGCACGTGTTGGTGTTCCGTGTTCCCTCGGGGGCCCAGCTTTAGCTTTCTGTGTCCTGACTCCCTCTGAGTGACCCTTCTGCCTCCAGGTGGCCCACTTTAAGGACTTCATCCCCCAGGCTTTCCCTGGGGGCCACAGCATGATCTTGGACTCTGAGGTGCTCCTGATCGACAACAGGACAGGCAAACCACTGCCCTTTGGGACTCTGGGAGTGCACAAGGTACTGGCTCAGGCCCAGTGAGCAAGAGTGAGTGTGTGCATGAGTGTGCCTTCAGTCCAGACGCAGAGGGCCGTGTCGCTGACTTAGGGTCAAGCTTATCTTCATCTTTGGATTGGTACTGACTTTAGCCCTAAGTTTGGATATGTTTTGTCTTTGTGTTTTGCATAAGAAGAGCTTATAGTGGCACCTGGCTTATAACTGGGTCAGTCTCCACTTAGGATATGTCTGCCAAGTGCCGTTGTGGCCCAGGGCCTTCACAGCACAAACACGCGTTATGTACCACACGCTTCAGAGGGTCTGTGAAAGTGGACTGCTTCTCCCGTGTGTCCCTCATGCACCTGCTACCTCATCTTCCCTTACAGAAAGCTGCCTTCCAGGATGCTAATGTCTGCCTGTTTGTTTTTGATTGTATCTACTTCAATGATGTCAGCTTGATGGATAGGTGAGGAGTCTATTTTTGATTCCTGGGTAGGGAGGCGGGGGCCCGAGATTGGAAAGGAGAGAGGGCAAGGAGCTGGTGCAAGTGCCTCTGGGCCCAGGAGCTACAGCAGGAAGGAGCGAGAGGGAGCACAATCGCCGCACAGCCGGCTCCCCGTCCAGTGTCAGGAAGAGCCAGTATGCTGACGAGACCTCGACTCGGAAAGCTTAAGTCAGAGGAAGCCCCGCCACCCGTGGCAGGATGGACTGTTGACGAGGCACCGACTACGAGCACTGAAGGGTTTCCTTACCTCTTCAGAAGTGCCTCCGGGTGCATAAGGCAGATGAATTTCAGTTCAGAGGCTTTAGTCTTGGGAGAGGCTGACAACCAGAAGTCAGGCTGTGTGGTTGGGACCACCTTCGGGATAACTCACAGTCTTGACCTCTTGAGTCCCAGAAACCATTTGGCCCCCTCCTCCCTTAGAGAGGCATCCCTGTCCCTACCCCCACCCCAGCCTCCAGCCCTGAGTGTGCAGAGGGAGACAGAACTGCCAGGGTAGGAGCTGGGGTTTGGGCTTGAGGTCCTGAGGCCTGTCCGCCTGCTGACCCAAGCACAGCCCACCTGGGGCCTGGAGTGAGACAGAGTGCAGCAAAGGAGAGTCAGGGTTATTTTTCAAAGGGGACCAGGGTTTACACAGTCTGTCTGGGCTGAGGAGGTAGAGACAGGACCTATAACAATGAAGTAACTCTGTGCCGCAGCTCATACCATCCGTCTTTGGTCCCAGTGGAGCCCTGGTCACCCTGGGCGGGCAGAACTGATAGGCACGAGGGCCCGGAGCCATGGCAGATCTTTCAGGAAACCAGTCCATCCTTGTCCCCTCTCCTCAGAACTCTGGGGGAACATCCTGGCCTGACCTCAGCTCTCCTGTCCCCCTCAGGCCTCTCTGTGAGCGGCGGAAGCTTCTTCATGACAACATGGTGGAAATTCCCAACCGGATCATGTTCTCAGAAATGAAACAAGTCACAGTGAGTGAGGATCCCACCCTTGGCAGCGTCCTTGTGATTTGAAAACAAAGCAGAACACCGCATGGGTCAGACGTAGTTGGGAGGATGAGTGTTAGTTATTTTCTTAAGAGGGAGGCTGATGTGGATACAAGCAGACCTTGGAGATACTGTGGGTTTGGTTCTAGACCACCACAGTAAAGCAGTATCACAAGAAAATAAGTCACATAACTTACGAATTCCCAATGCATAGAAGTTACATTAACACTCCAGTCTATTAGGTGTGCAATAGCATTATGTCTAAAAAAACAACGTACATGCCTTAACTAAAAATACTACTAAAAAATGCTTACCATTATCTGACATTTTGTTTAAAAAAAAAAAAGGAAAATACAGTATCTGCAAAATGTGGTAAAGCAAAGCACAGTAAGACAGGCTCTGCCGGTGTTCGTGTGCTAGTCCCCACCTGGCGGGGCAGGGCGTGAGAGGGCCTTCCCAGGGGGGCGCCCAGAGTCACCGCTGAAGCAGCTCTGGTTGGTCCCTGCTCTGCTGGCCCTTTTGTTCCTTGTATTCAAGTCAGGGTGTTTGCAGCAGGCACGTGGCTAGTGTGTGAGAAGGAACCACCTCTGCCTCGCTTCCATAGCCCTTCTCTGTTCTCACATCAGTCTCAGTGTCTCTCCTGCTGTCCCCCAGAAAGCTTCCGACTTGGTGGACATGATCAACAGGGTGATCCGAGAGGGGCTGGAAGGGCTGGTGCTGAAGGACGTGAAGGTAAGTTGGTCACATCCTTTGCTTTCTTCTGCCCTGGCCAGGACGTGGCTGTGGCAGTTTGAGGTGCTGGGGGCGGCGGCGGGGGCTGCCTTTGCAGGATTCTGGATGTAAAGGCTGGGTTTGTGGTTGTGTCCTGAGTGCCTTGATGGAGTGGGAGGGCACTGCGACAGATCCAGGGTGTCTTGTGAGCAGGTAAAAAACTCACCCTTGCAGAGCCTCCATTCTCATTTGTGGTCTCTCTCTTGCTTGCTTCCCCTCAGGGTACATATGAGCCTGGAAAGCGTCATTGGCTGAAAGTGAAGAAAGACTATTTGAACGAGGGTGCCATGGCCGACACAGCTGACCTGGTGGTGCTTGGGGCCTTCTATGGGCAAGGGAGCAAAGGTCAGGGTGGCCTCTGACTCCTGGGATGGTGCTTCTTTGAAAGGCACCACTCAAGGCATAGGCCGGCCTTCTTCCTGGCTGGACGTGCTAGCACGGCCAGTCGTGACGTCCGGAGCTCTGGCTTAGGGGCCCTGACCTTGCCCATGCCGCCTCAGGCAGGAACAGGGAGCGCTGCAGACCCAGGCAGGGAGAGGTCAGGCGAGAGTGCGCCGGGCTCACCGGCCCAAAAAGACACCAGCCACTGTTTCTCCAAGGCCTGGTGGCTTTCTCCTTAGGGAAAATCTCCATTTCCTAACTGGAGGGGAAGCTGGGGTCTGAGGAACTAGTAGTCGTGGCATCTTTTCCTGGGTGCCAGACGCCATTCAGCTCCTTTTAGTCCAGCATTCAGTGTGATTGTCCCGCATTCACTGAAGTTGGGACTCAAAAGGGTTAACCTCACACGGCTAGTGTGGATCCAGGTGATCTCCAGAGCTCCAACACCGAGGCCTGGGCCCCTTCCTCCGCAGGCTGCCTCTCACAGGGCCGGCGGGTGCCCCCACCCCCAACCCAGTGCTCCCCCCCCAGGTGGCATGATGTCCATCTTCCTCATGGGCTGCTATGACCCGAGCAGCCGGAAGTGGTGCACCGTCACCAAGTGTGCAGGCGGCCACGACGACGCGACGCTCGCCCGCCTGCAGACGGAACTGGACATGGTGAAGATCAGCAAGGTGAGGGGGCCCCGGGGCCCTGGCCTCTGGACCAGCCATCGTTTCTGAGATGGGCAGTGTTGTGGGGCATGGCGGGAAACTGTAGGTCTCGTTTGTCTGTCTCCACAGAAAAGGGCTGCTGCTTGCATAGGAGCAGTGTTAGGCCCTCAAATCCTCTGAGGACCTACCCTGTGGAAACTGGCCTGTGTGCCATCCAGGCCACAGCCTCTCTGGGCAGGGAGGATACCAGGGGTGAGGGGCAGCCTTTTGTGATGTCACCTCTTCTCACAAGCCTGCAACCAAGAGCGCGTTTAAGTCCTGTTTTAGCAACAGCCCAGGACAGCATCTTTTCTCCTCTAGGATCCCAGCAAGATACCCAACTGGCTGAAAATCAATAAGATCTACTACCCTGACTTCATCGTTCCAGACCCAAAGGTATTATCCCGTGGCCTGGGGTCCTCCAGCCCCCAAAATGAGTTTGTGCATTCTCTACTGCCACAGAGACGTCATCTCAGCATCGCTGACAGTCCACCTCAGGATGGGGAGCCAGGGGACAGGCACAGAAAAGACCAGTCAACACTGAGGGGCATCCTCCCTAGGCAGGAAGGGCCTCTCCTTCCTCGAGTCACATGCGGCCTGGCCCAGTCCTTCCTGCACTGACAGAGAGCTGAGGCCCAGGGAAGAAACAGGGCTCCCTAGGCCACACAGCGTCAGCAGTGGGGCTAGAACTTGTCTCCCTGCTGTTACCCACTGCTGTTTCAGTTTTAATTGTGCTCTATTGCTTTTAGCTGGGCTTCCAGGTGAGGCTCAGTGGTAAAGAATCTGCCTGTCAAGCAGGAGACCAGGTTCAGTCCCTGGATCAGGAAGATCCCCTGGAGGAGGAAATGTCAACCTACTCCAGTATTGTCAGGAGAATCCCATGGACAGAGGAGCCTGGCGGGCTGCAGTCTATGAGGTCACAAAGAGTCAGACACAACTTAGCAGCTAAACAGCAGCATCAGCATTGCTTTTACCTGATCGGAAGGTGTTTTCTACTTAACCAGTGAATGACCTGACTTCTCCTGACAGAAAGCTGCCGTGTGGGAGATCACAGGGGCTGAATTCTCGAAATCTGAGGCTCACACAGCTGATGGGATCTCCATCCGATTCCCTCGCTGCACCCGAATCCGTGATGATAAGGACTGGAAGTCCGCCACGACCCTCCCCCAACTCAAGGTGCCAGTGACTGGGCTGCGCGTGTCCTGCTCCCCCTTCTCCCGGCTCTGGCACCCAGCACACCTGACCTCCTGCGTCCTCCCCTTCTCCTTTCTCCAGCATGCTGAGAGGGGCCAGGAGGCAGTTACTAGAAAAGGGGAGCAGCACGGCCC
Organism: Bubalus kerabau; assembly: GCF_029407905.1. Taxonomy (NCBI): domain Eukaryota; kingdom Metazoa; phylum Chordata; class Mammalia; order Artiodactyla; family Bovidae; genus Bubalus; species Bubalus kerabau. Next base: position 49,367,558 of record NC_073627.1, read on the forward strand.
CTGGAGAGAGCCCTGCCTGCATCAGGCCCCCTGGGCAGCCCTGGGCCCTGTCTCTCAGCCTCCTGGGCAGGACTTGCCCCCCAGACTTCAGTCTCCACGTTGCTAAGAAGAACTGGGGAACAGAACAGTGATCTGTGCAGATTACTCCAGAAACAGGGCCAGAGCTAGAAAAGCACTGAGGAGGCCGGCTCCCTTGGCCTGCTGCGGTCCTCCTCCCCTCATTTTCCTCAGCCCGGGCACCTAAGACACCACACAGGCGCCTGAGCCCCGAGGCTGGGAAAGGAGGGGTAACGCGACATTCTCCCCCTCTCAGGAGCTGTACCAGCTGTCCAAGGAGCGGGCGGCCTTCGCCATAATGGCCGGGGACGAGGGGAGCTCTGCCACAGGGGGCAGCAGCGGGGAGAACGAGGGCACCTCAGGGCAGTCTGTGCCTCACAAGGCCCCAAGAGCCTCCCCCAAGCAGCCTCCCACCAGCGCCAGGAAGGCTGGGGGCAAGCCGGGTGGCTGCACCAGCAGAGGTGGTAAGGAGGGAGGGAGGGGCTGGGGCACTGAGGAGTGGGCAGGGACCCTGTCTCCCCGCCCAGCCCTGAGGTCCTGGGACCCCCTGTCCACTGCAGCTGGCATTGGCTGCGTTCCTGCTGTGTGTGCATCCAACGGGCGGGTTACCCTCCTACTCTGCACATGTGACAAACAGGGCCCCCGAGACCCCATGGGAGCTGGGGATGAGCCGCCTCTGAGCTCAGGGCTCAGTGGACAGCCCTTCCTGTCTCACCCGTGCTGATATCAGAGGGGCCTGCCCTTCTCTTAGCTCCCCTGACTTCAGGGACCGTTATCACCGCTTCTGCCCTCTTCTTGGTTCTCACCCTGAGCTCTCGCCTGCAGGCAACCTGCCAGCTGCAGAGCCCTCCCCTGTGAGAGCGGGAGTGAAACGGAAGGCTCCTGATGCGACCCCGTGCGAAGCCAAGGTGAGGGCGAGCGCTCTGCGTTCCCAGCCCTTTGCATTTGGACGCTGCGCGATGGGCAAGGTGTGGTCAGGCTGACTGCCCGCATCCCGCCCTCCCGCAGCACCCTGGCCTCGGGCAGGGCCGCAGTCCGCTGGCTCCACCCTGTGCCCTCTCGTTGCCTTGCAGAGGCAGCCAGCCAGCAAGCGGAGAGGAAGGAGAGCTGTGCCCACAGGCAGGAGATAGAGCAGCCGGCAGGCTGCAGGGACCTGCCCAGCTGCCGGTCCCAAATCCCGGTTGCCATTAAAGGGGAGAAAGCCCAGCCTGGGTGTGGGAGTGCAGCCGTGTGAGTTTGTGAACAGGGCCAGCCAGTGAGGAGCGGGAGAGGGCGCTGGTTCAGTGACGGGCCTCCTCCTCTCCTCTCCTACTCCGTTGTCAGTTTGGTTTGACAACCGCTATTGAGCACTTACCGAGGCCAGTGACTCGGTTCCACCCTGGAGGCACTGCTGGCCCAGAGGCAGATAGAGGTGAAGGCATCTGGTCACCACAGGGAGGCTGTGCCACCTCCGCCCCCCGCCCCCAGGCAGTCAGCGTGGAGGTCACGACACCCAGGCCCTGAACCGTCACCATGGCACCCAGAGGACCTTGCCGTCTTTCCCCTGCCTGAAGCCCTGGAGCCCATCAGTCACGAGCAGGGCTCCCGGCCCCTCCGCGCGCACAGGACTGCTCGTGGGTCAGGCAGCATTACTCTGGGCCCACAGGCCCTGCCCACCAGTTCTTGGGTGGTTCTTGAGACGTGTGCTTCCCCTTTTCCAGGTCCCTCATGGGGACCCGTTCCCTTGCCCTTATCTTCTTCTCAGCAAGGATGGAAAGGCATGTCGGTCATGCGTAACCTGGAGTGGCCGGAGGTTGGGGGTTTTGGGTTTTTTATCTTTACTTGGCTGCACCAGATCTTAGTTGTGGCACACAGGGTCCTTACTTGTAGCACGTGGGACCTAGTTTCCTGACCAGGGATCAAACTTGGGCCTCTTGCACTGGGAGCTCAGTCTTCGCCACCGGACCACCCAGGGAAATCCCAGGATGGGGGTTTTAGGCGTTACCTTTTCTCCTGTAAACACTCTCCTGTAAACACTCTCCCCGTGTCCTGACCGCTAGTCTCTGTCTCTCAGCTCCTTCCCGAGCGAGGTCAGAGCCAACCGCCCCAGCCCAGCCCAGCCCTGACTGCTGTGCGTTTGCAGGTGCTGCTGGACATCTTCACTGGAGTGCGGCTCTACCTGCCGCCCTCCACGCCAGACTTCAGCCGCCTCAGACGCTACTTTGTGGCATTCGATGGGGACCTGGTGCAGGAATTTGACGTGGGCTCAGCCACACACGTGCTGGGTGGCAGGGACAGGAACCCCGAGGCCCAGCAGGTCTCCCCGGAGTGGATTTGGGCGTGTATCCGGAAACGGAGGCTGGTGGCTCCTTGCTAGGACTGCTGCCTGCCCCTCCCTTGGGTGTACTCCCGGCCGCACTGCTTCTGGGCGGGCGGGCGCCCGTTGAACCCAGGGTGGGGGCCGCTCTCTCCTCCAAGCTATGCATCTTCCAGAGCCCACCAGCCCCGCCTGCTGTCTTCCAGACTGGAGTGAGCTGCTGTGTGCCACCACTGAAGTCAGGTTCTCCTGCCGGTTTACATGGGTCTTTCAGATAGGGTGCTGGTTTTGACCTTTTTTTTTCCTTTGAAAAGCTTTTTAAAAAAAAAAAAAGAAAAATGGAACCCTCTCAGAGTTATGTGTGTCCTTCCCCAGACACCTCCTATAATTCTAGTGATTAAGGAATGGAGGGGAGGCTGGCTGTTGAAGTTCCCCTTCTACTTCCAGGCTCCTTTTAAAGTTGTATTTAAGAGAGTATCCTCAGAAATGCTTATAGTGGGCAAAACTTGTATTCAGCCTGGCCATTTTTGCCAGGAATGAAATTGCATCTGAAAGAAAACAAAATGGATTTTTATGTCTCACTTCTCCGTGTTCTCCTACTAAACAGTGTGTGGGTCCTGTTTTGAAGGGAGGGGACCAGGAAGGAAGGACAGGGAGGTGGTGTGGGCTCCGGGGCCACGGGCTCAGGAGGAGCTGCCCCCACCCCACCTGCAAACAAGACCAAAAAGCTCTTCAGAAACCCACCTGAGGACAGATCTCCACAGCCTGCTTACAGAGAATGGCTCCTGTGCCACTTGAGGTGGGTTTATTTGAATAAAGAGAAAACAATTGAGCATAGACGAGTCCAGTTCAGTAGAACTTTCTATGGCACTGGAAGAAGCGTCCTGGAAACCACTGGCTGACGGGAATCAACCACCTTCAGCTGCTGAGCATGTGAAACGTGCTGGTAACACAACCGAGGAGCTGACATCTTCATCAGCTTCAAGTCACATGAGACTAATGATGCTCACTGTGGACATTGCAGGTATAGAGAGAGCTGGTTTGAAGCAAGCCCTGAAACTAAACAGCTGTAACCCTAGGGGCACACGGACCAGAAGTGCACCTAAACCATAAGGTTGCTGGAGAGAGTAAGTGAGCTGAAGGTGCAGCTGCGCACATGGTGATCTGGGATTGGGAAGCCCAGGTGTGTGGTCCTGACCCTGCTTGGGAGGGTGGGCCCTGGCCTCTGCCTGCAGGGCTGCCACACACCACCACAGCCTTGCGCCCGCACGTTACTGTGTGCACTCCGGTCTGAGTGCAGGCTGCTCACCTCAGCATCTGGTTCTGAACTGGCTTCCATCTAGTTCTAAGGGTCCATCCTGTTTTTCCTTATCGACAAGTTGGCAGGCTGCTTGTCCGACCCCTGGAAGTGAGGTTGCTCTGGAGCATACCTGAGTCAAGAGGCTAAGCAGGGGCCACTGCGTATCCCCTGCCCTCCAGGGTAATCAGCTAAGGTTGCTTCAGCCTGTCTGACCTGGGTTCCCACCTGCTGCTTGCAGTGTGTGAGGAGGAAAGGGGGGGCCACCCTGACACTAGGCCAGGACATTTGGGGTTTCTGAATGGGCACCATTCAGTCTGGCTTCACTGTGGAGAATAAGACACTTTTTATTCTATCCTCTCTCGAGACAAAAGCTGCTGCTCCTCTTGAGCACTGACCTACATAAATTTTCACCCCCTCTCCAGCCTCCTCAGGCCAAGCAGCTGGACAGAGCTCTCCCCTCGGGATTTTGCCTTTGGCTTGGCTGGTCTCCAGAGGGGTGCACCCACGCAGCAGAGGGGGTCGTTTCAGTCATGAGCTCGGCCCCTCCTCACCTCACTGGGTGTGTTACCTTCAGCTCACCATTCAAGGTGTGGTTTCCTTCCAGTCTTTCTGATCCATGTTTCTCTTTGCTGCTGAGATTATGTATGATTTTGTATCCATGTACTTCACAGACCATAAGCAACATCATCTTAAACTTCCCCAGCAGGGTGCTGGAGGCTTGCCCTCCTTTGAGCCTTTGTTTACTTGCTGGTTGGCAGCAGGCAAGAGGTCACCCTGGGTGCTGAATGGGTCAGCCTCCCAGAACAACGAGGACAAAGTGCTGTGGCTCAACCTTGAGCCTCTACGCCCTTTTGGCAAGATTCCTTCCTTCTCCAGTCACAGGGCAGATCTGCACTCAGTCCGGCTCTCCCAAAGGCTGTGCTCAGGAGTCCCCTCACCTGTGCACCTGCTCTGACAGGCATACCGACCTGCCTGGAGACACAGGGCACCCTGCGCTCGAGGCCGGGCCAACCTCTGAGCCACAGTCCAGCCAACACAGCTGTTCCCACAACTCCAGCCATCTCCCAGGGTCACCTGAAGACACCTGGGCACCCCGGCTGCCCTCAGACTCCTTCCCACCCACATCTTTAAGGTCTGCTTCTACCAGATCACTGTCCATGTCTGAACTCGCTTGATGCTGCTATCTGGGCTTGGTCCTTTTTCCTGCCCAGTTCCCATCCTCTTCTAGGCTTTTCCATGTCCAAGGCCACGTGACCCAAGCATCTCCAAAAATAACGCAATCTCACAAGAGCAGGGCTATGTGCATACAGCCTGGGATTAGCCTGTGGCTTGTGAACTCATGTCAGTCTTACCTCTGGCGTCCTCACACCAGATCGGACAGGCATCTATGTTGAAACTTTATTACAAAATTATAAAGCAGAGCTCTGTAACAAAAAATACATAATTGGGTTTGGTCTAACACCCAAGTAAGTCTGAGAAAATCTTAATATAAGCCACTTGAAATAACACATTCACGTCCAAAAGATTTCAACAAATTTATACAATATACATTGAGCACTAATTCCTGTACAGCTTATTCTTTCTAGTTTGGATCCAGCTATTCCAATGTATTATGAACCAGTCAGCTCTCCTGTCTTAAAACAAGTCCCAACTGAAATCTCAGAACAATCAGCAAAAGCCAAGGGATAATGGAAGAATTGGATGTTTCCATGGTAATTAAGACCAAGGATCCATGAGGGGCAGGAGAGAGCATCCAAGGATAAAAATCAAGTTTGCTACCTAGGTTAGATAGTAACTGAAATGGGATCTTAACAATTCCCAGCCTTTATTTGGTGTAGTAATAAAGATACAAAGGGGAGGGAGGGGGGGAGGTGCTTAGGGTTAGGTTGTTTTAACACCTTTTTCTCCTAAATGGAAACCTTCACCAAAAGGGATTAGAAGACTTAAAGGCAAGTTCTCCTAGAAGAGTAAATGACATCAGTTCTGATTCTGACTGAGGTTACAAACCAACCATCAGGATATTGTTATGTCTAAGAGGGAAACTGGGAGCTAGGGAGTCTAAGGCCTCAGCAGAGAAAACAAGTTTTAAGCAGGGAAACAGCCAGCTTCTGCCCTGAAGTTATTGCTAGGTTGTGGCTGAGCTGCTGTGTGCAGACCTGTTTCACAGTGAAACTAAGGAGTAGCTGAATTCTTTGTTAAACTGGTAGGCACCATAAACTATAGTATTAACTGTCCAGCAGAAAGATGGTGTCTTTACAGGGAAATCTCCATCCCTCCCCCAGTTCCTACAAAGGCTGTAGCCCAGAATCAAACTAGGACTTGGTATAATGTCAAGGTAGGTGGTTTAGTGGTTGATGGAGAGAAACCATTAAGCATATCCTGTACCAAACAACAGGTGCCCTTACAGGTTTCCCACTGCTTTCCAAAGTCATGATTGGTTCTGGTCTGAGAGATCTCGGCTGCACGGGGTGGGGGTAGGGGTGACTGCCAAAGCCCTCAGCTGTCTGAGGGTTTGCATAGCTCATCCAACGGTAATGGTGGCGCACACAGCTCTTCTGATAGTGCACAGAATGTATGTTTGTGCTTGGCTAAGCTTCTCCAGCAAACCTGAGCTCTTGCAGTGGTGAAGAGACCCTGAGAGGGCTCAAGAACAACACTCACTCATTGCACGGCCCTTCCTAAAGAGCCAAGGGAATGCTTCCTGACCTGCCCCTAAATCAGCAGGCTGAGAAAGTAAATGGGAGTCAGGAGTCCCTCCCAACCTGGGGAACAGAGACGTGCAGCTGTCTGCTCGAGGGCTGATGCCTCTGAGTGCTCAGTCTTACATGCTTGTCTGACTGGAGTAGAATAAGGCCCTTTGCCTAAGTCTCTGTGTCTTCAAGTGAGACCATGTTTAAAACCTCCATGGGCAAGAGGGACCTCTGCTCAGGGGAAAATTGTTTAAGGCTGTCCGCTGGAGACGTCAAAGCCAAGCAGAGAGCCACTGCTTCCACCCAACGCTTTCCCTTTTCCTCATCAACTGAGGATGGCACCAAGTCAGACCCCAGGAGGAGAAGCAGAGGTGACCCATGTACTGTCACACAAACTGGAATCTCCCAGCAGTCTGAAAGCCAGATGCTTTGCTGACTCCCAAGGTCAGTTCAGGAAAGGGATAGCTTCCCATCCCAGCGCTTAAGGAAGCAACTCTTAATGACTGAAGGTTTTCCAATCGCATTTGCGTTTCATTTCTCACTAGAAATAAGTTTACTGGTCCAAATTTCTGTCCCTAGGAGGATCATTATTGGTCTGGTAAACTACCATCTTTTTGGTCTAAAGAAACAAATGAATTTTAGGTAAGGTATCAAGAGACTTTAGCAAAGGTCAGTTAAAGCACAGAGAGCCACAGAGACCAGAAATGAATCCAGGTGTGCTGGGGAGGAAGACAGCCATTCCCACCAGGACTCCTGGTGGGTGAAACTGAGGAACACCGCTCAGGGGGGTGGGCGGGCTACAGGAGGAAGAGTGAGACTGTTTAGGTTTGCAGAGGAAGGGAGGAAGATATGGTCGAAATTATGGAAAGTCCTCTCCATCAGTTACCATCGTCACCCCAAGATCACCAAAACAGGGACTGGCCTGTGCGACCTGTACCAGTTTTCACTGGCCTGGGGCTTGGCCAGCCGCATGGTGTACCTCTGAAGCAAGACAGGCATGCCCAGAGATGACAGCATCTTTGCTCGCCCTGGTCTTGGGAACACTGTGCATTTTCTGGTTAGCTTGCCCGTCTGCAAGCCGCCAACTGTGTGCTCAGACACCTGGAGCTCTGTCCCCATAAGGCACTGCAGAAGCCGGCACGGGCCCTCAGGATCGGAAGACGTGCACGGCCCGGATCACGTACTGCCGGCAGATGGGGCACTCGTTCATGCGCTTGCCGCACTTGGTACAGGTGACCATGTGGCCGCACTCCAGCAGAACACAGTCGATGGGCGAGTCCATGCAGATCCGACACAGGTTCTCCTCCAGGCTGGACGGCACTGCTCCCCCTGGATGCAGAGCAGAAAGGAGAGTAAGGGGCACAGCCCCCCAGACCCACACACTTCCCTTAGGGAGAAGGAAACGTCTCCCTAGGAACTAACTCCACCTGCTTGTTTAATCTGCACCTCCATAGGCTAGGCTATAGATTTGAATAGTCAAGCACTTGTAGATCAAAGACATCCCAGAACATGAGAATAAGGCAAAGGCCTCAAAGCTTAGAAAGAAGTAACGTTCAGACAACTGAGGCTGTAATAAGGCCAGGGAGTGCCATGGAGGGACTCGATATTCCCTGAGGCAGAACGTGCTGAAAAGATATAAAACTAGCTGAGAAGAGTTTAGGCATCAACAGAGTTGTAATGAACGGCTCATGAAGGATCATGAGACTCCTCTGTAAACATACCCCCAACTGAATAAAGAAAGCCAAGGATTGCAGGGCCCCAACCTGCTTCCCCAGGCTTCCTTGGAGGAGACGCCGTGGTGCCAGAGCCCAGCAGAGACTATGGTTCTGTCTTCTCTGCTTCCCACACACACTTCACCCACACCCCCGTGACTGTTCCTCAGTGCTTTCAGAATTTGTGAGTTTGCTCCTTGTCTCCCCCACTAGAAGATGGGCTCCTGAATTCAACAAATGGAATCAATTTCTATTGAGATAATAATATACTTAGTATCTGCTGTGTGCTCTGAGGGCTGATAGTCATCTTGAATCCCCGAAACCAGTCCTGAGGTGAAAGGGAAAGTGTTAGTCTGACTCTGTGACCTCATGGACTATAGCCCGACAGGTTTCTCTGTCAATGGTATATTCTCCAGGCAAGAATACTGGAGCAGGTTGTCGCTGCCGCCTCCAGGGGACCTTCCTGACCCAGGGACTGAACCCCCATCTCCTGCACTGGCAGAGTCTTCACTACTGAGCCACCCGGGAAGCCCCAACAAAAACTATGAAGTAGGTACTCTCGTTATTCATTTTATGGGTGAGGCAAGTGAAACCAAAAGGTTAAATAGCTTGCCCAAAGATTCAAATCCAGGTAGGCTGGCTTCTAGGAAAGTGGCCTGAGGGCAGGGGCTGTGAAGACGGTACTAACTGCTCAGCGCACAGTTCTCAACAAGGCTAACTGGCTTGTGCGAGTGGGAAGACACAGTGGGCACGACCCACATCCGGGGTCAGCTGCAGGAACAGAAAACCTCCATGTGCCCAAACCCTAGCCTTCCCAGCATGTTTAAAATGGCAGCCTGAATCAGGTAGCCATAAACAGGGAACTGCCACCTCTACGGTCCCACAGGCAGCTCTCATACTCCACTGCTTCTGCGCTTTCTTTACCTGTTCCTTGGACTATTCAGAAAGTCAAGAAACACTTGAGGTGGGCGGGCTGTGAGGCAGTGAAACCTATTTACTCCTGTGAGGAGCTGGTGGCCCTAAGAGGGAACGTTTGGAAACAACTGAACTATATAAACACCCATATATATAAATAGGAATACCTATATAAATAATAGGTATGAGCTATATAATAGCTCAACCATAAATATATAGATGAGCTGGAGTAATTTACAGAATTTCATTACAGATTACTTCTGTCAAGATTAACAAATTCATTAACTCAGTTGCCAGCATTCTCCCAGGGAATCAGAAAGACCCCAAGTGGATGGCCAAACTTTGGTATCAGGTGAGGGTCTAGAACTCCAAATGCTCAACTCTCGGGAATGTATCAGCCCGAAGACCGTGCCCCATTCTGAGCAATACAGTGAGAGCTCTTCCCCGACAAAGGATGTTCTCAGAGTAGTGTAGGGGCCTGAAAAGCACTTTAAAACTTTTTCAGAAGACACTCCAAATTTGGCACTTAGTAAAGTGGCTGTAAAGCCTTGAGACTTTCACAAAAAGGCCTAGCATGTTTTAGAGTGATTGTCTCTGCAGTCAGATTCCTGCAGTGCGTTCTGGGGGTGCCCAGAGACCTGTGGGTGGTCTTTAACATACAGCCTGGTACATGGCAGCTGAGTGCCACGAAGCACGCTATTCACACAAGGCTCTCAGCTCACCACCCCTGCTTTTCAGTTGGTACCAGAAGCTGATGAACATCCCAAGTGATTTCCCTGAAGGTACACAGAGACCCTCCCACACAGACCAAGAGGGAGTGAAAGCTATGGTGCCTGAGCCCCAGGACTATGGGCAATGCACCAGAAGTGCCACCCCTTGGCTTTGCCGAAGATTTTACAGAGGCTGGCTTCTGAGCTCTGACCACCAGAGGCCTGCACATCAGGCTGCCCGAGGTGTCCTGCCACTCCGCCCTTCGCAGGGACGGGGATGGGAATTTCTAAAGATGCTGAGGAGCCCTGGTTGCCAGTGAACATCCCCCCCAGCACCGCTCCCCCACTGGGATGTGGATATGCTCAGAGTTCTCAGATGGCTAACAGGAGTAAGGGCTGAAGGGGAGGAATGAGAGAAGAGTGAAGGGCCTCAGCCTGATGCCAAACAGGAACAGCTACGTACCGTTTTGGTCTTCAGCGCTGCACACTGCAAAGGGAAGGAAAGAAGGCGTCTGAATATGTGATGACAAGGAAAGCCTCCAGCCACCCTGTCTGAGTTCACTTCCGAACTCAGGCTGCTCTCCTGCTGGGAACCAGGCCACCCTCCTCAGACCCTCCACACACAGGAGACTCACCCACCACCCCTGCTGGGGTGTCTTAGAATAAGGGCTTCCACTGCTTTGCCGTGAACAAAACTGCCAGGCAGGAAGGAGATTACACAAGCTCAGTGTTCTTTTTTCCTACCACATCGGAAGCTGGCGTTAAAGTCAAGAAAGGAGGAACAGTCTGCCCTGGTCGGCCAGGGAGTCTGGGTGCAACTCCCCATAGGAGCCATCTCCTCGTCCCTCCTTTGGGGAGGTTCTGGGGACCATCCAAAAGGGAAGCGCCTGTGATCAGGTGACCAGGCAGATGGCCCCTAACTCTGATGAATCTGAGCTCCTGGGAGAGGAGAACCTGAATCTGACTTCAACCACTGTGAGCAGGCAAGTCAGCCTGCATTGACCTGCAGGAGCCCAATCAGCTAGGGAGCGACTGGGTGAAGTCATTTCAGGAAATGCGGAGTTCCAGACAGCTACACTCGTCTCTCTCCTGCAGGGCTTCTCTGCCTTGATTGGTACAGTCTTCATCTTACCATAAATCGGCAGCACGGTCATAATAGCAAGTTTTTTTCTTCCCCAAACTCATTTGACCACAGACCTTGTTTTACTCTGCATCACTGAAAATGATACCATGGCAAATGCTTTGGAAAATGAACGGCCCCGGGGCAGGCAGGACACACAGGGTGCCGGCACCTTGGGTACAGAGTTTGAGCATGGCCAGAGGTAGTGGTGAGTCTGACGGGGCGTCATATGGCGGGAAAGGCCGTGGACTTAGACCCCGAAATCCTCAGGGCCAACCTCGGCTCTCCAGTGAAGGGAAGACGATAACAAGGCCTATTTCACAGGCTGCCCTGCGGAGTAAATACACATACACGATGCCTGACCCCCACCCGGGCCCTCAGCTCCAAAGGACAGTTGTTATTAGAGGACGCAAATGCGCAGGGTGGCCCCTTCCTCAGCTGAAGCGTGGAAATGGAGCAGGCCGCTGTGGCCCCTAACGCGCAGCAAGCGCCCTGCAGCTCTGTGCCGCCGCCGCCCGCATGGCCCCTCACCCAGGTGCTGGAGGCCCTTCTGGTCCTTGTACAGCCGCGTCACCCTCTCCATCAGTTCCCACTTCTCACAGCAGCCCTTGTAGTTGACGAAGTTGCGAGCCAGGATCTCCTTGAGCTGTCGCACGGTGAGACCTTCGATGTCCTCCAGGTCGGTCAGGTCAGACAGAGAGGCCCTTCGGCCTGGGACAAAGCTGTCCTCTGAGTCGACGGACTGCGAAGGCAAAGATGGGATGGGTGGGCTCCACTCCCCTGCCCCCGCCCCGGCTCTCGCTCCCAGGACCCCAGAGCTCTCATCACCCTGTGCTTTTGGTGACTGGCCTCAAAGGGGAGGGAATGGGGGCACATGGAGGATTACGTGGCCCCGGCTCGGCATCGCAAGACAGACCTCCGTCTCTTCCTGACCCAGGGGCTGTGCTCAGGCCCAGCAGGCCACAGCCCCACCCCCAGTGGCCGGGTGGGAGGAGCCGCACCAGCTAAGGCAGGGGTTTTGGATCCCGATTGCTCTGCTGACTGATGCTGAGCAGCACCGGGCACAATGCTCACCTCTCTGGGCCCATCTGCCCCAGGCTTCCCATGGAGATTAAACGAGGCAGCACGAGAGACTACCGCACGAGGTCCGGGTCTTTCTCCCCCAGAGAGAGTTCTGCTTTCCCACAAAAGAAGCCCGCTTCCCGCACAAGCATCCTCTCTGCACACTGGAGACCACAGCTCTGCGGCCCCACGGCAGTGCCCTGAACTCCCTCTCATCTTTCCTCCTGATTATCTGACCTCCTTCTCCTGACAATGGCCACTGTGTGCTGGAAGCAGAGGAGAAGAACAAGACTGGCACAGCGGCACCAGGAGCCTGCCCTCCGGCTGCTCTCCAAGTCAGCAGACTGGAAACCAACGGGCTGTGCCGCTCCGCAGCCTCCAGTGGGACACTGACAGCTCCGAGGTTCGCGGGAAGGCTCACGCTGAACGCCGCCCCGCACACGGGATTTCGGGACTGTCATCACCGCCTGCTCCTCCCCTCTCCCCCATGAGGCCGCCCAGAGGGTCCTGACGAGAACCGCAGTGAGAGCAAAGGCAGAGGCACAGACCCCACAGGGCCCACCTGGGTCTCGTCCTCAGCAGGGGCTCTGGCCGTGCGCTCCAGGTAGACGGGCTCCTCTTGGTCCTGAGACACATGGCCATTGGCCTGTGGGGAGAGAAAGATGCCATCACATCCGCAGAGCTGTCCCAGGGACGGCATGGGGCTCTTGCCAGCTCACGCCATATCCAAATGCATTCCCGTCTCCCAGGACACCTGGAGTCTCGCGTAACAGCATTACAGAAGCCTGACTCTGTCAGGCAGGGAAGCGACAGGCATACATTTCAGCTCTAGCCAGGATGGCATTAACTACCACTCACCGTCAGTGTGGGCTCAGCTTGCACACTCCAAGTGGAAGGAAGATCCCACGGCCGCTCCTCTGCCGGACCGCTGTCAAGTCTGTTCCCGACACTGACGCCACAATGCCAACCCTACAACTTCCGCCCACCATCCCTGGTTTTGCACCCAGACCCGTGTCAACTCTTTTCTCCCCAACTGTTCAAACTATGTCTTCGCTTCTGCCACATGAAATCTCCCCGGCTTCCTAATCAGGCCCAGACCCTCACCACCCCACCCCTCTCTCTTCTGGCTAGTCACTCCTCTCATTAGAAATTCTAGAAATATGCTCCAACCAGTAGGGCAGACTATTACTAAGAGCTGTCTTGAAACCCAGTCAAAAATTATTTTAAGGAATCAAATAGTCTATTAGCCTGAGACTATATAAGACTAATGCCTATGCTTAAGAAGTTTCATTCAGCTTAGAATTCTAACCTCTCAGAAGGTCTCCTCTGGGTATTCCTTCAGGTTTTGCCAGAGTACTCACAACTGGGAGCCACCTAATCCCATCACCATTGAAGCCACAAATCCCTTCCTAGATCCTCTCCACCCACTGCTCCCAAACAGGCGAAGGGTCTGGTGTGAGCCCAGAGCAAAGAGGTGCCCGAGCTCACAGGCCTTTTCCACTGGACTCTTCAGAGAACCAGCAAAGGGACAGCCTGGGAAACCAGTCACTCACTGCCCCCCGCTGCTCACCTCAGGTTAGAATGCATAATATGGAGCTAATTAACAAAGGGCACGCAACCACACGGAAATGAAGAGTAGAAATAACAACCGTCACCAAAAATGCCAAGTGACGATAAGCTCCTGTACACAGCACACGCGGGCAGAGATGCTTCCCAGACAACGTCCAGTTTTCTCTTAGCTTTACGTCAGTGTGGTACCCACTGACCTCCTGGTATCACCTTGGAGTTACAAGAAGCCATTCGGAGCCTAACCTTTTCCTAAGTAGACAGTTTCTATATGTCTTCTCTTTTCCACAAAAGAGAAACTCAATCTCGTGCTGCAAAGTATGCTCCTGTCTTTTCAGCGTGTCCACTGGCTGAACCCAAATCTACAGTGAGTGTCTGTCCACAGTTAGCTTTATTCCATGCGCTTCCTTCACTAGCAACTACCGCCAGGGCGCCACAGGCACAGGAAAGGGCCCTGGTGAGGCGAGCGCTACCAGCAGACACACAGCCTGCGTGCCGCTAGCTGCAGAATCGTCAGGCAGCCCTGCACGAGCTACTGCGCTTGCCCTGTTTTTCTGGCTGGCAAAATGTGGGCCTCACCAGAAGAGGGGACGAGAGCTGACCTGAAGGCCTTCTTGAAACATCAGCGGAGAAGTATCCAATGAGCCCTGGTACACGGTGTGACCTATGCGTGCAATCTGCAAACTTCTGATTAATGAAAGGAATCCACCTGAAGGTTCTTTCAGGGGAAAAAAAAAATTTCCCTCGAGGCACTCTCCTGGCTCCCCATAAACAGAGAGAAAACCCTGGACCAAGCAAAGGGAGGAAGTCATGGCAGGCGGCCCAACCTGTCCAGCAGACAGAGCAGAGCCGAGGGAGAGTGAAGCCCCAGAGCACGCTGGGGAAAAGGCCAGCTCAGGCCGACGAGGGAGCTGCATGCGTGTCCTGCAGGTGAAGCTTGCGATCACAGCGGCCTTTATGGCTCAGTGCTCGTCAGAGCTGAATCAGGGGCCCTGACCGGCAGAGGCGGGGACCAGAAGAGGAGACAGCAGCCCCACGTCCTGTGCGGGAGACAACTACACTGGCGCACGCCGGCTGTGCGCAGCTCAGCCCTTCAGGCGTGGGGTCATGCCGCCAGTCGGTCCTCCTCACATCCCGGCAGGAGCCAAAGTGGTCTGGATTACTAACCTCATCGCCTTGTTAAAGGCTCAAACCTCCCGCAAGTGACCCGAGAGTCAGTGCCCAACTGGATGTGGAAACTGGATCAGTTCAGTTCAGTCGCTCAGTCGTGTCCAACTCTCTGCGACCCCATGAATCTCAGCACGCCCGGCCTCCCTGTCCATCACCAACTCCCAGAGTTCACTCAGACTCACGTCCATCGAGTCGGTGATGCCATCCAGCCATCTCATCCTCTGTCGGCCCCTTCTCCTCCTGCCCCCAATCCCTCCCAGCATCAGAGTCTTTTCCAATGAGTCAACTCTTCGCATGAGGTGGCCAAAGTACTGGAGTTTCAGCTTTAGCATCATTCCTTCCAAAGAAATCCCAGGGCTGATCTCTTTCAGAATGGACTGGTTGGATCTCCTTGCAGTCCAAAGGACTCTCAAGAGTCTTCTCCAACACCACAGTTCAAAAGCATTAATTCTTCAGCGCTCAGCTTTCTTCACAGTCCAACTCTCATATCCATACATGACCACTGGGAAAACCATAGCCTTGACTAGACGGAACTTTGTTGGCAAAGTAATGTCTCTGCTTTTGAATATGCTATGTAGGTTGGTCATAACTTTCCTTCCAAGGAGTAAGCATCTTTTAATTTCATGGCTGCAGTCACCATCTGCACTGATTTTTGGAGCCCAAAAAGATAAAAGTCTGACACTGTTTCCACTGTTTCCCCATCCATTTCCCAAGAAGTGATGGGACCGGATGCCATGATCTTCGTTTTCTGAACGTTGAGCTTTAAGCCAACTTTTTCACTCTCCACTTTGACTTTCATCAAGAGGGTTTTTAGTTCCTCTTCACTTTCTGCCACTAGGGTAGTGTTATCTGCATATCTGAGGTTATTGATATTTCTCCCAGCAATCTTGATTTCAGCTTGTGCTTCTTCCAGCCCAGCGTTTCTCATGATGTACTCTGCATATCAGTTAAATAAGCAGGGTGACAATATACCGCCTTGATGTACTCCTTTTCCTATTTGGAACTAGTCTGTTGTTCCATGTCCAGTTCTAACTGCTGCTTCCTGACCTGTATATAGGTTTCTCAAGAGGCAGGTCAGGTGGTCTGGTATTCCCATCTCTTTCAGAATTTTCCACAGTTTATTGTGATCCACACAGTCAAAGGCTTTGGCATAGTCAATAAAGCAGAAATAGATGTTTTTCTGGAACTCTCTTGCTTTTTCCATGATCCAGCAGATGTTGGCAATTTGATCTCTGGTTCCTCTGCCTTTTCTAAAACCAGCTTGAACATCTGGAAATTCACGGTTCACGTACTGCTGAAGCCTGGCTTGGTGAATTTTGAGCATTACTTTACTAGCGTGTGAGATGAGTACAATTGTGCAGTAGTTTGAACATTCTCTGAAAGGCATTGCCTTTCTTTGGGATTGGAATGAAAACTGACCTTTTCCAGTCCTGTGGCCACTGCTGAGTTTTCCAGATTTGCTGGCATATTGAGTGCAGAACTTTCACAGCATCATCTTCCAGGATTTGAAATAGCTCAACTGGAATTCCATCCCCTCCACTAGCTTTGTTCGTAGTGATGCTTTCTAAGGCCCACTTGACTTCGCATCCCAGGATGTCTGGCTCTAGGTCAGTGATCACACCATCATGATTATCTTGGTTGTGAAGATCTTTTTTGTACAGTTCTTCTGTGTATTCCTGCCACCTCTTCTTAATATCTTCTGCTTCTGTTAGGTCCATACCATTTCTGTCCTTTATTGAGCCCATCTTTGCATGAAATGTTCCCTTGGTATCTCTAATTTTCTTGACGAGATCTCTAGGCTTTCCCATTCTATTGTTTTCCTCTATTTCTTTGCATTGATCGCTGAGGAAGTCTTTATCTCTCCTTGCTATTCTTTGGAACTCTGCATTCAAATGGGTGTATCTTTCGTTTTCTCCTTTGCTTTTCGCTTCTCTTCTTTTCACAGCTATTTGTAAGGCCTCCTCAGACAGCCATTTTGCTTTTTTGCATTTCTTTTCCATGGGGATGGTCTTGATCCCTGTTCTCCTGTACAATGTCACGAACCTCCATCCATAGTTCATCAGGCACTCTATCTATCAGATCTAGGCCCTTAAATCTATTTCTCACTTCCACTGTATAATCATAAGGGATTTGATTTAGGTCATACCTGAATGGTCTAGTGGTTTTCCCTACTTTCTTCAATTTAAGTCTGAATTTGGCAATAAGGAATTCATGATCTGAGCCACAGTCAGCTCCTGGTCTTGTTTTTGTTGACTGTATAGAGCTTCTCCATCTGTGGCTGCAAAGAATACAATCAACCTGATTTCGGTGTTGACCATCTGGTGATGTCTATGTGTAGAGTCTTCTCTTGTGTTGTTTGAAGAGGGTGTTTGCTATGACCAGTGCATTTTCTTGGCAAAACTGTATTAGTCTTTGCCCTGCTTCATTCCGTATTCCAAGGCCAAATTTGCCTGTTACTCCAGGTGTTTCTTGACTTCCTACTTTTGCATTCCAGTCCCCTATAATGAAAAGGACATCTTTTTTAGGTGTTAGTTCTAAAAGGTCTTGTAGGTCTTCATAGAACCGTTCAACTTCAGCTTCTTCAGCATTACTGTTTGGGGCATAGACTTGGATTACTGTGATATGGAATGGTTTGCCTTGGAAACGAACAGAGATCATTCTGTCGTTTTTGAGATTGCATCCAAGTACTGCATTTCGGACTCTCTTGTTGACCATGATGGCTACTCCATTTCTTCTAAGGGATTCCTGCCCGCAGTAGTAGATATAATGGTCATCTGAGTTAAATTCACCCATTCCAGTCCATTTGAGTTCGCTGATTCCTACAATGTCGACGTTCACTCTTGCCATCTCCTGTTTGACCACTTCCAATTTGCCTTGATTCATAGACCTGACACTCACAGCATTGGACCTTGCTTCTATCACCAGTCACATCCACAGCTGGGTATTGTTTTTGCTTTGGCTCCATCCCTTCATTCTTTCTGGAGTTATTTCTCCACTGATCTCCAGAAGCATATTGGGTACCTACTGACCTGGGGAGTTCCTCTTTCAGTATCCTATCATTTTGCCTTTTCATACTGTTCATGGGGTTCTCAAGGCAAGAATACTGAAGTGGTTTGCCATTCCCTTCTCCAGTGGACCACATTCTGTCAGCCCTCTCTAGGTCCTAATCCTCCCACTGTTCCCCAAGTCAGGTGAGTAAAAGGCTCACTGAGGCACTGAAGTATAGCTACAGGACGTCAGCACGCCAGGATGACGACAGTGATCCTGGCACTTCCGAGGTGGTTAATACATGCTCACTGAATAAACAAACGCATGGAAAAATAGTTCCTAGAGACCCAGCACCTGGGAGCCAGAGGCTGCCGCTACCTCCCCCAACCCTTCCCTCTCCCCACCATGAGCGCCTAGTCTGCGGAGCTGACCCTCTGCCCACGTCCTGTCAGTCCTAACCTTACAGGGTCCCCTGGGGCTACACACACACAGCTTCCAGCTACTTCCCATCCTCTGTCCAATGCCTCTCACACTGGAGGCGGGGGACCACTTCCCCCGTCCCCACCCCAGGCCTCTGGCTGAAGCCTCCTGCCTTGCCAGTGCTGGGTCCTCCCCCGCTCCCCACCGAGTGTGTGGGTGTTTGCTTCCTATCTTATAACTTGACACTAGTCTTGCTGTCTGACACCCTATCCTTTCCTCTTTCACCCCTCTCAACCCTCTCCTCAGTGATAATAACGATGCTGTTTAGTCACTAAGTCGTGTCTGTGTCTTTACAACCCTATGGACTGTAGCCCACCAGGCCCCTCTATCCATGGAATTCTCCAGGAAAGAATACTGGGGTGGGTTGCCATTTCTTTCTCCAGGGGATCTTCCTGACACAGGGACAGAACCCAAGTCTCCTGCATCGGTGGGTGGATTATTTACCGCTGAGCCACCTGGGAAGCCTGAGGTCCACTGGCATCACTCTAATCCAACAGCTCGTTTCCACATCTACCTTCCCCCTCAGAGGGGCTTTCTCAGCGTAGAAGTAACATAATCCTCGATTCTGTGTTTCCCATGCTTGGTTCATAATTCAGTCCATGTACTGCCCTGAGCCTTCCATCCCCAGGCCCTGCTGGGATGCTGATAAGGCTGCCTACTGTTCAATAGCCCTGCAAGCACACCCTAGCCCAGCCAGCGCAGGCAGGAGCTGCCGTGCCCGTGTCTCGGTCACAGTGTTTTCCTCCTCTGTCTCGCCTCCACATACTCTTTTTTTGGCCTCACCACGCGGCACGCAGAATTTCCCCAACCAGGGATCAAACCTGTGCCCCCTGCACTGGAAGCTCGAACTCATAACTGCTGGACCACCAGGGAAGTCCTACGTGGTCCTTTTTCTCCCTGGTGCCTTGTGACTATCACCGAGGAACCAAGTTCCCCATTGGCCCAAGAAGACCATGGGGTGAGAAAGCGGGAGGGTAATTTGATCAGAACCAAATGTGGAGACCTAACAGTGAATTTTCTCAAAACGTTTCTAGAACAACCAATTTTTTAAAACTCCCTAACTGGGATAGGAACCTATTTCAAAGACAGAAAAACACAAAAACCCAGTACCGTGCATCCGTTTCTCTAAGAAAAGCCCAAACGTGAGTGGGAAGTCCAGAAAACGCCCTCCGTCGGTGGGAGGCAGAAAGGCATCCAGTCACCCGCGCACTGAGCCCCTCTCCCTCGGCTTGGAGGGAGAGGAACTGGAGCCCGCCCTGGAGAGACGGGAGGCCGCACTGGCCGTACCTGCTGCCGGCCCTGCGCCTGGCCGGGGGGTGCAGACTGGAGGCCGGGTGAGGTAGGCGGCACGGTGCTGGTGTGGGGCCGGGAGAGGAAGGCCTGCTGCTCGGGGAAGTCGGGGCCCAAGGGGGGCGCCTGAGTCCTGCCGTCCTGGGAGATGACGGGCTGCTGGCTGAGCACCAGGAACACCAGCTCCTCCTTCTCCCGGCACATGTCGGTAGAGATGTCGTGGAGGCTGAGATAGTCCCTCAGATCCTTCACCTTCATCTTCATGAGCTCCTCCCGCCGGAAGTCCGTGGCGCGGAAGCGCTGGCAGAGAAGGCAGAGGCGGGGCCCGGCCCCCACTTGGCTCGAACAGCTGGTGCAGAAGTTCTTCTTACAGTCCAAGCAGGTCTGCTGCTTAAGAGCGAGAGGCAGAGGAATCCAGGTCAGACCGCGAGGACAAGACAGAGCGTGACAAGGGCTGGACACGACCGCCCCTGTGACTCGGCCTTTCACCGAGCTCCTGCCCTACCCAGGGGTCGGCCACCGGGCAGAGTTTAGGGTCAGAACCCCGCGGAGGCAGCAGGGCCCCCGCGGGTCTCCGGCAGGCAGAGGCAGGGCGCCGTGGGCAGGACTCCACTGGCGGCTCACGCCACTCACCGGTAGAGAAACAGAGGCTGTTAACTGAGAGGAACAGCTTTAGGATAAGAAAAACCCCGCCTTTACGAAGTCCCCCCCCTCCCCGCCGTTTTTTGTGGTGTTACCTTGGGGCTGTAACTTGGCCTCTCTGGCCCTCAGTTTCCTCATCTGTAATGTAGGGGGTGATGAAAGCAACTACTTCATAGGACTGTTGTCAAGTTAAGAGATAATGCACTTGGCATATCCCACACGTGAGTCTTCCATAAGTGTTTAGTGTTTTAATTATTATTTCTAGGAAATACAAGCCAGTGAGAGAGTCAAGATTCAAATCAGTATCGTGGAGCAACTCCCCTTCAAAAATTGTGTTTTGTTCTATACTTCTCAATACTGTACAATTATAATCTTTGATAATTACTACTCCAAAAAAATATATATTATTAAATGACTGAGGGGCTACTATGTGCCAGAGCTGGACTTAGTTTATCATTCAGTTCTCAAAGTGACCCTGAAAGCAGGTATTTTCCTGCCTCCCTGCTTCCAGGACAGAGCATCCGCGGCCTGGAGAGAGGAAGGCAGATCCTGAAGGGCAGGCAGGGAGCAGTGGGTCTGGGGTCCATACCTGAGGCGGTCTGGGTTTGCTGCTCACGCTCATGCTCTTTCCACCAGGCCACGGGGACTGACTCAGCCCCACGCCAGCCCCCAGCCGTGCTGAGTCAAGGGCCTGGCTCTCCCTCTCGGAGCTCCCGGCCCAGGGCCCCGTCTGCAGACGCTGGGGCCCAGGCCCCCACCCTGCCCCGGGAAGGCCCACTCCAAGTGCTGGGAGCGCGGGGCTGCCTGACAGCAAACCCAAGACAAATACTTAGTCAGCGACAGGAGGCCCTCCGGACACGAGGGGGGAGCTCTCGTCTGTGGAAGTACAGGGTGTCTCGGGCGGCTGACGAGAGGGCCGGGCAGGCGAGCTGGCACCGCCTGGCAGCAGCTACTCCCGGGATCGCGAACAACACAGGGCACAAGGGCATGCTCAGCCCCCAGGAGGCAGCTCCTGGCCCCTCAACCCGGAGGCTGAGTGAGCGCAGGGACATCCGATGAGCCCTATTCTGACCACAAGCGGGCCACACACCACCACAGGGGTGAGCCCTGGGCCCCCAGCGCTGGTCCTGGAGGGGTGCTCACTAACCCTGTAGAGAAATTAACAACTTTTCATCCTGGGGTGACTTCAGCATTAACCTAAATCTTTCTGCCCCTTCTTTTCTAAGTACAGAAAGCTGTTCAAGCAAACAAGAATGCCCAGGAGACTCAGATTCCCAGAGTCGAAATCACAGCCCCTCTGGTGTGGTGCTGAAGGAGAAGTCTGCAGAGCGGAGGGGGTTATATTTAGTCTTTTCTAAGTGTCATTCGGAGAAGGCAATGGCACCCCACTCCAGTACTCTTGGAGAATCCCATGGACGGAGGAGCCTGGTAGGCTGCAGTCCATGGTGTCGCTAAGAGTCAGACATGACTGAGCGACTTCACTTTCCCTTTTCACTTTCATGCATTGGAGAAGGAAATGGCAACCCGCTCCAGTGTTCTTGCCTGGAGAGTCCCAGGGACAGTGGAGCCTGATGGGCTGCCGTCTGTGGGGTCGCACAGAGTCGGACACGACTGAGGCGACTTAGCAGCAAGTGTCATTCGAGCAGTAAAGGGAAGCGAACATAAGGCTGTGACTGCTGACACTTGGAAGGACACGTCAAGCTCCCTCACTTTCCACACAGTGATAACCACACAATACAATGGTCACACAGCTGCACACGCTTTAGAACAGTTCTGGGACCAGTCGCCACTCAGATGGAAAGGAGATGTTTTGGGGGTATTTGGGGGGTTTGGTCACATCTAAAGCTTTTCTAGTGGGTGATGAGATGTGTTTAGGATGATACAGTGAAATTACAAGGCTTCCATGTCATAAAGCTGTAGGTCCTGACATGGAACATTGCTTACATCGGTCCAGTTTTGACAAGACCTAGCTTGACACAACTGAACAGCCCCAAGTTGCTCCATCAGCCAGATCTAAACAACAGTCTTCTACGGTGTGCAGCGTACTGGATACCAGGTCAGAAAGCAAAGACAGCAACCCACCCAGCTCCTCTGCACCCCCCAGGGGCTCTGAAGTCCCGGCATCTGAAACACACCCAACAGGAAGCAGTAAGCCAGTGCTCGCTTGAGGCTAAAACCCCAATTTGAAGAGTCAGGAGAGAACAAAGGAGAAGGAAAAGGCAGCTGTCAACAAACGCTGGCAGAACAAGTAAAGGAAACACCTAAGTATAAATTCCAGCAAATGGCACACACTGAGTAGCGAGGTGGCAAGAAAGACGACCTAGGGGAGCCCGGGTGCCCGCAGAGACACCCGGAGCACGGGGGGCCAGCACAGGTGCCGGCGTGTGGCTCCCCCTGCCAACCCACCCTTCCTCTGCTACCCCCCACCCCAGCCCCGTTCCCTGGCACAGGCCAGGCCGACGTTCTCAGCCCTCCTCCTGCCGTCTTGCCCAGAGGCAGCCCCTCCTGGGAGGGAAAGGGCAGCAGGGACATGCTAGGATTAAGTTCTGGCTGGCTGCATCCCCGCTGGGGGAATTTGTGCAAAACAGACAGCTTCCCAGAGCATCAGATGCTCACCTGCAAAGTCGGGTGCTCAGGACTGCTCAGTGGCCAAGAATTTGCCTGCCAATGCCGGAGACACGGGTTCGATCCCTGGTCCAGGGAGATCCCACATGCCGCGGAACCACTAAGCCTGTGCCTACACGTACTGAGCCTGCGCTCTAGAGCCAGGGAACCGCAACCAACCCTCAGGCCCTAGAGCCCGTGGTCCACAAGAGGAGCCACTGCCATGAGAAGCCATGCACCGCAACTAGGGAAAAGCCCTCACAGCAGCGAAGACCCAGCACAGCCCCAAATAATAAATAAACAAGTAAACTAAAAGTCGGATGCTCAGCCTACCTCAAAGGGCTACTCAGGTACTACATGAGCTAATGCACGGCGAACCTTAGCATGAGGTAGGCACCCCACACATTAACAGTCACCTCTAGTTCCCTTCCCCTTGGGCCAAGACCGAGGAGCCACCCCTCTTTCTACTCTGAGACTTGATTATCTCTTCCATGTCTAAAAACACAACCCCCCGCCAGGCCACCCTATCCTCCCCTTTCTCCAGTTGGTCAACTAAAGAGGCTGGGCACCAAACCCCCTCCAAAACCGTCAGGGCTGCATACAGGTATCACCAGCACAGACAGGATATATCGCTTCCAGCCAGTCCTGTCCTGCAATTTCCGAAACTGGAAGCTCCAGGAAGCCAGGGCTCCATATTTTTCACATCCTCTCTTATAAAGTCCTTAGAGCTCACTGGGCTTTGTACCAGTGAGCATTCAGCAAATACTGACCACAACGAAGAAAGGAAAAAGAGACAGGAGGATCTATGTCATCATGTCAATTCAACCACTTCAAGAAAAGACATTTTGAAAGCTTGCAGCTGTTAAATGCCAAACCCTTGAGATAAGATGCCAATCCACTTAAGCATGAAATTACAAGTGCAAAACTCTCGTAGGAGAAAACATCCTTAACATTCACAGAATTCACTGTGAATTACACAAAATTAATTTGTCCCCTTGTAGCAAGCAAATATTGTACCAATAACCATCTTTTACCTTCCAAATGGAACTTTGTTTCCCCCTACAGAAGCTCTTCTTGGGACTTGCCTGTTGGTCCAGAGGTTGAGAATCTGCCTGCCAATGCAGGAGACACAGGTTCGATCCCTGCTCCAGGAAGATTCCACATGCAGCGAAGCATCTACTGAGCCCATGTGCTGCCAACTACTGAGCCTGCACTCTAGAGTCTGTGCTCCGCAACAAGAGGAGCCCAAGCAACGCAACTGGAGTAGGTAGCCCCCACTCACCGCAACTAAAGAAAGCCCCATCGCAGCAACAAAGAACCAGTACAACTAAAAATAAACAATTAATTTTTTTTTAAAGTTCTTCTTCTTGGTACAGAAGCTTTCTTCCCACCTCCTCACACAGCTGCGCCTTTGCCCTCATCTCCGTGTCAGCCTTCGAGCTCCCTACTGTGGAGGGATGACTCTCTTCATCTTTACCTTTCCAGCCCAGGCAACGCCTAACACACACTGAATAATCTATTTTTCACTAAATAAGAGAAAAATTACTTTATTTTTTAATTTTGGCCACGCCAGGCAGCCTGCAGGATCTTAGTTCACCGACTTGGGCTCGAACCCACACCCCCTGCAGTGGAAGCGCAAAGTCTTAACTGCTGAGCCACCAGAGAAGTCCCTGGAGTTCCTTATTTTACTCAGTGCCACGCCTTATTTTAGTCAGACTGATACCCTGCCTTCTTCAGTTTGACCTTCTCCTCCTCCATTTCATCCGTCTTTGTCAGTCGCGTGCCCTTGTATCTTAGTAGCTAAAGTGCCTTTTGTGTCCGAGTCTCTTCTTTCTCATCTGTAAAATGGGTTGACAGCCATTCCTTCATAGGGTTCTGGCTCAAAGAGCTGGTCACCAGATCGAAGCTGCCTGGACCGGTCTCGGCCTCCCCCAGACCAGGCTCTGGGCACTTCCCGCTGGTGTGCAAGAGCTGCCTCAGCGCCTCTCCTACGGCTCCAGCCAACCACCCTCCTCGTGAAGCCATGTCCGGTCCCTGAGACAGGGTCAGCCAGGTTGCTGCTTTGCTCAGAACCCTTCAGTGCCTCCTTGTGGCCTGGTGGCTACAGGCTCCTTACTGTGGAAGCCCAGCGCTGCTGCCCTCACTCCCCAGTCCCCTGCACCCTGGAACAGGCCGTGCACTCTTCCCAGGTCCAGCCTGCATCTGCTCCACCTCTGGTGCTTCTACCTCGGCCACTGCCGTGCCAATCAACAAGCCTCCCTCGTGGCTAGAATGATCCATTTACCAACAGTGCCGGGTGCATAATACTTAACTTATGCAACTGACTCTCGCTCATTCTTTGTAAATGAGGGCCTCCTTAACCAGACGGTAAGCTCCCCAGGGGAACGCCCTACGTCTTGGCCCTCTCTCCACAAAGCATGACCTCTAGCTGCTAGCACGCTGCTGAGACAGAACCGGGCCCTCAGTGAAACTCTTCAGCGTTGGAAATGCCAGCCGTAGAGTGATGAAAGTATAAACTCTCTGATCTATTTCCTCTTTTGCAAATTCTTCTCAACAGTCCACTCATTCATTCATTCATTTGAAAAACTGTATTGCCCACCTCCCATATCAGTCTAGAGAGACACTGGGAAAAACTTGTGGGCAAAACCGACAGAATCCCTTACTCTGTACCATCTGAGAAGACAGGCAGTCCACAAACACATGTATGTTGGGTGGTGAAAACCACTATGAAGAAAATAAAGCACCTTCCCATCCCCACCCAACCATCCCTCTTTCTTCTGGGGCCGGTTCCCCCATCCATCCACTTTCTCTCTTCTGGCTGACCAATGTCAAAAATGTGCTAGATCTCCTGATTCTCCCAAGTTTGTTTGTTTGTTTTTAAATTGGAGGATAATTACTTCACAACACTGTGACTTTTTACCGTACCTCAGTATGAATCGGCCATAGGCATACATTTGTCTCTCCATCCTGTACCCCCGCCCTTCTACACCCCAACCCTCCAGGTTGTCACAGAGCACCAGCTTTGGCAGCCCTGAGTCATGTGTCAAACTCCCAATGCTGACCTGTTTTACATATGGTAATGTATGTTTCAATGTTATTCTCTCAGATAAGCTCCCAAGTTACCACCACTTATCTTTGCTTTCTCTCCATTTCCACTCCAGAGTATAACTGACTTTAAAAAAAAGAAAGGGGGGGTGTCAAACCTACTGCAGATTCATGCTGCTGCTTTTTGTGTGTGTGTGTGTCTGTGCTGCATGGCTTGCAAGATCTTAGTTCCCCAATCAGGGAGTGAATGGGAAAGTGCAGAGTCCTAACCACTGCACCACCAGGGAATTTCCCATGCTGCTTCATTCAGACAAGGGTTTTCCCTATTCCTTTCTTGCCAGTTACTTTGCCACTTCTACTGGTTGTTCCTAGCATTGCTCACAATGTACAGATGAAAACAGCACGTGCTCTGACCATCCAACAGACTCCTGATGTGCTTATGGAGTCCTTGAAATGACTGATTTAGATAAGGAGGACAATTTCTTCATCTGTTAAACAGGAAGACATAACAGTAGCATGTACGTTACAGGGTGGTGTAAGGATGCAGGGACACCACGCATCTGAAATGCCTAGCTTGGTGCCAGGCACGTGAACAGGACCCCACAGCCCTCCTTCCATCACCTCCGATGCTTAGTCCACCCACTGTCTCCACCCTCAGCAGCACTGAGACCGCATGGCCCCGAGTTCCTCCTGCTCTCCACCTCAGTCTCCATTTTCGGACTGAACCCCTCAGTCCACGTGTAAGAGGGGCGCCCCTGCCCACGGAGCCACAGTCGCCTGGCTTTGGCAGCCTCTCCCGCTGAGTTCTAAGTGACTGGGGTGGCCGAGCACATCACAGCAGAGCTTGGCTGTGCGCTCCCCTTCCCCACATGGCAGTGAGGTGCAGGCAAAATGCAGCCTGCGAGGCAAACTGCCCATGCTCCGGCACCTCACAGGCTCAGAGGGGTGGCTGGTCAACGCTGCGAGCTGCGGAAAGTCTGACACGCTGTCTTTGCGGGGAGGACTTGAGAGTCAGATGTATGTTTGAATCCTGGCTCTGCTTTTTAATAACCATGCAGCTGTGGGGCACTACCTACGCGGAGGGGAAAGAATGAGTATCTTCATGTCTAGGAAGCTATTTGTCAGGAACTTGACAGATACAGTTTCCTTTTACTGTTAAACTTTAAGCCTTAGTTTCTCATATGTAAAGTGGGAGGTCAGGGCCCCTGAAACCTACATCAAAGAATGTCCCTGGGGGTCCAATGGTTAAGACTCTGCGCTTCCAATGCAGCGAGTGCAGATTCAATCCTCAGGCGGGGAATTAAGATCCCAAATGCCATGTGGCAGAGCAAAACAAAACCCAAAACAAAAAATCTACATCATAGAGGTATTGCGAGGATTAAATGAAACCAAAACTCTACAAATCACTTAAAATAGTCCCTGGCATACAGCAGATGGTTTAGAAAGTATTTTTTCCTCTCAAATTTCCCATTATCATCACTGGAACATCACCTCCTGGGCTGCACAGTTCTCATTCTGTAGAGTTTTTTCCCAGGTCAGGGCTCACCGTCAGCCCCCCGGGGTGCTTGCCCAGACAGAGGGGAAGCCCACACCCATGCACACCATCGGCCCAGCCAGCAACTTCACTTCCTGCCCACTACTCTGGAAACCGCTATCATGCATTTTAAATAATATGGCTACAGTAAATAAATAAGCTCCAGTCTTCACCTTGTCAGGGTCCTGATGTACCTGAGATGTCCCTGACACTGCCCTCAATTAAAAGAACAAGTTCATCTAGAGTCAGGCTTTTTACGACGGCAGCTAATGAAGGAAACAGCAAGTGCCTGCTGCACCCCAAGCATCACGCCGGGCCCCCTGAACAGCTTAGCTCACTTATTCCCAGGACACTGTGAGATGTGATTTACATACAACTATGATGGCATCCGGTCCCATCACTTCAGGGAAACAGATGGGGAAACAGTGGAAACAGTGTCAGACTTTATTTTGGGGGGCTCCAAAATCACTGCAGATGGTGACTGCAGCCATGAAATTAAAAGACGCTTACTCCTTGGAAGAAAAGTTGTGACCAATCTATATGGTATATTGAAAAGCAGAGACATTACTTTGTCAACAAAGGTCCGTCTAGTCAAGGCTATGCTTTTTCCAGTGGTCATGTATGGATGCGAGAGTTGGACTGTGAAGAAAGCTGAGCGCCGAAGAACCGATGCTTTTGAACTGTGGTGTTGGAGAAGACTCTTGAGAGTCCCTTGGACTGCAAGGAGATCCAACCAGTCCATTCTAAAGGAGATCAGCCCTGGGTGCTCTTTGGAAGGAATGATGCTAAAGCTGAAACTCCAGTACTTTGGCCACCTCATGCGAAGAGTTGACTCATTGGAATAGACTCTGATGCTGGGAGGGATTGGGGGCAGGAGGAAAAGGGGATGACAGAGGATGAGATGGCTGGATGGAATCACCGACTCGATGCACATGAGTTTGAGTGAACTCCAGGAGATGGTGATGGACAGGGAGGCCTGGTGTGCTGTGATTCATGGGGTCACAAAGAGTTGGACATGACTGAGCGACTGAACTGAACTGAACTGATGATATCCCCACTTCAGAGTTGGGAAATGAATCTCAAGAGGTGAAGTTATACAGCTTGGAAGTGGCCAAGCTGCTATCTGAATTCAGATCTGCTGCTGCTGCTGCTAAGTCGCTTCAGTCGTGTCCGACTCTTCGCGACCCCATGGACTGCAGCCTACCAGGCTCCTCTGTCCATGGGATTTTCCAGGCAAGAGTACTGAAATAGGGTGCCATCACCTTCTCCGGAATTCAGATCTAGCTGTGTCCAAATCTCTGCCGAGATGCTTTGCTTTTGCTTGGTTAGTTTTTTTTGGGGGGGGATTGTTTAGCCATACCTTGCAGCATGTTGGATCTTAGTTCTAAGTCTTTGCAAGTTTCAACTTAGCTCCAACTCATTTTGGATCTTAGTGCTGACTCTTTGCAGCCCCATGGACTATACAGTCCATGGAATTCTCCAGGCCAGAATACTGGAGTGGGCAGCCATTCACTTCTCCAGGGGATCTTCACAACCCAGGAATCGAACTCAGGTCTCCCACACTGCAGGCAGATTCTTTACCAGCTAAGCCACCAGCCAGGGAAGCCCTTAGTGCCCTAAGCAGGCATCAAGCCCATGCCCCCTGCACTGGAAGCGCAGTCTTCACCACTGGACCACTAGGGACGTCCCCTGCCTGGTTAGTTCTGATACTCATGTGAAAGGACGGGTCGGGTCTGGGCTGCCAGCTCTGCACCGGCAAAGGGAAGGGCAAGCATTACGGAGGGGAGGCCTGCCCGAGGACCCGTGGCTACACTGGCTGAGCAGGCCCAGAAGTTGACACTCACCTTCCTGGCCATGCTTGTGAAGTGAGTCCCACACGCCCTGCAGCTTGGTTCTGAGCCCGTGGGAGAAGGGAAGGAGCTGTACCCAGGGTTGGAATAGGCCTGTGTCCTGGCTCCCTGGGGCGGTGGGGCCTCCTCAGGCTGTCCATCCAGGCAGAACCAGTTGCAGCAGGTTGCCCACATGATAAGATCTGATGCAAGGAAGAAAGGGGAGAAAGGTCAGAATTAAAAAGACACACCTCAACTGGGTTCCCACCCCCGCAGGCACAGGTGAACCGCCATATAGGTCTACACCTGCCACCAGAGGCAAGGTGAGGACAGGCTTTCAGGGGCCACATCCGCACCTCCCCCTGGCTGCCCTTCCAGTAAAGGGCACGCACAGACGGCTGCCCGCCAGGACAGGCCAGCTCGAGCGGCCGAGCCGACCTGCTACCTTTGAAAGGGTGCTGATGTTTCTTTGGGTTTCATCTGAGATCTTTACTTCAAATAACATCTTTTGTCTTAGCAATTACCCATGGCCTGACAGTTCTGTCATTCAGGAACATAACCTTGCCCCTAGAGCTCAGGCAGAAAGAACTCTATCCTACATTTCCACACTCGGACTGACATGGGGCGGAGGGATCAGTATTTCCTTTACTTAGATGAGGCAACCCAGGCTCAAAGGAATCAACGTCATACCTAATTACAGAGAACTGAGATTCGGAAAACCCAGCTCTTCTGACCCTCAACCTAATGTTCTCTTCCCTGTATTACGGTGCTCCCTGCAGAACTCGCGGACAGCTCTTACATGTGTACCTCTGACTCGACATCAGCTTCTACCACGGCACCTGTAATACCTGTAATACTTATGCTTTTTTCTACACCTAGGCCATCCATTCTTTGAGGGGAGGGACCACTTATTCACATCAGTCCTGTGCACACAGCAGACGCTCCACAGATATTGGCTTCCTTGCTGAATCAGTGCCTCTGCGGACTTCATAAGAACTTTTGGGTTATTATTCCCATTCTAAGTATCAAATATAGGAATTAGGGGCAAGGGGGTTGATGCTTTTTTTTGAGAGCACCGAACAAAGAGGATCCACTCTCTCAAATGTCAGAATAAACTAAACACTACAAGGGGTTCCACTAAAATGCCAAGTGCTGCTGTGATAAAGTAAGATGCGCTGTTCTCAGTAGACCGAAGCAGTCAGGGTGACCTTGTAGGGGATTCGCTCAAGGGGATAATGAATGAAACACGTAGCGTATTCATAATCAGCTCACACAAAAGAATGGTACTTTCAGCTCTGCCTCCTTACTCACTGAAAGTGCCTTTGTTAGCTTGGAGTTCAAAGACCGTAGTGAGCTGGAAGGAACTAAGAAGCCACTGGTTCCACCTTAGTTATTTTTTAAGAGGAAAAGAGGAAGGCCGAGCACAGTGAAGGAGCTTCCTGGTTCACGCAGATATGACCTTCGACCTCATGATTACTCCAGAGTTTTTCCAGCTTCCTAATACTGCCTCCAACACATGCATTCATTTCTGTAGGCATGTCCCATTAACACCTGTCTCGGCTGCCTGCCTATGACCCTGAGAGCAGGGACCATGACAGTCAGGCAGTGCCTGGCAGACGGGCGGCTCAACCAGGACTCCTGAATGAATGAATCGCACGCAGTATTTAAAGCTTAACTAACCACACATGCATTCTGCTTCCTGCACATCAAAAACACATCTCTCTGGCTCACTGTGACTCGTCTCAAGACTCTCAGTTCCCAGAAAACAGGGACCTAACCTGCCTTATGAATTCACATGGTATAATGCAGCCAAGAGCAGTTAAATAAGCGAGTTATTTGTTGGCAAGAGACTGGAAGCAACAGCAGAGTATTAGCCCTTTGAAAGAGGAAGTTTGTAACTCTTCAAAAAAAAAAAATCACCTGTTGGGCTTCCCTGATGGCTCAGAGGTTAAAGTCCACCAGCCAGTGCTAGAGAAACAGACTCAATCCCTGATCCAGGAAGATCCCACATGCCTCAGGGCAACTAAGCCTGTGCAACACAACTACTGAGCCTGTGCTCTAGAGCCTGGGAGCTGCAACCACTGTGACCTGCACACCCCAGAGCCCGGGGTCCACAAGACAGGCCCCCGCAGAGAGAAGCCCATACAGCAACTAGAGAGCAGCCCCTGTTCGCCACAACTGCAGAAAAGCCTGCTCAGCAGTAAAGACCCAGCACAGCCAAAAATACAAATAAATACATAAAATTACTTCTTTAAAAAATATAAGAAAAAGACCTAAAAAACATCCCAAAAAAAGATGTCGATGGAAACATCTGAAACAGTGTGGAATAATACAAAGATCATAAAACCTGGAACCAGAAGACTTGGGCTATTACCTACTGCCAACAAGTCGCGGCCTTTCTGTGCTTCATTTTTCTCGTCTGGATATTCTTCAGTCCGTAACGCACTAAATGAACCTCAGTGATTGTCACTAGCGTTATAACAATGCTGTCACTGCAATCTCTCTGGGAAGGAGCAGGTAAAAAGTAAGCCTAGAGGGACTTCTCTGGTCATACAGTGGCTAAGACTCCACATTCCCAACTCAGGGGGGCCCAGGTTCGATCCCTGGCCTGGGAACTAGATCCCCCATGCCGCAATGAAGATCCAGGATCCCGTGTGTCACAACTAAGACCTGGCACAGCCAAGTAAATAAATAAAAATAAATAGTTTTTTAAAAAGTTAAACCCACTGATTTCACCACAATTACCATTTGGCTTTCCAGGCTTGTCCCAAATGTGGACACATTTCTGACAGAGTCAGCAGGATGTGTCAATTAACAGAATGAGGTGGGGGGAGGGGAGTAGCAGAACAACCTGGAGACCAGGCTGTGGGTGGTTCACTAAACTTGTCAGAACCTCCGCTCATTTGTGCCTGCAGCCTTTAGAGGGGCCAGTGCTTTGATCGAGCGCCTGCCCTCATGGAGTTCATGTCTAATACAGGAACTAGAAATGTAAAACCAAACACTGAAATTTCAGGGTGCTTTAACAGAGGTCTGTGTAGTGCAAGGGGTGTGTGCATGCTCAGTCGCTTCAGCAGTGTCTGACCCCATGGACTGTAGCCCACCAGGTTCCTCTATCCATGGGGTTCTCTAGGCAAAAATACTCAAGTGAGTTGCCATGCCCTCCTCCAGGGGATCTTCCCGACCCAGCAATCAAACCCACATCTCCTGTATCTCCTGCATTGCAGGTGGATTCTTCACCCACTGAGCCACCTGGGAAGCCGGGGGGTGGGGGAGTGAGGGGAGCAGGGAAAGGGTGACAAAGATGAGAACAATGATCAGCTCCATCCTCCAGGGTGGAGGAGTGACCAGGGAAGACAGACCCTATTGAGACAAGCTGGGACATGGGACCCTTTGTCGCAATGCCTGCACCAGGATAAACATCTCCTCGAACCACAAAATACAAAGGATTAAAAATAACCTTGTGCATGTGTTGAGGCAAATTATGGGCAACAAGACACAAAAAGACCAAAGACACAACACGGCCACTTCTGAAGAGCTGGGGGCAAAAGCAGGGCACTGAGCCTGCCCTCTGCACACAATGCCACCCAACGGGCGGGCAACCACCCAGGCCACCCCTCCAGCCAGCCCCAGGAGCCACCCTTCCCTGCCCGCACCCATTGAAGGAAGAGCTCTACATGCCCCTCAGCAAGCAGGCAAGGTAACCTGCTGCTTGTTCTCGCTGCCCCCTGCTGCAGCAGGGGCCCTAATAAACCCTTGCTTGGATTTCTTGTCTGGTCTCTGATCAACTTCTATTAAGGAGACCAAGAACCCTGCTCAGTAACACTACTATGGGCCAGAAAGTCAAGAGCAAAAAGACTTTTCAAAAAAAAAAAAACAAAAACAAAAACCAACAGCATGAACCAGGACATGAAAGAAACTACAAAATGCTCGGCTGGGTCAAAGGTAAGGGTAGGGATGGACTAGAGTACAGCAAGTAAACACGCAGCCACTCAAAACCTTGTATTCCAGGACTTCCCTGGTGGCCCAGTGGTTAAGAAACTTGCCTGCCAATGCAAGGGATGCAGGTTCAGTCCCTGGTCAGGGACGATCCCACCTGCCTCAGAGCAACTGGGCCCATGTGCCACAGCTACTGCGCTTGCGCTCTTGAGCCCGCAAGCCCTAACTACGGAAGCCTGCGTGCCTAGAGCCCCTGCTCCGCAACAAGAGAAGCCACCGCAACGAGAAGCCCGCGCTTACCGCAACTAGAGAGTAGCCCCCGATCTCTGCAACTAGAGAAAGTCCACGTGCAGTCCACGTGCAGCAGTAAAGACCCACAGCAGCCAAAAAAAAAAAAAAAAAAAAAAAACAAAAAAACAACCACCCACAAAACTTTGTATTCCTTGGTAAGGAGGCTGGCATTTATCCTATGGGTAGCGGGACACCATTAAAGGTTGAGGCCACACCGGGCTTTGTGATCTTACCTGTACTTTAGAGTGGCCACTGCAGCAGTAAGCAGTGTGGAGGACCAATCTGTGAGGGGCGGGTGGGAAGCAAGATATGAGGATACGGGCAGAAGAGAAAGGGACAGAGATCTGCGACAGACTTAGCAGGATGTGGCCATGAACCGAAGAGCTGGGGGCGGGGAGAGAGACCGGCTCTGAGTGACACAGCAGGAGCAAGAGTAGAATCCCTGATTGAGCTACAGCCCTCAGGAGGAGCACGTCTGCGGGAGGAGGGGCAGGTTAAGACTCTGAGTTGAGTTTTAGTACCTGTGGGGGCCTGCGGATGTACCGCGTCTGCTGAAAATACAGGCCTGGGGATCCTCGCGTACTGCAAAGTACCAAAAGCCAGAGAGGGGCAGGAAGATGGTTAGACCGTCTGGGGCAGAAGAGAGGAGGGCCTGGGAGAGCTCTCAGGAACATGTGATCTAATGCGCAAGCAGTGGAGAACCAACCGGCGCAAAGGAAGGAACCATGCTCAGAGGTGGGAGAACTGGAAGACTGTGGAATTTCAAAAAGAAATGTTCGACGCTGGCCAATGACTCAGAGAGTAGAATGCACAGAGGAACATGATGGACCTAATTTTAGGAAACTGAGTGTGCTCCATGCCCCAGCCGTTTAGGAAAAGAGAAGCTGATGGATAACCATAGGTTGGGAAGCAGGTGAGAAGTGAGGAGTTGCCAGACTCTAAGGATAAATTTTTCTCTCTTGAAACTTTTGACAGTGAAGGGAAGAGAGAAGGCAGCAGGTCTCAAGATAAGAGAAAGGCAGACATATTCAGAGACCACAGAGGAAACCCCACAAAGACTCAGAGCTGACAGAGGAAGGGAAGGGAAGCTGGCAATAAATATGGGAACAAGGGCCATGAGGGAGAGAAAGGTGACCAAGACATGGGGGTGGATTCCCCAGGGGCAGGAGAAAGGTCACCTCTTTCCCCAGAGACTGGAGCAGAGGTGAAGACAGATGGGCTCAAAGCTAAGCTGACAGCACTAGCAGAGAGATGAAGAATGAAATATTTAACCACAACAAGAAGCAAAAGGGTGGGACAAATTGGAGACTGAGACTTATCTACACTATTGATACTGTGCAGAAGATAGATACTTTGGCCACCTCATGCCAAAGAGCCAACTCATTGAAAAAGACCCTGATGCTGGGAAAGAATAAGGGCAAGAGGAGAAGGGGGCAAGAGAGGATGAGATGGTTGGATGGCATCACTGACTCAATGGACATGAGTTTGAGCAAACTCAGGGAGACAGTGAAGGACAGGGAAGACTGGTGTGATGCAGTTCATGGGGTCACAAAGAGTCGCACACGACTTAGCGAACGAACAACAATAAGATAGATAACCAAGAACTTACTGTAAAGCACAGGAAACTCCTCAATGCTCAGTGGTAACAAAGAGGGCTTATATGTATACAAATAACCGATTCACTTTACTGTACAGCAGAAACTAACATTGTAAAGCAACTATATACTGCAATAAAAAGTAATTAAAAAAAAAGAAAGAGGTAAGGACTTGGCCACATCACGGGTAGACCCATTGGGAGGGAAAAGTGGAGAGGTGGCCAGCGGTGTAGTGTTTCAATTCCTGCGCTTTTACAAGGGCTTGGGAAGCGCCACAGGTGCTGGGCCCCAGGGAGACCAAAAGTGATTTCCACAAGGTCCTTGCCCCCGTGGGGACTCTGTCCCCATCAGGCATGATATGTATAGCTCAGCTCAGCTCTCTGGGTACAGTAGCTAAGAATCTTCCTTAGCTGGGAGTCAAGAGGACCTGTCTTCCTCAGCACTATTTTCATCCTCTTAACTTTGGCTCTAATCTCAACTGCCTCCTCTGAGCAGCTCTGAAAGAAAAAGCTGTCAGCCTGTCCCAGTATTTGGCTGCACTTACAAGGAACTGGTTCTGTGGGAAGATGTGAAATTTGCCCCGTGGTTACTCCACAGGCCCCATGTGTGCGTGGAGAATGTGGCCTCATTCTGGGGATGTGGACGTGTGGGCAAGGGGTCATGGGGGAAGAAACTCCAGTGCTAAAAATAACTGAGGCCTGCCCAGCCTCACAGAACAGGTTCACCAAGGTTAGCAGACAAGGCTTCGACTCTCTGTGATGTGTATTTAAATACCAAGACACATTTCTTAATGAGAGTCGTGCCAAAATGGAAAGCCATTAGCCTAAATAACAACTATGATGTTGTTGTCTACTCACTAAGTCTCATCCGACTCTGCAACCTCATGGACTGCTCTGCATGGACACCTCCCCATGGACTCTGTGACCTCGCCAGGCTCCACTGTCCCTGGGATTTCCCAGGCAAGAATACTGGAATGGGTTGCCATCTCCTCCTCCGGGGAATCTTCCTAACCCAGGAATCGAACCCACGTCTTCTACATCCCAGGTGGCGCTAGTGGTAAAGAATCCGCTTGCCAATGCAGGAGACTCTAAAAGATGCAGGTTTGATCCCTGGGTCAGGAAGACTCCCTGGAGGAGGAAATGCCAATCCACTACCAGTATTGTGGCCTGGAAAATTCCACAGACAGAAGACCCTGGTGGGCTGTCCACAGGGTACCAAAGAGTCAGACATGCCTGAGCACACACACACACTTCTGCATTGGCAGGCAGATCCTTCACCGCTGAGCCATCGGGGAAGCCCAAATAACAACTATACCCAGGGTTATTTCAGGAAGGGAAAGCCAAGGTTTATCATTTTAACACTGCCAGACAAAACACTTTTCTCTGGGGAATATGTTTCATCCTTCAGCTCTCAACAGATACACACATGTGGCATCCAATGATGTTCCTTAAGGACAGAAAGTGGAACCACCTGTGGGGTGTACAAAGAATTTTCCCCAAAAAAATAAAAGTAAAAAAGAATTCTCCCTGAGTGGATACATGTATGTGGTTGGCTGAGTCCCTTCGCTGTTCACCTGGATCTAGCACAACACTGTTAATCAGCTATGCTGCTGCTGCTGCTAAGTCGCTTCAGTCGTGTCCGACTCTGTGCGACCCATAGACGGCAGCCCACCGGCTTCCCGTCCCTGGGATTCTCCAGGCAAGAACACTGGAGTGGGTTGCCATTTCCTTCTCCAGTTAATCGGCTATACCCCTATACAAAACAAAAAGAATTCTCCCTACACTGACAACTTTGAACAATTTCCCTCTGTGAACTGCAAACCTCCTCCTGATCTGCAAAAAAAATTACCATCTAATCTTTGCCAAGGGCTTGAAAATTCCTCCCCCAACTTCCCTCACCCTCTTCAGAAAAAAAATGGACTTGGCAATTTAATTTTCAAATATAGTCTGACTGCTCTCTTACGAAGTTTGTTTGAAACCTACCAGGCTCTCCTCTTCCTATTTGCCTAAAGGGTAGGGGTAGGGGTGAATAAATAAGTGCACCATTCCCGTAGAAGAACCCTGTGGTCTGAGGCCAGAGTGGCTAGCTGGCACATGGGGTTCTGTCAGCTTGGTAGACCAAACCCTGTTGAACAGGAAAATAACAGTGCTAATAACAGGGTAAGATAAATGACCTATTCCAGGTAGGCTGAGTACAGCCACAGTTAGAGGTGAGAAGGCAGATAATGTGATTTGTCCCTGTTAAGTCCTAGAATCCTAAGTAATTTGAAA
Source organism: Bubalus kerabau (assembly GCF_029407905.1). Taxonomy (NCBI): domain Eukaryota; kingdom Metazoa; phylum Chordata; class Mammalia; order Artiodactyla; family Bovidae; genus Bubalus; species Bubalus kerabau. The sequence goes on from NC_073627.1 coordinate 49,404,660, forward strand.
ACAATCACTTCTCCACCTGCCCGCCCACCCAGCACAAATGATTTTAAGTGGGATCAGGGGTGGCCATGGACTTTCCCATGGAAGAGAGAAGGGTCAGAATGTCAACATCCTAGGAAAATCTCCAAGTTTGCAATGCAACTTCAAAACCATCTTGCTAACCCACCAAAATCCAAGGCACTACACTTGAGGTCCCCAAGGTTCTCATCCAGTTTCTTCAGAGTTTAGTTAACTGCTCTGTGAGCCAAGGTACTTCTGCAAAAACAGGCTTTACCCCGATACACAGACAGCAACATCTTGGAATTAAGATACAGTGAACCCACGGTATGTTGTCACCATTGTTTAGTCACTAAATCCTGTACAACTCTGCGACTCCACAGACGTATCCCACAAGGCTCCTCTGTCCATGGGGTTTCCCAGGCAACAGCACTGGAGTGGGTCTTCATTTCCTCCTCCAGGGGATTTTCCTGACCCAGGGATTGAACCCGTGTCTCCTGAACTGACAGGCAGATTCTCTACCGCTGAACCACCAGGAAGCCCTCTCGAACGCACTATATAAGACATTGTAAAAATCCTTTAAAAAAAACCTAATTAAAATGCCCCTGTCCTCAAAGAAGTATTTTTTATTTTTTTTAATACGTTCTTTTCTGACATGGTTTCCCTGGTTGCTAAGAATCCACCTGCGATGCAGGAGACAGGGGTTCGATCCCTGGGTCAGGAAGATCCCCCAGAGAAGGAAATGGCAACCCACTCCAGTATTCTTGCCTGGAGAATGCCATGGACAGAGGAGCCTGGCGGGCTACAGTCAACGGGGTTGCAGAGAGTCGGACACATCTAAGCAACCAACACTTTCACTTTCAGACACAGCAAATGAGAAAATGGCTAGTTGCAAGCCTTACAGAATCATCTCCGGTTTTTTGAGGGTGGTTTGCTTGCTATCACTACCATATTGCTAGAATTATCAAAAGCATCTATGCTATTAAGTGTAGAAAGGAAAGTACCCCCATGTTCTGCATCATTAATATAGAATGGGCTTTGCTTCATCTTGTGTATCATCCTTAAAAAGCAATTAATATACAACCGCAATGACTTTGAAAGAAAATGCTACAAAAAACCTATCAATATGGCTTAGCCATGCCTCTTTGAAATAACTGTAGAAGTAATTACATTTTCTAAGACGTAAAGAAGAAAGCACCATTCTCCACTGGAGGAATACGTCTCATCTCCAGGCACTGAGCTCGGGTAGGCAGCACCTGGTGTTATCTCATATGGTCCTCACAAGAGTCTGGCAACGTAGGTTAGCTACTCCCATTTTCAGGTAAGAAAACCAAGGTTCAGAGAACATAAGTAACGTGCTTACCTAAAGGTCATACCCAGAAGGTAGTAAAGCCAGAATGTGAACCTAAGTCACTTAAGACCCTAAAGCCCACACTCTGTAAATCACAAGAAAAGTGTTCTCAATTCCACCCCACCCCTGCAAAAAAAAAAAAGTCAGGGCTTCCTTGGTGGCTCAGTGGTAAAGACTCCCTCCACCTGCCAATGCAGGAGACAGAGGTTCGATCCCTGGTCTGGGAAGACGCCATGTGCCAAGGAGCAACTAAGCCCGTGCGCGACAGCTACTGAGCCTGTGCTCTAGAGCCCAGGAGGGGCAACTTCTGAGGCCCCCGAGCCCTAGAGCCTGTGCTCGCGACAAGAGAAGCCACCGCGATGAGAAGCCTGCACACCACAACTAGAGAGAAGCCCACTTTTTCCAGAGAAACCACTGCAACTAAAGAAAAGCCCGCACAGTAATGACCCAGCACAGCCATAAATAAATAAACTTAAAAACACAGTCTGTCTGCCCTGCCGCCCGTTCCCCTCTGAGCGCCTGGTTTCTAACTCTACCGGAGATTTCGCATTGGCATACGGGCACTGTCCAGGACCTCTCAGTTCAAAAAACTCTTCCCTGTCTTAAGTACAGGTTTCAACCACAGAGTGTTATCACCGAACATCCACCAGAATGGCTGAAATGGAAACGACAAGTACTAGCAAGTGTTGACAAGGATACAGAGTGACTGGAACTCTAACACTGCTGGCAGAAAAGTGAACTGGCAGCACCCCTTGGGAAACACACATATTTACACCCACGGGGCTTTGCAATTCCACTTCCAGGTATACACCCAACGGAAACGTGTTTCTTAAAAGAAGTATACAAGAATGTTTGTAGCAGTACTGTTGTAAGAGCCTCAAGCTGTAATTCCATACAGGCAAGCCTTTCGGGTCCTCAGGAACGCCAGGCTCGCTCCTGCCTCAGGGTCCCCACACTTGCTCCCCCACTGCTGCTACTCTTCTTCCCAACCTCAGTCTCTGCTCAGATGGCACCTGTTTGGAGGCGTCCTCCTCAGTCACCCACTTGCTCGGTGCCCTTTGGGTTTCCTTCGGGAGAATGATCATAATCTGTAGTTACATCTGTCTGTTTACAGTGTAAACTCCAAAGACAGGAACCTCGTATGTCTTCACATCTCTATCCACGTCACTAGCACAGGGCTTTTATAGCAGGCCCCCAAATAACTTGCAGAATGAACAAATGGAGAAATAATCCATACTTTATCAATACAGCCTGAGAGACAAGGACTAGTTATCTCTCCTTAGGGCCCAAAGCATTTTGGCAATACTTATAGTGATATAAGGTGACTACAACAAAGTCCTTTATCAAAAACAAAGGTAGCTTTTGGACTTCCCTGGTGGCTCAGCTGGTAAAGAATCCACCCACAATGCAGGAGACCTGGGTTCTATCCGTGGGTTGGGAAGATCCCCTGGAGAAGGGAACAGCTACCCACTCCAGTATTCTGGCCTGGAGAATTCCATAGACTGTAGACCCCATAGTCCATGGGGTCGCAAAGAGTCGGACACAACACAGCAACTTTCACTCTCATGGGACTTCCCTGGCAGTCCAGTGGTTAAGACGCCACACTTCCACTGCAGGGGGCACGGGTTCAATCCCTGCTCGAGGAACTAGATCCCACATGCTGCATGGTGTGGCAAAGAAACTAAAGAGCAAAAAAGAAACAGGACTTCCCTGGTGGATGCACTGGATAAGAATCCACCTGCCAGTGCAGGGGAGATGGGTTAGATCTCTGGTCCATGAAGATTCCACAGGCCTCAGAGCAACTAAGCCTGTACACCACAACTACTAAAGCCCGTGTGCCTAGAGCCTGTGCTTCTCAATAAGAGAAGCCACTGCGATGAGAAGCCCACGCACACAGCTGGAGAGTCGTCCCTGCTCTCCACAACTAGAGGAAGCCCGAGTGTAGCAATGAAGACCCAGTGTAACCAAAAAATAAGTATTTTTTCTTAAAAAAGAAACAACAACAAAAAGGTAGCTTGCCTTGGACAAGCTCCTGAAGTTTTCTGAGTCCGTTTTCTCACCTGTATGAGATGGGTAACACCTCCCCTGCTGGTAACTACAAGGATGAGAAATAACCAAGTGCCCAACCTACAGTGCGTGCTCCACAAACAGCAAATCAAAATAAATGGTCATAAACTATACGTCATTACAAGTGTAAAATGGCAACAGCCAGGCTGTTCAATGGCAATTATTGGCTGGCGATCCCAATGTCCCTCACACGCTCTGGTCACACAAAGCCCGAGTTCCCCACGGCCCAAGGGACTGGGCTGGACAGGGCCTCTGACACAGCTGATCACATCACCCACACAACGAAGACATAATCATTATCTGGAGAACTCACCTAAAGTTTAAAATCATCTCTCAGCTTGGAAGGCTGCTAATTTTTAAAAAGAAGCTAGTGTGGAAAGAAACTCGAATTCCCTCGAAAACTGTTTAATGTAAAAAAAAAAACCAGGATCTTGGAGTTGCAAGTGGAATTTTCCAGGAAACCTGCCTGCCCAGGGTCTGTCCCAGGAGGGGAAGGTGTAAAACGCTGTGACAACACAATGAGCATAAAACAGGCTGACGGGGCCCTGTAAGCAGGCAGCCTGCGGGCTTCCCCACACTACAGGCTGGTCTCCCTTGCTGGGTATGGGATGAGGAAGCATGTTCTCTGTGGTACTGGGACTATCTCTGAGATGCTTATTTCAGAATGAAGAACTCAGAACACCTAAGTCACAGAGGAGACAAGTATCCTGTGCAACTTTAGAACTCCAAGACCTGAACAGGAGCAACAACTCTGCTGAGGTGGTGTACGGGCTGGACGTAAACAGCAGACTTCAAGGCTGGAACATTTCCAAAGCTAATGGGGGTCTTCCATCCTCCAAGGCAGTCCTTTGGATGTGGGTAACGGAAAATGCATTTCCTAGATAAGATTTTCCTTTCAGGCTGAATTTTTAGAAAATAGAAGAGTAAAAGTAAAAGTATATATGGGAGAAGGCAATGGCACCCCACTCCAGTACTGTTGCCCGGAAAATCCCATGGATGGATGAGCCTGGTGGGCTGCAGTCCATGGGGTCGCACAGAGTCGGACACGACTGAAGCAACTTGGCAAAAGTATATATATGAAAAAAATGAAGTTACCAACTATGTTTACTTTGGTTTTAGGCTCAGTCAGTGTGTACACGCATGCTCACTTGTGTTCGACTCTCTGCAACCCCATGAACCACAGCCCTCCAGGCTCCTCTGTCCATGGCATTTGCCAGGCAAGAATACTAGAGTGGGTTGCCATTTCCTTCTCTGGGGGTAATCTTCTTGACCCAGGGATCGAACCTATATCTCCTGCATCTCCCGCATTGGCAGGCAGATTCTATACCACTGGACCACCTGGGAAGCCCAGACTCAGTCAGACTTGACCTTAAACCCTAGCAGTGAGGAAAGGAAGGAGCTGGAGGAAGCTGCTTCTCTGAATGTCACTGCAATGGATACACTCGCCTGAACCTCCCGGGCTGGACACAAAGTAGGTGCTCAGTATGGAAGGAGCAGACTTTACTGGGCTTTCAGTTTTGCATAATGGGTGGAAGGCAGCATTAGCCATTCACTGAATGGCAGACACCTGAATAAGGCATGGAACTAATGGGGATCGAGTGTGTGCCTCTCTCCAGACCACTTCCGGAGCCTGCACCCACACCGAGATGTCCTTTCAAGGCACCTGGGTCTGGATCCCCTCTCCTCCAATCCCCATATTACGCTTCAACACAAAAATGATCGAAGCTTCCGGTGAGGGGATTCCCTGGTGGTCCAGTGGTTAGGACTCAGCGCTTTCACTGCTGAAGGCACAAGTTCAATCCCTGGTCAGGGAACTAAGATCCTGCATGCCAGCACCACACAGCAAAAAAAAAAAAAAAAGCTTGGGTGGGAGAGAGAATCGCCTGTGCTGTTATTTGAGGCACAGGCAAGGGGAAAGCTGGGAGGAGGCATTCAGATTCGAGGGTCCTGAAGTCCCTCCTCAGATGATCCTAGAAATGTTTATTTTTTAAGGAAAAGGTAAAAACACTACAGAATACTTAACATGAGCCAAGTGAGTTGTTATATTTCCATCTAGTGTCTCATTTAATACAATAATGCAGCCAAAAACATCAGAACTGAAATGCTCATTTTGTAAATGAACACTGGGCTAGAGAGGGACCAGGGTTGCACCAATAGACGGCGACCGGATTTAAGTGTGGTCCTACAGAAAGTGGGGTGAGGGGCTGCTCTCACCATCCACATTCCCCACCAGGAGCAGCAGGGCTTCAAGGGCCTGTGCACCGGGAGAGGGAGGTGAACCACCAACTAATGGTCGGCCGGGAGAAGATTATGGACAGCCTCTCAAGGGGGCGGCAGGGAGAAGTCCATCACACCAAATCCTGGACCCCTCCAGGGACGCCCAAAGGGGAACCTACACACCAGGGCAACCTTCAACACTCGAGGGCCTTGTGAGAGGCACCGCAGACAGAAAAACCCTCCCTGGGAAGCCAGAATTTTAATTCACACGTCCAGAAAGTCATCTTCATTTCCTGCTCACTGCCACCTTCGGGCACCACTGCGTCACGCAGACATCCACTTCCTGAAGATAAAGCTCTTCCTTGACCTTTGGAATGTATTTCAGTTTCTACTCTTGCCCACCTGTGCTGTTCCCGTAGAGGACAGAGGGCTTTCTGACTTAACTGTCTCAACTACAACCAATGCTCTATCATCTTCCCTTTTAAGAAGTGCTTTCACTGGTAACCACTGAATAAATGAAAATCAGTCATTGGTGCTCTGGGGCCCAGCTACCCTGCTATGCCTTCAGTCCCCCAAACGTCAAGCTTACTGCGGCCTCAGGAACCTCCCCCCAGCTCCTCTCTCAGCCCCAGTGACCCTGCTCCCACCCTGCCTCCTCCAGCGGCACTTACTTCCTCAAGGGAACCTTCTGGGCCCCGTCTGTGCTCTCACAGAGTCTTGAACGCCTCCTGACAACTGTCACGCATTCATCTGCTCAGCCCTCGTCCAGCCACTAGCAATCCCAAAAGGACAAAACCAGGCATGGTCCCCACGCGACGCGGCGAGTGCATTCTCAGAGGGTGAGCGTTGCGGCAACGCCGCGTTGAAGCACCTGGCTGACGGTTTGTATGGTTCTTTCTAGAGTGTCCGTCTCCCGTGGTTAGGGAGCAGAAAGTGAAACAGGAAACAAAAGCGAGTCACTTTATAGCTTTATTTCCAGCCTCAGTGCCAGGCAAATGTGATCATCAGGTATTTGTTGAAGTCTGACTAATGATAACAGCATCAGGGCTCTCAAAACTGGGGGGAAGGGACAAACATTCGCTCCTGAAAACTCCACTATAATAATTCCAGGGTGGTGAGCAAATGACGGGTTTTCAACCCACAGAACCACAGCAGTCCCTTTAAGGAAAGCTCTCGTGACAACGTGCCTACCTCACACATGCAGAAGATAATTTAGGCATCTGCTAAGATTACTTGAAAAAAAGAAAAAAGAACGGATAACAGACTGACCTTCGAAAAGTAATAGAAAAATGTTACAACTGGCAGTTATTACAGCATTAAAAAACCGGAAAGGGAGAGCCTGGAAGATGGACACTTTCTTCACTTCCATCCCGCCCCTGCGTCCGAAGGCAAAGAAGGCATCAGTGCCCTCCTGGAGGCTGTGGTCTGAAACGGTGCTGCAATGGAGCTGCAAAGAATACACAGGAAGATGAAAAGAGCACATGGAGAAGATAACAGAGAAGAGAAATGAGACAGACTTTGACCAGACACAGTCCAAGCAGACCTCTGCCTGTCGCTACTGAGCGCACAGCCTGAGCCAGGTGGGACAGAAAGAGGACAAAAGGCAGGTAAGAACCAGAACAGCACAGGGTCTAAGGGGGAGAAAGGGTTACAATGACAAGAAGGGAAGAAGGAGAGGGATTTCACTTTCCACCAATAACAAATGAGTTCTTTTTCTGAAGTGGTAACTGTTTGTTGTAAACAACTGAAAAACATACATAATAACCACAAGTTATAAATGTTCCTGGAAACTCCCTGGTTCCAACTAGTGGATGACACATATCTGCAGAGGGACCTCAGCATCTGCTCTGAAGTTCAGGAGAAAGTAATTCTAACCAATGGAGCTGCGCCAAAATAGCACCCTCGGGGTCTGACCGATTAGATGGCTGCTGCTTCACCCGGCTTTCAGGAGAGACGACAGACTGAAAGGTGCGACGGAGAAACCTACGCATTTCATTTCTGCCCCTGCATTCTGCCCCGAAGGGCGAGTCAATCAGGGAAGAAAGCAGTGCAGAGTAAAGTCTTTGACAACACTGAAAACAGAATAAACGGGCCTGCGGTTTAATTACTGAGGATCCTTCTTTCCATCAAAACCAACGAGGAAGGCCACCAAGATGAAGAAGACTCTGCTTCTCCCTGTTCTCTCAGTGCAGGGGACAGATTTACCAGACAAGCTGTTCCGCACCTTCTGACTGAAGAAGTTGCTTTCACTAGATACTGGGACTGACTACCTGGTAATTCATTCAAAAACATTCACAGAGGGAGGGGCCAGTTGAGGGGGTTTGTAGCCTCCTGTGCCCTGGGGAAAGCCACAGCCTCCAGACAGGGATCCTGTCTGGGATCAAAATGATGTACTTGACGTAACCAAATGTACTGGGCGTGGAAAGAACAAAGGCTCTAGATTCCTTGCTACTTTCTTCAAACCTTCATTTCCTCAAGAACAACAGAACCTGCTTCACTGAAACGGTAACTGCAAGGACTAAAATAACAAGCATTTACACTGGACCCTAGTACATAATAGGTGCTCAATAAAATAATTTAAAGAAACTCTTTCTAAGGTTACTTGTGACAGTTTATCTGCTATATCCCCTACTTCAAAAAACAAACAAACTCTGATACCTTTAATAGGGCTTAATCTACTCTTCCAAAGATCCTCTAAGAACTAAATGACTCCAGTTCCCTCCCACCAGCTCTAAGGTGGTCAGAAGTGGTTTATCAGAAGTGCCTGCCAGCCTGCTTAGTCACCCTTCAAAACCCTACAGACTGCAGCCCATCAGGCTCCTCTGTCCATGGGATTTCCCAGGCAAGAATACCGGAGTGGGTTGCCATTTCCTACTCCAGGAGATCCTCCCGATCCAGGAATCAAACCCACGTCTCTTGCATCTCCTTGTATTGGTAGGCAGATTCCTCACCACTGAGCTACCTGGGAAGACCATCTAAAGTGCAGCCCTACACTGCTACATTCCTTTCAATTCAACCCCATTGCTAATGAATTTATCAATTTTCCCCAAAGCCCAGAGACAGCTTAGACTTTTCTCCCTTAGCTCCTCAACGCCTCTCAGTTAACCAAATTCAGAGAGGAATGGAAGATACACACTTCTGGTCCCCAGCCGGGTGCTCTGCAACTGTGTGCTGCACTCAAGTCAGATGGGACTCGGGGACAACGGCAGAACGAATTCAGACTAACTCCCTAAGACCTTTGGGTGGTTCGATGTATATAATCTCAATCTGAAAATTATGCCGACTTTCTGAAATGTTGTCTGCTCACTCCAGGATGTGAAATGCCCAGTATCTATCCCAAGAAGCAGAAATGGAGATTTCTAGTTCACCTAGGACCACAAAGAAAACCTTGTATTCACTCCATACTATCCCTTGTGAAGAAAACCTGTGCTTCCCCAGCCTTCAGGTTTCACTCTGCCTATATATCCCACAACACAGTGCAAACTGCCTCATGTTCACCACTCCTTGACAGATTCAAGAAAACAGACATCCATCCCAATACCAGAAGAGATGCTGCTTTCATGGATGTTGGGATGTGCTGCTACTTTTATCCATCTGCTCCTGGAATTATCAATACAAAGTACCAGAACAGTCTTCTTTGCAATGTGGAAAGGATACAGGTTACACAAATAATATTACCCAAAGCTTCACCTGCCCTGAACTCATGAGTTCACCAGAATGGTGCTGTTCTAAAATAACTCAAGCATTTTTTAATAATCCACAAAGACCCCAACAGAGACATAATAAAGCAGATTCCACAGTGGGAAGCAATGAGGAATGGGGAGTCAAAAAACAGGAGTTCCGAAGATTGTTTACCAGCTGAGTGACCCCCAAGCAAATTATTCCAGAAACTTGCTGAGGTGTAAAACAGTTCAGCAGTTACAATTAGATCCAGCCTCCACATTCAAGGAAATTTTGAAAGACTAAAAAGACCCTGCGGTTATTTGTAAACTACCTAACTCAGGAAACACTCAAAAGGAGATTTAGAAATCCTGGAATTCAATAAAAGGAACCTGTAAATTAAAAAGTGACTTAGAGGCTAAAATTTCCTATTGTTATCAAAAAATAAATAACCAAATACAGCGTGAATCTCACATCTATCCAAAGTAACAGATCAGCAGTCAATTCAGGGGTTTCATTTTGTAAAACACAGATGCAATATGGTGTAGGCTAGGAAGAACCACATGTGCTGGGAAGAGTGACCTGATCCCCAGGAAAAAAAGATCTGCACCTCTATTAAGGCAAGGGCAGTAAAGGTCTTGTTGCCTTAGCTCCTTTTCAAAGCAGAAAGAGAGACTCTTCAGCCAAGCTCATCTCTTGACTTACTAACCACACCAAGCTTCAAAATGTAGGCGTACAAGTCACAGTAAAGACAAGCACATCCTGTTTGCACTTGACTTCCTGTTCTGGGCCATCTGATCGCTTTACAGGGCTGCTCCCTAGCCACAAATGGGTAACCTTTCATATCTGCCAAACCACTGGTTCACTGGACAGCATTTCAGTGACAACAGAATACACAGTTCTAGGAGTCGGGTGAAAGATGCACCTAAAAAGCACCCCAAACCCATCATCAGCCTCTCAGACACTTCCTGGATTCCCCAGGCTTCTTCATACTGACATCTGACTTGAAGTAAACAATAAAAACTTAACACAAATAGTGCTGAGATAAGAAAAGTAAGCCTGGAACGAAACTTAGGATGTGAGGGCTGGGAAAAAGAACAAGAAAACTTGGAGATATTTTCATTATTAAACATTGGCTTCTTTTCAAATGTCGAAGGAGCAGCTCTCTGTCAGCCAGTCCCCAGTGAACTGATTCTCAGAAGGGAACCTCGCCAAGCGATCGCAACAGTTAACAGGACCCTTCAGGTGAACTTGGTCCCTGATGCAACCTGCTATCAACCTCAATCTACTTTTCAGCACTGCAGAAGCCTTCAGTTTCAGAGACCCGGAGCCTCCACTTCAAGCCAAATTTCCACTGTTTTCAAAGAGCCCGTGGTTCCCCCAAGCCACATTCAGCGTTGGGAATAAACGCTGGACAACGAATACCCCAGTTTTTATGGACGAGTCATTTAGCGTCTTTGCGTCTGCTTTTCCATCTGGAAAAGAGGACAATTGCACTACATTCATCTCTAATGTCTCTTCCAGCTGTGGAAAGAATGCAGGGATTCATCAATAACAGCAGAAGATTCTGTGGCTTCCTGCATTACTCCCTTGGTCAACAAGATCCTCTAACATCCCATACCCCACAGTGTGAATATACACCTTGATCTACCTCCTGAGCACCCAAGGATTTTTTTATCCCATTCCCTTGAAATAGATATCAGAAAGTTTTCCACTTGAAAGCCATATATTAACAAACCTTGAGGACTCTTCTTTACACATGGTCTTTTCATTAAGATCGGAATGTAATCACCACTTGGTTCCCATGTTGGTCATAGGATTCCTGGAGAGAATCTGGAGCCACAAAGATGGAGAAAACTGACCAACAACATGTGGTACTCCCTCCCACACAGTGACTGCTAATGGGGAAAGAATTAGGCAAATCTGGGTAAGAAAAGGGAGTGGCAAACACAAGTTCAGTGAGTCAGTGCAAAGAAAGAAAGAAGGAAAGCAAAGGAAGAAGAAAAGCAAGCAAGAGAGAAAAAAGCTACACCAGTGAGCTTTTTTCTTAAATCTGAAATTCTGCTTATCCATTTATCCAACAGATATCCACTGCCTACCATGTGCAGGGAACAGAACTAGAGGCTAGAGGAGAAACAAAGGTCAACCAGATAGACCTGCTCAACGATGTTATGGTCTAGCAGGAGAGAGAAAGGCATGTACACAAACAACTGAAATATACGGCATAAAGTGTGCTGTGCCATAAAGGAGACATAAAAGAATCCTCCACTGTGAGGCTCAGAGGAGGAAACGATTACTCCCAGGGAGAGATAAGACAAGGCTTCATAGGAAGAATGACATTTCAAGCTGAAAACACCACAGAAACAAGGGCACGCAAGTAGGAAATCAAGGACACAGTTTCAGTGAGTAACTAGATTTGATTAGAGACGTAAGTGGCCATGAAGGGAGAGATGGTAGTAATAATAATAGCCAAATGATCCAGAGAGCCGGGGCTCAACTGGACAGCTGGATTGGAGCCAAACCGAGTATTCCAAAATCAGACTCAGAATTTGAACTTAAAGCCAGTGAAGAAGGGACAGGAGCGGGGACTGGAGCTCAAGGAATCCCATAATTTAACCCGTAAAATTAAGATAATAAACTCATCACAAAATCAATGTGTGCCGATACCTGAAGTCCCTCCAAAGAGATGCAATGTCTTCCAAACCAAAAGCAAAGAAAGGAGGGTAGAAAGGCTTGGATGATGGCATTCATATATTTAAACCAAGAATACGGTCACATCAAAGTGTGGTCAACAAAGGAACCTAGAAAAAAATAGAAGGGGCCACACTGACTCAGAACCAAGCAAGGCAGAGAAATACTGCAATAAGCTAAGACACCATCCTCTCTGCAGTGGGACAAGGTCTTTCATGAAGCTTAATGGAAACAGCATATAGCAGCAGTTATGGGTATGGGTCAGATAGCATCACTGACTCAATAGACATGAATTTGAGCAAACTCCGGGAGATAGTGAAAGACAGGGAAGCTTGCCGTGCTGCAAGCTATGGAGTAGCAAAGAGTCAGACACAACTTAGTGACTGAACAACAGCAGCAGGGGTATGAGTTTTTGGAGTCAGAGGGCCTTAGTTCCAATCTCAGTTCAGCCTCTTACCAGTTTGAACAGAACCTTGGTTTCCTCTGTAAACTGAGGATAACTGTGTCTCCTTTGCAGGAGGATCACTGGGAGAGTTAAATGTCCTCCTTCAGGCCAAGCATTTGGGGTGCTCCCTAGCACACAGCACGCCATCAAGAATCTCAGCTTTTTTGTAACTGTGCTCTCTCCTACCAACTATCCTATCACATTAGTCCATGCTCATGAAAGCAAACCGGCTATTATTAAACATCAGTTTTCAGATCTCTTGATATTGAACAGCAATGTGCCAGACAAATCCAGGATCCAGTCAACAGGAAAGGAATCCACTCTAAAATAAAAATTGGCATTCCACATTTCCTCGTAGCTCAGTTGGTAAAGAATCTGCCTGTAATGCAGGAGACCCAGGTTCAATTCCTGTGTCGGAAAGATCCCCTGGAGAAGGAAATGGCAAACCACTACAGTATTCTTGCCTGGAGAATCCCATGGATAGAGGAGCCTAGCGGGCTACAGTCCATGGGGTCGTAAGAGTCGGACATGACTTAACGACTAAACCACCACCACCCCTCTGAGCTCAGTCACTCAAGTCTGAACACAACCCTGTGTCCAAAATCCTGATCATTTCCAGGTACAAAACGAAATCCATTTAGGAGAACCAGACCTAAATTGTAATGCCCAAAACCCTCAGATGGCTTCCTGAGATGCTACATGGAGCTCAGCAGGCCAGTCCTGCATGATGCCACCTCCAATCTATAATGAGCCAACCTGGACAATACGCTCCCACACCTCTCATTGCCTTCCACCTCTCACACACCCTCCAATCACACACTGTGGCGAAACACTTTATCCATCTCCCTCTCTAACCTTCTACAGGTCGCAGAGCCTATCTTATCCGATCTTATCCATCTCTGCATTCTTTTGCTCCACATCCCAAAATGCTGTGCATCAAACAGAACCACGATAAATATTTGTCATAACAATGAACTTCAAATACGACTTTTCTTTGATCCATTTTGATCTGCCATTCCCATATTCTGAGGCCCTCTTCCAATTTACTGAATTCTTATTCTACCCCTTTCGTCCCCTTCCTTTCCTCAATCTCTCCACACCTGAGCTACCAAATGTTACAGAAAAGTCAGAAGAGTTTATTTACTGGGTTTCCAACAAGTTCATACAACTGGGACCAAGCCATCCTTGGGCTTGGAAATCTTTATTCATCTCTAGTTGATGTCTCATAGCATCTCTCTGAAGAGCAAAGCCATGCAGGATTTAGGACATGGGACCTGGAATCAGACAGAACTCAAAGTCTTCCTGTGCAACCTCAGCTGAGGTGCTTAGCTTCCCTAAACTTCATCTTTCAGATCTATAAAATGTAGGACCTAAATGAGGTAATGAACCCGAAGCCTTAACAACACAGTAAGAGCTCAAAATATGGAAACCATTACTCTTTTCTCCTTTGTCTAAGAATCTTCCAACCCCTATGCCCTCTTCCACTCTTTCTTTGTCAGATAACCAGAAATCTCCTCTTCTACCTCACCAAAATAATTCAGCTGGGTCCCATCCACTGGAGAGTCAATGGTGGTACAGTGGAGAACGCTGGGGTCAGGAGTTCATCTGAAGCCTCAGATTCCTCAAACTGCAGAATAGTTATTTTAATCTGTTCCTTGTAGAATCACTGTCAGCTTTAAATGGAAAAATATGAAAAAGCAGTAAGCAGAAAAAGAGCGGGGAGAATAAGTGAAGTGATAAGGCTTTCAAGTAAAACAGATCCAGTTTCAAATTCCAGTTCTATCACTGAACTTGTGTAATCTAGGGCAAGTTAATTTCTCTAGACTTCATTTTCCTGTCTGTAAAATAGGGGAAATAACTTCACAGGGTTTTTAAGAGGTTTAAAACACTGTGTAGCCTAATTGGCATGTTCATTTCCCATCCTTCTCTCTACCTTTTCTTTTCTTTCCATCTCAATCACCAGACCAGTAGAATCCACCATTTTTGACCACTGATTAAAAAAAAAAAAAATTTAGCACATCTCCAATATATTTATATTTAACAGCAAATTAGACAAGAATTGTATGAAAAAGCTCTTAATGACCCAGATGTGTGGGTCTGGGTCATTGGTGTGGTCACTCACCTAGAGCCAGACATCTTGATATGTGAAGCCAAGTAGGCCTTAGGAAGTATTACTATATCCAAAGCTATTGGAAGTGATGAATTCCAGCTGAGCTATTTAAAATCCTAAAAGATGATGCTATAAAAATGCTGCACTCAATATGTCAACAAATTTGGAAAACAGCAATGGCCACAGGACTGGACAAGGTCAGTTTTCATGCCAATCCCAAAAAAGGGCAGTGCCAAAGAATGTTCAAACTACTGTACAAGTGTGGTCATTTCATGTGTTAGTAAGGTTATGCTCAAAAGCCTTCAAGCTAGGCTTCAGGGGTACATGAACCAAGAACTTTCAGATGTACAAGCTGAGTTTAGAAAAGGCAGAGGAACTAGAGATCAAATTGCTAACATTTGTTTGGATTGTAGAGAAAGCAAGGGAATTTCAGAAAAACATCTACTTCCACTTCATAGACTACGGTAAAGCCTTTGTGTGGATCACAACAAACTGTGGGAAATTCTTAAAGAAATGGGAATACCAGACCACCTTACCTGTCTCCTAAGAAATCTGTATGCAGGTCAAGAAGCAAGAGTTAGGAACCGGACATTGAACAACTGACTGGTTCCAAACTGGGAAAGCAGTACATCATGGTGTATATTGTCACTCTGTTTATTTACCTTATATGCAGAGTACATCATGGGAAATGCCAGGCTGGATGAATCACAGGCTTGAATTAAGATTGCCAGAAAGAATAACAACAACCTCAGATACGCAGATGACATGGCAGAAAGTGAAGAGAAACTAAACAGCTTCTTGATGAGGGTGAAAGAGGAGAGTGAAAAAGCTGGCTTGAAACTCAATTTTCAAAAAAACTAAGATCATGGCATCTGGTCCCAGCACTTCATGGCAAATAGAAGAGGAAAAAGTGGAAGCAGTGACAGACTTTATTTTCTTGGGCTCCAAAATCACCGCGGACGGTGACTGCTGCTGTGAAATTACAAGACTTGTTACTTGAAAGGAAAGCTATGACAAATGTAGCGAACGTATTAAAAAGCAAAGACATCACTTTCTGACAAAGGTATGTATAGTCAAAGCTACGGTTTCTCTAGTAGTCATGTAAACATGTGAGAGTTGGACCATAAAGAAGAATTGATGTTTTCAATTCTTTCAATTCTTTCTTTCAATTGATCGCCGAAGAACTGATGCTTTCAAATTGTGGGGCTGGAGAAGACTCTTGAGAGTCCCTTGGACTGTGAGGAGAATAAACCAGTCAATCCTAAAGGAAATCAGTACTGAATGTTCATTGGAAGGACTGATGCTGAAGCCGAAGCTCCAGTACTCTGGCCACCTGATACAAAGAGCCAATTCACTGGAAAAGAGTTGGGAAAACATCTTTCCCTGGTGTTGGAAAAGATTGAAGGCAGGAAGAGAAGTGGGTGGCAGAAGATGAGATGGTTGGATGGCATCACCGACTCAATGGACATGAGCTTTTTTTTTTTTTTTTTTTTTAATGGACATGAGCTTGAGCAAACTCCGGGAGATGGTGCAGTCCATGGGGGTCACAAAGAGTCAGACACAACTTAGCAACTGATCAACAGCACTACACAAACAGTGTTCTATCTAAAGCATAATACTAAAAAGAAATTTCAAAGGGTAAGATAAAAATATAGAAAAACTTAGCTCTAATAATTTCTTCCCATACTCCAAAGGGAGGTTATATCCGTCCGAAGAATTTGGAAATTGATCTTGGAGATCACCATACTTCTATGGAAATTGTTTTGAGACAAAGGTAAACAGAATAGACTTGGTATAGCTCCCAGCACTGTGAACGACACAGAATACATGCCCAGTAAATACTGGTCCATCACAGATGTTAGAAAGCCTGCCTCTACACACACACTTCTCTCTACACATACGCTTGCACAAAGTGAGCTCTCAGTTCAGTCTCTCTTCCTCTTCAATCCCCAGCTTCCCCCAGAACAGATGGTACTCCACTTCATTTCCACATCACACAGTTGTTCATGAACTCTGCTCCTCTCTGCTAAAAGCCCTTTCTCCAAGGTCATCAATGATTTTGTGATGACTAAATGCATGGCTTTTTCCTACATCAAACCTCAACAACCTCCCAGATACCAATGACCTAGCTTCTTCTTCCCTTTGGTTCCCACTGAAAACACAATAGTCTGGCTCTCCTTTGAAGATCCATTTTCCTCCCTGTTCTTCCCTGGCTCCTTCTTTTGTCCCCTGAATGTCCCCTGGGGCTCTGCACTAACCATTCTTGCTTTCCTTCTCTAGTGAATGCTATTGGATTTACTTTTAAAATATATCCTGCAAACATCCCGCCTGTGTCCATGGCCAGACCCTGTCTTACATGTCATTATCTTTCTCAAGAACTAGAGCAAACTCCTCCTCACTGACCCCTTCGTGTTGTTGTTGTTTGGTTTTTTATATTTATTTATTCATTTATTGTTGGCTGAGTCAAGTCTCAGTCACTACACGGGGGCTTAGCTGCCCGTCAGCGTGTGGGATGTTAGTTCCTTCGTCCCCTGCATTGGCAGGCCAATTCTTAACCACTACGCCACCAGGGAAGACCCTAGCACCCTCTTTGCCACTCTATTCTCCACACAGTAGTCAAGGCAAACTTCTCTTTTAAAATATATATTCTGGAAAAATAAATAAAATATAAAATACTGTTACTCTCCTGCTTGAAAGCCACCGTGCCCTCTTGTAAAGCCTAGACTCCCTATGTGGCCCACAGAGGCCCCAGGTGATCTGGGCCCTGCCTGCCTCTCCCACTTTACCTCATGCTGCCCACTCCCATCGGGGCTTCCCTGGTGGCTCAAACCAGAGTCTGCCTTCAGTGTGGGAGACCTGGGTTCGATCCCTGAGTCGGGAAGATTCCCTGAAGAAGGAAATGGCAGCCCACCCCAGTATTCTTGCCTGGAGAATCCCATGGACAGAGAAGCAGGCTACATGGGGCTGGCAAAGAGTCAGACACAACTGAGCAACTGACACACACACCCACCCTCTTTACCCGCCATCACTCCCGTTCACCTCTCTCTAGACCCTTGGTGGTCTCCTTTTATTTTGACTCCTTCAAAAAAAAAAAAAAAATTTCATGTGTTACTGTGGCTCCTCTCCTGCCAGGAGCATCCTCCAGAGCTCTTCACAAAGTCGGCTCCTTATTGGTCAGGCTTCAGCTCACCCTCCCGACAACGCTGTTGTCTGGCACACAGTGGAAGCTCACAAAGTATCTGGTGGACAGATTCCTCCGTCTTAGTCAGACAACTCCAAACCTAAGTATCTGGACTCAGTCTCACCCTTCAGTGTTAGCAGCAATTTCCAAATGCCTGCTCGACAGCCAGACCTCAAATCTAGCACACCAAGGACACTTAAAACCAAACCCTTCATCTTTCCCAAACAAGTTCCTCCAATCTTCTGAAATTATATGGGTAACATAACCCACAATTTCTGCTTCAGGAATGTGTATTTCCCATTCGTTTGCTACACCTGTCCAAAATTCTAATCACCCATGAAAACCAAATTCAAATCTCACTTCATTCATTCACGTTTTCAATCAACCACTTATTCATTCAACAAATAGTTACTGAGTACCTTTTATGAGACAGACACTATGTTAAGATACCAGAAAGCAAAGCAGACCTACATTTATCTATTATATACCAGTCAAATAATCACACAAATATTTCATTATAAACTAGGAATTGCTATGAAGGAGAAAGTGCTATGAAGGAAAAGGAACTTTGACAAAACATAAGCGAGGCATCAAGAAACACTCCTTTGGTGATCCGCTGACTCAGAGAGATGTAATTCACAGGCTCCAGCCTGGAAGGTGGAGGCTGCCAGGCAAAGCTGTCATCAGCCAAGCCCTAGAAGCACGAGGACACCAGCAGGCCTGTTTTAAGGTACCTGCCATGCTTCTTCTTCGTTTCCCTGTTTATGTGGCTGCCCTAAGTCTTAGTTGTGGCATGTAGGAGCTTCAGTTGCAGCATGTGGGCTCTAGTTCCCAGACCAGGGATCAAACCAGGGCTCCTGCATTGGGAGCCAGACGTCTTAGCCACTGGACCATCAGGTAAGTCCCCACCTGCCGTTCTGCTTCATATGCTATACCTGCTCGATCGGTCTTGTTCCCTCCCCTCACCCCAGCCTCATTTTACTGACAGTTACCTGAGAGAAAGGACGCAGAATGTGTGAACACCCGCGGGAGATGCTGAGTCACATGTGTGATACCTAAGGAGACTGTGCTTATAAAAATCTCCCAGATGACTCTGACACGCAGCCGAGTTTGTAAAGTATACGCCCAAACTACCTACTCAATAAATATGTATTGATATAATTATCTCACTTAAAATCTATAAGTGTGGTCAATTGTTTCCAAAACTGACCACAATAATCCCAAGCATGCTGCATGCCCTTCTGCAGTGTGACTTTGACACTCTGCCCTGTAAGAGGTGGCGCCCATGTCCCCTCCCCTTGGATGTGGGCTACATTGTGTGACTTATTTTGACCAAAAAAATGGGGCAGAAGTCTCTGTATGAAACACGGGCCTAGACCTTAAGAGGTCCTGCAGCTGCACTGTGGCCCCCTGGGAAGCCAAACAGCACATGTAAAAGCCGCCCAGCCTGGATTAATGAATCATGAGAGGCCGTGAGAGAGAGGGACCTCAAGGAGGACAACCAAAATGTAGCAGCCAACAGCACCAAGGCCCAGACACGTGAGTGAAGTCATCTTGGATCACATCAGTGGAGCAAAGCGGTACGTCCTCCTCCTCTGAATTACTAACGCACTGAATCACAAACAAAATGTCATCTGAAGCCACCAAAAGTTTTAGAACGCTCTGTTACACAGTCATGGATAATTGACAGTCAGAAATTCAACGCTCTTTCAGCAGTCATTCAAAGGTTTCCCAACTTTGATGATCAAGAAACTCTTTCTCATATTCATTAAAATCACTCCTTCAATTGAAGCCCATTTCCTCTGAAATCTTTGAAGTACAAGAAGACCAATTAATCAAAATCCTCCTGGCAAAAACTATTCTTGTACTTGAAGACGGTAATCAGCCACCCCTCAGCTCTTGCTTCTCTAGGCTAAAATCTTTTTTTTTTTTTTTTTACATATAACAATAAGGACTTTTTCACAAACTTTTTAATTATTTTTATTCCTCTCTTAAGTATGGGAGGACCAAAATTGGATCCCACATGCCAGTATAGACCAGAGGTTATGTCCCAGCCCCTGATGGTTCCTCTTTTTATAATCAAATTCCACAGTCCCACATATGGCATGTTAGTCCCCCAAAAGTTGTGAATAAACATAATCATTTACTGGAATTAATGTGGAACTCCTTCTGTTCTTAACACTCAGCTTATCCCATTCTGTGATGACTCCCTTCACTCCTCAACCTGGTCTGACACTCCACTATTGAGTAGATTTTAATAAATTCTAGATATGTGAAGCACAACAGAAAAGCTTGGGAGGCTGGAGTGGGCGTACCATTCCTTTGGAACAAGGTCTCCAACCATGGTCCAGGCCTCTTCCAGGCCAAGCAGGCTCCAGGTACCTCCTCCATCCACCCTGAAGATGAAGTGACCTTACAAAAGGATAAGGCCTTCAGCACTCACCTACTGAGCAAAGGCTCCTTTTCTGTCCGGGCTTCCCTGGTGGTGCAGTGGTAAAGAAACACCTGCCAATGCAGGAGACGGGTTCAATCCCTAGGTCAGGAAGATCCCCTGGAGAAGGAAATGGCAACCCACTCCAGTATTCTTGCCTGGACAGAGGGGCCTGGCAGGCTACAGTCCCTGGAGTCACATATATGGACATGACTTAGCAACTAAACAACAACCACCTTTTCCATAGAACCCAAGGTATATTTAACTATAAAGAGAGAAGCCAGGCGCTTACAGCAGTGTAAAGACATGTTCCCCTCTGAGTCTTACATGAATGTGTGCTTCAGTGTCAGAAGTGGCTTTATAATCACTGAGAAAACAAGCATAATAAAGCCTTCCCAATACAGGGTCTTATAGGTATCAAATAAAATGACACAAGGGAATAATTCTGTAAGGTACTATACTACTTAGGTGATGATCTAGAGCTAGGTTTCAGGAAGTCCTATCAATCTTCAAATTAATTTTGGATGGTTACCTGAGGGTTCCAGGTGACATATACGGAACAGACACTATGGGCTCAAGTTCATTAAACAGGAACCAAAACCACGCTTTCTAACTAGAGAGCTTATGGATTTTCTAATACTGCCAAGTCTAATAAAGATGTTTAGGCTAGTGGTTTGACCTTGGGGATCTACTTCAGCCACTGTCTGATGGTGCTAAGCTTTAGGTCAAGGACCAGGTTCAGTGAAGGAATTCAACAATCCAGCAGAAGAGACAGGCTTTGCTGCAGAAGTTCAAATAAGGAAGAACTCTACCAGAGGAAGTCAGGGAAGGTGTAATATATGAACTACATCTCCCAGGGGATGACTAACTTTGCCTGTCAGAGAAGGAGGGACCCCCTAGGAAAAAGCAGTGTCCTAAAAGGACGTGGTACAATCAGGGACTGGAAAAATTAAAAGGTCAGTGAGGTTGGAGAAAGGAGAAATGGCCGGGAAAAGGAGAGGGAGGAAGATAAAACAAGTAAGAGTTAAGACTTCCCTGGTGGTTAAGAAAGACTCTGCCTTCTAATGCAGAGGGTATTGGCTTAATCCCTGGTTGGGGAGCTAAGATCCCACATGCTACAGAGTATACAGCCAAAGAGTAAAAAAAAGGAAAAGTAAATAAATTTTAAAAATTAAAAATAAAACAAGCAAGAGTAACAGGTAGGGTATGGTCAAACTGTAAAGGATTTTACCTCTCCAGCTAAGGAGGAAACAGGGACCCAACGCCACTCTGACATCCTGAGAATAAAAAGATTAGATTTGGCCTTTAGTAACACAACTTTCATAGAAGGCAATGGCACCCCACTCCAGTACTCTTGCTTTGAAAATCCCAGGGACGGAGGAGCCTGGTAGGCTGCAGTCCATGGGGTCGCTGAGGGTTGGACACGACTGAGCAACTTCACTTTCACTTTTCACTTTCATGCATTGGAGGAGGAAATGGCAACCCACTCCAGTGTTCTTGCCTGGAGAATCCCAGGGACGGCGGAGCCTGCTGGGCTGAGTCGGACACGACTGAAGCAACTTAGCAGCAGCAGCAACACAACTTTGGCAACAAGAAATGAGAAGTACTGGAGCAGAGGAAGATGCAGGGTGACATGACAAAAGCACATAAGGTCTGATAAAGCTCTGAATCAGAAGTTACAGAAGCAAATTCCTAGAGGCAAAGTATGTAAAATGTGACATCATTGTGTAAGAGCGGGCAGTATCTGTAACCCTGGCAGAGAGCAGGCCCTGCCTAAGAGTGTTCACACGCAAAATTTTAAGCTTCAGGGCTGGTTAAGCAAAATATCTAGTTTTTGACCTCTGATAAATGAAAGCAGTACAGGGGAATGAAGAAAAGACATACATCAAACAGCACTCCGATATAATCGAAAGGGTTGAGCAACTATAGACTTAGCATATTTAGAGACGTGAGGCATAAGGAGAATGAAAGAGGAGGGTCTGGTGCATATAATCAACAGACTTCAAACACACAGCAACATGAGCAGATAACAGATACTGGGGAGGGGAGAAAAATGACTTGTTCTATACATGTTGAATTTAAAATGGCTTTTGAATGACCCTGGTAGCTTTGAATGACCCAGCTGGACAGAGCCTGGCAAGATTTGTCAAGCTGGTATTACTTAGTCATAAAAAGGAACACACTTGACTCAGTAACTAATAAGGTGGATGAGCCTAGAGCCTGTTATACAGAATGAAATAAGTCAGAAAAACAAATAACGTATATTAATGCATGTATGTGGAATCTAGAAAGATGGTACTGATAAACCTATTTGCAGGGCAGCTATGGAGATGCAGACATAGAGAACAGATTTGTGGACACAAGAAGGGAAGGAGAGGGTAGGACAAACTGAGAGAAGAGCACTGAAAACTATGTATGCAAAATTAGATAGCAAGTGAAAATTTGCTATAAGACACAGGGAGCTCAAAGCCAGCACTCCATGACAACCTGGAGAGATGGGATGGGGTAGGAGATGGGAGGGAGGTCCAAGAGCGAGGGGACGCACGTATACCTATGGCTGATTCATGTTGGTACATGGCGGAAACCAACACAATATTGTAAGGCAATTATCCTCCAATTAAAAACAAATAAAAATTTTTTAAAAAAGACTTGTCAAGTTGGAAGTAAGGATGTGAAGTTTGGGAGACACAGCTGGGCTGGTAAGGCACACCGAGGACAGACAGCTGAATTCATGGACCTATCTGAGGTCTTTAGAGGAAGCGGGCGGGAGAAGAGGGAAAAGAAACCCAAGACAGAGCCCTGGAGCATCTCGACATTTATGGACTAACCAAAAGAAAATGAGAATAAACAATGGAAGGATGCTCTGGAGCCTCAAAGCCACAGGAAGAGGGTTGCTGGGGGCGGGATAAAAAGAATGGTTCGACAGTGCCAAATGGTAGGCAGAGATTAAGTGAGATGGAGGCTGAAATCAGGACCAGGACACTGGGTCTGGAAATTAGGAGTTTCCTTGCAATCTTCAGGAAAACAGCAACAGGGTGATGGGGACAGAAGTCAAAGTAAACAAAAGAGTTGCTAACAGGATCAGAGCTGAGGAAGCTCAGTGTAGGTTCATGGTCATGCTCCCCTACCTGAGAACCAAACCTGTGCCAAGCACACTGGATATAATTCTAACAAAATTGGTGCTGCTTTTCAAACATATCCTGTGATAGAGGGAAACACAGGGTTCTCCTGAGCACTCACCCAGTCTTGGTGAGTAAGAGGAGACTTCCCAGAAGTGCTTTCCAGGCTAGAGCCAGTTGGCCGGCTTATGCTGGGTCAGGGTGTCTCAGAGAGGGCTTGCTTTTGCAAAGGCCTGAAGTAAAAGAGAACACAGACCCTGCAGGGGTAACTGCAAGGAGCAGGGGCAAACTTGAAGAGGCAGATGGATTACTGCCCAGTGATGAGGCTGGAGCTCTATGAAGTTGAGAGGTGAAGAACAGGAAGGAAATCGGGCAGCAGTCTGAACAGTGCGGGAAGAGGGGAGGTTCTTCGTAACACGTTGGAAACGGCCTGCTAAGATCGTGTTCTCTACAATTCAGTAGTCTCGGTCAGTAAGCAGAAAAGCAAATGTGTCTGCCCCTCTCTAACAATGGGTTATTGTGACTAAACTATTTCTTACAAGACACAGAAAGAACAGAGAATACCAGAGCAAAAGACAGATAAAGCTGTAAACCTAACATTTTTTATTTCTCTGAGGTTATATAAAAAATGGTCTTATTAGGTCCAAAACCACATCCCAAACAAAATGAAACTTTTCCCTCACGTCCCCTCCGAAGAGCTCAAGGACTGACTTTCAGACAACCAAATCAATCTGGTGTTGACTCACATGTGAAGACTAAGGCTCACTCCAGTTTCTGCTGCAGCTCGGTCTAGCTCATGACACTCAAGAGAAAAGAGTCTGGGGTTACCTGCTTTTGCCTATTTCAAAACATGGCCAGGGCAGCCAGCCAGCTGCCTCTGGTTCCTGCCGCTGCTGAGGTCTTGAGCCCTGTTGAGATGAGATCATCTCGGGAGCCAACAGCAGCGGCTTTCAGGCAGTGAATGGTGCTGCCTGGGGACGTATCTTTGGTAAGCAAGATTGCAACAGAGCAGGCGGTTTACCCAGGGCAGTGCTGACTCATGCCAGGCAAGACTCTATTTCCCAAACAACTCAGCCTGAGCCAACCGCAATCAACTGCAACCCAGAAAAGAAGAGGTGCCCCACTGATTCTTTTTTTAAATATAAAGCCGGTTATCAGGAGGCAGGTGGACCTATTCCCAGGCTGCTGATCATCAGGGAAGCTCCTGCAGCCAGTCACCTTCTGAAATTTCACCTGAAAACAGCCTCGGGGCTCAGGACAGCAAGATTACTGAAATTCTGCAGATTACCCCAAGAAGCTGATAAGGAAGTCACTTCACGTTTACAAATTGGAGCATCTGGGTCAGAGGACTGAGGGAACGTGCCCAGTTAGGGCTAGCTGGTCAAATCATTAGAGTGAATTTTGTCAGTTCTGACCAGGCTCGTTGCTCCTTCCCCACCAGGCCTTCTTTGACCTCTCTGACTCTGGAGACAACTCATGTTCTCTAATTAACACAGATACACGGGAGGGTTGTTGTTGTTATTGTTGTTTAATCAGCAGCCACATATTCTCTATGCTAAAGCTAAATTATCCACCATCACACCTACTAGATGTTTAAGGAACCATAGGAGGCTATGAAAATCACATTAACACTTACTTCTAAAAGAAAAAAGAATCCTTAAATTTATGGCAAGTCTCATTTATTGGTCAGCTTATTAAAAAAAAAAATGGATTCTAGAACAACTGGCTCATCAACAGCTATTAATTATTATTGAATTTACCCTGACAGGCTAGAACTGGCAGTGGTGCTAGAGAAAGAAAACAAAAGATGAAGTCCTTGCTTCCCCTGTGTGTTCACTTGACAAGAAAGAAACCAGAGTTCACATCAGATCCTTCTGTTCCCTGCTCCAAATTTCCCACAGTCATCAGCTATTCCTCAGCATGGACTCTCAAAGCCACCACACCTAGCCTTGTTCATCCCGTCAGGTAGGTCTCTCAAGGCATCGGACTCTGTAGCTGCCAATCCAGTCTGTCCTTCAGTAAACGTTAGGATTCATTAAAATGTACACATAGATTGTCAGAATTAGGGTTTCAAAAACTATGCTATTTAATCCAATTCCTTTTCACGGAGCTAGTTAACAAAAAAAAAAAAAGTATTTATCCAACTCAATGTGCCTTAATTACATTATTCCAGCAGGATAACCATGCTGGGCTTTTAGAAGGTTTTATAAAATGTTCCCTCCTTTATTTCCTCCCCCTCAGTGTTCTCCTTTTTTCAGAAAATAGCTGTGTTTAAAGAAGTTTTCCTACAATATGTGTTAATTAGTCTTTCCAATGACAGAAGCATCTTTACAGCAGTCGACAGCCATTATCTCATGGACCACACTTTAAAACATATTTCTGTCGTGGACGATAAGTCATAAACATCCTAAGATGGAGTAGCTCTCAAGGTACACAGAGTAGAGACAAATACGGAAACAAAGACAGAGGACTGTTAGACGCTCTGACTCACTCTGTATCAGCAAACTTTAAATGAGGAAGGGAAAGTCCAGATGGTTCTGTGCCCAGGAAATAAATGTAAACGATGTGAGGAGCAACAGAAGCATGGGAACTTCCTAATTCTAAGATAAGCACCGCTCAGCAGGTGAAGAGGGCCGTCTCAGATTACCCTTTCCCTCTGTGGGATTCTGCACAGTTCTGAACAGTTCCCCCAAATATAACCACACTCCATCCGCGTTCCCTCTTTTTATCGGGAAAGGCTGAGAATTACAGATGGACAACTTTAAAAAGACACTACATTTGGACTAATAGCTTCAGGCACTTGAGATTTTGTAAGGTTAAATGGAAACTCTAAGAATGTGAGACTGGGGGACCTCCCTGGCCATCCAGTGCAGAGGGCATGGGTTTGACCCTGGTCAGGGAGTGAAGATCCCACATGCTTCATGATCAAGGAAACAAAATATAAAACAGAAGCAATAAAGACTTTTAAAAAATGGTGCACATTAAAAAAAAAAATCTTAAAAAAAATGAGCATATGAGACTGTGTGAGAAATAAGCAAGATAATTGTGGCTTTGTGCTTAAGTTCTTTCAATATACTATCTTAAAATTCAGAGCAAAAAAAGTATATATATAAATAAAAAATAAAACCCAAACAAGTAATTCAGCACCCAAGGCACTATAGGTTTACTTCTGATGTGTAGTCATAAGAGATATTTAATATATGCATGTGTGTATGTATGCATTTGTGTGTATGTACATATACACACACACTCTCTCTCTGCAAACATCCTACCCATTGTTTTATGTGAACAGAAATATGTAATGTCATTTATAGCCCACCTTTGGTTTTTTTTTCTGATAGATCTTAACATTTTAAACAAGCAGGTGTCAAAAGAATTTAAAATACTCATTTCTTAGGATTCTGCACTCTTCCAAATCCATAGAAAGTTACCAAATATGTACAAAAAGATATAGAGGGGAACTGAAATGGGAGCAAATCAAGGAGGTATTTTAACTTTATCAGTGTTTGAATGCTCTTTTTACAACAAGCATATATTCAAATATTCCTCAGCTAATTGCTGAAGAATTGATGCTTTTGAACTGTGGTGTTGGGGAAGACTCTTGAGAGTCCCTTGGACTACAAGGAGATCAAACCAGTCAATCCTAAAGGAAATCAACTCTGAATATTCATTGGAAGGACCGACGCTGAGGCTCTAACACTCTGGCCACCTGATGGAAGAGCCGATTCATTAGAAAAGACCCTGATGCTGGGAAAGATTGAAGGCAGGAGGAAAAGCGGAGGACAGAAGATGAGATGGTTGGATGGCATCACCGACTCACTGGACATGACTTTGAGCGAACTTTGGGAGATAGTAAAGGACAGGAGAGCATGGCGTGTTGCGGTTCATGGGGTCCCAAAGAGTCAGAAACAACTGGGCAACCGAAAAACAAATTTAAAATCCAGTTTAAAGTTTTAAATTGTTTACTGTTTACAAACTACTTGAATCTTTTCCCCTTCTCTTTCCTCTCCACGCACCCCTTTCACCTGCTTCCCCATTTCTGGCGTCCTAAGTAATACTGCACATTTCCTCTTTTTAACAAAATTAATCTTATTTATGTCCCCATCCTTCTATTTTTTCCCCCACATCCTTTTACCAATTGAGAAGACAGTGAATTGATAAACCAAAATTTCCAGGAACCAGTGGCTTTCCTACTTTGTTGATGATTAGAGACATTGACAAACTCTAATCCTGGATGTTTAGGAATCTCATAACTCCCCCCCTTTTTTTTCTTTAGAGTACCTACTCTTCAAAAAAGACAATGAATGTCAACCAAATAGCAATCATCTAATAAATCACAGAAATTAAGCATGAAAAATGAAGAGGACTTGAGGATACTTAAGAATCAACTCTAGGGGTACTTGGGAATCAACAGGGGTACTTACTGAAAAGTTATCACTTCCCAATCCAGTCTCTCAGATACTCTGAATTAGCAGAAGTGGAAGGAGGCCCCAGAACGGGAATGTTTAGTAAGCATCTCCCTTTCCTAAGTGACTCTGATACAAACAGCCCTTGGGTCATGTTTTGAGAGACAGGTCATAGTTCTGTTCCTCAAGCGCTGTAAAATAAAGCGTGTTTCCTTTGGTAGTATTGTTACCACTCCCTCCCCCAACCCCCGACCCCCACCAAAGACCCCCAAACTGAACAGGAATCACACAGAGCAGGTCTTAGACATTAGTCCCCTCACCCACAAGAACCATCAAGAATATAACAACTGGACTTCCCTGGTGGTACAGTGGATAATAATCTGCCTGCCAATGCAGGTGTTCCATCCCTGTTCCTGGAAGGTTCCACATGCCTCAGAGCAACTACTGAGCCTGCGCATTCTAGAGCCCATTCTCTACAGCAAGAGAAGCCACTGCAGGGAGAAGACCATGCCGAGAGAGCAGAGAGCAGGCCCTGCTGGCCACAACTAGAGAAAACCCATGCACAGCAACGAAGACCCAGCACGGCGAAAATAAATAATTGTTTTAATAAGACTATAAAACAACTGTATTTATTTTGGATCAGTATTTTCTTCAAGCCTCCAGAGGCAATTATCCTAACTACTCTTAAGGATCTTCGCTGTCACCCACAGCCCTGTTAGACGGGGACGTTTTCACACCTGGGATGCAATACAAGAGGCTTAATGGAATTTTTACAGCTGTGAAAATTAAAGTTCACTTGGCTCAACAGAACAGTCAAATACAACAAAGGAGAAAACCTCCCTGAAGGCATGGGTTGAAAGGAGAGGCTTTCAATTTTCTGATGAGGCAGTTTTGCCCAGAAATTCAAACCATGAGGTGCCAGAGAGCTCATATGTCTTGCAAGTACCCAGATGCCAACTTATCACCACAGCATCAGCCGTCGCAGGCCTTCTGTAACGTTTGGAAGCACAACCCTGTGGGATAAGATGGCCTCTCCTGGGAGTCAGAGACTGTCGCCACAGCAGGGATCTTTCCATCTTGGGGCCAGAAGGACCAGGCAGTCGGTCCCTTTAATCTTTAAAGAGCCACTTTAGCGTCTGGATATAGGGCCCGACACTGAATGAGGCTCAACCCGCTGGCTTCACAGCACTGTGCTACAAAACCACCCGCGAGCTGCAGGAGGGTGTGGATGCAGGCCAAGCCTGTCCCCGCGGGTACAGCTCCCACAGTCTGTTCTATAATGTAATCTGGGCACTTTATTATCCACTGCGGCGTAATACTTCAAAGGACAGGAAGGTATCCGATACCAAGGGCGCTGCAACTGCCTGCCTCGGGCACAGTGAAATACCGGGACTGAAAGAGGAGCAAGACCACAGGAAGGAAGACTCCAAAGCTGACGGGACACAGTCTGACGACCTGACGACAAGACTGGGAGAAAGGAAGTCTGCGACGTGACCAAACTGCTATCCTGGACAGCTCTCCTTAGAAACCTGGCAACACAAATCTTGGACATCACTGGATGGGTGTAATTTTCTATACAAAGCTATTTCTTAATTTTTTTTATCCCGCTGAGCTGCTAATACAGAAGAAGGGCAGGGAGGGAGAAGGCCCCTGTCATCAAACTCCATCACCTAAGCAACCCCAATAGCTTCATAATGAAGTGACTGGTAAACTCATGTCCTATTCCCCAGGAGCCACCCTCTCAGAACAAAGATCCTATAATTGAACTTTGAAGATTTCCTTAATTCACAACTCTTTTTTTTTTTCTTTTAAAGATATTTTTTGGGAACTTCCCTGCTGGTTCAGTGGCTAACACCTGGGTTCGATCCCTGGTCAGGGAACTAGACCCTACATGCCTCAAGGAAGACTGAAGATCCTGCAGACCAGTACTAAGACCCAGTGCAGACAAATAAACATCAAAAAAAAAAAGATTCTCTTGATGTGGACCATTTTCAAAGTCTCTATTGAATCTGTTGCAATATCGCTTGCTTTATGGTTTGGTTCCTTGGCTCTGAGGCACGTGGGATCCTAACTGCCTGAACAGGGATCAACCCCCACTCCCTGCATTGGAAGGCAAAGTCTCAACCAGTGGACCTCCAGCAAAGTCCCCAGATTTCTTATTTACTCTGTAGCTCTGGATTCGTCTCTTCCCCAAATACACATCCACATATTCTCTCTCTCTCCTTCCCCGGCCCATCCTCTTCTCATTCTGTCTCTCCTTGCTCATGCTCTGCCTCCACTAAGTCAAACTTCCTAAATTTTTCACCCGGGTTTCCACTAAAAATTCCACCAGATAAAGTTACCTTCCTTCAGCTTCCTAAGTCTAGAGGACCTTTGTTGACACGTGATTCATCTGGATGGGTGATTGCTAAGCCATGCAGATGAGATTACCTGTTCACCTACAGTTACCCTTCATACTGGCTTCTGTAGGCTATGGAAATAAAAAGGGTAAGACTTCACAGCCCGAACGTCCCATCAAGGTAATCAAAGTAATGGAAGAGGCAGAGAAGACAGAAGGAGAGGTTTCAAAACAAACACCGAGTTGCACATCTCACAGCACTTAAGAAAGCGCTCCATCTGACCAGGAGCCAGAGTGGACAGATACCCAGAGGACTGCACACTCTCTTAATGGCTACTGCACTCACAGGTCTTGCTTCCCTCAAGGCTCTGCAAGAGACCACATCAAGTCAGACTTGCACTATTTACAACAGACTGGGGAGACAGAGCCCAACACCTAGAATTCTAAGGATTTACTTGCAAATAAAGCCACACACTTATTTCAATTCAAACTCAAGTAACAAGGAGTAAAAGACATTATTTGGGTCTTTCAAAGTTATCACTCTCATCTTATTTACAATAAAACAAAAGGAGTTAGAGAAAGGAACCCAAAGTTTTGTGGTGGCTCAGACATCTGTTTGCAATGCGGGAGACCAGGGTTCAGTCCCTGGGTTGGGAAGATCCCCTGGAGAAGGAAATGGCACCCCACTCCAGTATTCTTGCCTGGAGAATTTCATTGACGGAGGAGGCTGGTAGGCTACGGTCCATGGGGTCGCAAAGAGTCGGACACAACTGAGCAACTTCACTTATTCACTTGAACATTTAAAAAAGAATCACAGGGCAAAATGCCTACAACATACCATCCATGGAGGGGGGTGGGGGGATCAGTACAGGCAGCAGGTGGAGAACACACACAGAATACATACATACATATAGAGAGAGACACAAAACACAGTTCAAAAGCCTAGAGCCACTCAATAGGAGTTACTTTCGGGAGGGGTGAAGGTTTACTCTCTGTTTCCTACATACACTTTTGTGCAATTTTAGTACTTAAATGAGCAGCGTAAGCTAATTAACATTATCAGAAATGAAGTAAATAAAGTTCCTGAGATCACTGGACAAAGAAAATGAAATTTGAAGGACAAATTGTTCAGAACAATTTGAATAAGTTCTTAGGGCCATTCTGGGCCAAATTTTCAGCATATTTAAGGCTGCATTCACTGGGGTAAACCTGTAAAGAATTAACAAGAATTCAGTGTTGGGACAGCAGTTGGTTTGTTCATTTGTCATTCTGAGGCAGATGCAGAGATGTGCCAAGTCCTGCCAGGTAAGGGGGAATGTGAGTCTCATGCTCATGGTCCATGCCTCCCCCAAGGTTAGTCTTGGTTAGTCTTCCCTCTCTTGAGGACACCAAAGTGAAAGTGAAAGTCACTCAGTCCTGTCCAACTCCTTGCGACCCCATGGATTTTACAGTCCATGGAATTCTCCAGGCCAGAATACTGGAGTGGGTAGCCTTTCCCTTCTCCAGGAATCTTCCCAACCCAGGGATTGCACCCAGGTCTCCCACACTGCAGACGGATTCTTTACCAGCTGAGCCACCAGGGAAGCCCAAGAATACTGGAGTGGGTAGCCTGTCCCTTCTCCAGCAGATCTTCCCAACCCAGGAATCAAACTGGGGTCTCCTGCATTGCAGGTATGGATTCTTCACCAGGGCAGAGGATTAAAAAGGTCAACAGACCACTGACCACTGTCCTGAGACACAGCCACACGGAGGGCTAACCACAACTCAAAAATCTCTGCTCTCTGTCAATCAAATCAGTTTTACAAGCAATCTGATGAATTTAAAAACCAGATATGCTACTTGTTTTAAAAAGTTTAAAAATGGGAACAATACCAAATGCTGGCAAGGATGCAGAGAAACTGGATCTCATACTCTGCTGGTGGGACAGACTGTAAAATGGTACAGTGCTGGGCAAAATAGTTTGGTAGTTTCTTTAAGAGACTAAACATATACTTACTCTGAGACTCAGCAATTACAGTCCCGGGCACTTAACCCAGAGAAATTAAAACCTGTATCCACACAAATACCTGTATACAAATGTTCATAATGGCTTTATCTGTAACAGCCCCAAACTGGAAACAACTCAAATGCCCGACAATAGGTAAATGGTTAAAAAAAACTGTGATACATCCAAGGCATAGAACACAAACTTATGGCTACCAAAGGGGAAAAGGGGCGAGGGAGAGATAAATTAGGAGTTTGAGATCAGCAGATACAAACTACAACATGTAAAATAGATAAAACAAGGTCCCACTGCACAGGGCACAGAACTATATTCAGTATCTTGTGATGAACCATAATGGAAAAGAATATATACATATATATATACACACACACACACACACACACACATATATATAAGCTGAATCACTTTGCTGTACACCAGAAATGAAAACAACATTGTAAGCCAACTATACTACAATTTAAAAAAAATAGTGACCCATCCATACTACTTAGGCTATTTAGCAATAAAAAGCATTATTAAATACAACTAAATACAACTTGGATAGAAGGCGTCATGCTAAGTGAAAAATGCCAATCTCAGAATGCCACATGTTGTTACAATTCCATTTCCATAACATTTCAGAAAGGATAAAATTATAGAGATAGAGCACAGATTACTGCCAAGGCTTAGAGATGTTGGGGGAAAGGGACGTACGTGACTATAAAGGTGCAATTACTAGTCCAAATATCCAACCACTATGGGGAAATAAGGAAGGCGAATCGTTTGTAAGGCAAGTGTATTTCATATTATTCTGCTGTCCCTTCGACCCAGAAATAAAAAAGAAGAAAAGATTCTTTAAGTGTGGGTTGGTTGCTGGCTCAACCATTTGAAGTGTATCTCAGGTGCTGCCTGTGCCCCATCCCTCCCGGGGCTTTATCAGAGCTTCCCCGGGGCCAGAAGCAAAGAGCCAGGAGGCAGCAGAGGCTACCCACGCAGAGTGAACTCTCACCGCAATTTCAGCTCAGCGTGCGGCCCAAAGTGCCCTGCTTGAACTCAAAAGCACCAGAGAACTACAGCAATTAGACAAACTGTGAAAGATGTGGTTACCAGATCGGGTAGGCACCCCACATGGGACAGGCTTCTCACTACAAATAGCCTTTGCTACAAAAGTCTCTAAAACATGAGGGTGAGGTTGGTGGAAAAAATGTCAATGATGCTTCCTCTGTGATTCTCTCAGCCAGTTATCACATGTATAGAAGCAGGACATACGCCTCAAAGGACACAAGCCTCAAGCTCAAAATTTTACTTTCTGTGCTCATCTGGGCTTCTTCCTGAAAGTGACCTACCACCATTACTCCACCATCACTTACAACACAAGAACCCTTGGGGTAAAATTAGACATAAGGAGAAGTACTGGATGGTTATAACGACCCAAGTCCTCCGTAGGTGGGCACACAGCCCAACAACATGCTATTCTACTAAACAGTCACTAACTAGGAAAGAAAAGGCCCAGGGAATCAATAGTCTCATCATAACCACCCCCTACCCATCCCCACCCCAGTGAGAAAGACGGAGTTTGTTCTAGAGATGCTTAAAGGAAAAAAAAGCCGGACTTAACTTAGACACACGTAATACCATTCTCCCATTTCTAGGTCTCCCAACTAGGCAGGAACAACCATCGACATTCTGGAACCAGAAACACAAATTGTTTCCCAAAGTGTTAAACAATGCTTGTCCAAAGGCCCCAGTAGAGCTGGCAGTTTAGACAGCTGTGCTAGGAGCCACAGAAGCTGCATTTTGTAACTAGTACTGCTTCTGAACAATTGAAACTTTCTCCAGAGCAAAGTCCAAACACAGGGAGCAGTGTTCCTCGCAAACATCCAAACAGTTCCATTATTGTTTAACCACCAAAATAACAGCCCTAATCATCTATCAAGTTTGACATTTCATCCAACCAAGCAATTAAACCAGGACGCAACCCATGGATGGAGAGGTTTTCCCCCCTCTCCCCGCTCCAAATCAACACTCATTTTTACATTATGGCCACAAAAACTAATCACGCTTGCTCCTATTTATAAAAGGGTTCTAAAAACCAAGCACTCTGAAGTGCCTCAAAGAAACGGCACACCCTTAAACATTTTCTTGTACCTTATAAAAATATTAGTTGGCAATAGACTGGATAAGCACTTCACAAAGCTGGTCCTTCACCACAGTTTCAGAAGCACTAGCTTTTCACTTACAAAAATGCCAACTGCGTCATTTATTGTTCTGAAGGAATCAGAGCATTCTTGCCCTATTCTACAGCTTCGGATTTAAGGGCAATTAGAGAAATCAATGTGCTTTCCAGGTGGCGTGGTGGTAAAGAATCTGCCTGCCAAGCAGTTTCGATCCCTGGGTTGGGAAGATCCCCTGGAGAAGAAAAGGGCAACCCACTCCAGTATTCTTGCCTGGGAAATCCCATGGATAGAGGAGCCAGGCGGGCAACAGTCCATGGGGTTGCAAAGAGTCAGACAAACACGACTGGGCATGCACACACAGGTGAGGAGAAACCAATAAGGAGGTACACCCTGGTGTAATCTCATGGAAACAGTACCCACTTAGACTCAACAGACCTCATTGCTGGTCTGCAAGATCCAACTAACGGAGACTCTAGGTGAACTGGAGATTTTTTTTTACTTCCCTATGCCTTGAATTCCTCCTCCACAGAATTTTTAAAGGCAGCCCCCCAATATCGGCATTTCTCAACATTGTTCATTTTTTTTAATGTGTGGTTCCTTCTGACAGCAATACTTTTTTCAAGTGTGGGCTGCAGATAAGCTACATCAGAATCCCCAGCTTCATTCCCAAATTCCCAGATTCTATAGCTGTGGGCTAGCAACCAGGAAACAGCAGTTTTTATAGGGACCCGACAGCAGTTTTCATAAGTAACAGGAGACTCTGATACTTACGAAAACTCTGATCTACTGCAATAATAATCTAATGCCTCTAAGAATTTTTTTTAAAAAGGTCACGATTTGAGTGTAATCCCTGATAAATTACTTTAGGTAAAAAGTATTTTTTAAATCAGTATATTAAAACTTACAGAAAGCGGACTTCCCTGGTGACTCAGGAATGAAGAATCCACGGGTTCCATCCCTGATCCAGGAGAATCCCACATGCCAAGGAGCAACTAAGCCCATGCTCCACAACTACTGAGCCTGTGCTCTAGAGCCCAGGAACCGCACCTATTGAGCCCGTGTGCCACAACTACTGAAGTCCTTGCACCCTAGGGCCTGTGCTCTGCAACAGGAGAGGCCACTGCAAAAAGAAGCCCCTGCAACCCAGCTAGACAGTGGCCCCCACTCGCAGAAACTAGAGACAAGCCCATGCAGTCATGAAGACCCAGCACAGTCAAAATTAAAAAAACAAAAAACTTACAGAAATCATATTTTAACATGCTTTTATATCAGTAATACGTAGCAACAAATTTCAACTTTTCCCCATTAGGGGGAAAAAAAATGCTGTTTGGTTGGGAAGACCAAATGTATATTAAGATACATGTCAACATTTACAGGCTATGGTATCAAGATCTGCTTTCTTGACATGATACTCAGAACTCTCAAATTGTACCAGTCCCCTTCCAAACAAAACTAGTGACTTATTTTTATGTCTGTGCTGTTTCTGAAAACCTGAGAAGAGAGATTTCAGGCAGCTATTTCTGAGCATTTCCACAAATAACAGTGCAGGTGTGGATAGCTGGTATCTCAAAAACCAAATCAGATGTAAATGTCAATGTATTTTCATTTTTAATATTAGTTTTGGTAGTACAGGAGACATGGTGATGTGCTGTACAGAAAAGTTTATTCAGACAAATAAAATTTAGGAACCTGATGACGAGCATCTGGGGATGAAGCTGCAGAAGTATCTGCTGCTGCTAAGTAAGTCGCTTCGGTCGTGTCCGACTCTGTGCGACCCCATAGACGGCAGCCCACCAAGCTCCCCCGTCCCTGGGATTCTCCAGGCAAGAACACTGGAGTGGGTTGCCATTTCCTTCTCCAATGCATGGAAGTGAAAAGTGAAAGTGAAGTCACTCAGTCGTGTCCTGGACTGCAGCCTACCAGGCTCCTCTGTCCATGGGATTTTCCAGGCAAGAGTACTGGAGTGGGGTGCCATTGCCTTCTCCGGCAGAAGTGTCTAATACCCCACGAACTGGCTGGTTCACGTCACTATTCCTCAAGCTGCCAGTCTGCAACTCTGTCACCAGTTAGACAGCTGGGAAACACTGAACTAGATCAATGGGCGTGGGAGTGATGACTCAGAGTCACCTGGAGTGCTGGGTCCAACCATATGGTGAGGGAGGTAGGGAGGGCGGCCGTGCCCTTGTCAAGCCCTCTGGAAGCACTGGGGTAGTCCCTCCCCACCCGCTCTGCAGCAAACACTGGCCAAGGTAAACTTCAGATGTGACACAGGATGACTATGCAGGTTTTTCCATCGGTATAGGACAAAATGACCAAGAATGGCACCTAAATCTAATCATGCTCAAGAGGTAGAGAGTCAGACAGACGTGAAAGAAGGCCCAAGAATTCTCCTAGTCCCTCAGTTATTCCCACCCCACGCTCCCAGCACAAAATTTTAACCCCTAACTGTTCCTCTGCACCTCCATAAAGTCCAAACTGCCCAAACCACGGCTGCTGGTCCGCAAAAATCATTCCCGAGGCAATCCTCCCTCTTCCTGAGAGACATTCTTGATTAAGGATTCCTCAAACTGGCTGAACAAAGCTGCACCCACTCTCTCCAAAGCCCTGGAAAACACTCCACTCTTTCCCCAAATCAGAACACTCCTTTCATCCAGCATTTTCAAATAAAGGCTCACCCTCTAGTGGATCTTCTTCCATGCCTTGAAGATAATAATTCAGCATGATCAGGAGATGTAATTCACTGGCTAAGGAACCACTGACTCAAGACCCAGGAAAAGGTTGGAAGACAACCTAAGATAAGGTCTGGTTATTTCTAAAGCAGATATCTTAATCAGGAAGAAAGTTTTGTTTGTTTGTTTGTTTTAAAGGGGGGAGGGGGAAGTGGAATTCACAGAAATTGCTGGAGGGACAAGAAGCTTTCTTATTGTATAAAATATACTGATTCATATGCCTTATCAGGACTAAGACTGGAAAGATTTTTCAAAGTAAACAAGAAAAAGCCGGGATGGGAGAGGAGGCTGCTCTATTTCCTTAAAAAAAGCTTTTCTTCTAAATCTTTTAACATAATCCAGCAGTTGGAAACAAACAATAGCGCTGATTACCAACTAATTACGTTTAACCACTGGGGGTGGGGGTGGGGGCAGCAGAGCCTCCAGTAGGCCTAACTTCCTGTAAATTTCAGGATGCCTAGGCAGTATTTCATCAAAGTGGATCACTACAGTTAAAATGTTTCAGCAAATCAATCTGGCTCCAAGTGGTCCAAATGGGGTAGGCTTCCCCTACCCTGAGAACTGGCCTGGTGGAAACAAACGGTTGTCCTAGGAGACCTGACCACTGCATGCATGCTCAGTTGCTCAGCCCTGTTCCTCTCTTTGTGACCCTATGGACTGTAGCCCGCCAGGCTCCTCTGTCCATGACCACTCACTCCACAACCCAGAGATAATGAAGCCGTGTTCTTACATGCCGTTCTAGAAAAACCATGTGAAGGTCAACCTAGGAGATGTAGGCTTAATCTGTAGCACTGGAGAAGAGGCAGCTTTTAAAAGTCAAGTAACACCAGCTCAAAAAAATTCTGTAAAGTTCAAATTCAGCACATGCGTGCTAAAAGAGGCTGAGAGAGCCAAAAGATTTTGCTTATCTTTTTACAGGAGAGGACAATGGAGAAATTACCAGACCAACGTCACTTTCCATTCAGAAAAAAAAAAAAGTTAGCAGGCTTAACTGAGATAAAAACCTTCATAGGTCATAACTCCATGAAATCAGCAGCCTAGTGAGAATCTCTCCAAGAACGCTGTAGGAAATTAAGTGCGGATTAGCGTAATTAAATGTAAAGTCTCCTTGAGAGCGACTTCTGCTCCTGAAGACTACAGCCATCCCTGTGAAACGCATCACAGCCTTTTCACTTTCACATCAGGTCTGCACACGCTATGATCTAAAAAGAAGAGAGTGGTGATTTGAGGAGAGAATTAATACAGCTTATCAGAGAAAACCACTCCATTCTCTAGTCTTCGCAAAAGTTCACACGCTCATGTAATGTACTGTAACTGTAATATACTTAGGGGTTTTCAAAAATTACACACATTTCCTCAAAAGAGATATAGTAAAAAATAGAATCACGGGGTAAAGGCCAAACATTGTCTCATCTGAATGCTTGAATAGCCAATTATGGGTCTTAATACATTAATTCTAAGAGAGAAAAAGAGACTATTACAGGAATGTTGAGTAAGACATCTTCAAAACTGCACCCTCGGGCCTAAGTCCGTTGGACTCACAGTAAAATCACCCCCTCAAAAAAGCAGTTTTATGCAAAATTTTGTATTTTAATTTCCCAGCTGCCAAGAGAAATATATAAGGAGCAGAAATTAAAATAATTATGTCAGCTGCACAGTGAACAAAACTTTAATTGTATTACACACAAGTTAGACATTGCCGAACAACACAAAGGCCGTTAAGGGCAGAAACTTCTTCAGAATATAAATGATTCCCAATCAATATGATCAGATTCACACATGGAAAAATCCAGCCAACATCCTAATTCAATATAAAAAAAATGAACGTAGAGTATAAGAAACAAATCTCCAAAATGGCTTAAAATCACTTGGTCATTTACATATGTTAGATCATTAATAGGTCCTTTAAGCCAGTATTGTACTAATCAGCTTTTTTAACCTCCTGCCCACAAAAGATCCTATTCATTTAGCTGGGTGGACAGGTGTTAGCAACCAGCAACCTTTTTTAGCCTCAGAGTTCCAGCGGCCTGATCTGCGATTACTGTGGCCATGATTGGCAAGTCGAAAGGAAAAGGCAGTTTAGAAAGAGGGAAAGGGAAGAGAGAGGGAAAGAAGAAAAAAAAACAAAAAGGGAGGTGGGGGGAGGAAGATGAGAAAAGAAAGGGCTGTCAGGTGCTATTTACAGCCCCCCCCACCCCCATCCAAGCCTGGGAGCCTGAGTTGAGCTCCTAGGCTACGGCCCAAACACTGGAGGCAGAATTTGGATAATGTCATGAATTTATTCCCACAGACAGTCATTCTGGATATATGCCTACACTCCACTCGTTCTAAGAAAAAAATTTTTTTCAAGTATCTGTGACTCATTCCTCTTTACCATATTCTCACCTTCTTGAGTCCTCACTCTTTCATATGTTTTCTAAAAGAGCTGACCGAGTAGATATTCCTGGAAGGAGACAGGGGGAAGGCTGGATTTCGAGAGATATCTGAAGCCTACGGAACAAAAATCCTCTGAGACGAGAACGTTCATTGAGCTCCATACAATGTACAAAGAAGAGATTTGCTCTCTTTTCATCCACTGATCAATGCCACCAGGTTATTATTTTCATCTGGCAGATGAAGAAAAGGAATCCCACAGAGGTTAAGTGATGTGTCTAAAGCACCCGCGGGTTTGATTCCTGGGTTGGGAAGATCCCCTGGAGAAGGAAATAGCAACCCACTCTAGTATTCCTTGGAGAAGGCGATGGCACCCCACTCCAGTACTCTTGCCTGGAAAATCCCATGGATGGAGGAGCCTGGTAGGCTGCAGTTCACGGGGTCTCAAAGAGTCGGACATGACAGAGCGACTTCACTTTAACTTTTCACTTTCATGCATTGGAGAAGGAAATGGCAACCCACTCCAGTGTTCTTGCCTGGAGAATCCCAGGGACAGGAGAGCCTGTTGGGCTGCCATCTATGGGGTCGCACGGAGTCGGACACGACTGAAGCAACTTAGCAGCAACTTAGCAGCTAGTATTCCTGCCTGGCAAATCCCATGGACAGAGGAGCCTGGCGGGCTGCAGTCCATGGGGTCACAAAGAGTCAGACACAATTTATGGATGAAACAACAACGAAAGAAGCCCAGCCAGGAGGTGGAGGAGCTGGGGCTCAAAGCCAGGTTTGTCTCTTTTCTAAACTGTTACATTTCCCCCAAATTTAATTCCCTAACATATTTAGTGCCCCATTCTGCTTTAACTCAGAGGGTTCTGGATTTCACCTTTTCTTCCTTCCATGAACTCGGCAAAGGATCTGTGACTAAATTTTATTGCCTATTAAGCATCCATCATGTCCAATAAGCGCTTCAGTTAATGTAGAAATGAAACATCTGGCAAACTGGCTTTATTTTAAAATCTTACATACAGAGGCAGCTCTCTGTATCTAAGACCAGGCAACTCTCCTATGCAACACTGATCAGAACTAGATTTGACTACTCATTCAGTCCTCCAGTGGTTTCCACATTATCATTCATTTGTCCACTCAGGAAATACAGGAAGCTACTCTCCCAACCCTCCCTCATGACTCCTGACAGATAATACGGTAGACAGGGCCCCTCTGGAAAGTAATTTACATAAAAGTTATAAAAGCTCTTTGTTAACTGTCATGACTCGGAAATGGACTATTCTAGCAAATCAAACATCCTGAATAACATAATGACGCTTTTAAAGGGACTACCAATTTATAAAGAATTTCAAAGCAATGCAACACTGGTTCCTAAACCCGGTTGCAGATGAGAATCACACGGGGAGCTTTTTGTAAGTAGCTGCCCAGAGTGGCTTTTAAAATACAGATTCTCGGTCATCACTTATCCACGCAAAACAAAAAGAAAAAAAACACTTCAGGAGGTGGAGCTGGGAAATCTGTATTTTAAAGAACCCCTAAGTGTCAAAACTGCTATGTAGCGAGCGAATCTTTTAAGGAGTGGCTGGCTTTGGGAACTCCTTGTAATAAAACTCACTTTTTAGTTAAAAAGGCTAAAGCTACACCGAATACAATGTGACCTTCTTTTGATGATTTGGGAGATCTTGGGTTTTCCCGTGCCTCTGGGTCATCATTCACTAGTCACTGTACTGGCAAAACCAGAATAGAAGAAAAGGTTAAGAATAATCGTACTGGTAAAAAGCTGGAAAAACCAGCTTTTGTTTTCCTATTAGATTTTTAAAGGGCTGATTTCCCCCAGAGGAAACTCAAGATTTTTATGCTTGCCTTGAAAAAGGAAAATGTTTAAAAACAGGTAGATTCTCTTAACGCTCAACCGCTCCAATTCTGAACATTAATGGGCCCAAATGCATCAAACATGTGGAATAGTCACCCTGAACTAGAGAAAGCAGAGAAACTTCATGACAGTCTTAACAAAGATAAAGGAGGATAATGGGTTTAAGCTAAGAATGGCATCATGAGGATTAGATAAAACCACTGCCCTGACCACAGCAGATAAATCCTGGAAACTGGGAGAACTAAAGTCTTTCAACACGTAAGGCCAATGATTCCAACCCATCTAGGACCGCTTTCATGTAAGATACAATAGGATACTCTATTAAGAGCCCAACAGGTTTTAGGGGTTTAAAACTCCAAGTAATATAAACTCACAAAACAAGAAAGGGACCACACCATCTCCCTACTGAAGGAATGGGAATTTGTGATTGCCTACAAAGACTGTCCTTCAGATCGCCAGAATCTTTCTAACAGAAATACAAGTCACACCTACCAATAATCAGTAACCAAACAAAAATAATAACCAGTAACTACTACCAAACAATAATGAGGAAGCTCACACCTCACGGCTTCAGCAACAGCAATTTAAACTATGCATTCTCATTAAACTCTAAATTATAACTCAGTTCTGTATTGCAGGTTATGAGATTTTAAGGTGCAGAGGTTAAATCTTTCCTCTCAAAACCTAAACCCTATAGCCAGTACAAGTTTCATACAAAAGTCTCTAATCTTTTAAAACAACAGCAGTATTTATTAAAGGTTCTAAGAATAAAAAATCAAGGTGGAATTAGTTTCCTTAACACTCCTTGGGTTTACAAGGGTGTTTTCAGAAAGTTCTAGGCACAACACATTTTGTGTACTAAACATCACAATGGACAGGTAATTAGGGAAGAAACCGTACCCTTTCTTTGTTATTGCTGCTGTTTGTCTTTTTAAATGCTGGTCACTGAAAATGCTTTTTCCACTGCTATCTTAAGATAGTGCTAAGCAGAGTGCTATCAACTGGCTTGGTCATGAGAAAGTTTTGAAAACAAATTAATTTCTAACCTTTTTGAGAACAGCTCTCTTTTTGTGCATGTTATTTTAGCAATGGGTTAAATTAAGTCGATTTCAAAGATTTACAATCCCTGACCCTAAGGTAAACAGTCGGGATAACAGCTATCTTCCTGATCAATATGGAAGTTTCTAGCGGGCTGATCTTCCTAAACAGACATTAAAATGTGTGTGTGCGTGTCCAAGATTACACGGAAACCTTCTTCATGCACAATCAAGCTACTACAGTTAGGCCTGCCACATCAAACTGTAACTGTCATACCCAATGTGCAAACTTGAGAAAATAACACCTCTAAATAAACTGCAATTTATGACTTGTATTCTGAAGTCCGGAATTATTAGGAAATACGCTATAGAGTTTCAGAAATGCTTGCCATCATCTATTTCCTTGAATGTGAGGCAAAACAATCAAGAAAAAAGGATAAAGAAGTCGTCAAACCTGAAATCCCCTGAACTAGCTCCCAACCCTAGAATTCCATACACAAACTCGGCCAGCACCGTGTCCCCTGCCTGCTTCCATTCCTAGAAAAATGTTCCCATAAGTGGACAACCTTGGCCACACTATCTTGAACTGTCACTGGGAAAACAACTACTCCCCACACAGTTGCAGCCAACAGAGGGTGACAAGAGGTGTCTGCCTTCCAAACCATCTGTAAAACGGGATGGGCAAGAAACTTACTTTCTTGGAAGGCCACACAACACCTGGGGATGTTTGTTCCTTACGTTCTGGTGGCCTTTAGCCAGGGGGCAAAGTGACAGTTGTGGGTGAAGCCCTCTGTCGGAGCTAACAGTAACTCTTCCCTGGGGTAGACGGGGAGGAGCATAGTACACTCTTCCTTGATTACACAAGCAGTTTTTCCCCTAGAACAAATGACAGGCCAACAGAAAGGAAAAAGTATACTGTTGTTTCTATCTTCAGCCAGCCTGACATCAAGCTCTGAGCAGACAGAAGCCTGCGAGGCTGTGGCTCCCCGGGTCCAGCACTCTTCCCCGTGTCTGGTTAAATGTCTCGTGGGCAACCCAGCTGCAGAGGCCCCACCGTTCCTCTCCGTCTTGGCCACTGGCGACCTCATACAGGTTACCTCAGGGGAACAGAAGACAATTTCCACCAGGGGCCCCTAGGTGGGGAGGGGGGCACGTGGGTGGGAGAAGCATAGCCCCAAACTTCTCCATCGAGCCTCCGAACTCCAGCCTCCAAACTCCAGCCTCCACCTTCTTCCGAGAAGCCCGCGGGGCTCCTGCCCTGGAAAGTAGGGTCAGGCTAGTTCCTGAACGCAGGCGGCCGCGCGCACCTGCCTCAGTTTCCTCTGCTTCAAAAGCCGCATCTTTCCCCCCCACCCCCACAAGCCAACTGAACCTGCCGATCGGGTAGGGCGTTTGGAGATATATGATAACCACGGCTCCCGTTAGTGCCCCCACAGGTGAAGTGCTTCCGTGAGGGGCACTTTTTAATGGGACAGGTGCGGGCTACCTTGAATGCGCAGACTTT
Organism: Bubalus kerabau; assembly: GCF_029407905.1. Classification (NCBI taxonomy): domain Eukaryota; kingdom Metazoa; phylum Chordata; class Mammalia; order Artiodactyla; family Bovidae; genus Bubalus; species Bubalus kerabau. The sequence goes on from NC_073627.1 coordinate 49,448,350, forward strand.
TCAGCGACGGAGGGCTTCCCCTCATCCCCTGTGGGCAGCGAGCGTCTCAGGCCGCACCCCGCACAGAGGAGGCACCCCCCGCCCCCACCCAGGACCACAGCCTGGCGAGACCCCGAGGCCGAGCAGCGCTCCCCCACTCCGGACTCCCCTAGAAGCCCAGCCTAGGCCAGGCGCCCCGCGGACCCCAGCGCGGGCGCCGCTGCCTCCTCACCTGTCGCGGCCGCCTGCCCAGCCCCGCACCTGGGAGGGGAAGGGGAGGGGAGAGGAGGGGCCGGATCCGGGCCGCGGGCGCCTCAGGCAGGGGCGCTGCGGGCTGCGCCGTGGCGGCGTCTCCGGGGCTGAGGGGCGCCGGGGGGCGGTCGCCACATCCTCGCGGGCGGCCCCAGGAAGTTGGCCCCCCCGCCGCCCCTCAGCCATCCCTAGCCGCCGGGGCCGGTCGCTCCCGCCCCTCGCGCAGGCCCCGCCCTCGCGTAGGCCCCGCCCCTGGCGCGGCCCCGCCCCCTCGGGAGCGCGCCGCCGCCGCTCCTGCCGCGCCCGAGCCACCATAGAGAGGCGGGAGGCGCGCGGCGGACCAGAGGGCGGCCTCCGCACGCGCGCGCCCCCTGGCGGAGCCCCGCGCCGCGGGCGGCCGACCCCAGCCCACGAGCCTGAGCCCGTGTGTATGGCGGTCCTACTCCGCTGTAGGGGCATCTACTGCTTCCAAGTCGACGGGGGTCACCGCACTCTGCGCGGGAGCTGAAGGGTCCAAACTGTGGTCCAGCTTGGAGAGCCTAAGCAAGCCCCGGAACATCTCCCCGGAACTCGTTTCAAAAGAAAATTTTGAAAGTTGCCTCACTTCCATATCCCATTGTTCCTCACCACAATGGCTATCAGCAAGTGATGGCTCCCCCAAATTACAATGAAAGAAACCCAGGCCCATCGCGGTTCACTATCTAATTCAAGGTCGCATGGTTGGGAGCTATTAGAAGCCAGATCTGAAGGACATCAAAACCCATGTTTGTCCCATGCACTCTATGGCACCTCCCTCTAAAGCATTTCCCAGTCTAAAGTGAGGAAACTCCTCAGAGGGAGGCCCTGGTAGAATGAAGATGACTCTGTAGGGAGGAACCCACCCCAGCCATTCATCATCAGCTGGGTACCTTTCAGCAGGTACTTAACATTTCTGAACTCTCCTTGCATCATCCCTGAAGAAATTGGTACTGTTGGTGTGAGGCAGGTTGGTATGAGGATTAAATAAACCAATACATATATTCAGAAGTGCTTAGCAACTACAAGGGGGCTTCCCTGGCGGCTTGGTGGTAAAGAATTTTGCCTGCCAGTGCAGGTTGGTGAGTTCCATTCTTGGGTCTGGAAGATCCCCTGGAGAAGGAAATGGCAGCCCACTCCAGTATTCTTGCCTGGATAATCCCGTGGACAGAGGAACCTGGTGGGCTACAGTCTGTGGGTTGCAAAGCACAACTGAACAGCTGAGCATACACACAGTAAACTACTAATACAAAGCACTAGAGTTGCATGGGGAATTGTTACCCAAGGTGGACTAATTTTCTTATGCCTTAGTTTCCTATGGAGACCTCTCAGGGCTGTCCTGAACAGTTTGTATTTTAACAAAAGTAATATCACAAAGAAAAGTGGAGTAAAGATGATATCATTTATACATGCAGTCTCTGTCACTTTAAAAGTATTATTTCCAGTCTTTACAACTCAGCAAACTGAGTACTATTATTCCCATGTTATTTTTTTTCAATATTTATTTATTTGGCTGCGATGGGTCTTAGCTGTGGCATGTAAACTTAATTGTGCAGCATGTGGGATCTAGTTTCTTGACCAAGGATCGAAACCCAGTTCCCTGTACTGGGAATGAAGAGTCTTAGTCACTGGACCTCCAGGGAAGTCCGTCAGTCAGTTCAGTTCAGTCACTCAGTCGTGTCCGACTCTGCGACCCCATGAACTGCAGCATGGCAGGCCTCCCTGTCCATCACCAACTCCCAGAGTTCACTCAAACCCATGTCCATCAAGTCGGTGATGCCATCCAACCATCTCATTCTCTGTCATCTCCTTCTCCTCAATCTTTCCCAGCATCACAGTCTTTTCGAACGAGCCAGCTCTTCGCATCAGGTGGCCAAAGTATTAGAGTTTGAGCTTCAACATCAGTCCTTCCAATGAACACCCAGGACTGATCTCCTTTAGGATGGACGGGTTGGATCTCCTTGCAGTCCAAGGGACTCTCAAGAGTCTTCTCCAACACCACAGGTCAAAAGCATCAATTCTTCAGCACTCAGCTTTCTTTAGAGTCCAAATCTCACATCTATACATGACTAATGGAAAAACCATAGCTTTGACTAGATGGACCTTTGTTGACAAAGTAATGTCTCTGCTTTTGAATATGTTGTTTAGGCTGGTCATAACTTTCCTTCCAAGGAGTAAGCGTCTCTTAATTTCATGGCTGCAATCACCATCTACAGCAATCTTGGAGCCCAGAAAAATAAAGTCAGCCACTGTTTCCACTGTTTCCCCATCTATTTGCCATGAAGTGGTGGGACCAGATGCCATGGTCTCAATTTTCTGAATGTTGAGCTTTAAGCCAACTTTTTCACTCTCCTCTTTCACTTTCATCAAGAGGCTCTTTAGTTCTTCTTCACTTTCTGCCATAAGGGTGGTGTCATCTGCATATCTGAGGTTATTGATATTTCCCCCAGCAATCTTGATTCCAGCTTGTGCTTCCTCCAGCCCAGCATTTCTCCTGATGTACTCTGCATATCAGTTAAATAAGCAGGGTGACAATATACAGCCTTGACGTACTCCTTTTCCTATTTGGAACCAGTCTGTTGTTCCATGTCCAGTTCTAACTGTTGCTTCCTGACCTGCATACAGGTTTCTCAAGAGGCAGGTCAGGTGGTCTGGTATTCCCATCTCTTTCAGAATTTTCCACAGTTTGTTGTGATCCACACAGTCAAAGGCTTTGGCATAGTCAATAAAGCAGAAATAGATGTTTTTCTGGAACTCTTTTGCTTTTTCGATGATCCAGCAGATGTTGGCAATTTGATCTCTGGTTCCTCTGTCTTTTCTAAAATCAGCTTGAACATCTGGAAGTTCACGGTTCACGTATTGCTGAAGCCTGGCTTGGAGGATTTTGAGCATTACTTTACTAGCGTGTGAGATAAGTGCAATTGTGCGGTAGTTTGAGCATTCTTTGGCATTACCTTTCTTTGGGATTGGAATGAAAGCTGACCTTTTCCAGTCCTGTGGCCACTGCTGAGTTTTCCAAATTTGCTGGCATGTTGAGTGCAGCACTTTCACAGCATCATCTTTCAGGATTTGAAATAGCTTAACTGGAATTCCATCACCTCCACTAGCTTTGTTCGTAATGATGCTTCCTAAGGCCCACTTGACTTCACATTCCAGGATGTCTGGCTCTAGGTCAGTGATCACACCATCATGATTATCTGGGTCATGAAGATTTTTTTGTACAGTTCTTCTGTGTATTCTTGCCACCTCTGCTTAATATCTTCTGCTTATGTTAGGTCCCTACCATTTCTGTCCTTTATTGAGCCCATCTTTGCATGAAATGTTCCCTTGGTGTCTCTAATTTTCTTGAAGAGATCTCTAGTCTTTCCCATTCTATTGTTTTCCTCTATTTCTTTGCATTGATTGCTGAGGAAGGCTTTCTTATCTCTCCTTGCTATTCTTTGGAACTCTGCATTCAAATGGGTATATCTTTCCTTTTTCTCCTTTGCATTTCGCTTCCGTTCTTTTCACAGCTATTTGTAAGGTCTCCTCAGACAGCCATTTTGCCTTTTTGCATTTTTCTTGGGGATGGTCTTGATTTCTGTCTCCTGTACAATGTCATGAACCTATTCCCATGTTATTAATGAAGATCTTCCTATTAAGAAGTTTACCCAAAGCTACACAGTTAGGAAAAGGCCAAACTTGAATTTGAAACCAGGTCTTTCCACCACCAGGAACACATGGAAAGACTGGCCCCCTAGCGGCCTCCAGCACCTGAATTAACTGTGCCCATCTTTTTCCTGTCTGGCTATTTCGGTCACTTTCCTTGATGCACTGCCTCGTTCCCTCTGCTTCTCCCCAGGGGTTTATCTTCCCCCCACAAAGGCATTTATTGTCTCCTCTTTTCCCTTCTCTGACTCCTTTTCTCTTTAGATGCCACCCTCTCTTATTTCTGAAAGGGCTTTGTGACCCGTGATTAAGGCACATTTATTCCCCACCCAAACTCTCCTTCTCTTGATGTTATTATCATAGAAAGTTAATAGGTCCAGAACAAGGATGGGGTGAGACCCAGAGATGTCTTTTTGTAAGCTTAGTTTTTAAGCTTAAGTGCACAGTTCCGAAAGAGAGTGCACTTAAGCCGCTGATGGGCCTGATAATTGGAGTCAGAACTCACGACATCCTATGGAAATCATTTTTTCTGGGCCCTCTGGTCCGTATTACAGCTAAATCATTGAAATGCTGCTAATATGCGTGTCACTAAAGCAAGGTGGGGCTCAGAGCTGCATTTACCCACACACCTCCTTTCTCCACCTTTCATATTATCACCATCATTATTTTTCATCTTTATCGTGCCCTTCCGCAGCGGCACTCCATAATGTACCCGTTGTGCAAGTAATCTGAAATCCTTTTCAGCAAGCAATAGTATTTAGTAGTAATAAAACACTAATTTGTCTACCAAGTGACATATTTATAGGAGCTGTTTACTTTGACGTATTTTTATTATTTCTACTCATTTGCTAAGTACCTTCCGATACATATTTATGAAGCACGTACCTTTCCCCAAACGGCAATGAAAAAATAAATCATATTATTTCTTGTATTAGTAGCAGAGTGGCTTGTAAGTCCTAGAGCCCTGATTTTTGTTATGTTTGGCAAGAGCTGGAAGAATTAAGGTGATTGAGCACCTACTGTGTGCCAGACTCTGCAGCAAGCACTTTACATAAATTATCTGTTTCATTTCCTGAGACATTTATTTTACCAATGAGGAAACTGTAATTCCTCTGCAACATATATTTTACCAATGAGACAGAGACATTACCTTGTCCAGGTAAGTTAGCCAGGAAGAGTCCAGCAGGGTTTTGAACCTAGATTTTCTCCTGACTCCAAAATCCCAATGGAGAAGGAAACGGCAACCCACTCCAGTATTCTTTCCTGGAGAATCCCATGGACAGAGGAGCCTGGAGGGCTACAGTCCATGGGGCTGCAAAGAGTCAGACACAACTAAAGCCACTTAGCATGTACATATAGCTGCTTTACAATGTTGTGTTTCTACTGATAGTTTCTACTGTATAGCAAAGTGGAGAGCTATACATATACATATATCCTCTCCTTTTGGGATTTCCTTCCCATTGAGGTCACCACAGAGAATCAGGTCGTGTTCCCTCTGCTATACAGGAGGTTCTCATTAGTTATCTATTTATACACAGTATCAATAGTGTATATATGTCAATTCCAATCTCCCAATTCCTCCCACCCCCTTTTTCCCCCTTCGATATCCATACATCTGTCTCTGCTTGGCAAATATCACCTGTACCATTTTTCTAGATTCCAAACATGTGTTAATATACAATATTTGTTTTTCTGATTTACTTCACTCCATATGACAGTCTCTAGATCCATCCATGTCTCTGCAAATGATCCAACTTTGTTCCTTTTCATGGCAGAGTAATATTCCACTGTATCTATGTACCACATCTTCTTTAGCCATTCCTCTGTTGATGGACAGCAGAGCTTTAAACTAAGCTCAGGGCTCTGTGCAACTGCACGGGTCACACTACCATGAAGCCGGCCTTGCCTACACAGAAGGAAGCTGTCACCAGTTTCTCCCAGGTATCCTAAGCCTTTCAAGTAATATGCAGTTGAGGGCCTATGATACGCCTGGGAAAGTATCTGGCATTTTACATAAGCTATATGACCCTAAAGCAATTCTATGCAATAGGTATTATTTTCCGCCATCCCCCAGAGGATGAAACTAAGGCTTCAAGAGGCTGATTGATCCAATGGCATACAGTAAGTGTCACTGCTAAGACCAAGTTATAGGAGATATAATCTTGTTCCTTGACTTTGTATCCTTTTCACCATATACCTATTGTCTTCCTGCAAACCCCCAGCTTATGTTGAGACTCTTACACCCAGAAACTAGGGAAGCAGGGAAGAGCTAGGATTCAAAAGCTGCTCAAGGAGTCAAGTCTGTGCAGCAGGTCAAATGCACTTGTTCAGCTCCAAGATGCACTGAGTAAGATGTGGACAGGACTTCCCTGGTGGTCGTGTGGTTACGACTCTGCTCTCCCAATGCAGGGGGCTTGGCTTTGATCCCTGGTCAGGGAACTAGATCCCACACACCACGACTAAGGCCCAGGGCTCATTGCGAGGGGCAGAGTCCTGTCGGATGTCACGGGCTAGTCTGGAGCAACAGTGAATGGTGCTCCTCCTCGTGGCCAGAAAGGCTGCCTGGGGGAGGCTCTGTGGCTGGAATAAGTCCCTGCTGAGAGCGGAACTGTACCAATTGAAAGCTAAAGGCAACGTGGACACAGAATCCTGGCCAAGGAATCCAGAGTCCCAGGTTCCAGCCCCCGTTCTGCCGCTGGGACTGTCATTTCTGCTCTTGGACCTCACTTTCCTGCTCGGCTAAATGACAAGACGGGGCATATGGTCTTTATTTATTTGGCTGTCTCGTGTCTTAGATGCGGCATGTGGGATCTTACTTCCTCGACCAGGGATCGAACCTGCGTCCCTTCCATTGGAAGACTGATTCTCAACCAGCACACCACCAGGGAAATCCCAGGGCATGTGATCTTTACAGGCCTCTCAAATCTACAATCCTAGGGTACTGAGTCAGGGACGAAGCATCTGATGCCACATTCAGGAAACACGGCAGATGTGCCCAGGGCAGAGATGGCAGCCAGGCTCCACCCTGAACATCAATTTCAACTGACTGGTGGTGGCCGCCTGGGGCGTCAGGTGGAGAAAAAACTAAAATTGCAAAGGTCTCTGAGCTCGGCAAAAGGGAATGCTTGATTTATTGCTGATGCTGCGTGGGTTCAAGATTCCCAAATGGTACAAATGACGGGGGTGTGCCACCCCCAGCTTAACATTTTGTTTGCTACTATGGTTGCCACGAGCTTCCCGGGTGGCGCTAGTCATAAAGAATCCACTTGCTAATGCAGGAGATGTAAGAGACAGGAGTTCAGTCCTAGGGTCAGGAAGATCCCTTGGAAATGGCAGCCCACTCCAGTATTCTTGCCTTGAGAATCCCATGGACGGAGGAGCCTGGTGGGCTACAGTTCATGGGGTAGCAATCAGACACAACTGAGGCGACTTAGCTTGCATGCATAAGGCTGCCATTATGTACCCACTGCTCCTAGTAAGGAGGCTGCAGGCTCATTTCTCCCGAGAGCCTGTGGAAGCGCCAGCAACAGGGTTCCTCCGGTCTTGGCTCACCAAGCCTGTCCTCACTCAAGCAGATACCCTCGGGGGTTGCCCCTTGCTCCAGTCCTCCAGACCTCTTCCTTTTATCCCTCCTGTGCTCATCATCTGTAAATGTTATATCTTCTGCCTCTAACTCTGACCCCGCTTCCTGCAGCCAAGACACAACTAATTAACTACACAACAGGCTCTCAAACTGAGAAAGGCAACCTTCCTTTAAAAAAAATTGTGGTCGGTAAACAATCCTGATCATGTTCTGCCTTTGATCTCCCCTTCCCTGCTGTCCTCCCCTCCACCCAGCCGGGGCTACAGCTCGCAGAGAAATGGTCACAGCACCCGTAACAGACCGGGGTGGGGCGGGGGTGGGGGGACTATTTCATACACTGTGGTACAGCTGGCAGGAAGAGAGGGGTAATTACATTGCATCTTGGAGCCACCGGCAATGAATTTCTGCATAAAGGACTAGATTTGCCGTGTATTATTTACGCCAGCATCAATTTTCCCAGCTGGCTCTACTGACTGTGCAAATTCTCCCCTGTTTATGGGCAAGGCCATGGCTCAGCACCTCGGCTTACTCTGTACCGTGGAGGGGCCCCACAGGGCACCATGCACGTTAAACAGGCGGCTGGATTCACCGGGGCCAGGTCACATCTTCCCTTCCTGTTAGATTATATCCCTGGGACTGCAGTGAGCTCCCAGCCTCACCTGGTCACGGTGAGACATGCAGGTGTCTGAAACCAAATCGACGAGGGAAAGAGGAACAGGGGTTCTCTGGGTCCTCACTCGGGGAAGCTGAAAAGCCACTGTCTGGGGGAAAACAGATGGCTCTGCAGCTCGGTGAATTTCTTTTGTATTAATATGTTTTTAAGAGCAGGATCTAGATAAGGAAGAGTTTTGGCACTAGTGGTAAAGAATCCACCTGCCAACGCAAGAGACGCCAAGAGACACAGGTTCGATTTCTGGGTTGGGAAGATCCCCTGGAGGAGGAAATGGCAGCCCGCTCCAATATTCTTGCCTGGAAAATTCCACGGACGGAGGAGCCTGGTGGGCTACAGTCCATGGGGTCGCAAAGAGTCAGACACAATTGAGCACACAACACGGGTTGCGTTTACAAGGTTACTTCCACCCAGTAAGTCAAAGACAGAGTTAGGGGGAAAGGAGCCCCATCTTACAGATGGAAAAACAGAGGCAGAGGGAAAAAAAAAGAAGGGAAACAAAGGCAAGCCAGAGGCCTCAAGCTCAGTCACTGTGTCAGGATGGAGGGTAGGAGGGTGATGTACAGGGTTAATCCGTCCAGGCTCCAGAGTGCCTCTTCAGAGATGCCCAAGTCCATGAACCTGGCTCCCGCTGGAAACACACGTGGTAGAAACGAGGGAAGAAAACCGGGTACCAGCATGAATTTCTGGGTCCTTCCACAACAGCATCCTCTCTTGCCAGTAGCACTGTGTTTCTGGAGAGAGGAGCTGAGGGCTGAGATGGCTTCCCAGCGAGAGCGCGTCTCTAGCGCCCCAGGGGCTGCCGGCAGCGAGCAGCAGGCATTACCGTGCCGGTGAGTTGGGGGCCTTGCAGCCTGTCCCTTCCCCCATCAACAGCACCATCACGTGTGATCTCCCTGGAACACTGGGCTCTGCTCCCAATGTCCTTTGTGATCTCCCTGGAACGCTGGGGCCCCCAAGCTCCCCAAGTCCACCGTCTCCTGGCAACCTGTTGGCTGGAAGAAGACAGGAGGGAAGCGTGAGTGTTTGAGCTGAGCAGCCCACGTGGGTAGCTTCTTTGGCTGCAGGGTCTCAGCCTTGAGGAATTCACAGACATCTGCAGGCACAGAAGCCACCCTCAAGGGCCTGGATTCCTGGCTTTCCCCTGGGGCTGGCTCACCAGACGGGGGGATTTGGTTAGACACGCCACACGCCGGCTGCCCAGAGATCCTGAGCCTTGGGTGTTGTCCAGGAGAAGCCGGGTGCTGGGCACAAAGCTCCAGGAGCGTCCCAGGGCAGGTTTCAGCTGCCCGCTGTCCCTGTCTCGGGTCATGTGATTGGTCACCTGCGGCAGAAAGACTCAAAGGCTTATAGACCTATAATGCTGGTACAGAGGACATTTGCTCCTATGGCTTCATTTTACAGACGGGAAAGCTGAGGCCAGGTACAAGGAAACGACTTCCCCAAGGCTCCATCACTTATCACCAGTCTGGAGTCAGAACCCTGGGCTCCTGACTTGCACAGAGCTCTTGCCACTAAACCACGATGCCGGGACTTCCCTGGTGGTCAGCGGTCAAGGCATGGGTTTGATTCCTGCTCCGGAAAGATTCCAAATGATGCGGGGCAACTAATGCCTGCATCACAACTACTGAGCCTGTGCCCGAGAGCCCGTGCTCCACAATAAGAGAAGCCACGCAGAGAAGCCTGCACGATGCATCGAAGAGTAGCCCCCACTCGCCGCGACTAGAAAAAGCCCTGCCCAGCAACAAAGACCCAGCGAGGCCCCCCACCCCAAATATGCAGCCGCTGAAAGTGGCATTCTTAAAGAATCTATTAAAAGATTCAAGAAAGGGTGTCCTTTTTTAAAAAATAAAGAAAACACAAGATTACAGTTTAGTTGGAAAGTTGATTAAAAGTATATGTATATAGGCAGAGAAAAGATTCAATGAAGGTATATTAAAAAAAACTAATATGGTCTCTGTGGATGTGGAGATTGATTACAAACTGGACACTTATATTTAACTATTTTTTACTTTCGTCTATGAGAAGCATGAAGACTTTCAAAAAATTACTCCATAAGCAGAAAAAGTTACTCTAAAAGCAAAAAAGATCCCTTTCTATGAAGCTCTGGAAAAGGCAAGAGCTTCATAGAAAGGGACAGAAACCAAATCAGTGGTTGTTTGGGGCTGGGGGAATCTTTCTGGGGTGATTGAAATATTCTGTATCTTGATCTCGCCAGATACGACTGTTATCAAACCTCAAACAAAGAGAAGTTACTCTGTGTGAATTACACCTCAATAAACCTGACTTAAAGAAAGTAAAAAGAAAAACAAGACTGTCCCTGGGCTTCCCTCGTGGTTCAGTGGCTAAAACTGTGCACTCCCAATGCAGGGGGCTCAGGCTCAATCCCTGGTTGCGGAACTAGATCCAGCATGCCGCAACTAAAGATTCTGCATGCTGCCAACTAAGTCCCAGTGCAGCCAAATAATTAACTTTTTTAAAGTGTTAAAAATAACATTGCCTGATCCCCTGGCTATTTATGTGTCTGATCCCCTCACAGTCTGGCACTCTAGATGACCCAAAGAAGTTGGGCTATGACCCTTTCCCAAAGGGTTACTCTGAGAGTTCAGAAGCTGCTGTTTTAAGGAAATAAAGAGCACCTGGAAAGAACACCTCCCCACTTGGTGAAGTCCAGGGACCAGAGAGAAGGCTAGCATGGCTGGCCAAGCCCACTTCCTCACCAGCACGGCCACACTGAGGTCCCGGGCCAAGGTCTTCAGCTCTCGGGCCAGCTGCATCATCAAGGCCAAGCCTGGAGGAGAAAAAGCCAAGAGGGTGGGCAGCGGGGCAGCGGGGACCAGGCTGGCCGAAGACGGGACTCCAGAGCCGGCAGGCAAGATCACGACCCTCCACCCTGCGCTCTGCCACACCACTCACCTTCCCTCTGCTGACCTCCCAGAAGTGGGGCGACCACCGCCGCGACCGAGTCCACAATCACCACCTTCAGAGTCCCGGAAGAACTGCTGACCTTGGGGGGAGTGATGGGAAGCAGGTGCCACCAACCAGTTGGCCTCCAGGGGGCACCCATTACCAGACAAACCTGCTCCTCTACTGGTAGGAAATAAGCTCTCCCACACCAAATATAGCTGCCCCTCCATGATGGAACTCGAGCAATGCCTTTTCCCCCCACCCTCATGTGTATGTATAACAGATTATCCTGAAGACTTGGGCTTCCCTTGTGGCTCAGCTGGTAAAGAATCCACCTGCAGTGCGGGAGACCTGGGTTTGATCCCTGGGTTGGGAAGATCCCCTGGAGAAGGGAAAGGCTACCCCACTCTAGTATTCTGGCCTGGAGAATTCCACTGACTGTATAGCCCATGGTGTTGCAAAGAGTCAGACACGATTGAGTGACTTTTACTTGCACTTTCACTGAAGACTTGGATGGACCGAGAGAATTTAAATCTCAGGATATCAGATACTCTAATTACATTTGAGAAATCCCTGCTCAGATCCTATGGTCCCTGATCAGAAAATTTTTTCTTTTCTGTTTTTTAAAAGACTTTTTTGACGTCAACCCTTTTTAAACTCTTCATTGAGTTTCTTACAATATTGCTTCTGGTTTATGTTTTAGTTTTTTGGCCCCGAGGCATTGAGATCTCAGCTCCTCGATCAGGGATTAAACCCGTACCCCCTGCATCAGAAGGCAAAGTCTTAACCACTGGACCAGGGGAGCCCCAGATGTCACTCTTTTGATTAGGCTTCATTATATGTCAAACAGAATGCACTGCCAGCCCATGATCACATTGTTACACAGGACAACCTGTTGCATTTTGCTCTCACACGTATGCTGTCTTGCAGGAGCAAGCGGCCTTGCCGTGAACTGCCTATGGAAAGCACCGCATGGCAGGAATAGTGGGCAGCTTTGAGGACTTGAAGACGGCTTCTGCCAACAACCAGCTGCCAGCAAGAAGCTGAAACCTCTAGGAAATGAATTCTGCCAACGACCTGAATGAACTTCTAAGTGGTTCTTCCCCAGCTGAGCCTACAGATAAGAGCACAGCCCACCTACCACCTTAATCACAACCTAATGAGACCCTAAGCAGAGGACCAGGCCAAATTGTGCCCAGACTTCTGACCTACAGAAATTAAAATAATAAATACATGTTGTTTTAAGTCATAGTTGGCCGTAACTTGTTATGCAATAATAGCATACATATCATCTAACAGTGCTACAGTTTAAAAAAAAAAAAAAAAGTCTTTTGACCTGGCAGTTGAGAGTTTTGGGTTATAAGCTTTGCTCTTAATGTAAAAAAAAAATAAAATTTTTTTTGGCCGTGAGGTGTGTGGGATCTTAGTTCCCCAACCTGGGATCAAACTTGTGCCCCTTGCAATGGAATGCAGAGTCTTAACCACTGGACCACCAGGGAAGTCCCTAAGCTTTGTTCTTATCCTAAATATGCGGTGACTGTGGGCAGCTCACTGAATGTCTTGGCCCTCCCTTTGCTCGATCCCAACAAGAGGGCTGGATTAGGTCAGGACTACTTCATGTCTCAACACATGGGGAGGCATAACCTGCTATGATTCCTATGCCAAGTATTCGTTCAACCATTATATGGTCTAAAGTTTGTTAAAACGATTTATGTTACATACAACCCTAGGTATGCCCACGGGAACATGATATGCTTTGGGGTGAGAGGTAAAGTTTAAGATAAATTAAACTAGTCTCTCTAAGGCTTCTCCCAAATGTAAAGGTATAAATATCATGCACCATATCCTATCCAAGCACCCATCAGGTATATCAGGGTACCAACGCAAATGCCATTCCTAACCTCTCTCCCTTGTCAACAGGACTCTGAATGTGTTCAAGCACTGGGCAGAAAATCTGACATCAGGGAAGGTGCGCCCAACCTCTGGACTAGGACATAAAAAAAAACATAACTCAGTTTTTGCCAGTTAGGTGTAAAGGGCACTGGGAAGTGTAATGGTAGGTTCCAGAGAAAGGTACAGAAAAGAGGCATCTATCACTGCCCTGGATGTGGATGTGTGAAGACATGCTGCTCGGAGCCATGGCAGCCACTCTGCAATCATGAGGGGGAAGAGCCAGAGAATCAGGCACACCAACCTAGAGCCCTGATATTATGGGTGTGCCAACCTCCAGACTTACGTGAGATAATTAAATGTCCTCAAGGTTCAAGTGTCTGTCAGATAGACGCTATTAATTTGCAGCTGAATGGACCCAGTTGGAATGTAGAGATGAACAGGACTGATCCTTGCACTCAAGGAAGGGGCTTACTCTTTAGTGGGGAAGATGGGCATGTGAACGAGAAGGCAAAGAATTGAGGAAGGAAAGAATTAAGCATCCAGAAATCCCATCCTGGGAATGGCGGGCACAGCTAGAGTCATCAGATTGCACACCTGCCCACACGCAGACAGCACAGGTGAGCTGCGGGGAGCAAGGAAGGCAGAAGGTCAGGCTCACCTGCTGGGACACAGTGCCTCGCAGGTCCTGCAGCACGTCCAGCATCTGGAAGATGTCAAACGCACGTACCACCTGGATCCTCTGGAGAGCTCCTGCCTGAAGGGACAGGAGAGAGAAGGGAGGGCCTTGGAGAAGAGGAGCCGGGGGTCGCGCAAGATGAAGAGGGATTTTGAGGTTGAGAGAGAAGAGGCACTTAAACACAAGGACTCAGGTACAGATGGCAGTGGGCTTTGTCTGCTGGGCCGGTTCACAACACGCTGGCTGCCTGGGTGCTGAGCTGCAGAGCCAAGTCAGAGCTCTGTGAGAAGGAGCGGCAGTGACCAGTGTGCCTGCCCTGGGCAAGATATGGGGGAGAAACACAGAGGCTGGGCGTGTGTCTGCCCTGAATGAGGGGATGCCAGGGGTTGGGTTTCTAGGAAGGATCCTTGTGGGTAGCATCCAACTGGGATGACGTCATAAAGGGGAGGCTTTACAATACAGGAAGCATTGGTGGAACAGCAAGTTTCAAAGCCAGAAATGACTATCACCCAAATGGTCCAAATTCTTGCCGTGTTAGATAATGGGGTCTTATGTCAGAACCTCCAAGGAAGTCAACCTTCCTGCCCTTTACCTGCTCCTCCTCGTCCGGGGTCCTGGCCTGAAGCAGCTGGAGAATGCGGGAGGCCGTGAGCCCTCCATTGGAATCAATGTAGAGGACGTTCTGCTGCAGGCCATGGGCCACGTGTGCTGCCACACAAAGACATACCTGAGTAGAGACAGGCCATTGGGTGAACCTGAGCCCCCAAAAAGGGCCCAGAATGGGATACCCCCACCAAATCTCATCCAGATCCCAGAGGTGCAAATGGGCCCCAAGACACGAGCTCAAGTCCCCCTCCTTACCACTGGTCTTCTCTCTTCTAAGCTCTGAAATCACAGGATGCTGGCAGAAGCTTCCCCAGAGATCCAGGACTATGCATCCACCTCCCCCAACCCTCCTCCTGGCTGCTGGCTGCAGGTGTACCTGGGTTTTGCCGCTACCCGGGGCGCCTACAATTTCAGTCACTTCTCCGGTGTAGAGACCAGCATCTAGCAGTTTGTCCAGGCTGATGGCAGAAGAGGAGGGAAGAGCATCAACCGAAGGGACTGGAGGGGAGGGAGCATAGGAGGGGAGGAGGAACAGCAAAACATTCCTTCCAAGCATTGTTCTGTCCAGAGACCTTCTGACATCTCTGGCCAGGAGGCTCCTCCTCGTGGAGACTCCTTTGGGGAAAGCCGGCATGGCCGAGTGCTCCCCCTCTGGCCCCTCATCCTTTCACTCTCGCCTTAAAGATCACCTCTGGGTAATCACTTCGCTGCAGAGGTCTCTTCGCTGCCCCATTCAATGGTTCTCCTCTCAGTCTCCATCGCAGCCCCTTCTAGGTTTCCTCAATAGCACTGCCCATAATGTGTCACGTTTTAAAACTCTGAAATAATTATAGATTCACAGGAAGTTGCCAAAAAAAAAAAAAAAAAAAAACATGTAGTGAGGTCCCGTGTACCCTTCAGCTGGTGTTCACTAACGGAAGCATCTTTTACTCTAAGACGTTTTGTTCTACATCTTAGTGCAACAGCGAAGAACAACACTGGTGCCGTCCACAGAGCGGCAGCTCCATTCCTTCCACGTGTGTCCGTGTGCACAGCCCTCTGCCGTTTCATCCCACATGTGGGTTTATGGAACCGCTGCAATCAAGACAGAGCATTTCCATCTCTGCAGGGCTCCCTGTGCCACCCTTTTACAACCACATTCACCCCTAAATCCCTAGCCAGCCCCTGGCAACTGCTTAATCTGTTCTCCATTATTATCATGTTATTTCAAGAATGTTGACTTCCCTGGAGGTCCAGTGGTCGAGACTCTGTGCTCCCAATGCAGGGGGCACAGGTTCAATATCTGGTCAGGGAACTAAGACCTCACATGGCATGGCCAAAAAACAAAGAATTTCTAAAGAGACCCAAGCATGAATATTTCTTAAGCTTCCCAAATGATTCTAATGAGCAGCCTGGGCTAAACCACAGGTCTGGTCTCTACAATCAAGAATCAATCGCATTCCTGGCCATGAGGATCTCCATAAAGAATTCCCAAATCCACCTTGACATGGACAGACCCCCCACCGCCACCACCACCTGCCTTATGGAACAGAAGTACAAGTGAGCCTAACCCTGTTTTGAACACAAGTGCTGTCTGGAATTTATCCTCCACCTTCCCCCCAAATTGGCTTTCGTTCATTCTTTCAGTCACTCATTCAAACATCGCCTGAATGTCTCACATTTCCTAAAGGCCTTTTTCTAAAAACAAGGGGGAAGCAGAGATGAACAAGACACAGCTCTGGCCTTCAAGGAACCACCCTTCTTCCCCGGTCAATATAGCTGCTTCCAAGGTCACTGCCTGCTCTCCCACTTGTAAAGATGCCCCCAGCACGACAGGCCGTGAGAAGACCTACAGCAGAGGGACTTCCCTGGTGGCCCAGTGGTTAAGACCCCTTGTTTCCAAGGCAGGAAGCTCAGGTTCAATCCTTGGTTAGGGAACTAAGATCCCACATGCTAAGTGGCGTGACCAAAAAAAAAAAAAAATAGGCCGATAAAAAAAAAACAGAGAAACCTGCTTCATTTGGGTTAACCAGCATTTCGAGAGCTGTTGACTACAGAACTCCCCTCCCCTCACGTGTCAGAGTTAATACCCATCAGGTGTCCAAAGACCACTGTGACAAAGGCTAGAAACCTAGGGGTCATCTTTGATTCGACACTTTTGTATCCCCTCAGCAGGAAGGCTTACAGCATTTCTTCAATATGCCTCCTGCTCTCGCCCGCCCCAGATCTGCTCACAACACCCTCCCCTGCTGTATCCTCCTGGGCCTCTCCTGCCAGCCTCCCCCAGCCCCATCCGCCCCGCCCACCTCCACCCGAGCCTGTAACTCTACTTTCACGACACAGCCTCCTGCCTGGAGGGAGCAGCAGGGCAGACACCTTAGAGCTGAGTTCTTAGGCGTAACAGTGTGACAGGTGTGACCTCAAGGGCCTGGTCTGCCACTTACTCACTGCAGGATCTTTTTTTTTTTCCCCTTTGGCTGTGCCACCCCGCTTGTGGGATCTTAGTTTCCGAACCAGGGATCAAACCATAGTGGAAGCACAGGAGTCCTAACCAGTGGACCACCTGGGAAATCCCTAGCTAGGGGATCTTGAGCAAGTCTCTTAACCTGAGTCCCAGTTTCCCTATCTACAGGATGATGGCTTTCATTTCTTTTTAAAGATTTTTTGATGTGAATGAACCATTTTTAAAGTCTCTACTGAATTTGCTACAATGTTGCTTCTGCTTTATGTTTCGGTTTCTTTGGCCACAAGGCATGTGTGATCTTAGCTCCCCATCCAGGGATTGAACCTGCGCCCCCTGCACTGGAAGGTGAGGTCTTAACCAGTGGACTGCCAGCGAGGCCCCAGGATGGTGATTTTCATCGCAGCGGGCTCACTGTAGTTGTCAAAGTGGTAGCCCTCAGTCGTGTCCGCCTCTTTGTGACCCCATGGACTGCAGCCCACCAGGCTCCTCTGTCCGTGGGATTTTCCAGGCAAGAATACTGGAGTGGGTTGCCATTTTCTTCTCCAGGAGCTCTTCCTGACCCAGGGATTGAACCTGCATCTCCTGTGTCTCTTGCACTGCAGGAAGATTCTTCACCCACTGAGCCATTGGGGAAGCAGATGGATAAATGAAGAAGATAAGATAAAGTGAAGATAAGAAGATAAATGAAATAATGTACCTAGAGTGACAGAGCCTGCTTCCTGATGAGCACTCAAAGGCCCAACCATCCTCACTGCACAGAGTGGTCCTGAACCTCTCTGAGCTCCTCTGCAGTGGCCCACGGTGGCTGCCATCCTGCCAGTTTGCCACCTGACCGCTCTCTCTGTATATGCTGGTTTTATAAGCTCCCAAAGGCCAGGCCTGCTTCCTGTTAATCACCCCCCCCCCCTTTAGCTGCTTGCACACATGCTCACACCTCTCTCATGTCCACCTGCTCTTCTCTACCCAGTGGACCCCACAGTCCTTAAGTGCGGGGGCCTCACCCATACCCATCTCCGGTACCCCTGCTTGACACTGGCCAGTGCTGTGAGGGCTCAGGATGACAGACCTGAGCCCTCAACCCAGGGAAAGCAAGCACTGTGCTGTGTGAACCCCGCCAAGAGAGCGTGTTATGGAAACAGCGAGGGCCAAACCGATCCAAAGACCTTTGTGGTGGCAGAGTTCTTTATCAAATTCCACACAAACAGGCCAGGGAAGAGGTCAGACTCCCTTGGCCAGAAGCCACCTGTTTTCTTCCAACTCTTTCTCTCTCCAAACACGGCAGAAGGAAACTACTCTCACCCCCTCCTGCTGCAGTGTACAAGGAATGAACCACGTTCAGGAACAAGTACCCCGGGGCTGGAGCCCCACCACTGCCCCTGGCTCCCCTTGTGCTAAACTCAAGTGGGGTTAATAATCATGAACTCACAGGATCACGAAGAGATTATACAACCTATTGTATAACCTTGTTGTTGTTCGGTTGTCCAGTTGTGTCCGACTCTTTGCGACCCCATAGACTGCAGCATGCCAGGCCTTCCTGTCCTTCACCATCTCCAGAAGTTTGCCCAAGTTCATGTTCATTGCATCAGTGATGTCATCCAATTATCCCATCCTCTGATGCCCTCTTTTCCTTCTGCCCTCAACCTTTCCCAGAATCAAGGACTTTTCCAATGAGTCAAGTGTTTGCATCAGATGACCAAAATACAGGACTTTCAGCTTCAGCATCGGTCCCTCCAATGAGTATTCAGGGTTGATTTCCCTTAAGATTGACTGGTTTGATCTCCTTGCTGTCCACGGGACTTTCAGGAGTCTTCTCCAGCACCATAGTTTGAAGACATCAATTTTTCGGTGCTCCATTGTATAACCTACTACGTGTCAATGGCTGGTACTTAACCTAGTCCTGCCGCACTCTCTTGCCTCATCCATCCTTAAGTGGACAGGGAGGTAGGGCCAGAGAAGAGTTGCTCTGATTTGATGAATAATAATGAAATACTGACATCTTGTGTTTCTGTGGTTCTCAATCAGCCTAGATTTTGCCCCCAACCCACCCAGGGGTCATAGCTGGAGATATTTTTGACTATCAGACAAGGGGAGAAGGGAGGTGCTACTGGCATCTAGCAGGCAGAGGCCAGGGAAGCTGCCGAACGACCTACTAAACACGCAGGACAGGTTCCCCCCACCCTAATAATTCTGCATCCCCCAAAAGTTAGGAGTTATGAGAAATGTTCTTACGGGGTAAGAAAACTCAGAAGTCCTGGCCATCCTCAGCACTGTCTCAAAGAGCCTGCTGGCTCCAGACTCCAGCATCTGCCCAGCGAGAGGCAGTCAGGTGGCCCTGCCTCTGACTTTGTCCCTCACGTACACACACAAACCTCCCAATGCCGGTGGACAGGATGGCCGTGGAGGTCTTCAGTTCCTCGTAGAGATCAGCGCCATTGAAGGGGAAAGCTGAGAACTGAGCCAGCAGCACCCGTCTCAGGGCGACCAGGGCCTGCGGAAGGGGCGGGGCAGCTCAGGATCCGGGCTGCAGCAGACCCGTCGAAGGAGGGGGCCTCCCAGGGTCTCCGACGGCGCTGTTATCAATCTTTAGGAACCCCTCTGCTCGGGGATGGGCATTTAGAGACACCCAGGTGTGGAGCGTGGAGACGATCAGCTCACCTTGTAAGACAGGCCACATTTCTGGGCGACCTCCTCCAGGTCTGCAGAAACCAGGTCCACCACTGTAAACGAAACACGTGGGGTTGATGGGCAGGGAGGGAGGCCCGGGACGTCCCGCACTTGACTTTCCCGCGCCCGGGCGTACTGGCGGAGCCGTGGGACACGGCGCGGTGCCGGGCACACTGGGGGTGGGGTGGGGTGGGGGGTTCCTACCCTCCCAGGGGCGTGTGCCCGTGTGTGGCGCGCGCCTGCGGTCACCTGTCTTGATTCCGCGGCTCTGCAAGAGTTGGACCATGTCCTGGGTGAGGCCCGGGCACAGTCCCGCCCGGAGCACGCCCATGTTCCCTGGGGGCCTGGGGCCACTCGTCCTGGGAGCATCCGCGGGGCCCTCTCCAGTCGTCCCCCACCCCACTCCCGGCGCCCTTTTCTGGACGGGCGAGGAATGCGGGAGGCAGCGACCGCGCAGAGAAGGCGGACCCTTCGGGAGCTCGGGCGCCCAAGGGCCAGCCCGCCCCGGCCGCGCCGCCGCTTCCGGCTTCCAGGCGCCAGGACCCGGCCTGCGGCGCCACCTGCCGGCCGCGGCGCGGACGCGCGGGCCGGGCGGTCGGGGCGGAGACAGCTAGGGCTGCACGGAGCCAGGCTCCGAGCGCAGAGGTCAACGCGCCGGGCTCGGAGGCTCGGCGCCCGCGTGCGCCTCCTCCTTCTCCTGGGCCACGCCCACCCGGTGCAGCTTTCGGTTCTGAACGCTGGGCCAGAACGTTCGATCAGATCGACCATCTCTACGCCCAGGGACCTACCTGTTAGCGAAGGAAGGCAGTAAAGAGTAAATCAAATAAATCAGATAATTACCGAGATTATGATGGCTGCTAAAAAGCAGCAGAGCACAGAGAGGGCATCTGCTTCTCTAGTTTCCAAATAAAACAATTTTTACGTATACAACGATAAAACCCCCGAGTGTATAGAAAAACACACGAATTTTAAACGTCCTTGGCTGGACCTCATCCTCTGAAAGAAAGAAAACTTTACAAGATTAGCTCCGCACAGTCTAGTAAGGTGGTGGTGGTGGTGGTGTAGTCGCTAAGTCGGGTCCGACTCCTGCGACCCCATGGACTTGCGAGCCCGCTGGGCTCTTCTGTCCATGGGATTCTCCAGGCAAGAATACTGGAGTGGGTTGCCATCTCTTTCTCCATCTAGTGAGGTAGGTGCTATGTTTATCCCTGTTTTACAGATGAGCAAAACGAGGCTCGGAGGTGAAATCCTTTGCCAAAGGCTTCACAGCCTATGAAGCTGTGGGCAGAGCTGGACTGAGAGCTTTTGCACCCACCCAGGTGCAAAGCCAAAGTCGTGTGTGTTTTCCTCCCTGTGACATGGTTTCCCTGGGAACAGAAGCAGCCTCTGGCCCATTTCTGGATGCCTCTGCACCACCCACCATGGTCACTCAATATCTGAAGACACTTGAAGTGGAGGTGGGACAGAATTTAGAATTCCAGCAGTAAAACCTGGGTGTGTGGGCGCTCTGAACCCCATGAGCCATCCCAGCTTTCCCTGTGCCCACACTGCCTCCAGTGTCCGGATATGAAATCTCAGAATTCTATCGGCGAGGTGTCCCACTCCCAGGGATCCAGGCCATCCAGTACTGCCTGCCTCCCTCCACGCCTAGGTGCCAGTCTCACCATCCACCTCCTCCTTCCCAGGGCAGATCCGAAGGGCACAGGTGGTGAGCATTTTGAGATCTTCAGAGAAGAGCAGGGCCGCTGTAACCACAGAGCCTTAGCCCAAGCGGTGTCGTCAACTATTCTGGGGCTCTGCCCGCTCCTGATGTTGGCCCTGGGCTGCAGCAGCCCCCGGTCAGGGGGGAGGGTAGCCCCTAATTGTTACACTCTGTGATAATTATGAAGTCAGCTCATCGCACCCCCATCCCACCGCAACTAAGCCTGTGTCTGCTGCCTCCAGTTTCTCTCTGCTTCCTGTCAGCTTGGTTGTCCTGCATGGTGCCGGCTACGGTCCCAAACAAACTCAATGGCATCAGAGACATTCTACAAAGTGGGAGATGGGGAGGAGGCCATGCTGAAGAAGGAAACCCTCAATGTCTTGAATGCACTTGATCAAATGTCGAAGCCCTTTCCAAACCCCAAGTCAATGAACAGGACCGTCACGACCAAAGGCCTCCCACTTTCCTCAAGGGGCAGTTTGGTGAACTTCTTAGAGGAGGATGCCATCAATCTACCGTAAGACATGAGTCTGGTCCTTTTCTGCTTTCTAAGGCCAGAGCTGGATGGGCGGAGGAGTTGGGGAGAGGGGGAGTGGGGTGCGGGGAAGAGGGTGTTGAAGAGGTGCCTCTTCCTTGACTTATCACAGTCGAGACTCCCAGTGAAGAGCACGTAAGCAGGTTGCCTATGGATTCCTGACCCCAAATCAGTTCTTGGAGGCATGCCGGCCTCCAGCTCCTGGAAGCCTTCTGGGATTAGCTGGAGATGGGTTGGCGGTGCTCGTCATCCTCTTTGGTCCTCACCATGAAGCCCCTCTCCTCTCGCCATGGTTCCTTTGCTCATCCTCCCTATGGTGCCTTCACCTGCCTGGTTATGTCCTCCCCCCAGCCCCCAGGAGCCTGCCTGCCTTCAGACTGAGGTCTGTGTTCCTCCTCAGTGATCACGGGTTTCCTTCACTTCATTTCACAAAACTCTTTGGGCACCTACAAGGTACCTGGTCCAAGGTTAAGTTCTGGGAATGCAGAGCTGGAAAGCAGTCTCTACCTTCAAGGAGTTCCCAGCCTGGGGTGTGTGTGTGTGTGTGTGTGTGTGTGTGGTGGTTGGGGGTGGGGGGCTGTCAGACAAGAATTGAGGCTATTACAGCATGGTCTGTGCTATGACAGGGACAACTGGAGGAAACAGAGGGAATTTAGTATAGTTTGGGAGCGGCTGAAGTTAAGGGAGGTTTCGTGGAGGAGGTGACTCTCAGAGGAAGGGAAGGAGTTAGCCAGTGGAGGGACAGAGGGGGTGGGTTGACGTGGGCTGAGGGAACTGTCTGTTGGGAAGTTTCACAGGTATGTGACCTGTGCAATTAAACACAGCCTGACACTTGGAAGGACCCTGCTTAGTTTAATGGTTGGATGTTACTGTTTTGAAGGTCTTAATAATTTCTGAAGAAGGGACCCCACTAATTATGTAGCTGGTCCTAATGACGTGAAAGGGGATACAGTGGCCACTCCCTTAGGTACCTGTCAGTAAACAGGTATGGCTAAAGTGGCGGATGCAGGTGAGAAACTTCCTGGTGTGAGAAAGTCTTAGACTGGGAACCAAGTTTTAATCCAAGTTCTACCACTTAGATATATGACCATAGACAAGTTCATTAAGATCCGGGACCCTTGGTCCCCCATGTGTAAAACGAGACCAACAGCATCCAGCAGGGCTGCTGTGACGATCACAAGGAGTTTTTCTCCGGCATATAGCCCAGTGCCTGGCTGCCCCTTCAGCACTGGTGTTTCCAACAAGTAAATCTTCAATAGAGATTCCTTGGGGCTTCCCGGGTGTTCCAGTAGCTAAGACTCCATACTCCCAATGCAGAGGGGCCCGGGTGTGATCCCTGGCTGGGAAACTAGATCCCACATGCCACATTAAGAGTCTGCAAGCTGCAATTAAAGACCCCACATGCTGCAACTAAGACCTGGTGCTGCCAAATAAATAATTTAAAAAAATAATTTAACAAGTAATATAGAGATTCCTAAGAGTTGACTCATTGGAAAAGACTCTGATGCTGGGAGGAATTGTGGGCAGGAGGGGACGACAGAGGATGAGATGGCTGGATGGCATCACCGACTCGATGGACGTGAGTTTGAGTGAACTCCGGGAGTTGGTGATGGACAGGGAGGCCTGGCGTGCTGCAATTCATAGGGTCGCAAACAGTCGGACACGACTGAGCAACTGAACTGAGCTGAACTGAAGGACAGTTTATGGACTTCCCAAGTGGCACCAGTGGTAAAGAACCCACTTGCTAATGCACAAGACATTAAGATTTGTGTTCAATCTCTGGGTTGGGAAGATCCCTCAAGAAGGACATGGCAACCCACTCCAGTATTCTTGACCAGAGAATCCTATGGGGAAAGGAGCCTGGTGGGCTATAGTCCTTAGAGTCACAGCGTTGGACACGACTGAAGCAACTTAGCACATAGCACAGGACAATCTATAGTATAACTGACATCCATACCCAGACTCTTCAACCTACAAAGGGCCTCGGAGGGAGAGTCATCTATTTCAAGTGTCCACCAAGGGCTAGCATAGGAGGTTTGGGCTGATCAGGATTTCGCAGGAGGAGGCTGATGGGGCTGGGGCTCAGGGAGGAAAACTTTGGCCTTGATCAATCAACCTCGAAGCTGGAGGCTGACCTGGTGTGAGGGATCTAGGGGTATGTGTGGGTCACTGGATCTGGCTAAAGCAGCCGGGGGAGGTGGGGAAGGAAGCAGGGAAGGGGAGCCAGAAAGCACCAGGGGCAGACAGGAGCTGTGTAGCATGGGGCCCGGGAGATCCGGCTTCTGGTTCCAGCTCTGCCATCGACTACCAAGGTGACCTCAGTCAAGGTGCTTGGTGTCCACAGGCCCTATGGCTGCTTTCTCTAGACAGGGCTCTTCCAGCTGAGGGCTGTGACCTATGAATGTGTCAGGAACTCATCCGAGTTGATGGAGACTAGTATTACAAAAATGAACTAAATAGAATTTAAATTCCAGAGTACATCACACAGAGTAAGTACAAGTTTAGGAAACCAGTTAGTACTGGTTTGTGAAACATTTTAGTTATATGTGTGTGTGTGTGTGTGTGTGTGTGTGCATATACTGGGGTTTCCCAGGTGGCGCTAGTGGTAAAGAACCTGCCTGCCAATGCAGAAGACATAAGAGACTCAGGTTCAATCTCTGGATCGGGAAGATCCCCTGGAGAGGGCATGGTGATCCAATCCAGTATTCTTGCCTGGAGAATCCCATGGAGAGAGCATCCTGGCAGGCTACAGCCCATGGGGTTACATACACGCGTGTGCTAGCTTGTCAAGAAATATGTATTTCTTACTTCCAGTTCAGTTCAGTTCAGTTGCTCAGTTGTGTCCGACTCTTTGCAACCCCATGGACTGCAGCATGCCAGGCAGGCCTCCCTGTCCATTACCAACTCCCGGAGTTTACCCAAACTCATGTCCATTGAGTCCGTGATGCCATCCAACCATCTCATCTTCTGTCATCCCCTTCTTCCACCTTCAATCTTTCCCAGCATCAGGGTCTTTTCAAATAAGTCAGCTCTTTGCATCACGTGGCCAAAGTATTGGAGTTTCAGCTTCAACATCAGTCCTTCCAATGAACACCCATGACTGATCTCCTTTAGGATGGACTGGTTGGATCTCCTTGCAGTTGCAGGGACTCTCAAGAGTCTTTTCCAATACCACAGTTCAAAAGCATCAATTCTTCAGCGCTCAGCTTTCTTTAGAGTCCAACTCTAACATCCATACATGACTACTGGAAAAACCATAGCCTTGACTAGACAGACCTTTGCTGGCAAAGTAATGTCTCTGCTTTTTGATGTGCTATCTAGGTTGGTCATAACTTTTCTTCCAAGGAGTAAGCGTCTTTTTATTTCATGGCTTCAGTCACCATCTGCAGTGATTTTGGAGCCCAAAAAATAAAGTTAGCCACTGTTTCCACTGTTTCTTCATCTATTTGTCATGAAATGATGGGACCAGACACCATGATCTTTGTTTTCTGAATGTTGAGCTTTAAGCCAACTTTTTCACTCTCCTCTTTTACCCTCATCAAGAGGCTCTTTAGTTCTTCTTCCCTTTCTGCCATAAGGGTGGTGTCATCTGCATATCTGAGGTTATTGATATTCCTCCGGGCAGTCTTGATTCCAGCTTGTCCCAGCCCAGAATTTTGCATGATGTACTCTGTATATAAGTTAAATAAGCAGGGTGACAATATACAGCCTGACGTACTCCTTTTCCTATTTGGAACCAGTCTGTTGTTCCATGCCTAGTTCTAACTGTTGCTTCCTGACCTGCATATAGGTTTCTCAAGAGGCAGGTCAGGTGGTCTGGTATTCCCATCTCTTTCAGAATTTTCCATAGTATGTTGTGATCCACACAGTCAAAAGCTTTGGCATAGTCAGTAAAGCAGAAATAGATGTTTTTCTGGAACTCTCTTGCTTTTTCGATGATCCAGTAGATGTTGGTAATTTGATCTCTGGTTCCTCTGTCTTTTCTAAAACCAGCTTGAACATCTGGAAGTTCACAGTTCACGTATTGCTGAAGCCTGGCTTGGAGAATTTTGAGCATCACTTTACTAGCGTGTGAGATGAGTGCAGTTGTGTGGTAGTTTGAGCATTCTTTGGCATTGCCTTTCTTTGGGATTGGAATGAAAGCTGACCTTTTCCAGTCCTGTGGCCACTGCTGAGTTTTCCAAATTTGCTGACATATTGAGTGCAGCACTTTCACAGCATCATCTTTCAGGATTTGGAATAGCTCAACTGAAATTCCATCACCTCCACTAGCTTTGTTCGTAGTGATGCTTCCTAAGGTCCACTTGACCTCACATTCCAGCTAGATGTCTGGCTCTAGGTGAGTGATCACACCATCATGATTATCTGGGTCGTGAAGATCTTTTTTGTACAGTTCTTCTATGTATTATTGCCATCTCTTCTTAATATCTTCTGCTTCTGTTAGGTCCATACCATTTCTGTCTTTTATTGATCCCAACTTTGCATGAAATGTTCCCTTGGTATCTCTAATTTTCTTGAAGAGATCTCTAGTCTTTCCCATTCTGTTGTTTTCCTCTATTTCTTTGCATTGATCACTGAGGAAGGCTTTCTCATCTCTCCTTGCTATTCTTTGGAACTCTGCATTCAAATGGGTATATCTTTCCTTTTCTCCTTTGCTTTTCACTTCTCTTCTTTTCACAGCTATTTGTAAGCCCTCTTCAGACAGCCATTTTGCCTTTTTGCATTTCTTTTTCTTGGGGATGGTCTTGCTCCCTGTCTCCTGTACAATGTCATGAACCTCCGGCCATAGTTCATCAGGCACTCTATCAGATCTAGTCCCTTAAATCTATTTCTCACTTCCACTGTATAATCGTTAGGGATTTGATTTAGGTCATACCTGAATGGTCTAGTGGTTTTCCCTACTTTCTTCAATTTAAGTCTGAATGTGGCAATAAGGAGTTCATGATCTGAGCCGCAGTCAGCTCCCAGTCTTGTTTTTGCTGACTGTATAGAGCTTCTCTGTCTTTGGCTGCAAAGAATATAATCAATCTGATTTCGGTGTTGACCATCTGGTGATGTCCATGTGTAGAGTCTTCTCTTGTGTTGTTCAAAGAGGGTGTTTGCTATGACCAGTGCGTTCTCTTGGTGGAACTCTATTAGCCTTTGCCCTGCTTCATTCTGTACTCCAAGGCCAAATTTGCCTGTTACTCCAGGTGTTTCTTGACTTCCTACTTTTGCATTCCAGTCCCCTATAATGAAAAGGACATCTTTTTTGGGTGTTAGTTCTAAAAGGTCTTGTAGGTCTTCACAGGACCATTCAACTTCAGTTTCTTCAGCATTACTGGTCGGGGCATAGAATTGGATTACTGTGATATTGAATGGTCTGCCTTGGAGATGAACAGAAATCATTCTGTCATTTTTGAGACTGCATCCAAGTACTGCATTTCGAACTCTTTTGTTGACCATGATGGCTACTCCATTTCTTCTAAGGGATTCCTGCCCACAGTAGTCGATATAATGGTCATCTGAGTTAAATTCACCCATTCCAGTCCATTTTAGTTCGCTGATTCCTAAGATGTTGACGTTCACTCTTGCCATCTCGTTTGACCACTTCCAATTTGCCTTGATTCATGGACCTAACATTCCAGGTTCCTATGCAATATTGCTCTTTACAGCATCGGACCTTGCTTCCATCACCAGTCACATCCACAACTGGGTGTTGTTTTTGCTTTGGCTCCGTTTTCATTCTCTCTGGATTGTTTCTCCACTGATCTCCAGTAGCATATTGGGCACCTACCGACCTGGGGAGTTCATCTTTCAGTGTTCTATCTTTTTGCCTTTTCATACTGTTCATGGGGTTCTCAAGGCAGGAATACTGAAGTGGTTTGCCATTCCCTTCTCCAGTGGACCACATTTTGTCAGAACTCTCCACCATGGCCCTACATGGCATGGCTCATAGTTTCATTGAGTTAGACAAGGCTGTGGTCCATGTGATTAGATTGGTTTGTTTTCTGTAATGGTTTTCAGTCTGTCTGCCCTCTGATGGAAAAGGATAAGAGGCTTATGAAAGCTTCCTGATGGGATAGACTGACTGAGGGAGATACTGGGTCTTGTTCTGATGGGCAGGGCCATGCTCAGTAAACCTTTCATCCAATTTTCTGTTGATGGGTAGAGCTGTGTTCCCTCCTTCTTACCTTAGTTCAAGGTAAGAAAAAAAAAAGATTTGAAAGTTAAATTTTTTTGATCCTGTACTTCATCAGCAAAAAATTTTAAAGAGTGGGGAAACATGGGCAAGGTTTTTCTTTGTAACAGCAAAGAATTGGTAACAATACAAATATCCATGTAACAGAACACCCTATAACAGTTAAAATGACTGAACCAGAGCAGATTAATCTAAAAATACAATGTTTTAAGTAAAAAAACGTCAAACTGCAAATGAATATGTACTGAATGATACCATTTATTTATATAAAATTTAAATTATGCAAAATAATAGAATACATATCTAACAAACCTATAAAAACACATGGGGAATAAGAAACACAAAATTTTAAATTTACTGCTCAGGCTGCCTCTGAGGGAGAGGATAGTAGAGGAGCAGAGTACACAGGGGGCTTTAGCTACACTGAGACAGCTTTAGTTCTGAGTTGGATAGAAGCTAAATGGAAGCTTAATATAATATCATTTTTTCCAGTTTTATTGAGACACAGTTGACATTTAACATTGCATTAGTTTAAAGTATGCAACATCATTTGATAATTGTATGTATTGTGAAATCATTACCCCAATAAGCTTAGTTAACATCCATCACCACGCAGTTACAAATTTTTGTGTGTGAGAGCTTTTAAGACCTAATCTCTTAGGAACTTTCAAATGTACAATCCGATATTGTTCATTATAGCCACCACCTTGTGCATTGGTTGGGTGGTGGTGGTTTAGTCACTAAGTCGTGTCACTTTGTACATTACGTCCCCATGAACATATTATCCTTGATATCTTGAATGAGTCTGAAATACTTCACAATTTAAAAAAAAAATTAGAGGACTTCCCTGGTGGCTTAGTGGTAAAGAATCTGCCTGCCAATGTAGGAGACATGGGTTCAATCCCTGGTCCTGGAAGATCCCACATGGCACGGAGCAGCTAGGCCCATGCACCACAGTTAATGAGCCTGTGCTGTAGAGCCCAGGAGCTGCATCTACTGAAGCCCGCGCGCCCTAGATCCTGTGCTCTGCAACAAGAGAAGCCACCGCATTGAGAAGCCGAGCACCGCAACTAGAGAGTAGGCCCTGCTCTCTGCAAGTGCAGAAAGCCCGCGCGGCAATGAAGACCCAGCACAGCCGAAAATACATAAACAAACAATTTTTTTTAATAAAAAAAATTTTTAAAAATTAGAATGGAAGAAAAGTTTTTGAGCATTCACCCCAATAAATATATATTTATCTGTCCCATTAATTTTACATGCTGTATATTAATACATATTGATAACTGTCATAAAAATCTAAGTAAATAAATGCAGTAATTACATATTAAACAACAGTAAATAAATATTTAATAAAACTTATAATTTTTCTTTTAGATACTTTTAGATATTTTTCCATATCCCAGTAGATCGTTATGGTCATTCCCTGGGGTGTTTGCACCCTACCTTGGAGGAAGGACTTGGAGCTTTAGTGGTGTTTCTAAAAATGTGGTTCTCAGAACACTTGCATCAGAATCATCTGAGGATCTTATAAAAGATGCTCTAGCAGCTTCCCATCCCAGTGACATCCCAGCTGGGGACCAGGGACCAGGAATGTGCATTTTGCACTAGTGAGTGTCCCGGTGAGTGTGACGAACTGCTGCAGAGCAAGAATGTTCTGAGTGGCTCAAAAGCAGTTGAGGGCACTGGTAAGTCCTGCCCAAGGCCTGCCTGCCGCTGGAAGCCTCCAGGCAGCAGGGCCTGGGGCAGCTGCCTCCATCTGTCTCTCCTCTCCCCTCCCCCTCCAGGAAGCACATGCCGGTGGAGGATTCCGAATGCAGCTCCGATGACACCAGCATCTCCCCCTTGTCATCCACCTTGTTGAATCCCATCAAGTTGGCCGTGACCCAGCCCAACAGCAGCTTCTTTGCGGGCATGCTGGAGGGCGAGCTGAACAAACTCAGCCTCTCCTCCATAGCCAAGAGCACAGAGAAGGGGCACCTGGCCCTCTGCCCCCAGTCTAAGTCCCAGATGGCCCCTCGGGGCCTTCTGGACCTCGACAACCCTGAGGCGGACACAGATACGTCCTCAACGCCCTCGGAGTCCTCTGTGGTCTTGGATGTGCCGGAGGCACCCTTCATCTGTGAACACACGGTCAGCGACTCCACAGCTGTGGTGCGTTTCCCCCCAGGTGCATCTGGCAAAGGCTTGATGCCCTCCCTTCCCCCATCCCCACATGCCCGGCATTGAGCTGAGCTCACTGGGGAGCGTGTGGATACCTACTGCCTGCATCCTGAGCTCTAGTGCATGGGTTAGGAGAGAAGGCGTGTCTGTAAAGAACTCCAGCACAAGCTAGAGAAGGTTCAGCGCTGTAGGAAAAGTTCAGACCAAGTGCCACTGGGGATTCAGAGGGAAAGAAACGTTACTTCCAGCTGCAGGAATAAGCTTTGGTGGCATTCAGTGACATTTGAGCTGGGACACAGAGGTCAGACTTAAACTTCTAGAGATGAGGAAAGGCATTCTGTGCAGGGCTGATGCTAGCAAAGGCTCCCATGTGGGAGAAAATATCCACGTCCTAATTCAGGGTTGCTCACACTTTCCGGCACCTGCAGATCTGATTGTCATGTTACCAAGAAGATTCCTCATTCCTTGAGGTTCTGACTTAGTAGGTCTGGGATGGGGCCTGAGACTCTGCATTGCTAACACATTCCCAGGTGGTGCCCATGGCCCACAGACCACATGCTGAGTAGCATTGTTCTGGATACAGGAAGGGAACAGTAGGCGGGGGTCATTTTCCAGAGGCCCTGTAATGTTAGGCTGCTGCTGCTGCTGCTAAGTCACGTCAGTCGTGTCCGATTCTGTGCGACCCCATAAACAGCAGCCCACCAGGCTCCTCTGTCCCTGGGATTCTTCAGGCAAGAACACTGGAGTGGGTTGCCATTTCCTTCTCCAATGCATGAAAGTGAAAAGTAAAAGTGAAGTTGCTCAGTCGTGTCTGACTCTTAGTAACCGCATGGACTGCAGCCTACCAGGCTCCTCCGTCCATGGGATTTCCCAGGCAAGAGTACTGGTGTAGGGTGCCATTGCCTTCTCCGAATGTTAGGCTACTGTATGGATTTTTCAGTAAGCAAAGAGGACCAGCTCTGTGCAAAGTTTTGTATCAGGTGAGAGATGCGATATGAGTTACATATTGGAAAATACCGTCTGGTGGCTCCAACAGTAAAGAGTCTGCTTGCAATGCAGGAGACCCGGGTTCGATCCCTGAGTCGGGAAGATCCCCTGGAGAAGGAAATGGCACTCCACTCCAGTACTCTTGCCTGGAAAATCCCATGGATGGAGGAGCCTGGTGGGCTACAGTCCATGGGGTCGCCAAGAGTCACGACTGAGTGACTTCACTTACTTTGGAAGATAAATCTGGAAGGACCATTGTTGGATAGGCCAGCGCAGTGTTTCTCAAAGTGTGGTCCCCAGACCACCAGTAGCATCTGCATCATATGGCAACTTGTTAGAAATTTAAATCCTTGCTTTCCCCACCCTCCTGATTGGGCCTGCTGAATCCAACTGGGCACAGGGGCCAGCAGTCCTTGTTTTAACAAGTCCTCTGGAGTATTCTGATGCACACCAAAGCTTGAGAGCCACTAGCCTAGATGGAGCAGACAACGGAAACAGGAGACAAGGCAAGTGACATCAGGGCCAGGAATCTGCAGTGTTAGAAAAGCCCTCTGCAATCCTTAGTCTGGCTTGGCAGCCATGGCTGTAGTACAAAGTGGACTCAGGAGCGACTGGTCTGAACCTTGACTCTGGCGCTTAATTGCTGTGTGGCCACAGGCTGGACGCTTCCTCTCTCTGAACTGGTAACCTCATCTGCAATGAGTGAGGTGGACGAGATGATTGCTAAGGTCCCTTTCAACGGACACACAGTCTATAGAATATGGAGTTGAGGGTACCCCCTGAGGCTGGTGCGGCTGCCCAGGGAGAATGGCTCAGGCTTTGGGCTGGTGGGGCCTCATCTAACGTGGGGTGTGCCTACCACCCTCGGACACACCTGCCTCAGCTCCAGCGGGAGCAGGGATGGGATTGGGGTCTTCTGACCCACATTGCAGAGGGGCTGGTGGGGTGGTAAGGGGAGGCCAGGCCAGGTCTGAGGAAGCCTTGGGGGTTCTCTCCTCCTAGATTTCCTGGACCTACGCCCCTGGCAAGCAGCAGGTCAGTTTCTACCAGGTCCTGTTACAGGAGGTGGTCAGGAAAAACAGCAGCGAGACGCCCAAGGCAAAGAACCGCCCCTGGATCTTCAATAAAATCCTGGGCACCACCGTCAAGCTGATGGAGCTGAAGCCGAACACGAGTTACTGCCTCACCGTCCGTGCAGCTAACACCGCTGGGGTGGGGATGTGGTGCAAGCCCTACAAAGTGAGCCCTGGGAGAAGAGGGGCCCGAGGGTCAGGAACCCTAGAGGTTGGGAACACCCCTGTACCCCCAGGACCTCTCCTCCTGCTGGCTTTCCCTCTCCCTGGGCAGATAAGCCTCAGTTCCAGGCTGTTCTCCTTGGAGAGGGTTAAGGAGTAAGTCACTTTGGGGCCCCCTGGAAACTGACCTGTTCATTCATCCCTAATGTGTGTCTCTCAAAGCCAGTGGCTTCTGGATTCTTCAACTTAGTTATCAATGATTGTGATGGGTTGGGAAGTCAAGGGCACTGTGGGGAAAAAAAGAGGAAAGAGGCTAACAGGGTACAAAGCAGGGAAGAGCCTGGGGGTGGCAGGGCAGGCCCGAGTAGACACTGCTGAGCTTGTAAACAGCACACAACCGGGGAGAAACAGATGTCAGTGAGTAGGCTGGTAGGGCACTCGGAGACCACATTTCACAGACAGATGAGGGGGTGGCGGTGTGGAAGAGGTGAGGCCAGGGTCAGCTCTGCCAAGGGGTTCTGAGGACTTTTCTTTCTTTCAGTTTGCAACTGTGGCCACTGACTTGAACAGCTTCCCCGAGAACAACCCCATCCAGATTACCGTGCAGCGCAAGGAGCCCCAGCGGAAGACCGTGTCCCTCGGGCTGGAGGACATGCGCAGGCTCGAAGATCTGGAACACCTCTTTCCCTACTAAGGGGGAGGGTTCCAGGAAGCCCCTCACCCACCTTCAGCTTCGGCCCAGGGCCCTCAGCAGTCAGAACCACGAGATATACCACCAGCCCCGAGCCAGGGAATCACTGACCACCCTGCTGGTCCCGGACCTGGGGCCAAGGTTAGATGGGAGCTCCACTCACCCGGAGCCTCTGCAGGCCAGGCCAGATCAGCCTCCACTGCCCGTAGCTGCTAGGCTTCCTTCCCCAGATCTGGGCTGGTCCAGGTCCCTCATTAAAACCTGCAGGTCACCCAGCACCCTGAGATTCTGCTTCGTGCCACTGACGGCCTCAGCTGGGCCGCGGACCCTCACCCTTCTGGCTTCTGCCAGGACCAAGAGTCCAGGTGGGTCAGGGGGACACGGGGTCATAAGATGCCATCACCTTTTCCCCGTGAGAGAAAGAGATGGTCTCCAAAGACTACAGTGCTCGCCAGGAAAAACAGTGATGCTGGACAGAGGCAGTGACAGCCTGCACAGTCAACCTGACTTGAGCTTGGGGGGACATGGGGCAAAGTGCCCAAGCTCTGAGGGGAGGGTTTAATCCCTTCTGTTTCACCTCAGCTCCTCCTGGATGTGACGGCTCAGACAAACCATTTACGCTTCTGGGGCTGGATTTCCTTGTCAAAGATAGGGGGATGTGGAACTTCCCCGGCGGTCCAGTGGTTAAGACGCTGCACTTACAATGCAAGGCGTGAGGGTTCAATCCCTGGTCAGGGAACTAGATCCCACATGCTGTGCCGTGGCCAAAAAAAAAAGGTTGGGGGGGGGGGGGGTTGGCAACAGCACAGAAACCTGCTTTACTTGGCTTTAGCCAGCATTTCCCAAGCTGTTGACGACAGAATCCCCCTCCTCTCCTGTGTGAATTACATTCATCACGTGTCCAAAGAATACTAAGGAAGGCTAGAAACCTATTTGGCTCTTTGATTCTTCACATCTGTACTCCGCCCTGGGGACGTGGCATGGTCCTTCCAGGCACGGCTACAGGGTCACTGTGAGGCTCAAGTGAGAGCCCAGCAGCAGAGAGCCTGGCACAGAGTGGGACCTCAGAGCCTGTCACCTCCCTTCAGCCTGCACGCAGTCCCACTGCAGAGACCAGGCAGGTGGAAGCCGAGAACCAGAGCCAGGCAAGGTGCAAAATCGTAAAAGCGCAGATGTGGGTGGGGGAGGGTGAAGACGACCAAGAAGTCAAAAAAGGCTGTGGCCCCGAGTGCTCTGTACAAGGATGGCTGGAATTCAACCCGGGTAGAGGCACCTGGTCCTGGAAGAAGAGTGAGTAGGGGCAAGACCTCGGCCCAAGGTCTGAGCATGTCCTGGGGGGGGTTCCCTTCACCCTGTGAGTCTTTGGAGGGCAGAGAGCCACCCTCCCCATCACACCATCCCCACTTCTGCCTGAGCCTGCACCACCACACAGCTCATTAGGGGGAGCCCTTGGGACCACCTCTCTGAACCCCGAGAGCCCAGTGACACTGAATGAGGTCAGGGAAAGCACCCCAGAGCAGCAGGGCTGGCCCAAGTCCCCGTGATGGTCACAGCGTCCTCTCTCTGTGCTGTCCAGACCAGGAAGTAGCCTCGAGCTAGTGTGACAAGTGCATTTCTAACTGGGCCGAATTCTAGTTCATGCAAACAGCTACACGCGGCTCGTGCTGCCAGAAGGGACAACACAGCCTTAAGAGCCTCCTCTGGCTACTACGAGACGGGCCTCAGCGGGTCACCCCAGCCTCTCCCTCATAGGCACGGTGGCAAGAAAGGAAAGGCCGCTTCCCACTCAGCAGGGTACTGGAGTAGCCCAGAGGGAGGGGCTACACGAACTGACCCAACATAGACCCCTGAGCATCAAGGACAGGAATCGTAACCCAAACACACAAAATATAAGTTATTTATTTGGTCACAGAATCTGGGGCCTGACCCTGAAGAGAGACGGCATTCAGAAAAGGCAGCAGCCGGTTATCGCCCAGCCTTCTGCTGCCCATGCTCGCGCCAGCAAGGTACCGAGTGATGGCCGAGGACTGGGCTCAGTGATGACCTCCTGTGACCTTTGACCTGTTCTGCAGCGGGAACCCCGTGGGGTCTGACCGTGTACAGCAGGCCACGCTCATTCTCAAGGCCTTCGCCCAGCCTGAGGCCTTCCGTCAGAGCGGGCAGCGGGTGGAAGCTGAGTCCAGGTGGGGATCCCAGAGACCTGGAGGGCTTTTCATCTCCTCCATCTGTGAACAAGGGCAGGGAATAGGATGGGGACCCCAGATCAGGAAAGGAAGGCACCGCACAGTCCCAGGAGCCCACAATGGGGGAGAGCCTGGGAAGGTGAAGAGCCCGTGGAGCTCTCCACCACAGGGGACGACCACGAGGGCAAGGGCAGGAGAGCCAAGCACACCGGCCACCACTGCACCCCCCACACCCCAAACTCACATCCGGAGGCACTTGTCCTTCCCGCCACTGGCCACTCTCTGGCCATCGGGACTCCAGTCGACAGCGTATACCTAAACAGGGGAGGGGGTAGTCGTGCAGTGAGCAGGGTTGGCGTGGTGGGGGCAGGCTTCAGTCCCCGCTCAGCCCACGAGGGTTGGCCGCACCTCGTCCGCGTGGCCCGGCAGGTCCGTGGACAGCTTCTGGGCCTTCACGTCCCACACCTTCAGCGTGCTGTCGCTGCTGCCGCTGACCAGAAGCCGGCTGTCGGCCGACCACGCGATCTGGTACACGGCGGCCACATGGCCGCGCAGGGAGGCCAGGTACCTGGGCCGGGGGGGGAGGGCGATGAGGACCGATGTGAGATCTTGGGACACGTCTGAAGGTTGCTCAAGGCCCCCGGCAGTCGTTCTCAACCGTGGCTGCATGTCAGGATTACCTGGGAACCCGTATAAAACCTCCCTGCCTGGCCCCCACCCCAGACCAATTTAACCTCTGCTGGTCATTGCGATTTTGTAAAACTGCTTCTAGGATGCTTCTTGCCGGGCCTCCACGCTTGCTTGCTCAACTTCACAAGCCTTGGACTCCAATGCCCCTGTCTCTCGGCCCATCTGCACGACACCCCCCGCTCTGCCCAGCCCAGCAGGTGCCTGCTGACAGGTGGCGTGAAGGAGCAGTGGGCCGGGCCACTGGGACCTGGTTGGGACAGACCAACTGTGTCTGTTGGTGCAAGTCGTTGGGCCTGAAACTGTTTCCTTGTCTTATAAAGGAGCTGGGGACTTCCCTGGGGTCCAGTGGTTGAGAATTCACCTTCTAATGCAGGCAACTCGGGTTTGATCCCTGGTGGGGGAATTAAGATCCCACACGCCACGGGACAACTGAGCCCACGTCTGCAAGTAGAGAAGGCCACATGCCGAAATGAAGACCCCTCACGCTGCAACTAAGACCCAACCCAGCCAAGTAAATGAATTAACCAAACAGCCTATTTCACAGGGCTTTGGTGTGGAGATACACAGAGATGGACAACAAGCCCCACGTTGGCCTCAGGAGTGTTTCCCTGCTCCTTCCCCCACCCACGCCTCGACCTCTCCTCCTATCAACTGCGAGGGCGCTGTGCCTCGTCACACCACTGCTTCTCAGACCTGAAAGGTGACCTTAAATGGCAGGTTCTGATCCCCAAGCTCTGGGCTGGGGGGCCCAGGGTTCTGCAATTCCATCAAGCTCCCAGACAGGTAACGCACTGTCTGATCTGTGGACTCCACTGTAAGGAGGGCCAGATGACAACCAGACCACAAACCTACATTATCTGCTGCATCCCTGGCCCTTGGCCAGCTTTCAGACCATTTCTCTCCCTAGGCGTACAATGAACTAGCCATTCTCAGCACCCGCTTAGTGAGGGTGCTGAACACACCGCCTCGTTCAATCCTTGTGATAAGGCTGAGAGGTGAGGGGTCTGCACACTCGGAAGAGGACACAGAGGCTCAGAAAATCCAGGGACTCCCCTGGTGCTCCAGTGGTTAGGAATCCGCCTGCCAACGCAGGGGATGGGTTCGCATCTTTCCTGGTCTGGGAAGATCCCACACGCCTCGGGGCAGCTAAGCCCACGCCGCGTGCCACAACTACTGCGCCCGCCCGCCTCGAGCCTTGTCTTGTTGCTTCACAAGAGAAGCCACTGCAACGAGAAGCCCGCACGCCAAAATTAGAGCGTGGCCCCCAGCTCACTGCAACTAGAGAAAGCCCGCGAGCGGAAACGCAGATCCAACAGAGCCAAAAATAAAAACAAAATAAATGAAAATTTAAAAAAAATCCAACCGCTTGCCAGAGCCACACGGCTAGAAAGCAGCAGAGCCGAGCTCCTTCCAGAGGGGGAGCGCCCCTCCTCCCGGGCCCACGCCCCCCACTCACTTGCCCGTCCTGCCGTCCCACAGCTTGATGGACTTGTCGAAGGAGGCGCTGGCGATGATACGGGAGTCTGGGGAGAAGACCACCTGGTTGATGAGGGCCTGGTGCCCCGTCATCCGTGCCAGGGGCTTCTTGTCCTCTGCCGGGGACCACAGGAACAGGGTGAAGTCATCTGAGCCAGACACCAGCCTCTCTGGGCCCTGGCCCTGCGGAGGCAAGAAAGCGCACAGGGTCTCAGGGAGGAGACCCGAGCTCAGAGGCGGACACACCCTGTCTGCTCAATCGTGGGCTCGTAACCACCGGACCGCCAGGGAAGTCCCCACCGTGGTATCTTAAAAGGGGGAGGGTTTGCTATGTGGGCTTGTGTACATGTGTGTCTGTACTGTGTGTAGTGTGCACACACACACATGTGTGTGAAGTCTCGGAAAGGAGACACAAGACACTGGGAGCACTGGATGCTTCCAGAAGGAGCCACAGAGATGAAAGGCTCTCCACCATCTATTGTTTGTGTGTTCTTTGAACCCTAGACTATCTGAATGTGTTACTGAAACTAAATGAAATTTTAAAAAGAGAGGGACTTCTCTGGTGTCTAGTGATTAAGACTCCATGTTCCCAATGCAGGGGACAGGAGGTCTATCCCTGGCTGGGGAAGTACCAGCCTGAATTCCGAGGCCAAAACAAACAAACAGAGGTACCTTAGAATTACAAATAAATAGATAAGCAAAAAAAAAAAAAAAAAAAACCCAAAGTGAAATAAACTGATCCACAGCGCACTAAGATTTTAGAATTGTAAAGGAAGAACTTTGGGGGAACGGTACATTCTGTACTGGGGCTAGAAGGGAGAGAGGCCTGAGCCTGTGCAGGGTTTGGGGGATGAGGAGAAACCCCGCATGGAGCTGGGGGTGCTGGGGACGCTCACCCGCACGAGGTTGTAGCGGCTCAGGGCCTTCTCCTTCAACTCCTGCACTGTGTCCAGGCACCAAAGGAAAGAAGGAACAAGGCTGATGAGAAAATTCAACATGGACAGCAAGCACCCCCCTACCCGGCCGAGGCTGGCCCCTCACATGTGAAGCCCGAGAGCCAGCTCCTTCTCAAGCAGCCCTTCCTCCCTGCCTCCTTCCGCTCACTCACAGGACCCTCGGAGGTCTTGGGCATTCACTGAGGCCTCGGCGGGCTCAAAGGCCCCCGTGCGCAGGGCGTAGTCGGTGCTGAGGGCCATGGTGTTCACCCAGTGGCCGTGGCCTTGCAGAGTCCGGCACAGCACGCCCTAGGGTGGACGGAGACAGGTCAGACGCTCACAGAGCACTCTGCACCCCAGGAACGTGAATGTCCAGGTCAGCCCCAGAAGATGGGGGGTGGCCCACAGGACTCTGAAGCAGGGCCCTCATTCACTGTGATCCGAATCAAATCAAATCACTGTGATCTGAATCAAATCACCCATCAGATCATTCATCGTGATCTGAATCAAAACTCGAACCCTCTGGGTTCAAGTCTCTCATTTGTGAAACGAGGGCATGAGCCCAGATCAATGTTTCTGAAAATATGTTTCACAGAAGAGACATGTCAGGAAAAAAGGGCTCTAGTCCAGTGAAGACTGCGGTACAGCAGGCCTGATAAACCTCAATAGGCTTCCGAGAGCAGGAAATCCCAGAGCCTGGCCACGCTCAGGGGCCGCCTGATAAACCTCAGTAGGCTTCCGAGAGCAGGAAATCCCAGAGCCTGGCCACGCTCAGGGGCCGCTGTAACGCAGCACTGACCCCAGGACCCACTGTTCAGAAGCACCTCCCTGACCAGTTCCTGGAACAAGTTCAGGAAACACTGGTTCGACATCCCTGACCCGCGATTTACCCAGTCTGGTTCCGGACCCCTCCCAGCTCTTACATCATGAGCCCTCCAGACTTTGATAGTGCGGTCCTGGGAGGCCGAGTAGAGAAGCCCGTCCCCTCCCCACCGGAGACAGGTGACTGACTGCGTGTGCCCGGTGAGGATGCGCTCGCAGCGGCCCACGCTCGTGTCCCAGACCCGCACGCTGCCGTCCTTGGAGCTGCTGGCCACGTAGCGACACTCGGGGTTGCTGGGGAGGAAGAGACGGGTCCTCACTTCTGAGCGGGCAATGTCTGTCTTCCCACGCTGCCTCCCGATGCCCAGCTCGAAGGCCGGGGATAGCGTCTCGACGGCTTCCTGACCCCACCATCCGGTGGCTGCAAGGTGGCTCTCAGGCCCCGTGACGAGCGCCCACCACCCCCACCCACGGGTGCAGATGACCTTCCCCACTGCCTGCCATGCCGTCACTGCCAGTCAGAGCCCCCACCCTGTCCCCTAAGACTCCTCTTAGGCGAGTCTTAAGGGGCGGGGTACAGCTTTGAACCCCTGGCTTCTCATTCACCCCAGTTGTCCGTGTCACTTACGCGTGGAGGGGCTCCCAGCTCAGGGCTGTGATCCACTTGCTGTGGCCAGTGAGCGCCCTGCCCACTTGCTTCCCTGTGCTTGGGTCCCACAGAAGAATCTGCGGGACAGAAGCTCATCAAATAACCCTCCCCAACCTTCCCCTGGCCCCACCCAGGGTCCCCCGCCCACTGCCCCGAGCCACCCCTCCCCGAAAACCCCAGTACCTCATTCCGAGGTACTCCCAGGAAGGGACTCCAGGGTCCCCACCTAAGTACCCCAAGCATCATCTACCTGGCCATTCTTACAGCCTGAAGCCAGCTTCTTGCCGTCTGGGGACCAGGATATGCTCAGGACCCAGTGTCTGTGTCCTGGGAAGGCAGGGAAGGGAGAGAGGGGGGCCACACCTGTCTTTATCCCAAACGCTCAGCAATGCCCGGCACACTGCAGAAAGTGCTATTTGCCATGCAGCTAGCTGCCAAATAAATGAACGCTCAAACACCGATTGAAGAGATGAGCCTCCCCAGGCAAATGGCAAACCCTCCCCAAGTGCTAGAGCCATGCAGCTGCTGCACACACAGATAACACCGCCACTTTCTAATGGTTCCTCACGTGCCACGTGATATAAAATTCTTGCACATGTCAGCCCTTACAATTCTCACGATAGCTCTAGAGTATGGAGCAAAGTGAGAAGTATCACTCCCATTTTCCAGATGAGAAAACTGAAGCTTAGAAAGGAAGCGAGGCCTACACACAAGGTCACCTCACTAGTGTGAGGCTCCCAGGCCAGCAGCATCAGTACCACGCAGGAACTTGGAATGCAAATTCTCAGGCCACATCCCAGACTGGAGGAGACAAAAATTCTAGGGGTGGGACCCAGAAATCTGTATTTTAACAAGCCTTCTAAGTAATTCTGATGCATGTTCAAGTTTGAGGACTACGGTGGCAGAGACCGGACTGAAGCCCAGTTCTCCTTGCTACCAGCCAGCCAGTCCCTGCCCGCATCCTCATGCTGACTTTTGGGTCCAGGCTCTGCTTGTTTGTAAGTGGCTGGTGGGGCTCAAGGGTAAAGTCTCCACCTAGGAACTGGCAACCGCTAACTGGATGTTAAGAAGCTGGAATGTGCTCTGGGCCTCCCAGGAACTAGAGAGCTGAACGAATCACCCGCCTGCCACTGTATCAGTACCCACTCTGTGGGTAACCGCGTGCGTACCGACCCTGGCATGTGAAGTGCGGCGTCTCAGTGCTGAGATCCCAGAAGCGAACTGTCGTGTCTCCGGAGCCACTGGCCAGGTACCTGGGGAAGAAGAGGGGCGGCCTGACCTCTGCACTGGGGACAGGGGGCTGGTTGGGCCCCACGCAGAACACTGCACACGTACATTCCCGCGGCCTAGCCAATCGTCTTCTGGGAACAGAATCGGGGAGTGGAAATTTCTCTCTCTCCTGAAAAGAGAACTATAACACCCAGGCCATCTATAACACCCAGGGAGAAGACTCTAGGAAGTAATTTCTCTCCTTGTCTTTCCTGAAAGGAATAGCCACAGCCATAACCAGTTAAAGCTTCTTATTATCTTCAGAGGATTGTGAGAAGTAAATAAACCCTGTTTCTCAGAGGAACAACTGACTCAGAGGGGTTAAGTGACTTGCCCAGGTCACACAGCAAGGAAGGGCCAGAGGTGAGCTTGCAGCTCAGCTCTCCTGAGAGCAAGTCCAGGAAGGGCTCCTCCAAGGCAGGTATCCTTGGCCTTTGGGGACAAAATTTCAGTGGGTGAGTCACTTACTTACACCCTGAGCCCAGAGCTTGGGTCAAGGAAAGGCAGCCAGAGGCCCCACTGAGCATAACTTGGGGGTCCCCCCACCCCAGCCAACAGCTGCACCCACACTCCCCTCTATGACTCTGCAGCTGTCCTTACTTTCCTGTGGGGCTGAAGGCCACGGAAATGACCGCCTCACTGTGACCCTCCAAGGAGCTGGTGCAGCGGGTCACAGCTCGAACCCTGAAGATAGCTTGTGGCTGGTAAATGATGTCCAAGACCTTCTCTGTCTCCACCGCCTGGGACTCCAGCGTCCTCCCCAGCGAGGAGACGATCTCGGCATCATGGACATAGAAAGCCAGTGGCAGGGGATCCTCCTGGAGGACAACAGCAAAGGGAATATCCCTATCAAAGGACAGGCAGGGCAGCCTCCACAGGGGGACCCTCCCCTCCCCACCTTCTGCAAGCTGTGTGCAGGCAAAGCCTTCTTTTCAGCCACCCTGCTTGGGACACCCCCATTATTCCCCATTGAGCAAGACATTTTTAGTCCTTCAAGATCAACTCCAGAATATTTACAAATCACTTTAGAATCCTTTATCTGCATCTCACAACTACCCTGACAGATAGGCATTCATACTGAAAAAACAGAGCAACCAAGTAATTAGCCCAACGTCCTACTGCTAATGACTAATTCAGGTTCTTCAGACAGAAGTCCAGGATTAGAATTAGTATATAGCATTTAAGGCATTTTCTGACCAGGCTCTATAATGTGTAAGAAGCATCCAAAAAGCTGATTGAAAATGCAGACACTCTGCTTCACCCCTGGGTCCAGTGTAGTTAAGTGTAGGGTGGGGTCCAGCTACTGCATTTTTAAGCAACTTCCCCCACCTCCAATGTTGATGTTGTTCAGTTGCTAAATCCTGTCTGACTCTTTGGGCCCCCATGGACTGTAGCCCACCAGGCTCCTCTGTTCTTGGAATTCTCCAAGCAAGAATACTGGAGTGGGTTGCCATCTCCTTCGCCAGGGAATCTTCCTGACCCAGGGACTGAACCAGTGCCTCCTGCATTGCAAGCCGATTCTTTACCACTGAGCCACCAGAGAAGCCCACCTCTAACAGAGGGCAGCATTTTGATAAACACTAGCAGCTTAGAGCGGAGAAGGCAATGGCTCCCCACTCCAGTACTCTTGCCTGGAAAATCCCATGGATGGAGGAGCCTGGTGGGCTACAGTCCATGGGGGCCCAAAGAGTCGGACACGACTGAGCGACTTCACTTTCACTTTTCACTGTCATGCATTGGAGAAGGAAATGGCAACCCACTCCAGTGTTCTTGCCTTGAGAATCCCAGGGACGGGGGAGCCTGGTGGGCTGCCGTCTATGGGGTCGCACAGAGTCGGACACGACTGAAGTGACTTAGCAGCAGCAGCTTAGAGGAAATCAGTCCTGAATATTCTTTTGAAGGACTGATGTTGAAGCTGACACTCCAATACTTTGGCCACCTGATGCGAAGAACTGACTCATTGGAAAAGACTCTGATGCTGGGAGGGATTGGGGGCAGGAGAGAAGGGGATGACAGAGGATGAGATGGCTGGATGGCATCACCGACTCAATGGACATGAGTTTGAGTAAACTTCGGGAGTTGGTGATGGACAGGGAGGCCTGGGGTGCTGCGGTCCATGGGGTCGCAAAGAGTCGGACACGACTGAGCTGACTGAGCAGCTTAGGAGAGAAGTTTTGAGTCTGAAGTTTGAGTTCCAACTCCAAATCTACCACCTACGGCGCAGCATCTTACACACAATCGAACGATCGTAGGCAACAATGTAAAATGGGGTTAGTTAATGACAACGGGGAGACAATGAGGGGCTGAGACAAGGAATCACTGTGATGATGCGCCCAAAGTGTTCAAAACGCGCGGTCTCTCCGCAGGTGGGCCCAGATGGTGGGCGTGTAAATCGGTCACTCGAATCACATCTTCCGACCCTCCCCAAGGGTAGACCGCAAGGCCGGGTTGTCAGCACTTCGGGGGAGCGGTGGGGGCCCTGGTACACAAGACCTTCGGCCTCCCGATCCCCCGCGTGCCCGAAGCTCACCTGGGCCAGCAGAGCGTTGCACACGAGCTGCAGCTTGTCCGGGGTGATGTCCACGGGCACGTCGAACGGCGAGCCCAGCAGCTGCCCGCCCTCATCCTGGAACTGCACGAGCAGCCGCTGCACGTCGCGCGTCGCCGCCTCGTCCTGTGCGGACAAGCGCGGTGGGCGTCACTCCCGCGGCTCGGTTACCCGAGGACCCCCGACTCCCTCCTCCCTCCGGCCTCGGGAAAGCGGGAGCGAGAGCCCGGCCGCGGGCCCCGCCCGCACT
The DNA here is from genome assembly GCF_029407905.1 of Bubalus kerabau. Lineage (NCBI taxonomy): Eukaryota > Metazoa > Chordata > Mammalia > Artiodactyla > Bovidae > Bubalus > Bubalus kerabau. The sequence continues at coordinate 49,491,999 of NC_073627.1, forward strand.
CACGCACACCCACCGCCGCCGCCGCCGCCATCCTGCGTCCCCACGTGGAGGAGGTAACTTGGCGTGATGGAGCGCCGCTGCCGTGGTTCAGCGGCGCCGCAGCCCGCCTCATCGCCCCCTGGTGTAGCGGCGGGGAAGTGCCGCGCCCCGCCAAGCCTCCGGCACTGGGCGTGGGCTCAGCTCAGCCTCCACACCCTACCCTTGGACCGGTGGCCGCCTGGGCGTTCAGTCTCTCCCAGTGCCTTGCAGGATACTGACAACCTTTTGTCTTTTCAGAACAGCGATTCTTAGCCCCAGTTTTCAGTTCAGTTCAGTCGCTGAGTCGTGTACGACTCTTTGCGACCCCATGAACCGCAGCACGCCAGGCCTCCCTGTTCATCACCAACTCCCGGAGTCCACCCAAACCCATGTCCATGGAGTCGGTGATGCCATCTAACCATCTCATCCTCTTTCGTCCCCTTCTCCTCCTGCCCTCAATCTTTCCCAGCATCAGGGTCTTTTCAAATGAGTCAGCTCTTTGCATCAGGTGGCCAAAGTATTGGAGTTTCAGCTTCAACATCAGTCCTTCCAATGAACATCCAGGACTGAGCCCCAGTTTTACCAATGCGTAATTCAAGGCTCTGGCTGGTTGATTGTCCCTGAGATCACAGAGGTGGGAAATGGGAATGGCTTATAAAACCAGAGCCCATGGGATTGAAGGCAGAAATTAGGATTCTTTTTAAGTTTTAAAATAATTAATTAATTTTTATTTTTGGCTGCTCTGGGTAATCGGTGCTGCGCACGGGCTTTCTTTAGTTAAGGCCAGCGAAGGCTGCTCTCTATTGCCCTATGCGGACCTCTCTTTGCGGTGGCTTTTCTGGTGGTGGCTCATGGGCTCTGGAGCGCAGGCTCAGTGGTTGCGGCCCTTAGACTTAGTAGCTCCAAGTCGTGTGGAATCGTCCCAGGTGATTGGCAGGCGTATTCTTGACCACTGGACCACCAGGGAAGTCCTAGTATTCTTTTTTAAATGGCTGAAATCAATTAATAATACGTGAGTATAGAAGCAAAAAATTCCTGCAGTCTTCAACAGTGTACAGCTATAATAATAATAATAATAATATATGTATTGTTATTAACAATAATAACAACAAATACTAACAATAATAGCAATGCGTCAGGCATTGTTCTAAGTGCTCTACATGTGTTCTAAGTGTTTACATTGTTCTAAGTGCTTTACATTTAATCCTCATGACTCTTTTCACCCCATATTACAGATGAGGCACTGAAGCAGAGATGAACCAGAAGAACTCTTACTGGAAACCTAGGATCTTCGGTCAGCTTCTCTCTCTCTTTGTCGCCCTTCTTCCTCCTTCGCTCCCTCTCTCTCTTCCTCCCCTCTATCCAGGGCGTCCCAAGCTCCGCCAGGGCTGCCTCACTACCCTATCTAGAATCTGTTCCTTCCATCTCCACTGCCACACTGACGCCAAGCAGGGCCCTTTGGGGCTCCCAGGCACAGAGGCCTTTTTGTCCCCCATTTCATGTAGGCAAGACTCCACCTTCCACAACCTTCTCTGAGTTCCAAAGAGTAGATTCAAACAGTTGCTAATCAAGGTAGAAGCAACCAGGAAACCACCTGAGTCAAGATTAAAGGGAGAAGCTCTTCAAGGTTAGGAGACCACCTTAGATCCTGCACACACCCTAATCTTGTCAGCAGCCCCATCCTTTTGAAACTTTGCAGAGGAAAGAAGGAAAGACTGTTACTGGACTTCCCTGGTGGTCTAGTGGTTAAGAATCTGCCTGCCAACGCAGGGGATATGGGTTCGATCCCTGATCCGGAAAAATCCCACATGCCATGGAGCAACTAAGCCCGTGTGCCACAGTGACTGAAGCCCATGCTATACAACCTGTGCTCTGCAACAAAGAGTAGAAGCCACCAAAATGAGAAGCTCTCGTACCGCAACAAAGTGTAGCCCCTGCTCGCCACAAATAGAGAAAGCCCACTCGCAGCAATGAAGACCCATCACAGCGGGAAAAGAAAAAGAAAGATGTTATTGCCTTGATCCTTATCACATCCTCCTGCATGACTATATAACCTTTCCCTACTCACCAGAATTGGCCTGCAATGCAGGAGACCTGGGTTCGATTCCTGGTTTGGGATGATCCCCTGGAGAAGGGCAAGGCTACCCATTCTGGCCTGGACAATTCCATGAACTGTATAGTCCGTGGGGTCCCGAAGAGTCGGACACGACTGAGTGACTTTCACTTTCACTTTCACTTTTCACTCACCAGGGCAGGGGGGCACAGCACTTGAAATGCTAGCGTACTGGTACTGTGTCCCCCTTTGCCTGATAAACTAATAGTCGCTCTTTCCTTCTCCTCCACAAGTCTGTCTGCATATGCTGTTCAGCATCAGTGCACACAGAGCCAAGATTTTGGCCACAATACTGGTTTCTACAGCCTCTACATTTGCCTACCTGTCTTTACCTTGCTTCCTCCTCTTCACATGGCAACTAGGGTGATGTTTCAAACCAAAACTCTGCTCAATTACTTTCTGTCTTTGTTAGCCTACAAAGCCTCCCATTACAGGCGGGAAAAAATCAGACTCCTTTAATGGTCCACTCAGCCTTAGTTCCCTCATGCAATTTTCTGGAACTGGTATGAACTGAATTGTGCACACACACCTCCAATTCATAAATTGAAGCCCTAACCACCAGTGTGACTCTATTTAGAGACAGACCCTATTGTTGTTCAGTTGCTTAGTCGGTCCAACTCGTTGCAACTCCATGGACTGCAGTGTGCCAGGCTTCCCTGTCCTTCACTCTTTCCCAGAACTTGTTCAAATGCATGTCCATTGAGTCAATGATGCCATCCAATCATCTCATCCTCTGTTGTCCCCTTCTCCATCTGCCTTCTATCTTTCCCAGCATCACAGTCTTTGCCAGTGAGTCAGCTCTTCACATCAAATGGCCAAAGTATTGGAGCTTCAGCTTCACCTTCAGTCCTTCCAGTGAAAATTCAGGGTTGATTTCCTTTAGGGTTGACTGTTTTGATCTCCTTACTGCCCAAGGGACTCTCAAGAGTCTTCTCCAACACCACAGTTCGAAAGCATCAATTCTTTGGTGCTCAGCCTTCTTAAGGGTCCAACGGGAAGTAATAAAGGTTAAGTGAGGTCATAAAGATGGCATCCTAATCTGATAGGACTGATGTCCTTTTAAGAGGAGGACACACAAGAGCTCGCTTGCTCTCTCCTTGTCTCTCTCTTTGCTCTCACACAGAGAAGAGGCTGTGTGAATACAAAGCAGAAGATGGTTGTCTACAACCCAGGAAATGAAGTCTTCTGTCTACAACCCAGAAACCAACCCACATGATGGCACCTTGATCTTAGGCTTCTAGCCTCCAGAATTATGAGAAAAGAAGTTTTTGTTGTTTAAGCCACCCAGTTTAGTTCAGTTCAGTCGCTCAGTCATGTCCGACTCTTTGTGACCCCATGGATTGCAGCACACCAGGCCTCCCTGTCCATCACCAACTCCCAGAGCTTGCCCAAACTCATGTCTGTTGAGTCGGTGATGCCATCCAACCATCTCATCCTCTGCTGCCCATTTCTCCTCCTGCCTTCAATCTTTCCCAGAATCAGGGTCTTTTCTAATGAGTCAGTTCTTCCCATCAGGTGGCCAAAGTATTGGAGCTTCAGCTTCAGCATCAGTCCTTCCAAAGAATATTCAGGATTGATTTCCTTTAGGATGGACTGGTCTGATGTCCTTGCAGTCCCAGAGACTCTCAAGAATCTTTTCCAACACCACAGTTAAAAAGCATCAATTCTTCGGCGCTCAGCTTTCTTTATAGTCTAACTCTCACATCCATACATGACTACTGGAAAAACCATAGTTTTGACTAGATGGACCTTTGTTGGCAAAGTAATGTTTCTGCTTTTTAATATGCCTTCTAGGTTGGTCATAACTTTTCTTCCAAAGAGCAAGCGTCTTTTAATTTCATGGTTGCAGTCACCATCTGCAGTGATTTTGGAGCCCCCAAAAATAAAGTCTGACATTGTTTCCATTGTTTCCCCATCAATTTGCCATGAAGTGATGGGACTGGATGCCATGATCTTAGTTTTCGGAATGTTGAGTTTTAAGTCAACTTTTTCATTCTCTTTCACTTTCATCAAGAAGCTTAGTTCTTCTTTGCTTTCTGCCATAAGGGTGGTGTCATCTGCATGTCTGAGGTTATTGATATTTCTCCCAGCAATCTTGATCCCCCTTGTGCTTCATCCAGCCCAGCATTTCTCATGATATACTCTGCGTATAAGTTAAATAAGTAGGGTGACAATATACAGCCTTGACGTACTCCTTTTCCTATTTGGAACCAGTCTGTTGTTCCATGTCCAGTTCTAACTGTTGCTTCCTGACCTGCATACAGGTTTCTTAAGAGGCAGGTCAGATGGTCTGGTATTCCCATCTCTTTCAGAATTTTCCACAGTTTGTTATGATCAGCACAGTCAAAGGCTTTGGCATAGTCAATAAAGCAGAAGTAGATATTTTTCTAGAACTCTCTTGCTTTTTCAATGATCCAGCACATGTTGGCAATTTGCTCTCTCATTCTTCTGCCTTTACTAAATCCAGCTTGAATATCTGGAATTTCATGGTTCACGTACTGTTGAAGCCTGGCTTGGAGAATTTTGAGCATTACTTTACTAGCATGTGAGATGAGTGCAATTGTGCAATCAGTGGTAATTTGTTAATGGCAGCCTGAGCTGACGAACACATACAGAAATTGTTCCTTGTTCTTCAGGTCTTGCCTTAAATATTTGTTCAATCATTTAACAAAAGTCTCTGCCAGACATTGTTCTAGGAGCCCTACATATGTTAACTCATTTAATCATTTCCTCAGGGAAACTTTCTCTGAAATAATGTCATGTTTCCTGATTGTAAGGTTTCAAAACTGTTTGGTATTCGTCAGAAATCACAGATGCATGGAATTCTTTCATGCGTTCATTCAACAAATGTTATTGAGCACCTCATACATCCCACTCCACTATTCTTGCCTGGGAAATCCCACGGACAGAGGAGCCTTATGGTCTGCAGTCCATAGGATCTCAAAAGAATCAGAGGTGACTTAGAGAGTAAGACAACAACTGCTACATACTACACACTGTTGCAGACACTTGGAATGTGTGAGTTAACAAAACACACACAAATTCTTACCCCCAGGAGTGTTTTCTGCTTCCGTAATCATTCACAGTTCCTGGCACATGATAGTGGTTTAGTTGCTCAGTTGTGTCCAACTCTTGCAACCCCATGGACTGTAGCCTGCCAGGCTCCTCTGTCCATGGGATTCTCCAGGCCAGAATACTGGAGTGGGTTGCCATTTTCTTCTCAAGGGGATCTTCCCGACCCAGGAATTGAACCCGTGTCTCTGGCATTGTGGGCAGATTCTTTACCAACTGAGCTACAAGGGAATCCTGGCAGATAGCAAAAGCTTAAGAAATGCTTGTGGAATGAATTACTGAATCAGAATTTGAATCCACAGTCCCCTGGACTTGAAGTCAATCTCCACCAATGGCAGGATCCTTTAACATATTACATCACTGCTACAGAGAGCTGTCTGCAGAGGGGTTCAGGGTTGGCGACACCATGAGGGCAGGGAATTCACCCATCCATCCATTCATTCATTTATTCAGCCAACAAACATTTATCAGGGCTGGACTTTGTGTCCAGCAGGGCAAGAGGACTTGTCCCAGGTCACAGAGCTGTGTTTTCAAGGTCACAGAGCTAAGAGCAGAATCTAGTGTGAGTGATCCACCTACACTTTCTTCCTTCAGTGTCTTTTCTTAGCTCTGGTCAGGTCAGTTTAAAGCAATATGGGAGAGGGGGTCAGAATGGTAGCGATGTGAAGCAAAGCGTCAGCACGAAAAACTCATTCATTCATTCATTTAAGAACATGCATTGGACACTGATTCTTCCAGGTTCTGTGCCAGGGAAAATCAAACTGCATGAGACGCTGTACTTGTCTTCTGGGAGGGCACTCACCGCCCAGTCTCAGAGACACAGAAAGCTGGGAGAATTCTAAATCCAAGTGAGGGACAACCTCATAAATTTGTCTCAGTTGAATAAGGAGAAACAATCCCTGTCCCAGGGGAGACCCTCTCTGGTGGCAAGTATGTAGTGTTGTTGTTTTTTTTAATTAAGAATTTTTAATTTAATTAAAACTTCAACATCACGGTATATTTGATTTACAATAGTGTATAAGTGTCAGGTGTGCAACACAGTGATTCACAGTTTTTAGTGAATATACAGTTCTCATCCCAGGAAGACGCCCCAACTCTGATGAGGGAGACTCAGCAAGTCCCAGTCAGTTAGGGGGCACAGTCCTTGATCGCAGGGAATTCTCAGGCTGCCTGGGAATCTTCGGGAGAAGATTCAGTCCGGTGGGGGACATACAGAGCCCATCCTCAGGGAGCTCCTAGCCTGGGGCGGGGGGAGGGAGACCAAATCCAACCCCTCCGTGCAGACAGAGAAGAGCCGCAGAAGATGCGCAGAGTGGAACAAACCACACACTTCCACTCAAGTGAGACAGCAAGTCCATGGATCTTTCTGAAAAACAAGGATGTTTTCAACGGGTGGAAGGGGCGAGGGAGTTGTGGAAGAGGGGGAGAGCAGAAGGAAACTTCCTCCTTTCCTTCTCTTCCCTTCTCCCTCCAGAAGGGCATTTCTGGAAGTCTCCAGCTGGCCTGGGACCTGGGCAGCTGCTCTGCGTGTCCAAACCTGCCAGCCCCTCAGCTGTCACTCTGCTCCCAAAATAGCAGGGGTGGGGGGAGGGGAGAGGAGGTTGTTTATCTGGGAGGGAGGTGGAGAAGGGGTGTCCGAGCTGTGCCTAGGGAGCGGGGGTCTGCTGTGGGGGCTCCCGTCCCTCTGGATCTTTCTATCATTCTTTGGGGGGTTAGGAGCACCTGTGCCCCCAGGACTGGCCCTGAGTGGGATGTGGGGACAGAGGTTTGTTGGAACCTCCACGTGGTAATGGCTGTCCAGTCTGGGAAGGGGGAGGTCCCAGAGTATCAGTGACAGACGCCAGGGGCACCTGGCCCTGTGGCCAAATATGGTCCGGAGCCACCGGCTGGGGTGATAAAGTCTCCTGGGTGGGGGCTGGGAGGGGCAGACTGATGCTGGCCGGCTGGGGGTTCACACACAGAGGAGCCGCACCCCAGGAGGACTGACCGAGAACATTGTCCTTGAGAGAAAGTGAGCTGGCCCGGACTGTTCCTGGGACTGGGGAGGGGGAAGGGGGGGACCCAGGCATTTTAAGGCCTGCAATGAGAATTCAGGCCCTCGGTGTGGTGGCTTTACCCATCCTGCTGGGAGGGAGATGGAGGGAGGAAGAGGGACTCTTCTTTTGGAAAAAAAAAAAAAAATCAGAGTATAGTTAACAATTTTGCATTAGCTTCAGGTATACCAAGTGATTCAGTTATACATATAGCTATTCTTTTTTAAAAAATATTTATTTATTTTTATTTATTTAGCCACACCAGGTCTTACTTGCAACAAGTGGGATCTAGCTGCCTGACCAGGGATGGAACCCAGGCCCCCTGGATTGGAAGCATGGAATCTTAGCCTCTAGACTCCCAGGGAAACCTCTTCTTTTTCAAATTCTTTTCCTGTTTAGGTTGTTACATAATATTGAGCAGAGTTCCCTAGGAACAGAGACTCTGAGATCCCTCTCAACTTGGGCCCCACTCTTAGCAGACGCTGGGATGTCCTCCTGGGCAGTGGATTGGCGGGGGTTGAGGGGGTGGGCATCGTCCCCTTCCATCCTGGTAGGTGGGGACCCTGCAGCTCCAGACCTCAGAGCAGGAGCCCAGCCCCGGGTCTGGAGGGAGCTCTCCTGTCCCAACAGATGGCCGAGGCGGAAGCAATGCAGCTGAAGGAGGAGGGGAATCAGCATTTCCAGCTCCAGGACTACAAGGCTGCCACCAAGAGCTACAGCCAGGCCCTGAAGCTGACCAAGGATAAGGCCCTGCTGGCCACGCTCTATCGGAACCGGGCAGCCTGTGGCCTGAAAACGGTCTGGGGTGGAGAGGGGTGGGGAGCTGAGGGCTGGACTGGGATGCGGGTGAGGGGGCAGCTCCCTCCTCCTGACAGTCATGCCTGTCCTCCGAGCGCTGTCTCCTGGAACCCTCAGGTTGGAGCAGGGCGCCTCTCCCTGCTTTCTGGTACCCATCGCCTGACCCACTCCTCTGGGAGACGGGGAAGTCATCCACAGAGACAGTTCTCATCTCGTGGGAACTGGCATCAGGACAGGGGCTTTTCAGAGTTTATTTCATGGCATCTTAATCACAGACCACGAGGTCGCTGCTACTCTTGTGCCCATATTGCAGATAGGAAGCTCAAGACTCAAGAGGAGGGCTCAATAACTTCCCCAAGAGCTCTGGGTAGTTAGCAGCAGTGCGTACATGCTAAATCACTTGAGTCGTGTCTGACTCTTTGCAACCCCATGGATGATAGCCCGCCAGGCTCCTCTGTCCGTGGAATTCTGCAGGCGAGAACTGTGGAGCGGGTAGCCATGCCCTCCTTAGTCAGCAGCAGAGCCAGGTTCAAGCCTGAGTGTGCCTGATGCTTGTCCACTTTTCTACGCTCAGCGAGGAACCTCTGGCCTCTGACAGTGGCAGCGGCCAGCAAGCCCTGTCTCCTCACCTCGGGGATCCTCTCTGGCTGGGCCCACATTAACCAAGTTTCCTCCTTCCCCATTTCTCAGGAGAGCTATGTTCAGGCGGCTTCCGATGCTTCAAGAGGTGAGCCCTCCCTCGCTCTGATCTTGCCCTCCTTCCCTCCCCCTCAGCATCCCTGTTTAGTCTAAGAGGCTCTTGACACTCACAGATTGTATAAACGCCATCCTGGACATTGTAGGCAGGGCTTCAGATGGACCATCCTTGTGTGAAAGGATGCTCCAGGAAAGCCAACCCTAAGTCACATCTTTATACATAAAACATGCTGGGGCTGCTTCTTTTCTTAGAAAGATGCTCCTGGAAATCCTTTTGTCACAGCAAGGACACAGGCACTTTGGTGGAGGTTAGGATATGTTCCTGGGGGAGGGGTTGCTCCTCAGAACCACTCTGTGGGACCAGGTTTCCTGAGGGAAGAAGGGAAGCATTAGTTTATTCCACAGACACTAGGAGAGATAAACACACATCAACACTGTTTTCAGAGTGCCTCAAGTTCTGAGAGAACTTAGATTTAAGAGCATGATCAAAATGGGAAGACTTCTGGCTGCATTTTTAGGGTTATAATATGCAGAATGAAGGGGATTCTCCTCTGCATAGGTCTGTGTTGGCTTTTGATGGGGTCACTAATTTTTAAGGAGAGACAGAGATAGTCTGGAGTGAGTTCCGAAGGGAAGGACTTAGCTGGAGAGGGGACTGGAAACCCATCCTGTGAAGAGCAGAAAAGTGGCAATATTTAGCTCAGAGAAGGAACTCCAAGGTGGGACAGGGAGCTGCTTTCAAATTCCTGAAAGGCTGTCACAAGGAAGAAGGATTAGATTTCATCTCACAGTTTCCAGGACGGAACTTAAGACAAAAGGGCAAAGTTACAGGGAGATATATTTCAGGTTGGAGGAGGGAAGGGCTTTCTGAAGGAGCTGTCTGCCTTGAGATGGAAGGTGCTCCCCACAGCTGGAGGTATGCAAGCACCAACTGGATTAGTACTTGGCAGGGATCAAGGAGCCAAGACTGGAGAGTCAGGAATTGAATGAGATGACCCTTAAGCTCCCTTCCAACCTTGAGACAGTAATTCTTACCACCTCCCTAAATAAGGGGAGCCTAGGACCAGATGGTCTACCGCAGGGGTTTCCAGTCTCTGGGATCTAATGCCTGATGACCTGAGGTGGAGCTGATGTCATAATGATAGAGATAAAGTGCACAATCAACGTAATGCACTTGAATCATCCCCAAACCACACCCCACTTCCAGTCCGTGGAAAAACTGCCTTCCACGAAACTGGTCTACAAGGGTGCACACTCTCCAAGGGAGAGACAGAAGCCCTGGAGTTGGGGGGTGTGGTGGGGGAGGAAGGAGGGTGGTCTGCCGCCCAGCCTCCTGAGACTCTGCCTGCTTCCCTCGCTAGCCATTGATATCAACTCCTCGGACATCAAGGCTCTGTACCGGCGATGCCAGGCACTGGAGCACCTGGGCAAGCTGGACCAGGCCTTCAAGGATGTGCAGCGCTGTGCCACTCTGGAGCCACAGAACCAGAGCTTCCAGGAGACACTGAGGAGGCTCAACACCAGCATCCAGGAGAAGGTGAGCTGGATTCGGAAGGTGGCCCTTCCCACAAGCCTCGGTCACCTCTCCCGATTCCTAGTAGGGACCAGTTAGGGCAGCAGGACACCAGGGCTGGCCTACCTCCACTCCCTTGGACGGAGTGGTCATGTGGCACAGAACAGCTGGGCTGGGTGCCCCTATCTGTGAGGATCATAGATGCTGTGATGCTTGTTCAAAGGTACAACCCAGACAGGACTAGCATACCAGTCTTTTCAATTCCAGATGGAGGCTTAAAAAAAAAATTGCAGCTTAGTATGTCTTCACTATGATCTTCCTCTCTTTCTAGGAGGACAAAGGCAGCATGAGAAACCTGGGACCTGGAGGGAGGATGTTGCTGGGGGATGCAGGAGAGCCAGCAGGAACAGGGACTCTTTCCTAGGAAAATGGAGTGGGCTCAGGGAACTGGGACCAGAGATAAGGGGTCCTGCACCCTCTGTCCTCACTTAGCTACCAGTTTTCTGAGGGACACCTTGGAGTGCCGGCTTCCCCACTGTGAGAGCAGAAGGGTAACTTGATCACATTCTCCTTGCTCCGGGTCACAGTGACTTCTGGATGCCTGGGGCAGCCCCATGGAGGGACCACATGTACTGTCCAGAGTGCAGACTCAAGGGCTGTCAAAATACACACCAACCAGTGCCCAGAGAAGGGGTGGTGAATGAGCGACTTCCTGAAAGGAAAGGACCTCAGGGTGGAAATAGGTGGCACTGTGGCCCAGCAGAACAACGCTTCAGCGCACTGGGGTTGGGGTTGGGATTGGGACAGTGAGGGATGGAGACATTCCAAAATAATCGTTTAGGGACTTCCCTGGTGGTCCAGTGGCTAAGACTCAGTGGTCCCAATCCAGGGGGCCTGGGTTCCATCCCAGGTCAGGGAACTGGATCCCACATGCTGCAACTAAAGATCCTGTGTGCTGCTACGACGACCTGGGCACACCAGGTGAATGAATGTTTAAAAAGGAATAAGGAAGGAAAAAATGGTTTACCTTTGTTTCAAGTGCTACTTGAAAGCTGCTTCATGTCTCTGACCCTGGAGATACATTCCTGTTTTAGCCCATATTTAAACGTCTAACAGCAAGGCTGCAAAACTGGGGTGGTGATCTTTTTGCCTTCCAAGACTTGTGAAGACTAAATGGGACCTCGAATGTAACTACACTATAAGCTTTGTGGAGCAAGGGCTTGATTTTGTTCTCCCGTTCCAGCCCCAGCATCTGCCAGAGTTCCACCCGCGGTAGTAGTTCAGTTAGATGTTTGTTGGATGGATGAAGGAGTGATGGAGGCAGGCACGAAGAGCATACCCTAATATTACCCGAGATGACCTTTAAGTGGAGCTGACTGCAATGATGGGGATGCCCGCCTGCCTTCTTCCCGACTCCCCCCTCTCTTCTCAGCTCCGTGTGCAGTTCTCCACTGACTCGAGGGTTCAGACGATGTTTGAGATTCTCCTGGACAGAAACAGTGAAGCGGATAAACTAGAGAAGGTAAGTGCTGGGCAAGCAGCGAACCAGAAGAGGGCGCTCTAGGGGTGCGCAGGTAACTGCTTCCTGTGCGGACTCCGCCCCTGTGTCCGGACGGCAACGCCCCGACTCGTGTCGGTGGGCGGCTCCTTGGAGAAAGGAGACAAAGATGGGCCAGACGCTAACCACTTTAGGAAACAGCGTGAACTCAGAGAAGGGCCAGGGTTAGGGTAAGAACCACAAAGAGAGTCATGCTCAACACGAGAAGGTGCTCATGTTGAGTCATGCTCAACAGTGAGAACGATGAGGGTTGAATCCTGTCTTTGTATTTCTATTTTGTTCATCGTGTATTGTTTTTTGCAGTGCATGGATGTTGATATTTTAAAACATTGCATTCAATACCGCTTATCTTGATTACAGAAGTTTTTTGTACCCTGTAAAATCTGCACCCAAGGCGAGTCTCTTACTTGCCTCACCCTAGTTTTGGGCCTGAGAAACAATGACACGTCAAAATAATGCTTTATTCCATTTCAAAATATTGCAGCATCATTCTGAATTATGAAGATATTTATTCCTAATATCATCTTCTTAACCAAATTTGCTGCATTTTTAAATGTTTCTTTTTTCCTCCTTCAGAGGGAAAAAATGAATATCTGAATATAAGAATTTAACAGAAGATGCATGGGGAATTTTTGTTAGTTTTATGATCAGTAATCATATAATATGCAAATATAGGGGCTTCCCTAGTGGTCCAGTGGTTAAGACTCTGCCTTCCAATGCAGACAGCTTGGGGTTGATCCCTGGTTGAGGAACTAAGATCCCACATGCGGCAGGTGCTTTCAAAAAATTTTTTTAAATATGCAAGTATCTTTTATAACAAACTCTTATGAGGACTTGATGAGTTGTTATATATATATAAAAGCAGTACTTTGTACTCTGAAAAGTACAGAGCCCTTGACTTATAGAGTGATGATGGTTCTGCTCATGCTTGCCTGAAATTCTTTAATCAGCCTGCTCCCCAGCCTCTTGGGGGTTTCCCTGGTGGCTCAGACGGTAAAGCATCTGCCTGCAATGCAGGAGAAGGGGGTTCAATCTTTGGGTCAGGAAGATCCCTGGAGAAGGGAATGGTTACCCACTCCAGGATTCTTGCTTGGAGAATCCTGTGACCAGAGGAGCCTGGCCAGCACAATCCATGGGGTCGCAGAGTCAGATGCAACTAAGCATGCGCACCAACCTCTTACTCTCTGCCTGTTTGCCCACCTCCTCCCTTTCTTGCATCATGAATTCTTTGCCCAATCTCAGGGTCTCAGGTCCTCCTGAAGCCCTCCTCTCCAGATCTGGAGCCTTTTAAAGGATTTCAACACACAATTGGTTGCCTGCAGTTAGGAGAACCAACCGTAATACATCATTTTATGTAAGGGACTTGAGCATCCATAGATTTTGTTATCCACCAGGGTCCTGATAGCAATCCCCTGTGGATACTGAGGGATGACTATGAATGCATCCTCAAGGTGGAAGGGTTTATATCCTTCTTTTATATCCTCATTTCAGTTCAGTTCAGTCACTCAGTCATGTCCGACTCTTTGCCACCCCATGAACTGCAGCACACCAGGCCTCCCTGACCATCACCAACTCCTTGAGCCTACTCAAACTCATGTCCATTGAGTCCATGATGCCATCCAACCATCTCATCCTCTGCTGTCCCCTTCTCCTCCTGCCTTCCCCTTCTCCTCCTGCCTTCAATCTTTCCCAGCATCAGGGTCTTTTCCAGTGAGTCAGTTCTTCACATCAGGTGGCCAGAGTATTGGAGCTTCAGCTTCAGCGTCAGTCCTTCCAATGAATATTCAGGATATCATTTATATACATATATATACACATATATGTATATATGTACATATATATACATTTATATACACACAAATATATATATATATATAGAGAGAGAGAGACTCTGAGGACTCTCACACACACACATATACAGAATATCTTATATCTATATATCCTATATATATATATATATGTACTCAGGGTGGGAATAGACTTGAAAATGCAGCTCAACTGTCTATTTTTACAGACAGGGATCTGAGACCCAGAGAATGCTATGCCTTGCCCAAGGTCACAGGGCTAGCATGTGGCAGAATCATCACCCAGAGCTTTCAAATCCCATCTAGCATTCTCTACACACAACCTTCAATCTTCCCGAGAACCTTCTGCAACTTCAGATTTTCTTGAATAAAAGATGCCAAAACCATATTCAAGGAACATGTTTAATGGAAAGGAATCCCCAATGTAAAAACTTTAATTCTGTTACAAGATAAACTAAGACATATTAAACACTCTAAGAGTTTGAGCAAAATTTTTTGAACTGGGTAGCGTAAACCAGAAGTGGTTGGGAGTATTCCACCAACAAGAGCTAGGGAAAAGGCTTTTATAGAAAAGAGGTGAACCCTGGTGGTTCAGTAGTTAAGAATCCTCTTGCCATTGCAGGGGATGTCACTATGATCCCTGGTTGGGAACTAAGATCCCACATGTTATGGGGGAACTAAGCCTGAGTGTGGCAACGACTGAGCCCACGTGCTGCAAATACATAAACAAAACAAAACAAACAAAAACAGAAAAGAGGTAGTAGCCAAGCAAGGGAGTTATTTGATTGGCTGTAGCTTAAAAGTGTGCGTGCTTAGTCGTGTCGAACTCTTTGCAACCCCCCAGACTGTAGTCTGCCAGGCTCCTCTGTCCATGGAATTCTCCAGGCAAGAATACTTGGAGTGGGTTACCATTTCCTTCTCCAGGGGATCTTCCTGACCCAGGGATCGAACCGACATCTCTTGTGTCTCCTGCTTTAGCAAGTGGATTCTTTACCACTAAGTTCACCTGGAAAGCCCGATCTGTAGCTTAAGCAGTTGGCATTATTTGGGAAAGTCTCGTTAGCTATTTGTGATTGGTTGTCCTTCAGGGTCTTAACCTTGAGACAATACAGGGTTAGGGTTCTTTCGTTTAGTTGTTGTTTTGTTTTTAAATTGAAGTATAGCTGATTTACAAGGTTATGTTAATTTCTGCTGTTTAGCAAAGTGTGGTTTGGGTTTTCTTACTTAGTTGCTTAGGCATTGAAGCCACCTCAGACTAACGGGTTCCTTGATTAATTAATTTAACATTTCCCTACCCTTTTCTTTAAAAAAAACTTATTTGGTTGTGTTGGGTCTTCGTTGCAGCCCACGGGAAATTTGTTGCGGCGTGTGGGATCTTTTGTTGCGGCTCACAGGCTCAGTTGCTCCTCGGCGTGTGCAAACTTAGTTCCCCAACCAGGGTTAAGGCTTAGTGTGGGATCTTAGTTCCCCTCCCAAGGATTGGAAGGTGGAGTCGCCACCACTGGCCCACCAGGGAAGTCCCTTTCCTACCTTTTATAAGTCCTTATCCACAAGCAGATACGCACAGTTTTATTTTACCACAAGTGCCATCAGAGTGAATCTGCAATTCTGTTTCTGCAAACCAATGCTTTTTCCAAGTTGCCTCTGAGTCTTTTCATTTATGTCTTTGATGGCAGCAATATATTTTCATCCAGCTGGTCTTTATTGCAAGTTACTTTGTTTCTTGTTCTGAATTATGTTCTTGGGCTACATTCCCAGGAGCAGGGTTATAGGGCAAAAGAATATAAAGAAGTTTTGAAGACCCGGTCCTCGCCCCAGCCCCTGCACTTCGCTCATAGTCAAGGCCTCAGTAGCCAGACTTCCCTCCTGACCTTTGTTGTTTCCTTTGCACCTTCAGGCCGCCAACAACCTCATTGTCCTCAGCCGTGAGGAAGCGGGGGCCGAGAGGATCTTCCAGAACAACGGCGTGGCCCTGCTGATGCAGCTTTTGGACACGAAGAGGCCGGAGCTGATGCTGGCTGCCGTGCGGACCTTGTCGGGCATGTGCAGTAGCCACCGAGCTAGGGTGAGGGCGGGGGCGGGGCTCCTGGAGCAAAGGGCTGCCAGCCTGAGGACGGGGCGTTGACCTGTGGGCAGGGCATGGCTGGCGTGGATAGACCCTGATACGACGTCTAAAGCCGCCCCCCTCAACCTCGGTTGTATGGTCCCAGATTCAACGGAGACTGA
Organism: Bubalus kerabau; assembly: GCF_029407905.1. NCBI lineage: Eukaryota > Metazoa > Chordata > Mammalia > Artiodactyla > Bovidae > Bubalus > Bubalus kerabau. The sequence continues at coordinate 49,507,831 of NC_073627.1, forward strand.
TCCTCTGGTTTGTTTCTTTGAGCTGAGAATGGGTCTGACTAAATAAAGAATAAGGGCTTCCCTGGTGGCTCAGATGGTGAGGAATCCACCTGCAATGCAGACAACCCGGGTTCGATCCCTGAATTGGGAAGATCCCGTGGAAAACGGAATGGCTGCCCACTCCAGTATTCTTGCCTGGAGAATTCCACAGACAGAGGGGCCTGGCCGGCTACAGTCCATGGGGTCGCAGGGTTGGACACGACTGAGTGCCTAACACTTTCACACTTAAAGATAAGTTTATTGAGAGTGGTTTCTGAAGAAGAGCTGAAGGCAATGGCTGTGACAGTGTTTTGTACTAAATCTTCAAAACCCAGTGTGTGTTTTACACGCACAGCCCATCTCAGTGTGAACTTGCTGAGTTACACACGTTCAGTGCCTCCCCTGGGGCCGCAGGCCACAGTACTGGAGGGCGCAGCTCTATCCCTCTGGAAAGGAGCATGGCTTGAGTCCGGGGCTTGCCGGGGGCCACGGGCCCCGTGAGATACCAGCTGCCTGGGCTTCTGTCCCGACTGCATGGGGCAGCCCTCACCTGCTCCCTAACATGCACGGCAGCTGGAAGGGACGGGGCAGCCAACTGACCGTGTGCTTCCCACTGGGGGTGTCTAGGCCACAGCGACCCTCCACGCAGTCCGGATAGACCGAATCTGCAGCCTCATGGCGGTGGAGAGCGAGGAGATGTCTCTGGCCGTCTGCAACCTGCTGCAGGGCATCATCGACGCTCTGTCTGGCGAGGACAAACAGGAGCATCAGGGGAAGGAAGAGGCCCTGGTTCTGGGTAGGAGACGGTTTTCAGCTTCGGTTCAGGGCGGGTGGAGGCAAGGAAGTGCCAGTTACTACCTCAGACTGAGCATTCATGTACATGGAGGTGGCCTGGTTATATTTTTCCATTTATTTTTTGACTATAAAAGTAACAGAGGCACAGTCACATTTACGAGAGCTAAAACGTGGAAGCAACTCAAGTGCCCTTCTATGGATGAATGGAGAAATAAAAGGTGGTGTCTGTCTCTACAATGGAATATTGTTCAGCCTTAAAAGGGCAGGAAATTCTGACACAGGCTACAACATGGATGAACCTTGAGGACCTTATGTTACGTGAATAACCCAGTCACAAAAACACAAATACCGTATATGCCACATATATGAGGTTTCTTTTCTTTTCTTCGTTTTTCTTCCGGCTGCAGACCTTAGTTTCCTGACTAGGGATCAAACCCGTGCCCCCTGCAGTGGAAGCATAGAGTCCTACCAACTGGACCACCAAGCAATGCCCTGTGTTTTCTAAAACAGTCAAACTCATAGAAACAGAAAGTTGCATGATGGTTGCCAGAGACGGGGAGGGAGGAGGAAATGAGTTGTTTAATGGGAATTTCAGTTTTGCAACTTGAAAACGTTTTTAAAAGTAACTGGTGGTTCAGTGGTAAAGATCCCACCTGCCAGTTCAGGGACGTGGGTTTGATCCCTGATCCAGGAAGATCCCACACGCCTCAGAGCAACTATTGAGCCTGTGCTCTAGAGCCTGGGAGCCGCATCAGCTGAAGCCTCTACACCCTAGAGGCTGGCTCTGCAGCAAGAGAAGCCACTGCAAAGAAAAGCCTGCACCTAGCATCTGCAGAGTAGCCCCCATCCACCACAACTAGGGAAAAGCTCATGCAGCAACGAACACCTAGCCCAGCCAAAAATAAGTAAATAAAATTATTTTTAAAAGTAACAGAGGCTTATTGGAGAAACTTGGAAAATTTTAGAAATATGTAAAATGAAAAAAAAAAAAAAAAAAAACCAACGACCTGTAAACATCCCTCCAGATAACTACTATCATCATTGCTATGTGAAATTTTCCAGTCTTTTTATAAAAACACATTTTTCACATTATTAAATTCTTAATTGTATTTTTGGTTGCGCTGGATCTTCAGGGCTGTGCACGGGTTTTAGGTGCGGAGCGTGGGGGCTGCTCTTCGCTGCGGTGCAGTGGCTTCCCTCGTTGCACAGGCTCTAGGCACATGAGCTTTAGGAATCGCGGGCTCTAGACCGGGGGCTCAATAATTGTGGTGCACGGGCTTAGTTGTTCTCAGCATGTGGGATCTTCCCAGACCTTCCCAGTAAGATGTCTGGATCGAACCTGTATCTGCTGCATTAGCAGGCCAATTCCTATCCACTGTACCACCTGGGAAGTCCCTTTCCAGTCTTTTTTTTTCCTATCCATTCATATAAATATTTATTTAATGAAGTTGGAATTCAACTTGGATGTTGTTGTTATTCAGTTGCTAAATCATGTCCGACCCTTTGTGACCCCATGGACTGCAGCCTGCCAGGCTTCCCTGTCCTTCACTATCTCCTGGAATTTGTTCAAATTCATGTCCATTGAGTTGGTGATGCCATTGAACCATCTCATCCTCTGCCACACCCTTTCTGATCACCCTTCGGGGTGTTGTCTAGAATCCTCCCTCCGTTCTTTGGAATGATACTCTCCGGGAAATTCCAGGATCTGGAAAGAAGTGCATTCGATATTTCCAGAGTCCTTCCAGAAGCCCCAGCCATCCCTGGTGCTATACATGTCAGACACCCTAGTCCTCTCCATTCACCCCTGTCCTCTCCTTCCTCAGACTCCAAGAAGGACCTGAAGCAGATCACCAACCACCTGCTCAACATGCTGGTCAGTAAGAAGGTGTCTGGCCAGGGTAGGGATCAGGCCCTGAACCTGCTCAATAAGAACGTCCCCAGGAAGGACCTCGCCATTCACGACAACTCCCGCACCATCTACGTGGTTGATAACGGTGAGGAGGTGGGAGGGTCTGGGGCTCACGCCAGCCTTTCCAGTGGGCACCGGGGAACCACGCAACAAGCAGATGGTGGAAGTAGTGTGGCTCTTGTCTGGGAGAGGTCTTCATTCCCAACTGAAAAGCCAGGAAAAGACATTAGCATGTTAGGATCCACCAGTGGGCTAGTGAAGCTGTCGGTCCTGGCTCTGAATTCAGAGCCTGAATGCACACAGAACACAGTCAAAAACATCTGGGCAGAGTTTCCTGTGGCAAGTGCCAAAAAACCAAACCAAACTTCACCAGTGGGAGTAACATTTCTGAAGTCTCATGCTGGCAAAATGCAGGCCTTCCAGAAGGGAGAAATGGCATCAGTGTACTTTATACAAAGACCAGTAAGAGTGCTCCAGAAAACATCCATTAAATTTGTCAGCTCCAGGGCGTCACCCCTGGAGATAGCCCCAAATCACTTTCAGTTGTTCAGGAATCATACTTATGGCTTTATGATCTCCTGTGATAAATTCTCCCACAGGTATCATGACATTTAGACCATACCTTTTCTAAAATGTTCAAGCCAGCTTTTATCAGCTTGACCTTTATTCTGTTTTGATACAGCACTTGTCTTGTTTGGTTTTCACAGATCTCAGCAAAGTTCATGTGCTTAGACTTAAACATATTACTCTAGTGCTTAAGCCTCCTCCACTCAACACTCCCCTCCCTCCCCACTCCAGTTCTGGTCTTCTCTGCACGTATCACAAAGGCTGGGCATTGACAATGTACTTCCCTCTGCACTAGGATCTAGGCCCAACAACACGGTTTATGGGATAGAGTGGGTGAGGAGCAGTCTCTGTTCTTCTAGGCACCGAAATGAATAGCATTTAGGTAAAAAATAGTGTAGACTTAAAGTATCTAGGTATCTGGTTAAAAGCTGCAATGTGGGAGTTGTTTGTTGTGAAAACTGGGCTGGAGGACCTGGGTAGGGGAGTGACCAGGATGTCAAGACTGAAGTGAGTTTCTGGGTTCAGGCAGGGGCAGACACGGACAAAGGGGAGGTCCAGGGTGTTCTAGCAGAAGAGAAATGAGATGCTCAAGATGAGGGCAGACTGAAGGGAAAGCTAGGGGATGAGGCTGGGGACGTGGAGCAGTTGCATTTCATGAAGCCTTTGGAGAGCCAGGCTGGGAGGTGGGGTTGGTTCCTCAGGCCCCTTCCAATGACTCCTCAGTCTTGCCAGTGCTTTTGTGTTTGTGTGCTAAAATACACAGCACAAAATTTACTGCCAGGCACTTTTAATGCCCCCTGCCCCTGATCCAGAGTATCATGCCTCCCAGGGTTTACCTAGAATGCCCGCCCCCCCCCCCCCACCACTTAACCTGTGCCACCCTAGGTCTGATCAGCTCCTAGCCACCACTGCAACCTGGCTCTGAAATCAAGCTATCGTCCCGGAGGTAGTGGAGCCTCACAGTTAACATCGTGGGCTTTGAAATCAGAGAGGGTCCCTGCTATGTCACTTGCCAGCCTTGTGGTCTTGAGCAAGTTACTTGACTTCTCCATGTCTTGGTTTTCTGCTCTGAAAAATGGCAATATTAATTTCTACTCACTAGTAGGGTCAATGTTAGGATTAAATGAGATAGCATGTAGAAATCTCCAGCACACAGTAAGATTACCTTATTGTAATCTTTATACATCTGTCTTCTCTATTGTAGTCTGAGCTTTTTGACATCAGGGTTGTCCTTTATTTTGGTAGCTAGCACCTCGTTTACTCATTCATTCTTTTATTCGACAAATATATAATGGCTGAATTAGCCTGGGGGGTAATAGGAAACCTTTGAAGATTCTTCAACAGGAGAAGGGATAATAATCATAATGGTAAATATCCTATTTGCTAAATAATTAATAAATATTTAGTGTCATGATGTGTCTAGATTAGCACTAGGCCAATGTTTCTGTACATTATCTTGGTGAATCCTCAAACTCTATGAGGTAGGTAGTATCATTCCCATTTTACAAAAAAAGAAACTGAAGCCTGGAGAAAAGAGAATATAAAACAGTATTTGAGGAAGATTATATGTCAACCCACAGAAGGTTAGCACTGGTCAGTCAGTTCAGTCACTCAGTCGTGTCAGACTCTTTGCGACCCATGGACTGCAGCATGCCAGGCCTCCCTGTCCATCACCACCTCCCGGAGCCTACTCAAACTCATGTCCATCGAGTCGGTGGTGCCATGTAGAGTCCTCTGAGCTCAACTAGTCTTGACTGTGTAAATGTGAAAATGAGGCCCTTGACGGGAGGCGAATGGCTCAGGTAGGGGCAGAGGCGGGTGTGGAGCCTGAGTCTCTAGGCTGCATCCCAGTGCCCTTCGCGCTGGATGAGCCGCATGCTGCCTGAAGGTGGGCTGCAGAGAGCTGGGCGAGGAGGGGCGTTTGTGAGGATGGGGCCTGGCCAGCATCTTGCACTTGCTGCCATCTGTCCTACAGGCCTAAGGAAGATCCTGAAGGTGGTGGGGCAGGTCCCAGATCTGCCGTCCTGCCTGCCCCTGACCGACAACACCCGCATGCTGGCCTCGATCCTCATCAACAAGCTCTACGACGACCTGCGCTGTGACCCCGAGCGCGACCACTTCCGCAAGATCTGCGAGGAGCACATCACGTGAGTTTCCCGGAGCATTGTGTAACCGAGCGGGGGTCTGCTGCTGGCCTCTCGAAAGCCAACAAAGAGGCAAGGCTGGTGGGAAGGAAAGCTTGCTTTGTTTCAGAGGCCGGCAACCGGGGGGTGGAGGGGAGGGCGGGCTCCTGTCCAAAGGCTGACCTCCCCTCCAGCCCCACCACCACCCTGCTGACAATCAGTGGGCAAGAATTTTTATAAATGGAGGGAGGGGTTCTACACACAGAAACGGCACAGTCAGCCCTGGCAGTCACCTTCAAATTGGTCATCAGTGGTCTGACCAGCATCATCTTGCTTGTTTTCAGTCCAGTTAGTCTTTAGGGTCAATTTGTTTCCATTTCTCTGAGGCCAGTTCTCAGAACTGTGGCAGCATTTATCACGGCCACACTCCAGTCATCATGTAATTGACTTCTTCCACCTGGCGAGGGTTTCAGTATCTTTAAGACAGCTCACAGGATTTGGCTCAGAATATTATCTGTGACCCTTGAGAAACTAAAGGAGAAACTAAACCCTTGACTTAGCTTAATGACTAAACTATTATTATTTGGTTTCATTTGACTGCTTTCCTTTATGTCTGCATTTTCCCACTTCTCCGATCAAATTTGTTGTTCAGCTAAAGTTTTTCCACAGACCAAAGGCAGGTTGAAGACATGGTGGGGAAGGACCATAGGGTCCTGCTCCATTTCAGTCGGGCTCCGTATTAGTCAAATTTAGCAGCATAAAACCGGAGAAGGCAATGGCACCCCACTCCAGTACTCTTGCCTGGAAAATCCCAGGGACGGGGGAGCCTGGTGGGCTGCCGTCTACGGGGTCGCACAGAGACGGACACAACTGAAGCGACTTAGCAGCAGCGTAAAACAAGAAACATAATTTATTATCTCACAATAGGACAGCAATTTGGCAGAGGTTCGGCTGGGTGGTTCTGGCTTTGGGGCTTACAAATTAGCCACATGTTGTCCTGGGCTACTGTCATCCAAAGGCTGAACCAGGGCTGGAAGACCTTCCAGGATGCTGCGCTCATGTGGCCAGCATGTTGGTGCTTGCTCTTGGTTGGAAGCCACGGTTCCTCCCCGTGTGGATCTCTGCTCATGGTAGCTGGCTTCTCTTTTCCTTTACTCCAATAATCCTCAAACTTGGTAATTGTTCAGATTTCTGGGACTCAGTAGTCTGGGTTGTGGCTCAGGAAGCTGCATGTTTTAAAAGCACTAGGGGAGTCTTGGGAGGGTGGAAACTCTCCCTTCACTCTGCTTTCCTTTCTCTATCCCAGGGGTTGACAGACTTCCTGTAAAGGGCCAGAGAGTACGTTTAGGTTTTATGAAACATGTAGGTCTCTAACACAATGAAAAAACAAATAATAAAACTACTTTAAAATGTAAAAAACGTTCTCAGCTTCCTGGATTCGGGTCCCAGCGAAGTTGGCTCAGTCCCATAGTTTCCCCTGATCCCGACTTTGAGTCACTTTTAAGGCTCCTCAGGGGTTTGCAGTGGTCTTTTTCTACCTCAGCTGCAGTGTTTGTAAGTAACTTGTCTTTCATGAAGGCCCCAACTGAGTTCCAGTAACTATCTCCCAGCCAGTTAAGTTTGGATAGAGGTTTGCCTGTGAACGCTGTCTCTGTGGTCACCTGGCACTGAGTGGGGGGTCACCACCTTCAACAAGTGGAGCCTGAGGCTGCCACCTCCCACCCCCAGGGGGTGCTTTGTCAGGGGCCAGGGACTGGGTGGAGGTTCAGATACCAGCTGGCATTGGTTTAAAGGGCAGACCTCAACTCATTATTATTTTTTTTTAATAATTTGTTTATAGCTTCTCTGGGTCTTCGGTGCTGTGTGCAGGCTTTCTCTAGTTCCGGCAGGTGGGGGCTACTCTCTAGCTGTGATGACGGGGCTTCTCCTTGCGGGGCACAGGCTCTAGGCGCAAGGGCTTCAGTAGTTGCGGCTCTCAGGCTCTAGAGTACCAGCTCTAGTTGCGGCACAGGAGCCACAATCAGGAAAGGCTCTGGGTTCCCCAGCACCGAGCAGGAAGATGGAGCACAGGGCACGGATTGTCTGGGCTGCATGGGCTCTCGGAGCTCCCAAAGCCAGCCCCTCTCCCCCAGATGGACTCACCCACTCACCCAGCCAGAGGCAGAAGTGGGACCGGAGCCCAGGTGTCTGACTCTTGCGCCATGCTCTCCTTTCACTTATATCCCTCCGCTTTTACACTGTGCACGTCTGCCCTGATCTCCCACAAAGAACAAACCTGGGCGGATCTCGGAAGGATCGGGTGTCCCCAGACAGAGATCTTCCTGTAGAGTAGATGATAGTGGATTTTGAAAGCAAGACAGAACCTTCCAGCCCTTCTAGTCCAACCCCTCTCCCTAACTCAGCGGGGGAAAGACTAGGACCAGACAGGGGAGCGACTGGGCCAGGTGGCGTCATGATTCAGCCGCATCGGGGAGGCAGGTGGTGTGCCGGACACCATGGTAGCCCTGTTGTGCTGTGATGGCTGCTGTCCTGTCCCAGCAGACATCCCAGCTTCTGGGAAGCCTGTTGGCTGACAGCTCTCACCTGTCACCTCTCTTTGGGGACTTGGTTCAGCTAAGGATAGCTATTCACCTTCCCAGGGCAGCCAGCATCCAGTGGTTCGTCCCTCACTCCAACTTGGAACAACTTTGAATGGTTTCTCAGCTCTGGAACTCTTTGCAAGCTGAGGCTTTGTCATGACTGCATCGCAGTCCAGCACCTCCTTCCATCCAGTCCTGATTTCTTCCCTTTCCCAACAGATGTTGAACCCGAGATCTCTCCCTAACAAACGTCCTGAGTGTCAGTCCTCATCTGGGTGGGATTCTGGAGGAACACAACATCTGGCACATCCGTTATCTATCTCATCATAACTCTGAGAAGCAATAGTGCTATCCTCAGTTTCCAGATCAAAAGCTGAGGCTCAGAGAGGTTCAGTGACTTGCCTTAGGCCATATGGGTTGTGGATCTAGGATGCACAGCCAAATCTGTCTGCCCCCAAATCTCCCACTCCTCTGACCACACTGGCCTTCTGTTTTAGGGGCACGTTTGACCCCCAGGACATGGACAAGAACGTGATTGCCATCCAGACGGTGTCGGGGATCCTGCAGGGCCCCTTTGACCTGGGCAATCAGCTGCTGGGACTGAAAGGTGTGATGGAGATGATGGTGGCACTGTGTGGCTCGGAGCGTGAGACGGACCAGCTGGTGGCCGTGGAGGCCCTCATCCACGCCTCCACCAAGCTCAGCCGTGCCACCTTCATCATCACCAACGGTGTGTCACTGCTCAAAGAGATCTACAAGACCACCAAAAACGAGAAGATCAAGATCCGCGCACTGGTGGTGAGTGGGCTGGGTACCAGACACTGCACCAGGTACCAGGGATGCCAGAATGAATGGGATGTGGCCCCTGTTTTTGAGGAAACCAAGCCACCCACAGGCCTCTGCAGAGCAGGGTGATAAGCAGAAGACTGTGAGAATGTGGATTCAGGATGGGAGACCATGCTACATAATGACTGTCTCCTTAATTTTTTTTTTTAGCCATGGGGTTTGCAGAATCTTAGTTCCCCCAAAAGGATCAAATGCCCCCTGCATTGGGAGCAGAGTCTTAACCATTGGATCCAACAAGTCCCTGCTCGACACCTTTGAACGACTCAAACGCTAATGAGCCTTTGTCCAGCAAGTACTTTCAGTGCAGACTCCAAAAACTCAGTTTCCTTACTTGGTTTCTATATAGCACAGTTAAACCTATTGCATTTTTTCCCATTTTCATTGTATAAAAATCACTTTCGTTGACCTTTTTCTTGTCAACAATTACAGTGAAGATTTGAGTCATTGATCTGTTTTTCTTTTTTGGTTTATATCATTTTTTTTTTTTTTTTTTAAACTGATTTTAGCTTCTACCATTGTGAGTTTTCTCTTATGGAAGACAGACTTTTCTCCCCCCCAGCAAGAGTCCAGTTTTTCCTGGGTAAAAATCTGCACATCTGAATCTTCCCCCTACAAAGTGATTTCATGGCCAGGTTTTGTGCCGTAAGTTTTATCCTCATGTGCCATGAGGTTTCAGTTGTGTTAGTATTTGAGCTTCCCTAGTGGTTCAGATGGTAAAGAATCTACCTGCAAGGCAGGAGCCCCAGGTTCAATCCCTAGGTCAGGAATATCTCCTGGAGTAGGGAATGGCTACACACTCCAGTTTTCTTGCCTGGAGAATTCCATGGACAGAGAAGCCTGGTGGGGTACAGTTCATGGGGTTGCAAAGAGTCGGACACGACTGAGCGACTAACGCTAGTATTATCCTAGCTGATTTTTCAAACCGACACTACACAAAGCACCTACAGGGACAAAATAGTGGGCAGGGGGCACGGGGTAGAGTAAAAGCCTCCAGCTTTGTGGGCATCCACCCTAACCTGGAAGCCTCAGGGAAGGCATCCTGGGAGACGTGACACCTAACCAGAGTTCTGTAGGATGCAGAGAGGTTGATCCAGGCAAAGCAAGGGGGCAAAATATTCCAGCATCAGAGACGTGTTTGAGCAGGGCCTGGTCCCCAAGCCTGGTGTCTCTAATCTTACAATCCTCCCTCCTCCCCAGGGACTCTGTAAACTCGGCTCGGCGGGCGGCACAGATTATGCTCTCAGGCAGTTTGCTGAAGGCTCGACAGAAAAGCTGGCCAAACAGTGTCGCAAGTAAGGGTTTTCCTCCAAGCCCACCATCTCCTCTCAGGGATGTGCCCTAGCAGACGCCAGATCCTGAAAAGCCGCCCACCTGCCTGCTCCCCTGGATCGCTTCACTATTGCCCGAGCCTCGGGACCCTTCCCCAGAGCTTCCCCTCCCCCAGGTGGCTGTGCAATGCATCCATAGACACCCGGACCCGGAAATGGGCAGTGGAGGGCCTGGCCTACCTCACGCTGGATGCCGACGTGAAGGACGACTTTGTTCAGGACATCCCTGCCCTGCAGGCCATGTTCGAGCTGGCCAAGGCAAGTGTGGCCCTGACCTCTGGCCCTGGGATCTGCTGGATTCAGGCCCGCGGTCTGTCTGCTGAGCCTGGGAAATTGGACATCCTCCCTTCCTCATCCCGACTCCAGCCCCTTCTCACGTAAACCTGGGTTGGTCATTTCCCTCTGTCTGGTCCTCATCTTTCCTGACCGTGAAATGGACTCACAACTCCTCATGCCTTCCAGGCAGTGGGAGGAAGAATAAGATGACGGTAGTTTTTTTTCCCTGGAATCCCTTCCGGGAGTGAGGTCTTCAGGGACCAAGAGGTCTTTTTTGGGCCCCTTCCCTCCTTCCCAGTCCCTCCCAGATGCCTTTCTTCCTCTGTTGGGCCACCACCGGACCCCCCGCCCCCCACCAATGGCTCTTTCTCACCACAAAAGGCAGAAGTGTGGGAGGGCGTTTCCATCAGAGGCTGTCCAGGTCCCACCCCATCCCACTGGGCTTTTGAAAGGAGCACAAAGCAATGGAAACACTCAGAGGACATCCATGCATGCTCTGGGTGCTGTTGAGGGGGGCAGGAGAAATTCCTGCCGCCCCACGCGAGCAGAGCCAGTTCCTCTGCCTCTGGGCCTCGCCAGCCACGCGAGGGAGCCTCTGGGAAGCAGTGGTTTGTTCTCAGGTTTCCTTTCTTCCTGTCCCCACCCCCCGCCACCATCACCATCCACCACCTCTGTCTCCAGACCCCTGACAAGACCATCCTGTACTCGGTGGCCACCACCCTGGTGAACTGCACGAACAGCTACGATGTCAAGGAGGTCATCCCCGAGCTGGTGCAGCTGGCCAAGTTCTCCAAGCAGCATGTGCCTGAGGAGCACCCCAAGGTGGGGATGAGGATGGCTGAGAGCGGGAGAGGGCTGTCCACACCGGACCACCAGAGAGGTGGGACGGAAAGTTAGTGATAGTCGGGTGGGGTGTGTGTGTGTGTGTGTGTGTGTGTGTGTGTGTGTGTCTGGGAGGATTTGGCAGATGATGCAGATAAATTCAGACGGTTAATAAGAACCCACAACACAGGAGACCCAGGTTTGATCCCCGGGTCTTAAAGATCCCCTGGAGAATGAGATGACAACCCACTCCAGTATTCTTGCCTGGAGGATTCCATGGACAGAGGGGCCTGGTGGGTTACAGCCCAAAGGGTTGCAAAGAGGCAGACACAGACTGGAGTAACAGCACGCACGCATGCAGATAAATTGAAGAGGATCGTGGTCAATTTCCCCCACTAGGTGGCACTTGTGTTTTTTCTTAGTTTAAATGCTCCACTGAGGTGGAGGGGGAATCAGCAATTTGTAGTCTGGGAAACCAAAGGAAGCCGCCAGGAATGTTTTGCAACTTATGTGGTTGATTTCATGGACACAAGACAGTTCGTCATAGTTCATGTTTTCAACATTCATACAAATTTTACTTTCTGGGGTATCTGGATTTTGGTGTGTTACATTAACTATCAGAGGCTTTTTATCCTGTGCTTTAAAAAAAAAAATAGTTACAATCAGAATGTATCTATCATCTTGTATCCAGTTTGGGGAAAATACTTCAGGTCTTTAGGCATGCAGGATCTCAGTTTCCTCAGCAGGGGTCGAACCCAAACCCCCCTGCAGTGGAAGTTTGGAGTCTTAACCACTAGAAGTCCCACTGAATAGTTTTTTTTAATTAATTAATATTTATTTTTGGCTGCACTGGGTCTTGTTGCTGTGCAAGGCTTTCTCTAGTTGTGTCGAGCGGAGGGCTACTGTTCATCGTGGTGAACAGATTTCTCATTGCGGTGGCTTCTCCTGTTGCAAAGCACAGGCTCTAGGCCAATGGGCCTCGGTAGTTGCGGCTCAGGGGTTTAGCTGCCTTTCAGCGTATGGGATCTTCCTGGACCAGGGATCGAACTCATGCCCCCTGCATTGGCAGGCGGACTCTTAGCCACTGGACCACTAGGGAAGTCCCTGAATAATTTTTTAAAGCTGCATAGGATTTCATGCAGGCAAGGGCATATAGCTAGTATGTTCTGCCACTGTGAAGTTCAAAGGTGGCTACCAGAGACTGTCCACAGCTGTCAGCAGCCTCTTCTCAGATGCTCTGAGGATTATCTGTGAAAAGTGAAGTGTCTCAGTCCAACTCTTTGCGACCCCATGGACTGTAGCCTACCAGGATCCTCTATCCATGGGATTTTCCAGGCAAGAGTACTGGAGTGGGTTGCCATTTACTATTCAACCCTGAGGCTGACTCTGGGTTTCTGGCAAAGTCCAATCCATTGTTTTATCTGCTCTCTCCCCTCTCACTCTGCTCCCAGGCATAGCCTAATGGAAAGCCCGCCTTTTGCAAGAAAAGGAACACACAGGTCATCTAGTGTTTGGGATGATCTTCCTTATTCCAGGATTGATCTCCTTGCCACCTTTTCATCTCCCCAGGACAAGAAGGACTTTGTGGACATGCGAGTGAAGCGGCTTCTGAAGGCTGGCGTCACCTCGGCGCTGGTCTGCATGGTGAAAGCAGACAATGCCATCCTCACCGACCAGACCAAAGAGCTGCTGGCCAGGTGCGGCTGCAGTGGCCCGCAGCTGGGGCCTGAGGGGCCTGCGGGCAGGAGGCTGGGTGGGGACATAGAGATGGCCTGGGGAGTAAATGAGGGAGGGAGCCACTGGGGTCTGGAGAGGAGGCTGAAGGGGATCCACACGGAAGAGTGACGTGTCGGGGTGGGCTTTCCCAGGTGCAAGTTTGCATTGGGAGGAAGGAGGTCACTGTCCGTTCTGGTGACCTGGTTCCCAGACCCTGACATGCCAGAGGGGAAAGGCACAGTTTCCGTACAGCCTGATGGAGAGGCAGACAGGTTCACAGCTACAACGCAGCGGGTGCCTGATGGGGATAAACAGAGCACAGGCAGAGGCAGCCCACTGGCCAGAGGGGAGGGTATGTAGGTGGGCAGCCAGGAAGGCCTTCTGGAAGATGTGACAACTCAAGGAAACCCTGGAGGAAAGAAAGAAGCTGCTCACATGCAGCGCAGGGAAGGGGGTCCAGGCGGAGGGAATAGCATATGCAAAGACCCTGAGGATGGAGGGAGAAGGAATGAATGAGGTCACAGTTCTCCAGGAATGTGTCTGGAGCATGGAGTGCACACGGGAGGGTGGTGCTAGATAAGACCAGAGAGGAAGGCAAGGGCCAGATCATGGAGTTCGAGAGTCCCTCCAGGCGGAAGAATTTCTCCTGGGTGGTGGACTGTAGCTTGAAAGGTTCCTTTATCCATGGGATTTTCCTGGCAATAATACTGGAGTGGCTTGCCATTTAGTTTTCCAGGGGATCTTCCCTGGGATCGAACCTGGGTCTCCTGCATTGCAAGCAGATGTTTTACCATCTGAGCCACCAGGGAAGCCTAGTGAGCCACTTGGTATCTCCCTAAGTAGGGATGGGTCCACTTTTTGCAGCTGCCTTTGGCCTGTCTTCCTCCCCAGCCACTCAGGTCCATGGCATTATCTTCCCAAGGTTAGTTCTGGGGCAGGTGCACACTGGGAGCGCTTCCCAGGGTTTTACTGGGTCTCACTTGTTGGCCTGCTGATGCCTGGGAAGGGCGTGCTCACATCCTGCATGTCTTGTATCCTTGCCCTCCAGGGTATTCCTGGCACTGTGTGACAACCCAAAGGACCAAGGCACCATTGTGGCTCAAGGTGGTGGTAAGGTAATTGAGATGGGGTGCTCCACTGGGGAGGACCTGTCTCACATGTATGTGTATGTGTCTCTGTGTGTATGTGTGTGTGTCTGTGCATGTGTGTAATCTGTGTGTATGTGTGTGTGCATGATCTTTGCCTGGCCCAAGAATCATGCACCCCCTGCCCCCACCCGACCTCTTGGAATACGGTTATTCAGGAACCTGTGTTGTCTGTGCCTGAGTCTGTGATGTGTCATGGGATTTACTGTGGAATCCCATTTATCCTCCTTGCTACTGGAAGCAAACAGTGCAGATAGAGACCATGGGCTTTGCTGTGGGAGGCTTGTCATTGAGTCCTTGCTTGTCCCTTTTTAACTGCATAACTTTGGGCAAAGTACTTATCTCTCTGAGTCATAGTTTCCTCTCTGTAAAACAAGGGAAAACATCACACAGTCAGATTGTAGAATGTCACAGGATTAGAGAAAATACACTTAAAAGTGTTGGCTCATGGGAGGTGCTCAGTGAATGGCTGCTCTCATGATTAGCTGTGACTTAGGTAAAAAGGAAAACATCAGCGTCTTGATTTTTCCAAAAGCCAAACGAATGTATATGGGTTGGGGAGAGTGCCTGCGGAGGCCTCCATGTGTGCTGGGGACCAGGGGGAGTGAATTGATGATTAAGAATTTAACTGTTTTCTGTGATGTTCAGGAGTTGACTCTGTTGCTGAGTCTTCTTGAACTTCTGATGGAACAGACAGTGGCTGGACAGGGACGCTGGGGAGAGAGGCTTCTGTATATGTGACCGAGGAGTGCTTCTGCCCTTTCCTTTCAGGCCCTGATTCCCCTGGCTTTGGAGGGCACAGACGTGGGCAAGGTGAAGGCAGCCCATGCCCTAGCGAAGATTGCTGCAGTCTCCAACCCAGACATCGCCTTCCCCGGGGAGCGGGTGAGTGGCTGGGGGTGAGGGGCGGGGGCATGATGGGAGGAGTCTGCTCCCAGGGGCCTTTCTCCTTGTCACCCTCCCCCTGGCTTGGGAGGGGGCATGGTGCCATCACAAAGAGGGCGATGAGTTGGAGGGGCATGGATCCCAGCCCTGGCTCTGACAAACAAGGCTGCAAAGTAAAGGAAATAACCCCACCCCTCAGGATCATTGTGCAGGTGGAATCAGACAATGGGTGGGCAAGTGCATTGGAAATTCTAGAGCCGGGCACCTGACTAGTAAACTCTAGTACTCTAGTAAACTCTGGTAAATGACTGGCAGAGATGGTCTCCATCTGATGGCACCTTGACCCCTTCCTCGTAGGTGTACGAGGTGGTGCGGCCCCTCGTGAGTCTCCTGAACACACAGAGGGATGGCCTCCAGAACTATGAGGCTCTCCTAGGCCTCACCAACCTGTCTGGGAGGAGTGACAAGCTCCGGTGAGTGCGGGCGTGGAGGGGACGGGTGGAGAGCGGTGTCCGTCAAGTGTCGGAAATGTCCCAGGAACTGTGTGTGCGCGCCTCCGAGGACTAGCTGGAAGGGGAGGGATGTGAGTTAGCACTTGGAAAAATTCCAGTTGAAGGTGCAAAGCCGAAGGAGACTGGAAAAACACGTCCTTCTGAAGTAGTAAAAGAGATATCAGGTGAATGAGGAGTGGGATAAAGTGTATTCCTCCTTGGAAGCAAGGGGATGGTGGAATTGCGCTGAAATTCTTTAAGTGGCAGAAAACTCAACTCCAGTCGGTCTCAGCATAATGGGAATTTAATGATTCAGGATATTGGGAGTCATAACGACTCATCTAGGATAATCCAGACTCAGGGGCAGCTTGATGCAGGGCTTATAAGGCTCTCCCAGAATCTACTACTCTCCCCCTGTTCTGTCTGTATTGTCTTAATTCTCAGACAGACTTTTCCTCTTTCTCATGATCACATGAGGGTTACTCCAGACCTCACATCATGGTTTCATCTCCAGCAGGAGAGAGAAAGACATTCTCCAGCGATAATATAGGAGGATCACCAGCTGGGTGACATGTTCATCTGAGATCCCACTGCTATGGCCAGGATGCTGTGCTCTGTCATTGGGGACCCCTCCTGGGGGTGGGATTGTTGTTGATATTGTTTTAGCCACCAAGTTGTATTCAACTCTTTTGAGACCCCATGAACTATAACCTGCCAGGCTCCTCTGTTCATGAGATTTCCTAGGCAAGAATATTGGAGTGGGTTGCCATTTCCTTCTCCAGGGGCTCTTCCCAATCCAGGGATCGAACCTGCATCTCCTGCACTGGCAGGCAGATTACTCACCACTGAACCACCAGGGAAGCCCAGGGGTGGGATTACCACTCTCAAAACGGTGCTGGCTGAGGATCTTGGAATGGCCCCTGGAGGCTAAAACCCCAAATGGTCTTTACAGAGGACTCAGCAGGCTCTCTTCCTCCACCTCTCACACCCTAGGAAGAAGATCTTTAAGGAGAAGGCCTTGCCGGACATTGAGAACTACATGTTTGAGAACCATGACCAGCTGAGGCAGGCGGCCACTGAGTGCATGTGTAACATGGTGGTGAACAAGGAGGTGAGGGGCTCAGGATGCGTGTGACCAAGGCGTGGAGAGGGGCCTGCATGACAGGTCACCTCCCCGAGGGGCCCCAATGGAGACGAAGGAAATACGCAAAGTGATGTTATCCCTAGCTGAAGCTTGGATCCCAAAGCTTGGGCAGGACTGGGGGTAGGGGGAGTCCCAGTTCCCCAAGTTATTTACTAAATAATCTCATAGCAAAAGACGAGGCCAGGGTCTCTTGGAAGTCAAGAGAGGTTAGACCATTTGCAGCTGTTGAAGCGCCACACATATAAAAAAATGAAGAAATGCAAAAAGTTGCCAGCAATTTTGGATTATGTTAAATGATAACATTTAATGACAGATCAGTGTTTCCATAGAAACTGCAATGCATTATAACACTGTTTGTCACAGATTAATTATAGAATTTGTAAAAATAAAATGAATTCAGACTACATCAATGGCTTCACAGTCCAGTACTAGGAGAAATCATCACCACGTGATGAATGAATGTCTCTTCTTTCCATCCTGGCACAGCACTGCTGTGCTGGAAGGTTGAACCTCACTAGAGGTAACAACAGGGTTGAAATCTGAGGCCCTTTGTAAATGTGAAAGTCTGGCCAAGTGGCCCTCCTGGGTCCAAGTGTGAGACCCACTTAACTTTTTTGGCTGTGTCCCGTGGCATGTGGGATCTTAATTCCCCAAACAGGGATTGAACCAGCGCCCCCTGCATTGGAAGTGCAGAGTCTTAGCCACTGGACCGCCAGGGAGGTCCCGCCCCTCAATTCTTAATTCAAGTCTTAGATGTTCTCACTGTTAAAGAAGGAAAATTTGATCCATGAAAACCTTGTAAAGTCAAAAGAAGGCTACCATGGTCCACCAGGGAGCTGGTCTGAGGCTGGGCTGGAGGCCTGGAAGCCACATGGGAGAAGAGCGTGTGTCCAGAGACAGCAGAGGGGAGAGTGATGGGAGGGGGAGCAGCTCTCCCCCTGGAGGACCAGCTGTCACAACAAACAGCCACATGAATGCTGGATAGACGAATCCCAACAGGATAGACGTTCATTTCTCCATTCAGTTCAGTTCAGCCGCTCAGTCGTGTCCAACTCTTTGCAGCCCCTCGGACTGCAGCATGCCAGGCTTCCCTGTCCATCGCCAACTCCCAAGGCTTACTCAAGCTCATATCCATCGAGTTGGTGATGCCATCCAACCATCTCATCCTCTATCGTCCCCTTCTCTTCCTGCCTTCTTTCCCAGCATCAGGATCTTTTCCAGTAAGTCAGTTCTTCGCATCAGGTGACCAAAGTATCGGAGTTTCAGCTTTAGTACCTGTCCTTCCAATGAATATTCAGGACTGATTTCCTTTAGGATGGACTAGTTGGATTTCCTTGCAGTCCAAGGGACTCTCAAGAGTCTTATCCAACACCACAGTTCAAAAGCATCAATTCTTCAGTGCTCAGCTTTCTTCACAGTCCAACTCTCACATCCATACATGACTACTGGAAAAAAACATAGCTTTGACTATAAAAAACCATAGATGGACCTTTGTGGGCAAAATAATGTCTCTGCTTTTTAATATGCTGTCTAGGTTGGTCATAGATTTTCTTCCAGGAAGCAAGCATCTTTTAATTTCATGGCTGCAGTCACCATCTGCACTGATTTTTGAGCCCAAGAAAATAAAGTCTTTCACTGTTTCCATTGTTTCCCCATCTATTTGCCATGAAGTGATGGGACCAGATGCCATGATCTTAGTTTTCTGAATGTTGAGCTTTAAGCCAACTTTTTCACTCCCCTCTTTCACTTTCATCAAGAGGCTCTTTAGTTCTTCACGTTCTGCCATAAAGGTGGTGTCATCTGCATATCTGAGGTTATTGATATTTCTCCCGGCAATCTTGATTCATTTCACATCATTTCTTGCTCACGTTGGGGTCAGGTGGCTCGCTTCCAAGCAGTGGCTTGGGGGTGCAGATTTGTTCGATCGTCACCCTGCCCCCATCCAAAAAAGAAAGGACCGTCTCCCCCGCTGCCCCTTGGGAGTGGTCTCCATTCAGATGGGGATGGGCAGACAGACCAGGGGAGAGGCTCCCCTAGCACTCTGCCACGGTGGCCTAGAAGTGACACATCCCTTCCCTTCATGTTCTATGATGAGAGCAAGGTCCTGGCCACAGTTAGTGCAAGAGGTGGGCATGTGGTTCTTCCGGGGCAGCAGCTTCCCTGTCACACATGTCCCCGTGAGGGGACTGTACTGAGCATCACTGCACTCTACCTCTGAGGACCACTGCTCCAGCTTCAGGGAGACGCAGGTAGAGGTTTATAACCTGAGCAGCTGTAACCTTTGACTCCTTTTAGCATTTCACTTCTAGGACATGTCACCCAGCAAAAATGCCCTTAAACTTAACCAACCAGGTTTTACTACAGAACAGAGGGGCAGGAGGCTCTTCTCCTGGCCCTGGGGGCCTTGGGAAGCCTCATCCCCCACATGGTAAAAGGTACAGCAGCTCTTGGCTACCATGTAAACTACCCAACTGCCCAGAGATGCTCTTGCCAAGCCTCTATGCCTTCAGGGACCGCAAAGGCATTTTATGGCAGACCCTGAAGGCCCATCTGTTGTGGGAGAAACAGTCCAGTCTTCTCCTAAGGGAAGAGATGAGGCCCTACGGGCAACATCCACCCTTCAAGAGTCTGTACCTGCCCTTTCCCCACGGGTGGAGAGCTGAATGTAAACAGAGGTGACAGCGAATGCTACGTAAGGAATTCCTTATTCTCTGTAACCTGTAAACTGGGGGAGTCTGTAGTCTTTTCATCTAGCTAGTCAGAGAAGACTTCCTGGAGGAGGTGTCAATGAGTGTGCTGCTCAAAGCAGAGCTCTGAGTGATCTTGAGTCAGAGAAATGGCTCCAGATGCGTCTTTCCCCTCCCCAGGCTGGGCAGGTGGGGGCCTTTTTCTCTGAGCCGCGTACCTGCCTCCCGTAGGTACAGGAGAGGTTCCTGGCTGATGGCAACGACCGGCTAAAGCTGGTGGTGCTGCTCTGTGGCGAGGATGACGACAAGCTGCAGAACGCGGCTGCGGGGGCCCTGGCCATGCTGACAGGAGCGCATAAGAAGCTGTGCTTCAAGATGACTGAAGTGGTGAGAGCAGGCCCTGGGGCCCAGCCCAGGCCCACTGCCCTGCATGATCCTCTGCGGGGGAGGCCAGCCCCCTGGGTATCTGTTCCTACCAACGCAAGGGGGAATGCTCATGCTGCAACCTCTACACTCCTTATGTGGACACCCTAAATGTGCGAACTCACTTTGCTGGTGCTCATAACTCATTAAGCAAGAATAATAATAATAACAGCACTAACTCCTGCCATGGAGCCCCTAAGCTCCTCAAGAGAAGCGGGGATGAGGATGGGGTACCATAGGAGCTCACAGTTTGGCAAAGAGGCTGTTAGAGTCTCTTAAGAGCGCATGATGGCCAGACCCTTTGTGGGGCTGTGGCTGTTTCAGCAGGTGTAATGAGAGTGATACGGACATAGCCACAAACAAAGGGGTGCAGAATGAAACTTTCCTTATTTCACCAAACTGAAGTTTGTGGGCATCATATTCACTGATGGTCAAAAAAGGTAAACATTTCAAAAAAAATGTAAACATTTCAATTCAAATGTATTAAAGCAAGTCTGCTTTAAAGGCAGGCTCTTCGGTGCTCTGTGACAACCTAGAGGGGTGGGATGGGGGAGGAGTCAGGAGGGAGATTCAACAGGGAAGGGACGTATGAATACCTATGACCAATTCATGTTGCTGTGTGTCAAAAACCATCACAATATTGTTAAGTAACTATCCTGTAATTTAAATATATATATATATATAAAGAATAAAAGGCAAGCTCTTTTAGATAGCCAGCTCAAGGTGGGGGTGTGTATGTGTGTGTGTTTTCTAAGTTCCATGGAGGTTTATACTGTCCTGGCACCAGGGGAGGGTCTCTTTCCTGGATATAGCTCATCCTGCTTGGTCCCTGGCCTTCAGCCCTTTCCATAAGGCAAGTTTCTCAAAGCTGTAAGGTGTGTAAGGGTCATCTGGAGGGCTGGTTAAAAAACTTTCCCCAGGATAATTCTGACTGAGTAGGTCAGAGGTGGCGTGCTTCCAGCCTGGGGACCACAGGCTGCTGCGCTAAAGCAGCATTTCTCAGGGCACATTGGTTGGCAGAAGCGGGTGTTATGCATGTGCCCAGAGTTAGAACCTCCTTTCTGAACACCCTCCATCCCCATTCCACTCAGTCATGCAGCAGGCCTGTCCCTCTGCTTCTCATGATGCTTAAAAATTAAGTGGATGAGTGGATGTTTATTCTGTACTATTTCCAGATGTGTGACTGTAGCTAAGTTACTTCCTCTCCCTGAACCTCAGTCCCTCCACTTACAAAATGAAAAGGACTGGATTATTTCAAGTCTCTTCTAATTCTCCAACTCCTGCCCTGGTAAGGAGATGGGCATCATCCAGCTAGTTCCAAGAGGCACAGCTGAGCATATGCTGAGTCCATAGAGATAATCAGATATGCACTTGCCCTTTCAGAGGTCAGAATCTGGGCTTAGCCAACGCCTTCTGTTTATCTTGTCCAGAATCTCCTTTCTCTGTCCCCTCCACTGCTTCCTCCAATCTGTCTTTATCCTTCTTCCTGCCTCCAGACAACTCAGTGGTTGGAGATTCTACAGCGGCTTTGCTTGCATGACCGGCTGTCAGTTCAACACCGGGGCCTGGTCATTGCCTACAACCTGCTGGCGGCTGATGCTGAGTTGGCCAAGAAGCTGGTGGAGAGTGAGCTGCTGGAGATCCTGACGGTGGTGGGCAAGCAAGAGCCGGACGAGAAGCGGGCAGCAGTGGTTCAGACAGCTCGGGAATGTCTCATCAAATGCATGGATTATGGCTTCATTAAACCAGTGTCTTAGACAGGGGCCCAGAGGGAGACTGGGGCTGCTCCTGTAACTGTGCAGAGTTCCGAGCTGAGAACTCTTGGGGTGTCAGTTCCATTAGGGATCATTGCAACCACGATGAGGTGTCCATGTAAAAGAAGGACTGTGGATTGTCCCCTGAGTTGTACATCTTGCCTTTTGTTCTAGGAAAGTTTGCATATTTCATTAGCTCTCTTGCTCCTTAACATCTGTCAAGTTCCAGAAATTCGTAGAATAATTTTCATCTGTGATTAGGAAGACAGGTTGGATAATTCTTTCTGTACCCATTCCAAAGGCCGGGATAATGGGCTGGAGTTCTTTACATTTTGGAAAATGGATTGTGTGGTGAAGTAGGAGCTAACAGGTCCTACTTTAAATATGTAAAGTAGTGTGACTATAAAGGTTAGTGCTGGTGTACCTGGATGCTGATCTGTCTGGTTTTTATATCCTGTCTCCCCTGCTGTTTGACTACGGCTGCCTGGAAATGCATGTTTCAGCAGCAGTGCCCGTCCCAGACGCGTGCGCATTCCTTTCACTTAACTATGGTGGAAATACAGCTGAGGTTCAGTAGTCTGACATGACTTTTGCAATTTGTTCGGGGAAATCTTCTAAGCAAGATGGATGTGATGAATATAAATAAGATCAACTCAAAGCACTTCAAGTGAAAAAAAATTTCATTGGTTCATATATTTTATCAATGCAGGGAAAGAGTTGACATTGTTAGAACTAGAGTTCAAATATTGTCATCCATATTCTTTTTTTTCTGTGTGAGGGTGTTTTTCTGTCTCTCACCCCCCACATCTTGGTTTTTATTTCCTCCGGGTTGGGCTTAATTTCTGGCAAGCTCTTTCCATGTGGTGAGATAGTCCCCAGAAGCTCCAGATTTCCATAGTTGTTTTTTTTTTCCCCCCGTGACTTGTGGGGTCTTAGTTCCTTGACCAGGGCTTGAACCTGGGTCCTTGGCAGTGAAAGCACATAGTCCTAACCACTGGACCGCCAGGGAATTCCCACACAGTTGTTATAGTTCATAATTATGCAAGAGAAGAGAAAGGATCATTCTCAGTGACCCAGCAAAATTCCCAGACGACTCTGATATGTCTAGCATGCATCACGTTTCCATATAGCACATTAACAGAATGAGGAAAAAAATGATTATTTTAATAGAGGCAGGGAAAACACTGGATAAAATTAAACAACTCATGATAAAAATTTCAGTAAACTAAAATTAGGAGACTTCTTTAGTCTGATAAAGATTATCTACATAAAAGCTGCAGTTCAAATGATATTTAATAATCCACCTGAGATTAAGAATGAGACAATACTTGGTATTACCAATTCAATTAGGCTTTATATTGGAGGTTAAACTAGTACAATAAGAAAAGAAAATGAAAAGCAAAAAGACTGAAAATCAAGAAATAAACCTTTCAAATTATTCACACAACAGGTCTGTACATGTATATGGGAAAAGTCTACAGATAAACTCAGAAATAATAAGTGAATTTAGATACAAGGTCAGCTTACAAAAATCAATTGTATTTCTGTATACCTGTAATGATTAGGAAATATAAATGTAAAAGATGATGCCATTTACAATAACATAAACCACATCAAATACCTAGGAATAAATCATGTGAAAGATGTTGAAGGGCTCTACATAGAAAACTATAAAATATTATTTAGAGAAATAAAACCTACATAAGAGAGACATTACCACATTCCTGGACTGGATGACTCAACATTCCATTGGAGATGCAAAATCTTTACAAATTGACATAAGGATTTCATTAAATGATAATCTAACCTGAGCCTTTGGGGGACAGAGATTGAAAAGTTGTTTCTAAAGTGTATCTGAAGGACTTCCCTGGCAGGCCAATGGTTGAGACTCCTTGCTTTCACTGCAGAGGGCGCGAGTTCAATCTCTGGTGAGGGAACTAAGATCCTGCAGGCCCCATGCATGGCCAGAAAGTTAAAAAATAAACAAAGTGTATTTGAAAGTGCAAATAGTCGAGAACAGCAATGCCTATCTATTTAGAAGAAGAATAAAATTGGAGCAAACTTTGTGAACGGGCATGTCATAAAAGAGGCCAATAAGTATATGAAAAGATGCTCAATCTCACTAGTCATCCAGGAAATGGAAAATGAAAGTATCATGAGATGCCATTCTAGACTTATCAGAATGGCTAATATTAAAAACACTGACAAAATCAAGTGCTGGTGAGAATGTGGAGTCACTGGGCCTCTTACAGACTGCAGGTGGGAATTTCAATTACTACAACTGCTTAAGAAAATGTATTTGGCAGTATCCCCTAAAAGAGCCAGCAACTCTTTCAAGTATAGAGTCAACAGATATAGATATTTATGTGCACTAAAAAGCATGTATACAACAAAAGAGAAAATTTCAATCACAGCTCCCAAGTGGAAGTAATCCTAATGTCCATAGAAAATGGATAAATTGTTCCATCCTCATACGAGAGAAGATGACACACCAATTTAAGTGAATAAACTACTGCTACACACAATAAGGAAGCTGAGCACTGAAGAATTGATGCTTTTGAACTGTGGTGTTGGAGAAGACTCTTGAGAGTCCCTTGGACTGCAAGGAGATCCAACCAGTCCATTCTAAGGGAGATCAGCCCTGGGTGTTCTTTGGAAGGAATGATGCTAAAGGTGAAACTCCAGTACTTTGGCCACCACATGTGAAGAGTTGACTCATTAGAAAAGACCCTGATGCTGGGAGGGATTGGGGACAGGAGGAGAAGGGGACGACAGAGGATGAGATGGCTGGATGGCATCACCGACTCGATGGACGTGAGTTTGAGTGAACTCCGGGAGATGGTGACGGACAGGGAGGCCTGGCGTGATGCGATTCATGGGGTCTCAAAGAGTCGGATATGACTGAGCAGCTGAACTGACTTACTGACATGCAATAAGGAGGTAGCTTACATAATATTTCGTGAAAGGCGCTGGACTTAGCACCATGTACTGTATAGTGAATGATTCCATTTGTAATAGGTTCAAAACCAGGCAAACTAGCTTATGGTATTCAAAGCCAGGATACTGTTTACACTACTTGTAGGGAAGAGGTAGTGGAGAGTGATGGAGAAGGACTCTAAGACAGCGTCTAATTTTTGGTCTGGATGGGTTCACTTTCATCAAGCTTATGATTTGTGCACTTTTCTGTATGTTATTTCATTCCCTGGTGACTCAGATGGTAAAGACTCTGCAATGAGGAAGACCGGGTTCAATCCTTGGGTTGGGAAGGTCCCCTGGAGAAAGGAACTGGAGAAATTCTCCAGTATTCTGGCCTGGAGAATTCCACGGACTGTACACGCAAAGAGTCGGACATGACTGAGTGACTTTCACTTCAAAAAGTGAATACTGTTTTTCTCTTGATTGTGAGGATTACATAGAAGAATTGATCTCAAGCAACTGGTGCGTAGTATATGACTACTCAATATTAGTTAGTTCCCTTCCTTTCATCCGATTAATATTCCCTGTTCCTTAAGGTACAGCGCCCCAGTTGACTGATGTGTACTTCAACAGGTCAGTCAAGGGAATGGGGGACTGGTGAGTAAGCCAGTTCATATTTGCAAATTCACTCAAGGAATGGCAGCCACCTGGCCTCAGTGTGTTTAGGAAATGTAAGGGTTCTGGGCAGGAGAGCTAGCAGTGGTGAAATGGAGAAGCATCCATTCACCGAGGTTCCAAGGCAGAGTGGCTGCAGGGCCATAGAAGCAGGAGCTGGAGCTGGAGCTGGGATTGCACTCAATGACACCGGAATCTTATGGTACTCTTACTTTCCCAGAAGTGCAGGTTCCCATGACCTTCTCTTCAGCCTTCTTAGGCCTGTCACCTCCTTCTTTTGTGTGGTTCTGCCAAAAGCCACTTTGGCAGTGATCTTTGAGGTTCTGAGGTCTGTGGGTTTCCCTCTTACAGCTGAAGTTCAAAACCCAAGCCACTGAAACATCAGGGTAATAGATTTCCTTGTGGTTCATAAAATCTTCCATAAAAGATTTCATGTTTTATGAAAGGTTTTAGTGCAAACAGCCACACCACTAGCCAAGGTTCTGGGATCCAATGTAGGTAAGTGAGTTCTGGGTCTTGGGGAGAAATGAAGTGAAAATCGCTCAGTTGTGTCCGACTCCATGCAACCCCATGGACTATACAGTCTGTGGAATTCTCTAGGCCTGAATACTGGAGTGGGTAGCCTTTCCTTTCTCCAGGGGATCTTCCTGACCCAGGGACTGAACTCAGGTCTCCCACACTGCAGAGCAGATTCTCTACCAGCTGAGCCATGAGGGAAGCCCAAGAATACTGGAGTGGGTAGCCTATCCCCTCCCGACCCAGAAATTGAACCAGGGTCTCCTGTATTGCAGGTGGATTCTTTACGAATTGAGCTATCAGGGAAGCCCAATGGTACAAACAGGCTCCTGAAATCATTTTACAGTAGGCTGTGTTCCAAATGATGGCCTGTGAGCTACTGTCTTTGAAGTCATTGAAGATACCAGCATTGGATGGGGTGGGCAGGAGGAGATTTCTTCTCCCATTTACTCATGGCAGGAGTGAGGGCTAGAAAATGCATCTCTAGGGCAGAAATGTGTCAGGGAGCAAGGGGGTTGCTTAAAGGTGGGTTGAGGATGTTCCCTGGGGTCTGGGAAGGGCAAGTGTTAGGACATAGTTCAGGGATTATTGGGTTACTGCTCCTAGGAATTGGTTGTTGTTGTTTAGTCACTGAGTCACGTCCCGACTCTTTTTGTGACCCTGTGGACTGTAGCCCACCTGGCTCCTCTGTCCATGGGATTTCCCAGGCAAGAATACTGGAGTGGGTTGCTACTTCCTTCTCCAGGGGATCTTCCCAACCCAGGGATTGAACCCGAGTCTCCTGCATTGGCAGGTGGAGAGCCACCTGGGAAGCCCCTACAGAGTTGGTAGCTGTTCTGTTTCTTTTAAAGTACCAGTGATACAAATCCCAGAACACCTACGCACCCACCCAAAGAGCATAGTTCCCATGACATTCTGACTCCTTCCTTTTAGTCCTTCTTGAAAATCCACCACCGAGCTTGGGGACTTCACCCCAGTGAAATTCTAAGTGTTGCCAGGTTTTCGTGTAAGATTCTTGTGGTGGTGTGGGGAGCTGTGATTCTGTTGTGGTGTGAGTAGCTGTGACTGGTGGATGACTCATATAGCCATCCACGGTTACCAGTCACACTGAGGTTGTAACCCCATTTTGCTTTCTGTACAACAAAGTTTTGTAAACATACTCTTAAAAAAAAGAAGCAACAGAGACCATGGGAAAGAACGAAGGGGCTCTGCAGGCGCCTGTAGGTGGCAGTGCAGGGCGCGCACTGGCCGGCACAAGGGGAACCCAGCCCCGTTTCTTGGGGATGGTGTGCGAGTTCCAGGTATCACACCAGTAGGGAAGGTCAGCAGCGCTTCCTGGGTAAGAAATGTTCATTTAAATGAAACATAAACTCTCAGACTCTTAAGAAACTTAGCAGAAGCACAAGTTTTATTATCTCCATGCATGTGGGAGACAGGAAAGAGCTTCTTCTCCTGGCTTGAAAAAGCAGATTTGTAAGTGCATATGCCTTCCAGGAAAAAGGTGTCAGTTTAAATATTATCAGCGCTGTACGTCATTTAGTTAAAAGAAACCAATCAGACTAAAAAGTCTGCTAAACTGCTAAAACTGCTAAAAAGCAGTTTGTGATTACTTTCATAGGAGACATCAACACTCTGAATTCCAGGAGTCTATACAATTCTCCTTTGTCAGAATAACATTTAGAAAGACAGCTTTCTGAGTCATATCTGCTTTTTATGCAGCTCTTAAGGTATAGGAGGTCTTCCCTGGTGGCTCTTAAGGTATAGGAGGTCTTCCTTGGTGGCTCAGATGGTAAAGAATCCACCTGCAGTGCAAGAGACCTGGGTTCTGAGTTGGGAAGATCCCCTGGAGAAGGGACCAGCTACCCACTCCAGTATTCTGGCCTGGAGAATTTCATGGACAGAGGAGCCTGGCAGGCTACAGTCCATGGGGTCACAGAGTCAGACACGACTGAGTGACTTTCACTTTCACTTTAAGGGACAGGAAGATATCTGCTTATCTTGCTGAATTTTTGTTCTCCACCCAGTTCAGTAATTTTCCACTGTAGCTTCACTAATTGCTTTGGAGAAAATGAATGCTAGACTCCAAAACTCAAAACTTTGAACGTGCAGGGAGAGGTCAGGATGGGATCTTTATTATTATTTGATGGTAGATTCTGCAGTGTTTATATTCACAGGAGTGCCAAGAATCTGGAACTACAAAACACAGATTGTATCAAAGGCCCAGGATATATGGGGGGAAAGTTCCAAAACAGGAGACAAACACATTGTCTTAATACTTTCCAGATAATTGGAAAGAATTTTTTATAAAATTAAACGATCAAAGTTGCCCAAGCACTTGGTACTGAAAGTCAAGCAGTTCTAGAAGGCTTATGATAGAATCAGTACTCTCCTGTCCCACCCCTCTTTCTGCTCCTAGAAGTGATCACTTTGATGTTTCTTTTGGATACACTTTTCTGTAGGTGCAGTTTTGGGTTTCAAATGGGTGTTATCTATTTACTTCCTGAAGATTTAGTTCAGTTACACTCCCTCCTGCCTTCCCCTCCCCATATCCTGCCAGTATGCCTTTATCACCATTCTGGGTTGGAACAATCTTCCGTGTGTACCTTACTCTGACTCTTTTCACAGCTGTGCTAGGTGATATCCTGTGTGTACATTTCATTTCCTGTACAATTTTCTGCTTTGCTCAGAATTTATAATCATCTTACTTTTTGTCTGTTTAATTTTATAATTATCTAATTCATCTCCAAATTCTCTGCCTCATACAGGGAAACTTTTTGTTGATGCTGTTAATCAAATGCATCAAGTATACTATCAATTAACATCAATTTCTTTCTTTTTTTTTTTTAACATCAATTTCTATCCTTAGGACATATGTTCCCCGAGCCCTTTCCCCTGGGATCCTACCTGGGGCCTCTCTGGGCTCACTGCTGGGTTCTCCCTTCATGCACATCCTGTTTTTGTTTGTTTTGCTTTTCCCCGGGGCTATAACCTTATTTCATCGATCAAGCTGCTGCAGAAGTATTGGGTGGTAACAAGGTCAGGGCAATGTTTCCGGCACCAAAGTTTCCCTGTAGATGCTTTGAAAGTCTCTCCAATCCATTTAGTCTTAATTTTCTTGGTTTATACTTTGATGAAGCAAAATCTCTAATATTTTTAGGAAAAAAATTGCCTATCACCAAATTATTGTTTTTTCTTTAAGCCTGAAGGGATAAGAGATGGTGATATAGTCTGCTGGGGTGCTCTGACGAACAAGACTCAAGACCTACTATGCATGGAAGAGAGCTTTCAGTTTGAACACAGTTACTTTACCAATGAACTAACATAAAATCGGTTTAAACTAAAGGTTGCAATACATGGGGAAAAACTTTAATGCTTTGAAGGCTAGATGTCTCAGATGGGACTTTTTTCCCCCTAGTAGTTCCACTACACTTTTTTTATTTGGCCACGCTGCACAGTTTGTGGGATCTTAGCTCCCCAACCAGGAAACTGAACCCAGGCTCTTGGCAGTGAAAGTGTGGAGTCCCAACCAGTGGCCCACCAGGGAAGTCCCTGTTGTTGTTTTCATGGGACTTTTTCTAAATAATCTTCAAGCACCCTTTAGTACACAAGTCACAAATATGCCTTTTCACAAAGGATGTTTCCATTAGACAAGTGTATGTGATTGTGAGAGTTTTGGTCTTCATTTACATATAGACTCTGAGAATCCACCCACCCCACCGTGATATCCTGACACCTGCTACCTTCTTCTGAACCAGCCTTGTCAAGGTCGCTGATAATGTACAGATTGCTCTATACAGCTCACCAATGTTAATATACTGCTGTGCTCCTTACCAGGCACTTGACACCCCACCTGGAAACACCCGCATCCTTGGGCTTCCCTGATATAACTCTCACAGTATCCTGTTTATTTTTAAAACTGTGTTAAAAAAAAAAACTACATAAAAGTTTCTGTCTTAAAGTGTACAGTTCAGTAGTGTTAAGTATATTCAAGATTGTTGTCAAATAGAGCGCAGCTTTTTCATTTTGCAGAACTGAAACTCTACCCATTAAGCAACTGTGACTCATTTCTCCCTTCCTCCCCAGCCCCTGGCAACCACTCTGCTCCTTTCTGTCTGTATGAATTTGAGTACTCCAGGTATGTTGTATAAGCAGAATCATACAGCATTTGTCTTTTTATGACTGGCTTATTTCCCTTAGCATAATGTCAAGGTTCATCATGCTGGAGCACGTGCCAGGACTTTCTTCCTTTCTAAAGCTGAATAATATTCCATTGTATATATTTACCACATTTTGGTTATTCATTCATCTGTTGATGGACATCTGGGTGTCCACTTCTAACTCCTGGCCTTTGTACATGGTGCTATGAACATTAGTGTGCAAACACCTCTTCAAGATTCTGTTTTCAACTCTTATGGGTATATACCCAGAAGTGGGATTGCCGGATCCCATGGTAGTTTTCACTTTTTGAGGAACTTGCATACTGATTTCCACAGGACTGTACCATTTTACATCATGAGAAATGCTGGGCTGGAGGAAGCACAAGCTGGACTCAAGATTGCCGGGAGAAATATCAATAACCTCAGATATGCAGATGACACCACTCTTATGGCAGAAAGTGAAGAACTAAAGAGCCTCTTGATGAAAGTGAAAGAGGAGAGTTAAAAAGCTGGCTTAAAGCTCAACATTCAGAAAACTAAGATCATGGCATCCGGTCCCATCACTTCATGGCAAATAAATGGGG
This sequence comes from Bubalus kerabau, assembly GCF_029407905.1. NCBI lineage: Eukaryota > Metazoa > Chordata > Mammalia > Artiodactyla > Bovidae > Bubalus > Bubalus kerabau. The sequence continues at coordinate 49,538,187 of NC_073627.1, forward strand.
AAATAGTGGAAACAGTGGCTGATTTTATTTTGGGGGGCTTCAAAATCACTGCAGATGGTGATTGCAGCCATGAAATTAAAAGACGCTTACTCCTTGGAAGGAAAGTTGTGACCAACCTAGACAGCATATTAAAAAGCAGAGACATTACTTTGCCAACAAAGATCTGACTAGTTAAGGCTATGGTTTTTCCAGTAGTCATATATGGATGTGAGAGTTGGACTATAAAGAAAGCTGAGCACCAAAGAATTGATGCTTTTTAACTGCGGTGCTGGAGAAGACTCTTGAGAATCCCTTGGACTGCAAGGAGATCCAACCAGTCCATCCTAAAGGAGATCAGTCCTGATTGTTCATTGGAAGGACTGATGGCTGAAGCTGAAACTCCAATACTTTGGCCACCTGAGGCGAAGAACTGACTCATTTGAAAAGACCCTGATGCTGGGAAAGATTGAAGGTAAGAGGAGAAGGGGACGACAGAGGATGAGATGGTTGGATGGCATCACTGACTCAATGGACATGAGTTTGGGTAAACTCCAGGAGTTGGTGATGGACAGGAAGGCCTGGCGTGCTGTGGTTCATGGGGTCACAAAGAGTCAGACACAACTGAGCGACTGAACTGAACTGTTCCATTTTACGATCTCACAAACAGTGCAGTAGGGTTCCAATTTCTCCCCATCTTCGCCAACACTTGTATTTATTTTTTTCTGATAGTATCTTTCTAATGAGTGTGAGAAAATACTACCTTGTGGTTTTGATTTCCATTTCTCTGTTGCTCTGATGATTAGTGATATGGAACATCTTTTCATACATTTGTTGGCCATCTAATATCACCTCTGGAGAAATGTCCATTCAAGTCCTTTGACCACTTTTGAATCAGGCTATCTGATTTTTTCTGTTAAGTTGCAGACTGTCTCTATATATTCTGGATATTAACCCCTTATCAGATATATGGTTTGCAAACATTTTCTCCCAATCTGTATGCTGTCCTTCCACTGTGGTGTCCTTTCATGCACAAGTTTTAAAGTTTGATGTTAGTCCCATTGGTCTAGTGTCGCTTTTGTGGCTGTCCTGTTCATTTTATTTCCTAAGTATGTCCCTGATGTGCTCGAGTCTCTTCTCCTCGCTGGTCTAGTCTACATCACCGCCTCTCAACCAAATGCTGCAATGACCCTCCCTCCTTTCCTTTTAGTCTTCATTCCCCACACCTTCCCTCCACCCTGAGTTAATAAGATGACACTTTAAAGTGCAGACTGGAACGTGTCTTTTTCTCACCTGAAGATCTTCATAACGGCATAACTCATTGCTTCAGAAGCCCGTTGGTCCAAAAGACAATGGATCTTAAGGGTAGAAACATGCATCTTGAACAAATGAATTGTTTTTACATGTATGTTCTCTCTGAATACTGTTAGATCTTTGGTGACAGAATCGGGTTTGGCATATAGCAGTTATTCAGTAGATTTGCTGAATGAAGTGAAGGAGAAAACGGTTGCTGAGTGTTCCTAAGATTACTGTCGTTAAGCCAGCAACTATTTACTAAATCACAATGTGCAGGGCTGTATGCTGTCTTCTTTCAGCGATACAAAATTTCTCTTCCCTTAAAACTTACAATGCATTCATTTATTCACCAAATATTTATTGAGCACCTACTATGTGGCCGTTACTGTGGCAAGATGGGGATACACTGCTGTACAAGCATTGACCTCATGGAGCTTTTGATTAGGGGGGAAAACACCCATGAAAACAAGTACATAATTATTTAATTAGAGTTCTTGTAAGGGTTATTAGTGAAAAGCACAGGAATCTATGAGAACATTTTATAGAGTGTCCTAAGAGAAGGGGACGACAGAAGATGAGATGGCTGGATGGCATCACTGACTCGATGGACGTGAGTCTGAGTAAACTCCGGGAGTTGGTGATGGACAGGGAGGCCTGGCGTGCTGCGATTCATGGGGTTGCAAAGAGTTGGACGCGACTGAGCGACTGAACTGAACTGAACTGAAATCTAGAGTTAAGGATGAGCAATGTGGAGAGGCGTAGGGTGGGGGAATAGGACATATACACTGCTAAGTATAGCAAAAGTATGTGACAAGTTCTGTTAGAACCTCAAGCAAAGCACTAATAAGCCTTAGAGAAAGGAGAATCATACTGACAGAGAAATGTATTCAAGATCCTAAACAACTCTTCTTCAGTGGTGAATCTCTGGGCATGGAGCAAAAGCATGCAGCGCAGGCAGTAGGCCAGACAAACAAGAGAATGCATGTTTGCCCAATGCACTCTTCACACTTCTCCAAGCATCACTTGGGAGCTTCTCAGAAACGTAGACTCTCAGGCCCCATTCCAAAACCACTGAGTCAGGACTTGCAGGTCTAACAAGATCCCCAGGTGATTCAGGCAGATCTGACAGATACCAGAGTGAATGAAGTTGTCACATCAGAAGACTGTAACGCATTTGGCACCTCCACCAAGAGGAGCTTCTGTTATGAAGCAGTGTAGTACTGAGTGCTTTTTTTTTTTTTTTTATCTTTATCAGCTATAGCACACAAAGGAAGTGCATGTGTTAGGCAAAGTTAGTTTCAGTATCTTTATTTGTTTCATTATGTGCCTCACTTGTATCTCATTTATTTTTAAATGAATACACTTACTTTTTAGAGCTGTTTTAAATTCATAGCAAAACTGAGCAGAAAATACAGAGTATGTTGTGTCACGACACACATAAACCTCTTCCCATTATAGGTTTTCTGCCCCACGGTGGTGCATTGCTCACAATCCACGAACCCACACTGACACACAGGCATTGCGCAAGGTCCGCAGATGACGTTAGGGTCCACTCTTGTAGTTGAACAGTCTGTGGGTCTCAACAAACATATAATGACATATATCCATCATTACAGTATTAGACAGAGTGGTTTTACTGCCCTAAAAATCCTCTGAGGTAGGTTCTTCATCTGTAACAGGTACAGCACATGCAGAAGTCACTGGTTGGGTAAAGTCAGTTTTCATTTCAGAGAAAATTTCATACATTTTTTCAGCTGGGGATGAGACGGACCATGTTTTGAATAAAAGGAAGCAGGTGAGCTCAGAGGAAAGAGGGCCAAGGAAGGGAGAATCTATTTCAAACTCAGCTACTTGTGCTACCTTATAAGCCTGGTCCTTTTTGTTCATCAACTTTCAACCACTGCTCTTTCAAATCTGATATTACCTTGGAATTATTTTCTTCTTCTTGAAGTAGTTCAGAAGTCAAAGCTTCACTCACCTTCAATCCAGTTATACAATAATCAAGTTCATTTGCTTTGGCTTTTTGAAGCTCATTTTTAAAATGAGTACTTTGTAAAGTGAATTTCTGACTGTATTTCTTCACATTTGCAAGTGCAAATGTTAAGTATTTTAGTGTGTGTGTGAGCATTCATTATGTATTATATATTTTAGCTGAGTTTTAATTTTCAGCTTATTTTTTAAAAGTTCTTCAAGTTTAAGTCTTAATTCAAGGTACAAGGAGCACTAACATGCACATGTCCCTACCACGTTCCCTGTGTTCATGGATAGCTCATTCAATCTCCCGACTCTGAGAGGTAGGTCTGTATTGTCTATGCTGAAAAGAGTGAAGCTCAAAGAAGTCAAATAACTTCCCATCACTTCCAAGGGCCAGAAACAGTCTGACTCCAAGGACCACAGTCTTTCCACCACAGCAAACTGTTTAGTGCTTACAGATCCCGTTTTAAGGAGTTCCTATAAACCAATAAGTTATGTATTTGCTGAAGATGCTATCTGCTATATAATGTATGTCTTTCTTTCCCTTGCAAAGGAATTTTCCTTACAAAGGGACTGCTTGTGTGGTGGACAACCAATCAGCCCCCAGTGCTACCTAGCCATCCTAGGTAAGAACTATGAGAGTTTTTAACAAAGCAGATTTAAGAAGAATACAAACGATACCCAACTGGAGGACTCAAAAAGGAAACTGCAATATACAAAAAGTGTTAGTTGCTCAATCGTGTCTGACTGTTTGTGACCCCATGGACTGTAGCCCACAGGCTCCAAAAGTTCATGGAATTTTCCAGGCAAGAATACTGGAGTGGGTAGCCGTTTCTTTCTTCAGGCAATCTTCCTGACCCTGGGATTAAACCCAGCCTCCTGCATTGCAAGCGATTCTTTACTATCTGAGCCACCAATGAAGCCCGAAACATAGATTGTTTATGTTAATAGTATTCTGAACCAATTTTTCACTAAACCTTCTGCTGTAACAAAGTATTAAAATTTGTTTACAAAGTTTCCACTGCTACTGAATCTAATCAGCTCGACTGTTTTTAAAGTTAACATGAGGAAAATGAGCTCTCACAATGCCCAAAGGTCATCACGTTTATACCTTAATACTAAGTCATCCAAAACTCTTGGGACTATATACTTGACAACTCATTCATACAACAGTAAAAGGCATTTTTTCCTCACTAAAAAAAAAAAATCCATAAATTGATGTTATAGTCCTGACTTGGAAGCATCTCTGCACTTAAACATGAAAAAATTAACACTTGAAAAAAAGTCAACTGAAATTGAAGAAGATAATGAAAGTAACATTCCTCCTTAGTTTATGAGAAATGTGCTATATTAGTCACTTGTCTAAGACATTTCATAATTAATAATACAACCACCATGGCAACTTTAATAACAATACACTGCAGTAATCATCTACTGGGTACCTACTGTGTGCAAGGTGCTTAGACCCATTATCTCTTTTCAGTTCTACCATAGTCCTATGAAGGAAGCATCGCCAGATGAGCAACACAAGGGCCTTAAAGAGAGATTAGCTTGCCCACATCCTGTCCACTGGAACTCCAGCTTAGTTTGGCTCAAGTCTATACTCATAAGCACTGCTACCTTGTTTTTTTCTATCAGATCAGATCAGATCAGTCGCTCAGTCGTGTCCGACTCTTTGCAACCCCATGAATCGCAGCACGCCAGGCCTCCCTGTCCATCACCAACTCCCGGAGTTCACTGAGACTCACGTCCATCAAGTCAGTGATGCCATCCAGCCATCTCATCCTCTGTCGTCCCCTTCTCCTCTTGCCCCCAATCCCTCCCAGTATCAGAGTCTTTTCCAATGAGTCAACTCTTCGCATGAGGTGGCCGAAGTACTGGAGTTTCAGCTTTAGCATCATTCCTTCCAAAGAAATCCCAGGGCTGATCTCCTTCAGAATGGACTGGTTGGATCTCCTTGCAATCCAAGGGACTCTCAAAAGTCTTCTCCAACACCACAGTTCAAAAGCATCAATTCTTCGGCGCTCAGCCTTCTTCACAGTCCAATTCTCACATCCATACATGACCACAGGAAAAACCATAGCCTTGATTACATGAACCTTTGTTTGCAAAGTAACGTCTCTGCTTTTGAATATGCTATCTAGGTTGGTCATAACTTTCCTTCCAAGGAGTAAGCATCTTTTAATTTCATGGCTGCAGTCACCATCTGTAGTGATTTTGGAGCCCAGAAAAATAAAGTCTGACACTGTTTCCACTGTTTCCCCATCTATTTCCCATGAAGTGGTGGGACCGGATGCCATGATCTTTGTTTTCTGAATGTTGAGTTTTAAGCCAACTTTTTCACTCTCCACTTTCACTTTCATCAAGAGGCTCTTTAGTTCCTCTTCACTTTCTGCCATAAGAGTAGTGTCATCTGCATATCTGAGGTTATTGATATTTCTCCTGGCAATCTTGATTCCAGCTTGTGTTTCTTCCAGTCCAGCGTTCCTCATGATGTACTCTGCATATAGGTTAAATAAGCAGGGTGACAATATACAGCCTGGACGTACACCTTTTCCTATTTGGAACCAGTCTGTTGTTCCATGTCCAGTTCTAACTGTTGCTTCCTGACCTGCATACAGGTTTCTCAAGAGGCAGGTCAGGTGGTCTGGTATTCTCATCTCTTTCAGAATTTTCCACAGTTTATTGTGATCCACACAGTCAAAGGCTTTGGCATAGTCAATAAAGCAGAAATAGATAATTTTCTGGAACTCTCTTGCTTTTTCTATGATCCAGCAGATGTTGGCAATTTGATCTCTGGTTCCTCTGCCTTTTCTAAAACCAGCTTGAACATCAGGAAGTTCACGGTTCACATATTGCTGAAGCCTGGCTTGGAGAATTTTGAGTATTACTTTACTAGTTAGCCTTAAAACATGCTTTTTTGAAAACTTTCAAAAGGAAAAATGTGTACTGTGGGCAATCTGTTTACATCAGTGACTCCCAGTAGGCTACGTGTTCATGGTTCTGGGCAGGTTCCTCCTCTTGAATCTGGGCTGGGTTCAAGACTGGGTTTAATCAACATGAGATAGAAATGACACTGTGTCAGGTCTGGGCCTCAGTCTTAAGAAGTCTGGCAGCTTCTGCTTTTGTGCTCTTGAGAGATCTGAATTGTCACATAAGAAGGATGGCTACCCACCTGCAGAGCCCCCATGGAGCAAGAAAAAGGCCCAGCCAAACCAGTGCTCCCACTGCTTCCTGCCCCCACCCAGGACCTCCATGGCACCAACAGTGTGAGTGCAAAGCTCTGTCTTGGATGCTCCAGCCCAGGCCGCTTTCCACCTCCTTTAAAATATGTGCCTTCATGACTTTGGGGTAACAACGGAGAGCAGCAGCAGAACCGCCCAGCTGAGGCCCACTCAACTCACAGAATTCCAAGCAGACAGAATGGTTCTAATTTAATCCACTAATTTTGAGGGTGCTTTGTTACATAACAGTAACTGAAATAAAAATTCACACCTAGAACTGAGGTACTGATGGGACAAAAAATCGAGAACGTGAGTCCTTGGCTTTGAGTCCCGATGAGGCTTAAAGCTGTCAAAATGATTTCCTGGCAGTCACAGAACCAGGAAAAGGCCGAGTTAGGACTTGAATCTAGGTCTCTCTCTCTTCTCATAACACTTCATTATCTTAAGCCGAAAGACCACTTCTCCCCAGTGCTGAGCAAATGTAATTGTAGTCCTCGATGTTGGTGTCACACAGGATTCACTTCAGCATTTACTTTTTTTCTTTACTTGCATGATGCTACACTTCCCTCAAGGGAATCATGATTCCTGAAGACAGGAAGTGGTTCTTTATGTCTTTTGTATTTCACATAGTAGGTAGAAAACCTGGAAACTAACACAACATTGTAAATCAATTACACTTTAATAAAAATTTTTAGGAAAAAAAAATAAAAGAGACCTAGGGGTCAAAAAAAAGAAGAAAATATGGGGGCACCAAACTGTCCCCAGCCCCTATGCATTTTGCATCAGCTGCATAAGGCTGTTCACCACTCTCCATGTAGTTTGGGATCTCTGAACCTATGAAGAGTGTTCTTAGTGTCTCTGATACTGTGCTCTCTTTGTTAACCTAAGAATTCCTCACCCTTCAAGGCTTGCCATGCCCTCCTTCAGGGGATCTTCCCAACCAGGAATCAAACCCAGGTCTCCTGCATTTCAGGCAAATTCTTTACCAGCTGAGCTACCAGGGAAGCCCCAGAATACTGGAGTGTGTAGCCTATCCCATCTCCAGGGGATCTTCTCCACCCAGGAATCGAACTGGGGTCTCCTGCATTGCAGGCGAAATCTTTACCAGCTGAGCTACCAGGGAAGCCCCAGAATACCGGAGTGTGTAGCCTATCCCATCTCCAGGGGATCTTCTCCACCCAGGAATCGAACTGGGGTCTCCTGCATTGCAGGCGAATTCTTTACCAGCTGAGCTACCAGGGAAGCCCCATTTTCTAGATTAGTTTAAAGCAAATCCTAGGCGGTATATCATTTTACTTATATACATGACAACAAATATCTTCACCAGATAAGACTGTCACAAGTTTTGCTTTGTTGCATTTTTTTTTTCCAAAAAATCACAATCCAAATAAGGTCCACACATTGCATTTAGTTGATAGGTGACTTCAGTTCAGTTCAGTTCAGTCACTCAGTCGTGTCCGACTCTGCAACCCCATGAATTGCAGCACGCCAGGCCTGCCTGTCCATCACCAACTCCCAGAGTTCACTCAAACTCACGTCCATTGAGTCGGTGATGCCATCCAGCCATCTCATCCTCTGTCGTCCCCTTCTCCTCCTGCCCCCAATCCCTCCCAGCATCAGAGTCTTTTCCAATGAGGCAACTCTTCACATGACTTAAGTCTCTCTTAATCTATAGCTTGAATCCTCCCTTTTCGCCCCAGTTACTTGCCTGTTGAATTTCCTACATTCATGATCCAGTTGATTGCCTCCTCGTGGTGCTGTTTAATTTCTTCCTTGACGCCTGTGTTTCACCTAACCCAGCCATTAGACCTATAGGACTGAATACTCTTAGGTTCACTGATGCGTGTGTCTGTTGAGGGGGAGGCTGTTTGCCAGAATACCTCCTAGGTGGTGCTGCACAGTTGCTAATGTACATGATGCCTTGTAATCACCTCTGATTGGTGAGTTGACTGAGATGCTGTCATTCTGATTCATCTATTATAAAGTTCCCCATCAACCTTTCACCTAGTGAAGTGGTTGGTCCTCAGCCTTGGCTGCATATTTGAAATCACCTGGGGACCTTTACAGTCAACTCAGAGGTTCTTACTTACTTGGTCTGGAGTGCAGCCTACACAGTGAGACTTTTTTTTTTTTTTTTTTTTAGTATTTATTTGGCTGCGCTGGGTCTTAGTCGCAGCAATCGGGATCTTTGCTGTTGCTTGGGGGATCTAGTTCCCTGATCAGGGATTGAACACGGGTCCCTTGCATTGGAAATGTGGAGTCTTAGCCCCTGAACCACCAGGGAAGTCCCCACACTGAGATTTTTTTACAGTTTCCCTGGGCAGTCAAGGTATAGAACCACTATCCTTGAAGTTAGAGCATCCACTGGTGATTGTTACCTAGATCCATCATTTCATTAAAATATGCCCTTGGGATATCCTACTATTTGTGACAATATGGATGAAACTTCGGGGCATTATGGTAGGTGAGGTGAGTCAGACAGAGGTAGACAAATACTGCAAGATATTACTGATATGTGGACTCTAAAAAGCTAAATTCATAAAACAGAGACAAGAATAGTAGTTACCAGGGACGGGGAGGTGGTGGCAAAGACAGTGTCTTTCTAAAATACTATCAAAAATGACATTAATGCCATGTTTTAATGAAAACTTATATTTCCAACAAAAATTTTAGTGAGAAGAGTGACTTTCTTTCATAATTCTCCAAAGCCCTGATATCTGGTTTAAGAGAAGATAGCTAGATTTTTGTATCAGCTTCTGTATTCTGTCTGTTAAATATCAAATATCATGAAACCCCTGGAAAGCTTCATTGTATATTTGTGAAAAAAATGAGAGTGACAAGGTAAATAATGTCTTGGTATGAAAACGAAATTAGTTTTGACCTAATGGCTCCTCTGAAAAGGTCTTGGTTCCTGAGACCACATCATGAGAACTGTTTTTAAATGTCCTATTTCTCTCATAAGATACTGTGGAATCATTGTGATCCTTTGCTGAACGGGAGAACATGTCAATAACGACAATGGTACCATAGTCTGAATCACAATTTTATCTTCCAATGGCTTCTGTATCAAATTACCACAAACTTAGTGGCCTAAAGCAATGCAAATTTATTACCATACAGTTCTGGGGATGAGGAGTCCAAAATGGGTCTCACTGGCTAAAATCAAGACGTCAGTAGGACTGCGTTCCTTTCTGGAGGCTTTAGGGGAGATTACGCTTCTGGCTCTTCCAGCTTCTAGGTTGCCAGTATTCCCTTGTTGTGGCCACGTTCCAGGAAACAAACTCACTCAGAAGGACGATGCAGATAGTGGAGTGCAGTTTATTAAACCAGAGGGCCCAAGGCAGAGTCTTCTCTTAGCCAAGGACTCCAACCAGTTTTTGTGAAAACCTTATATACCCTAAGTGTACATGTTCAAACCCACCTCCCCAAATTCTCTGAAACTAGTCTGAACAAAGGAAAAGAAAGACACAAAGTTAACCTGTGATTCATATGCCTTAAACCTGTGATTGTATGCCTTAAGCCTAGGTAGTTAACAGTGGACAATTATCAATAGGCCTGTGGTCATACCCCAATAAGCATAATAGAATGTATGATTCTATTCAGTTACACAGATAATTAGGGTATTCTTTTAGGCGATGGAGAGCCCTGGGGCTCTTCCTTCCAGGGGCCTGGTTTTCCAGTTGGTATGTTGTTTCCATTGATACTGGGCATATAGCTCGAAGTCCACAGACTTTGCCCCTCACAGACTGAAATGGAATCAGTTTCTATTTCCCCAACCAAGGTAGGTGTAGCTTGGCCACCTTCCAGTACAGGAAGGTCAGGCAGAAAATCGAGCCTGTTCTATTTCTTCCTTCACCCTAGCTTGTGATCCCTTCTGTCTTCAAAACTAGCAATGGATGGTCAAGTGTTCCATCACTCTGGATGTGGTACACAGCATCATGGCCTAAATCTCACCAAACCAAGCCTTGTAGTGTCCAGTTAATTACACATAGCCCACAAAGCCCTGTGCCCGCCTCCCCCCATCAAATGGCTAACTAGAGCTCCGGTGTGTTCTGTCTGCAGAGGCTAGGCTTCAGTGATTCCATTTCCTTCAGCACATGACTGTCAGAAGGAAATTCTTGAGGACTAGTAAGGTAGGGAGGAGATGCTTGACAGAGGAACTTTTGTGGTAGCTCCTCCCAGTTCCCAGACCCATAGTGGGTCTCCAGAGGGTGGAGCTGCTAGAAGGACATGGGGCTGTGGCTAATGTTCGCCTGACCTTCCTGTATTGGAATGTGGCGAAGCTACGCCTACCTTGGTTGGGGAAATAGAAACTGATTCCATTTCAGTCTGTGACGGGCAAAGATGAGAGTTCTTGTGGCCAGAGAAGCCGGAAAGATACGCCACTAAGCCTGACAGCTTCCTGTGTCAAAAGTGTTCATTTAAATGTCACAACTCTTCAAGTCTTTTGTTTAAATAGGAAAATGAGCAATTACAAATTTTAAGCCATTCTTACAAGTGGACAAAGAGTGAAATAAGATGATCCACTTGTGCCCTGATTATGAAACCTCAAGGTGTGTATGTCTACCAGGAAACAGAAACCAATCTCAGTATTCTTTTCTTGGCAACAGGACGCTAAGTAAACAATGGTTCATAGTTACAGTATCTCTCAAGGTTAATACACAGTTCCCAGGTCAGAGTAACAACCTCTGAAGACCAGGTGTCTTGAAGGATTCCTTTGCTAGAAAAGAAATCTGTAAGAGCAGTTTTATGAAATGGAACACTTTCTGTTTTAATGCACCTGTAAGGGAGGAAAGAGCATTTTCTGCTATTTTGTTGAGGTAATTTTCAGTAGTAGATGGGCCTGCAGTTTTTTACACCAAGCACTTGATTTCCACTGAGAAAGGACTTGGCAGGTGTGAGCAGTGTAACTTTACAATATACAAAACAAAGGATAGGGTGGGGTGGTGATTGTTCTCAAATGAATCTGGGGGCAAAGGCCTCCATCTGGAGTATGCAGAATTTCAGACTCTATACCACTAATTCTATCAGAGATATAGTTCCTATGGGAAGAAACTTAGCAATAGCAGGCACATAAACAGCCTACTGATTTGTGAACCAATTATATTACAGTAAGGCCCCTACTTTCTGGTTGAATCTGTTGGGATGGCCGATGCAATGGACATGAACTTGGGCAAACTTCAGGAGACGGTGCGGGACAGGGAGGCCTGGCGTGCTGCAGCCCATGGGGTCGCAGAGTCAGACACGACCGGGTGACTGAACAACAAAGGCCCCTAATACACAAATCTTCAAGTTTCAGACTTTCAAAGATGTAAATGCGCATTCGCATGTTTAAGTTGGTTCACATGTCTGGCATATGTTTGTCATATGTGTTGTCACCTACAAATTGGCATTTACCAAGGGCATTGCCAACGACAAGGGGTTTGCCATCTGCCTCTACGGAGTGAGCCCCATGCCGCTATAGCTGTTGACTTTCAACAACCCCTGTGAGAGTTCAGGGTGGGGTGAGGCACTCTGTGCTCCAGGGAACCTGATGAGACAGGTCTTTAGATAGTCGATGTCTTTAGGAACAGATTTTATGATCTCAATCCTTGCATCTCCTCATATCTAGAGAAGCACTAAATCCCTTCATGGTGACATCAGACCCTCATGACTAACAAAAAACCTTTTGTAAATTGAGTGCTTCATGGTATTGAACTCCCCTTTCACCAAAACCTTATATATGGACTTTCCCCCACTGCTGCTTTGGAGCAGTCTCTCAGAGCTGAGATGCTGCCTCCTGGGCTGCAGTCCTCATTTTCCTCCAAATAAAACTTAACCCACAGCTCTGTTGGACTTACAAATTGGACTTGAGAAACGGAAATCTTTCATATGCAGTGGACTTCCTGTATGATAAAATATTTTTACTTATTTTCTCAAAATCATTCATGTATGTAGTTTTCAATAGAGTTATTTGAGTATTTTTGACAAATAACAAACTGCACATATTTAAATATTTGTTTATTTATTTATTTGGCTGTGCTGGATCTTAGTAGCAGGATGTGGGATCTATAGTTGTGGCATGGAAACTCTTATTTGCAGTATGTAGGATCTATTTCCCTGACCAGGGATTGAGCCTGGGTGCCTGCTTTGGGAGCTTAGAGTCTTAGTCACTGGACCACCAGGGAAGTCTCCTGTACATATTTAACATGTAAAATTATATAAATTTTGACATATGAAACCGTCACTGCAATCAAGATATCAAACATACGTACCATCTTTTTTGCAATCTCTCTCTCCTACTTTTCCATACTCTGCTACCATCTGCAAGAAACAATTGATTTGCTACCTGTCACTACAGAAGAATTTCCATTTTCTAGATTTTTATACAATGGAATCAAATACGCACTCCTTTTTTTCTGGCGTCTTTCACTCAGAATAATTATTCTGAGAATTATTCACGTTGTGGGTACCAATAGTTCTTTCCTTTTTTATAGGGAGCAATAATTCATCATATGGATAACTAAAACTTGTTTCTGTTGTTGGGCATTTGGGTTTTCCAGTTTATGACTGTTACAAATAAAAGTGTTATTGAAGGAGGAAACAGACAGAACAGGCTCCATCTTGAAAGCAGGACTCCATCTTGGGCTGGACTGTGGACTTTGAGCTAGATGCCCAGTATTTATGGAAACAACATACCAACTGGAAAACCAGACCCCCCCTCCGCCCATGAAGGAGCCTCAGGACTTTTACCTAGACTCTCCATCGCCTAAAATAATATGCTAATTATCTCTGTAACAGAACAGAGTCATAAATTCCATTATGCTTATCAGGGTATGACCACAGGCCTATTGATAAATGTCCACTGTTTTACTATCTAGGGTTATGACACATGAATCAGGGGTTAACTTTGATCATATCTGTCTTTTACCTTGTCCAGACTAGTTTCAAGGAATTTGGGGAGGAGGGTTTGGGTACGTACACTTAGGGTATATAAGGTTTTCACAAAAACTGGTCGGGGTCCTTGGCTAAAAGGAGACTCTGCCTTGGGCCCGCCGGTGTAATAAACTGCACTTCACTATCTGCATTGCCCTTCTGAGCGAGTTTGTTTCCCAGAACGCGTGGCTACAGCAATATGAGAGTTCCCTTTCCTCCGTATCCTTGCAGACACCTGGTATGGTTAAATCATTTTCACCATTCCAATGGGTGGGTAGTTTTAATTGGTATTTCCCTAATGACTAATGATGTTATCTCAGTATAGTTTTTAAAAAGATATTAATTTAATTAATTGATTTTTGACTGTACCACACAGTTTGTGGGATATTTAGTTCCCTGACCAGGGATCAAACCTAAGCACCCTGAAGTGGCAGTGTGGAGCCCTAACCACTGGACTGCCAGAGAATTCCCTCTTTTATCCATTTTTACATTGTTTTCCTGTTATTGCCTTTCAAGAGTAAGTTGAGATACAAGTTCTTTATCATATAATCAATTACACATAGTTTCTTCTGGCCAAGGGCTCATATTGTAATTCTCTTAAGAGTGTCTTTCACTGTTAAGCAGGCATTTTTAAAGTCCGATAAATCAATTTTTTTCTTTTATGTATTATGCATTTAGTGTCAGCTCTAAGAATTGTTTGCTGAACCCAAGGTAAAAATTCTCTGTTTTCCTCCGGAAGTTCAGAAGCTGAGAGATTGAATATACAAATGGATACTGGCCAAATCATACATCAAAACAGACCTCTGATCATAGACTTTAGTTGTGACTCAAACCTGATTCACAACTCTGACCTCCCAACCTAACCACAACCCCTGCAGCAACTAGTCAAAAGTAGTCAGGACTTGATCAACAGCTGTGAAATTACTTCCTCCACTTTCAACCCTGGCCCAACCAAACAAAGCTAAATGAGGTCTCCAAACCAGTGATATGAGATAATCCACTTCCAGTAAGCCCACTTCTAGTTTCCCTAAGTGAAAAGTCGCTCAGTCATGTCTGACTCTTTGCAACCCCATGGACTGCCAGAATACTGGAGTGGGTAGGTAGCCTTTCCCTCCTCCAGGGGATCTTCCCAACCCAGGGATCAAACCCAGGTCTCCCGCATTGCAGGCAGACTCTTTACTAGCTGAGCCACAATGCAGCTTCCTTAGAACAACCTCAAATCAGGTCATCCCTGAGTGCTCTCTCTGTCTTTTCACTATAAAGCTTCCGAGTTTCTGCCATCACAAACAAATGAGGGTGGCCGAGTGCCTTAATATACTGAGCTCTGAGTAAACAGAGCTCTACTTGTTATCATTTGGGCAGTCTTCATTTATTTCCACATGATTTTAGGCTTTACATTTAGGTTTATGAAACATTTTAAGTACACTTCTGTAAATGGTGTGAAGACTACGAATTGAAGTTCTTTTCTTTTGTATGTAGATATCCAGTGGTTCCAGTCCTATTTGCTGGGACAACTGGATTGCATTTAGGAAATGATGAATCACACCTCAACCTGCCAGCCTGGTTGTTCCCAACAAATAGTCAATAATTTGTTAGTTCCAAACAAACTAAATGTGTGTGTGTGTATACGATATATTTTTATTACATAAAATATAATATATTAAAGTATAGAATTGGAGAAGGCAATGGCACCCCACTCCAGTACTCTTGCCTGGAAAATCCCATGGATGGAGGAGCCTGGTGGGCCGCAGTCCATGGGGTCGCTAAGAGTCAGACAAGACTCGGCGACTTCACTTTCACTTTTCACTTTCCTGCATTGGAGAAGGCAAAAAAGTATAGAATATACTTTTTTCCCTCACAAGATGGGAACTGCTTGGACCAGAGAAATCTAAAGAATTTGTTCCATTGCAACAAAGATAAGTAACAAACTCAATCAGATTTGCTCTTTTCAAAACTTGGGCTATAAAATAATCTGAGATTGCCCAGGTCTAAGTGAGAGAGGAAAGACAAAGCACCAAGAAAAGCCATACGCATCAGCGCACCCTAGAAATACCCTGACCCTGAAAGCTTTCCAGGTCCAAGGAGAACATTGCAGAAACTGTTACCAAAATCACAGCAGAAAAATCACCTCTTGACCATTTCTCTGGTGGCAATGGGCTCATGTCAGACTTGGCTTCTCCACTTGTCCTGCACACTTAATTCCTGTATGAATCTGGGCTCAAGTTCTGTGGGAATAGACGAAGTGAACCAACTTCAAAAGAATAGCCTCAAAATAGTAATTTGCTTCCCTGTGCTTGTCCTGTTCTAATGGTGTGTCTTCCTGTATTTTAGGAGAACATTTCAGGGTAAGACCAGCACAAATGTTGAGAAGATGAGTCTCAAGACTGATATGAAAATGAGTTTGCTGTGTATGTTTTAAACGCAGGAAAAGTCACCCCTAGGAATGAGCACAGGAGTGGAACGAACCCTCAACTGCGGAAGAAAGCAGAAAGAAAGCATCGTGCATGCAACACCTGCCTGCCGAATTCTGGAGGGGGAGTGACCAAGGCTGAGATTGAGAACAAAGTCTACGATTATGAAAGCCATGGAGTATGACTGTATCTGCCTTCAACTTTCAAAAGGCTGTTCAGATGAGTTGCACCCAGGAGATGTCTTTCTGATTTCTGTGAAATCATGGAACATCAGAGGCCTCGGTTACAGGACTAGCTACCTGTGCCCCTCTTTGAACCACAGACAGAGAATGTCTACTGTTGTCATGAATTCTCAGGAAGCACTGGCATTCCTCAAAGGCGGGATTCAGACTCTTACACATGTTCCAAGGTGTTAAGTCCATAGAAAGCTCAGGTTCATGTACAAAATAAAGGTAACACAGAGGCTTCAGCTGCTGCTTTATTTGCTAGTGCTCACCACCTTCAGTACCTGGAAAAGCTCAACCTTACGTAAAGTCCACACGGGTTGAATTTAAGATGTTCTCAACAAAGGAGTCCCAATGCTTTACTGAGTGTCTCCTCAGGTGTTTCTGCATTTATAAACACTGAGGGAGGGTACATATTTTCTGGTGTGCACGATAAGACCCCTCAAGTCACTGTCACTGGAAGTGAAAAAAGAAACTAGATCTTACCGCCATGAGTGCTTCTGTTGATCACTGTATTAGGAAGTTGCCAGTCCATAATTTCTGAACCCAGAGGTGTGAGATGCACTATGCCATCACATTCCTTGAAATGCACGATCGGGGGCCCTCCATGGATATGTCTGTGCAGTCGAGGTGGAATGATTCTGCTGTGCAGAGTTTGTGCCCAATTCCATCAGGTGAAGGACTACTGTGTGAGACAGCTGGCCACAAAGAACAGGCAGCACAGATCAGGTGAGAAGCCTGAGGTCAGGGAGCAAAATCAAGTGATGTTCATGTGTGCTGAGGTGGGAGGAGGTGGGGAAGGAGGAAAGGGAGGTTATTGTTTTAGTATCTGGGGAAGGAGAGGTACCTTCTGATTTGCAGATGCCTGATTTATTAATTCCTCTAGACACAGCAGGTGGGTCATTGCCCCTCTTTCCCTCTGCCTATCTTGAATATCCTGCATTCCACAAATGGATGCCCTGGCTTAGCAGACCTACCAGATGCTGGTACAGAAGGCTGTTTGATTTAACAGTTTGTTATCTTCACACCCTTTCTAGTGTTCACATTCAAGTCCCTTGTTTCCCTTTCTGATTATGAATTCACACTTACTTATTCAGGAAAATCCTTTTTCACACGTGCATATGGGTCCTCTCTAATTTACTGCCACCTTCCCCTGCCTCCCCATTCTTATAATGGTTCTCTAATGAAGTCTTCTTTCTCACAGCCCCACGTCCATTTTTGAACCTATATACAATCAAACCTCTGCTTCCTCACTTTTCCTTTCAAAAGTCATGACTTTTGATGTTCGAAGAGGTGATATGCATGCACATTGGAAAAGGAAATCCTGAGATAAAATCAGACAAAAGAAAATCAATGGTAATCTCTTTAAAAGTTCAGAAAAATAAAGTCCATTTCAGGGTCTTCTTAGAAATGTATATTCATTTACCTTCACTTCTAGTCATACTTTTTTTATATATATTTAGAGATATGCCAACATGTACACATAGATTAACTGTTCTCAATTGTCCCAAACAGAAAACAACCAAATTATCTATTGATACAACAATGGATATATATAGTATACTCGCATGATGGAATATTATTCAGCAATGAACGTGAAATAGGTCTAGGGTAGGATAATTAATGGAGAAGGCAATGGCACCCCACTCCAATACTCTTGCCTGGAAAATCCCATGGACGGAGGAGCCTGGTGGGCTGCAGTCCCTGGGGTCGCTGAAGGTCGGACAAGACTGAGCGAC
Source organism: Bubalus kerabau (assembly GCF_029407905.1). Taxonomy (NCBI): domain Eukaryota; kingdom Metazoa; phylum Chordata; class Mammalia; order Artiodactyla; family Bovidae; genus Bubalus; species Bubalus kerabau. Next base: position 49,555,946 of record NC_073627.1, read on the forward strand.
TTCACTTTCACTTTTCACTTTGATGCATTGGAGAAGGAAATGGCAACCCACTCCAGTGTTCTTGCCTGGAGAATCCCAGGGATGGGGGAGCCTGGTGGGCTGCCGTCTATGGGGTCGCACAGAGTCAGACACGACTGAAGTGACTTAGCAGCAGTAACAGGATAATTAAATTGTTTTGAAATACCACTAGAGGATTAAAGAAAGAGAGGGAATTTTAAGGGGGTCTGGGAGACTGTTCTAAGGTAATGACCACTCAAGAAAAGAATCCAGTAACCTAGCAACAATCTACTCTACCAGGTGCATCTAAGCACGAGGCACACTCAAGCCACAAGACCTCACAGTTAAAACACAAGACAACAGACATGGCTTCTGAATCTTGTTCCATGAAGTCAGAGATGCTGAAGAGCAGCATTTCCGCATGTAGCTAAGACAGGAATATCGATGAAAGGAGAAAGAACCCAGGTGAAAGGGGACTTTATACTGAAACCTGAGATGGATTACCATATTCTAGAATATGTTACCACCCTTTGGCTAATATATATGATCTGAATAGCACCCTGACAGTCCTGGTTATATCATACAGGGATCGAGGAGAAATTAACTATATAAGCCTGCAACGAGGGCGGGGTAGGCATGCAGTTGATAGTGCTCAACCCTTAGCCAGAGGTCCCACTCCACTAGCAGTCAGCCTCACAGTGGTCCTGGCAGCAGAGAGTGTGGTGAGAGGTGGATCACGGCCTTCTCCCCAGGGCCCGCCAGGCCCTCCAGCCTCAGGACTAGCAGGTGAGTGGGGGTCCCAGGGACACAGTGAGAGCTGTATCTTGCAGAGCTCCAGAGCCCTCACCAGGGCCACCCACTAGCCAGGCCCAGGCCCTGGTGAAAAGACCCAGACCAGGTACTGGATGAATACTCCCAGGCAGGGTAACTGGCCTGCACAGGCAGTCCCTCCTCTTAGCCAGGGCCTGGGCCTGGGAAAGTGAAAGCCGAGTCTTGGGACCTTGCCCTTTCTTGTCAGAACAGAGAATAACATTTGTTTTGGTGGAGGTCTACAAGGACATTGTGATCTGACCATGACCTGGTACTGAGAAGTTTGCAATAACTAACCACAACCCTCCCCTCACCTTTCCTATAAAAGGGCTTTGCTGAAAGCTTTCTGGGAGTCCAGGGTTTTTAAGGCATGAGCCACCCATCTCCTTGCATGGCCCTGCAATAACCCTCTCTCTGGTATTGTTTGGCCTCACTGTGTCAGGCACACAGACCTAACATTTGGTAACAAGACTTGATGTCTACTCAAGAAGGAGAAAATGATAGTCTTCTCCCCTCCCCACTATTTCTTTGATTACAAAAATGTAGCCCTCTTTATCCTTGGGGTTGCACTCCCTTGGCTCCCTACTAGTATCTCTCACAAGCATCCTATGGTAATAAACTCACTCTTTGCCAACTGCTTTGCCTCATGTTGACTTCTTTCTGTGAGGAGATAAAACCTGAGCTTCAATAAGTCTGACGTTTTAACTGAAAGACAGTGGGCTTGAATCCCCTCCTGAACCAGGGATCCTGGGTTCAAATTCTAATCTGAGGTGCAACTGGGTTCCAGTCCTATTTGAGAAGGAGTGTGGCTTCAGAGCCTGCTCCAGACACTCAGAACTCTTTCAGACACAGATCCAAACCACTAAATAAAATATACAATGTTAGGAACTAAATGGTTTGAAAACAGTAATGATTTTAAGGCAGTTTATAAAACACTCCTTTGATCTTTTGTGAGAAAAGACAAAGACTCAATCCCTTAATCTATGTCAAAGAAAACGGTCAAGGTTGACATTTAAGGACGGACTGCAGGATTTTTAAACTGTGATTGTAGTTTTCAATACATATTATATATTGCATTAGACTAAGTCTTGTCTTGTAAAGATCATGTCTTAAGGAATAAGAAAAATTAGCAATTCCCCAAATTCAGATAATATAAAGATGTTTAAAATCTTAAACTTAAAAATTCACTCTCAAGGTTTCAATGAGCCTTTTCCAAACATATTTATGTGCTCTTGCAGCCTATTGAACTTCTGCTCCAGAAAATATAAAGGTCGACCACGAATGGCCTCTCCTCCAACTCATGGGCCTTCCGGCTTCTCAAATGGACAGAAGATGTGAGGTCCAGGGAGCGGCCCCATGGAGGCCAGACCCAGGGGCGGGTTTCAAGGCCACCTCCTGAGCCCCGGCTTTCTGAAATGGGACATGGGTCTGGACATGGATGACTGGGGGGCACAGAAGACCCGAAAGTGTCTGCTCCGCAGCACTGCACCAAGGCCTCCAGGTCCTAGTATTTCAACCCGAAAGTCAACTTCGAGCTTTGCTTTGGACCGACCCTCCAGGCCAAGTGAACAGGACCACCAGGGAAGTCCCTGTGTGGACATGTCTTGAACCTCTTTGGGTAAAAACCAAGAAGTGAGCTGCAGGACTTTTCAGTGCCCGCTACAAAGAGGGCACTCGAAAAAGCAAGAGAGTTCCAGAAAAAATATCTACTTCTGCTTTATTGACTACGCCAAAGCCTTTGACTGTGTGGATCACAACAAACTGGAAAATTCTTAAAGAGATGGGAATATCAGACCACCTTACCTGCCTCATGAGAAACCTGTATGCAGGTCAAGTAGCAACAGTTAGAACTGGACATGGAACAACAGACTGGTTCTAAATTGGAAAAGGAGTATGTTAAGTATATTGTCACCCTGCTCATTTAACTTATATGCAGAGTATATCATGCAAAATGCCAGGCTGGATGAAGCACAAGCTGGAATCAAGATTGTCAGGAGAAATATCAATAACCTCAGATATGTAGATGACACCACCCTCATGGCAGAAAGCTAAGAACTAAAGAGCCTCTTGATGAAAGTGAAAGAGAGTGAAAAAGTTGGCTTAAAACTCAACATTCAAAAAACCAAGATCATGTCACCTGGTCCCATCACTTCATGGCAAATTGATGGGGAAACAACGGAAACAGTGAGAGACTTTGTTTTCTTGGGCTCCAAAATCACTTCGGATGGTGACTGCAGCCATGAGATTAAAAGATGCTTGCTCCTTGGGAGAAAAGCTATGACCAACCTAGACAGCATATTAAAAAGCAGAGACATTACTTTGCCAATAAAGGTCCATCTAGTCAAAGCTATGGTTTTTCCAGTAGTCATATATGGATGTGAGAGTTGGACTATAAAGAAAGCTGAGTGCCGAAGAATTGATGCTTTTGAACTGTGCTTTTGAAGACTCATGAGAGTCCCTTGGACTGCAAGGAGATCAAACCAGTCCATCCTAAAGGAAATCAGTCCTGAATATTCATCATAAGGACTGGTGCTGAAGCTGAAACTCCAGTACTTTGGCCACCTGGTGGGAAGAACTGCCCCATTGGAAAAGACTCTGATGCTGGGAAAGATTGAAAGCAGGAGGAGAAGGTGATGACAGAAGATGGGATGGTGGGATGGCATCACTGACTCGATGGACATGAGTTTGAGCGAGCTCTGGGAGTTGGGGATGGACAGGGAGGCCTTGTGTGTCCATGGGGTCGCAAAGAGTCGGACATGACTGAGCAACTGAACTGAACTGAACAAAGAGGAAAGCTTCATGGTTGGTTGGTTTCTCTGAATTTTGGACATGCAGCTCTAATCTTCATTCTGGTTACCAGTAAGGCTGTCCAGAGAGTAGGACTCTGTAGCAAGACCAAAGCAAGGATGCCTGGCCATTTTCACATGATGACCCAGCAGACCCAATGGGAATGGAAGGCTCTGTAGAAGACAGAGTTCTGAAGAAAGCCTCTAACAAGCCCCAGTAACAATCCCTGTGGTTTTGGAGGAAGACCATGCTCACTTCTGCCAGCGAGTGTTGTCCGTGTGCATTCAGTCTCTGGCTTCCCACAGAGTCCTATTGAGACTGAATCTCAGAGCATGGGGCACCAAGTAACTGTGTGAACTGACATCCCATCACATCCTAGGGGTCATCTGATCCACTGAATCACACAGTGAAGGTACAGAGTAGAATTCAATCGTAAAATGAAACTCATCTATATGAGACTGGACACAAGTGGGTCTGCAAGACCAAAACAAGTTATAAAAGCAGGCAACTCAGACTCCCATAGCATCTCCATCCACTATCTCACTGGCTTTCCCTCCACTCACAGCACTACCTTCAACCAGAATGGATGGTTGCTGCCCTCTGCCCGACTCGGGTAACCCTGCAAGACAATGCCAGAGGGAACCTCTCTAGGTCAGCAAACAATCATTGGGGTGGGATGAGAGCTGTTCCAGGACTAAGACCCTACAGGAATAAAAGTTTAACCCCAAGAGGTAAAGACTCCCATCCCACCGAGGTGGGCAGAACTTGGAGGAGTTGATGGGAGAAGGAAGGCTGCTATAATTACCACCCAAGGCCTAAGGTCAGCTCCAGAAGTGGCTCAGCAGCAGCCGGGTTTTGTGCTAATTGATGTTTCTCTCTCCCCCACCCCTTCTGATGAGAAGATTGGTGATTGATGACATTTTTGGTTTCAGATGAACATTTGACTGAATAGACACCATGGTATGGTAACTTTATTTACTATGTTGGGGACATTAACCCTTCAACCACAGGAAGGATAAGAGTAGATGCTTGGGAGGGTGAGAAGATGTGTTGTGAACATCTTCCCTCTGGGATCCATTCTCCATCCTGTTCTGGACCTCAAGAGGCTGACTGGATGGTATCATCATCTGAATTCTGGTTGATTTCGTCCATGGGGACAATGACTGAAAATTAGCAGGAAGGAGGAGAGTAAAGCGAGGCTTAAAAAAAAATTGCCCATTTTACAACCATATTTTGCTCTGCCATTTTTTATAGTCCTTTGTTCACGTATTCGAGTTTGCGTCTGCCACAGGATTCCCAGCACCTAGAACAGCAGGTTTCACACACAGGCATGGTTTCTTCTTAGACGGGAGGCCTTCCAATCAGTTATCATCCTTCTGAATATACAGATGTGTTTCCATCCTGGAGGCTGGAGAGAGCATAAGAGTCTGTCCAACAGTTGTCCCAGCCACCCTTAGAGGGATCTCAGACATGACCTCCCTTGGAGTGATCTCACACGTGACCTCCCTTCCTAAGTTTGGAGCAGACGTCACTGTCCAACCTGATGTGTTCATCCAGCCCCTCAGATGCCTTGTTGCTCTGGACCGTACCCTTTGCTTCCTCACTTCTTTCAGGAGCTTTGTCTGCTGTGCTTATTAAGAGGTCAACCCTTGCAGGAGTGATTCTTTTTAAAAAAGACCTGGCATAGTTCTGCCACATGGGTCTCCTCATGTTCCAAATACAGTGCACTCTAATCTCTAAAGTGCCATCCACATCCTAAGCCCAGGAAGCCCCCAGAGAGTCACAAGGGATGTTAGGTGGAGAATTTTCTCTGACCTCCTGCACTGCTCTTTGCTTTTGGATATCATCGCAAACCACTCTGGCACACTCTATTCCTGAATGTAAGGGTAAGGAGTGGGGAGGCCCCTGCAATCCAAGTGGCGAGTCAGAAAGTGGACCAAGAAAATCCAGAAAAAATTCCTGGGCAATTTTTGTCCTTTCAGTGATGTTTTTTCCTTCTCATGGTAGTCTCTGTTGTCAGCGTGGAAATTCTTGGCTTCATCAATCATGACATGTTGCATCTTTTCAAATGTACTTTTTCATGAAGGTTTTCTGAGTTATTGCCTGGCAGATGTTTTGTGTGTGTGCTTAGTCATTCAATCATGTCCAACTCTCTGCAGCCCCATGGACTGTAGACTGCTAGACTCCTCTGTCCGTGGAATTTCACAAGCAAAAATACTGAGCGGGTTACCATCTCCTTCTCCAGGAGATCTTCCCCACCCAGGGATCGAACCCCATCTCTTGCCTCTCCTGCATTGGCAGGTGGAACATGCTATTAAAAATGCAAGAAGAGCTCTTCCTGCCATCTTTCAGTGCTGCCATAACGGTGCATGAACGTCCTGGTTGATGCTCTCAAGAGGATCAACAATGGCAAAAGGAGAGAGGTAAATGACAGGTTCCAATCAGGCCATGTTCCAAAAGTCATCATCAGGTTGCTAACGATGATGATGAAGCGCAGTTACATTGACAAATTTGAAATAATTGATAATCACAGGGCTGGTAAAATTGTGAACCTCACAGGCAGGCTAAATAAGTGGATCAGCCCCAGATTTGACGTGCAATTCAAAGAGCTAGAAAAGTTACAGAATAACCTGCTCCCATCCTGTTGATTTGGTTTCATTGTTCTGACGATCTCAACTGACATCATGGACCATGAAAAAACAAGATGAAAACACACAGGAGGGAAAATCCTTGGATTCTTTTTCTAGGGATGTACTACGTGCGTGCAAATAAAATGCCTTAACGGTTAAAAAAAAAATAATAGGAAGATACAAATGCAGGTCTTCCTAATGAAATAAAGAAAGGAGATGATTTTTAAAAATTCTTTGAAAATCAAAGTATAGTTTATTTACAATATTTTCTTAGTTATACATCTTCAACATAGTAATTCAATTTTTTTACAAATTATGTTCCATTTGGTATTACAAAATAACGCCTATATTTCTCTGTGTTGTCTAATATATGCTTGTTGCTTATTTATTTCATACACAGTAGTTTGAACCTCTTAATCCCATGCCCCTTCCCCTCTTTATCCCCACTAGTAACCACTAGTTTGTTCTCTGTATCTGTTTTGTTATACACTTGTTTGGTTTATTTCTTAGATTCTACATATATTTGACGAGTCCCTTGGACATCAAGGAGATCAAACCAGTCAATCCTAAAGGAAATCAACCCTGAATATTCATTGGAAGGACTGTAGCTGAAGTTCCAATACTTTGACCACCTGAGGCGAAGAGCCAACTCATTGGAGAAGACCCTGATGCTGGGAAAGACTGAAGGCAGGAGGAGAAGGGGATGACAGAAGATGAGATGGTTGGATGGCGTCACCGACTCAATGGTCACGAGTTTGAGCAAACTCCAGAAGATCGTGAAGGACAGGGGAAACCTGGCGTGCTGCCGTTCATTCACGTTGGTGCAGATGGCAGGATTTCCTTCTTCCTGTATGGCTGGGCAGTGTTCCATTGTGTATACATGGACCACATCTTATTCATTCATTCATCTATTGATGGACATGTAGGTTGTTTCCATATCTTGGCTGTTACAAATAATGCTGCTATGAACATCGGGATGCATGTCTTTTTGAATTAGTGTTTTTGTTTTCTTTGGTTATAAATCCAGGAGTGGAACTGCTGAGTCATACAGCAATACATACATATAGTTTTTTTGAGATGCTGCCATACTGTTTTCCATAACGGCTGCACTAGTTTACATTCCTGCCAACAACGCACAAGTATTCCCTTTTCTCCACGTCCTTGTCAAAATTTGTTATTTGTACTATACTTTTGATGATATCTCATTGTGGTTTTAATTTACATTTCTATAATGATTCTGTAATGATTAGTGGGGCTTCCCAGGTGGCACTAGTGGTAAAGAATCCACCTCTCAATGCAGAAGACGTAAGAGATGCAGGTTTGATCCCTGGGTTGGGAAGATCCCCTGGAGGAGGGCATGGCAACCCACTCCAGTATTCTTGCCTGGAGAATTCCATGGATGGAGGAGCCTGGTGGGCTACAGTCCACAGGGTCACAAAGACTCAGAAACGACTGAAGTGGCTGAGCACACATGCAGTGATTAGTGATGCTGAGTATCTTTTCACATGCCAAATAGCCATTTCTATGTCTTCTTTGGAAAAATGTATATTCAGGTCTTCTGCCCTGAAATTAATGTTTACATCTCTTTGGTCTCCTTAAACCTGGAAGAAAGAGGGAACAGCATAGAGTTCATCTGGATACTTTTTAGGTACCTATGACATATCAAGATGTACAGCAAGCAATTGGACACAATAAAAATATTTTTAGCTCAGATAAAAATTATAAATGTAATCCAGTGAGTGTATTGGTTATCTACTAAAATTTAAGTTTTATTCTGAGATATTGCTATTAGTGCACAAAAGTGGTATGCGGTAATGAGTAGCATGTGGCAAACCAACATTTCCATTGAGAACAGTTAGAAAAGGCCATTATCATACATAAAACATCTGTCTGAAGGCAATTTAAAGCTGAGGCAACCAGCTTTGCTTTGCTTTAGACAAATTAGAGATTTACAAATACAAATCAGAGATTAAAAATACTGTCAAAACTTTCCTTGAGTAGCTAAGTCTCTAACTGGATTAAGATAATCATATGTTACTCTGTTGGCCTTGCAAAGGAGAGCATGAATCTTCTTGAGAGGAAGACAGTATCACTTAGATCCTCTATACCTTTTTTCATACAATGTCTAGGATTTAACTGAAAATTACCTGGCATGCCAAAATACATGACTGTATGGCGAAGACAAAGAAGGAAAAAACCATACCAACAGAAACAGACCAAAGTTAATCCAAATAATGGAATTATCAGACAAGGACTGAAAAGAGCTAGTATTTATGTGCTTAAGAGAGGAAAAAAGGGAGAAAAAAAATCATCAAAGAATTGATAGACTCCAGTAGGAATTCTAGAATTGAATTGAAATTAGACATTAACAGATAGGTTTAACAGGAAATTAGACACAGCAAAAGAGAAAATTAGTGAACTGGAAAGCTGAAAGCAACCCACTCCACTGTTCTTGCCTGGAGAATTCCAGGGACGGGGGAGCCTGGTGGGCTGCCGTCTATGGGGTTGCCCAGAGTCGGACACGACTAAAGTGACTTAGCACCAGACTTTAAATATAATCATGTCCCAGCATTTGGTTTTGAAGAAGTGCTCTAATGTAATCTCATTTACATTTTGTTCCAAAATTAATTCATAATCCAAAAAAGCAAGGCCTTTTAAATTAATTCCCTTAATTACTATTCCAGTCTGAGTCTGAGGAAGCAGTAAACCATAAGATATCAAATTGCAAGAGAATGTGGAAAACCAGATATGTAGAGTTGGAGCAGCATGCACCAGGTTATTTAGAAGTGTTTTTACTCATGAGGGCCGGTGTGGTTTCTCACACTTACCTAGATCTAGCTTTGTCACTTTACATATTTAGAAGCTGAGCCGTACGGGGGATAGAGCTTACTCATTGCAAGTCACAGCTGTGGCAGCTTGGAAACAGTGCTGCTGCTTAAAAAGTGGAATGTAAAGATGAATCATTTCTTCTTTTGAGTAAGGGTTTGCTGCAAATCAGAAATATACCCAGTTGTTACTAAAACAAAAAAATACCATGTTCGAATGAGGATTTTTTTCTTCCCTGGATTGTATTATTTCATAGTAAATAAATGAGGGTATTTGCTGTTGGCCTGAATGATAGTTATAACACTCAGGATTGGTGGAGTAATTAAGAGAAAAAGAGATGTGTATCTGTCATGTGGAAATATCGGCCCATCTGGAAATACAGTAGAGTAGTTAGCTGTGAAACAGACATGAAATATACTCGTTAATGTTGTTCCCCATAATGCAGTAACACAGCCCACATAGATCTTAAACAATTTAAGGTTTATATACATACATGTCACTTGGTATATACATACGTGTCACATTGTGGGTTAGCTATAAAATCAGAAGAAAGAAAACAAAAATTAAAAGAATAGATATTGGTGAGGCTTTTCTTTTTAAGAGCCAAGTCTCTTAATTATAACCATTTACTGTTGCTTTGGCTTTACTGCAGTGATTTTCAAAGGTTAATTATTCAAGATTTTTTTGTACTTACTGTAATAACTTGATATTTTTAAATCATCTTGTTTATATAAAACTTTTTATATACCGCTACTATAAATGGAAAGTCATTTTACATAAGTAGATAAAATAAATGTAATGAAAATAAGACATCGCAATTAAAAATAAGTGTAATAAAAAAAGGCTGATAAAAATCAATATTTAGATTTAAGCATACATAGAGAAAAAGTTGTTTATAAAATTTTTCTGGAGAAGGAAATTGCAACCCACTCCAGTGTTCTTGCCTGGAGAATCCTAGGGACGAGGGAGCCTGGTGGGCTGCTGTCTCTGGGGTTGCACAGAGTCGGACACGACTGAAGCTACTTAGCAGCAGCAGCAGCAGAGAAAAAGAGTGAAAATTCAGATTAAAAAATAGTCATATGGTACACAACAAAAACGTAAAATGTTTACACAATATGGAGAGATGTGAGAAAGTATAAGAGCAATATTTTCTTTAAGAGATAACTTTTAAAAAATTCCAAAGCTGACAAGACAGAAAAAGCTGTAGACTTGACATTCTGTGAATCCCAAGCAGAATGAATAGAAACAAAAATATACATAGGCACAGCATATCAAACTGTTAAACATCAAAGACAAGGAAAAAAATCTTAAGATGAATAAAAAAGGGCACATTACTTTCACAGTAGTAGCAGAAAATATTCTGTTGACTTTTTAAATTTTTCATTTTATGTTGGACCATAGTTGATTGAAAATTTTGTGTTAGTTTCAGGTATACAGCAAAATGATTCAGTTATACATGTATCTTCTTTTTATTCTGTTGACTTTTTAGATAGAATTGGCATATAACATTATATTAGTGGCTGGTATACAACACAGTGATCAGATATTTCTGTATATTGCAAAGTGACCACCCCTGGACAGTAGGTCTAGTTGACATCCATCACCATATATTAATACAACATTTTTTTCCTTGTGAAAACTTTTAAGATTTATTCTCTTAACAAACTTCAAATATACAATAGACTATTACCATAGTTGGGCTTCTCTGGTAGCTCAGCTGGTAAAGAATCCACCTGCAATGCAGGACACCCCGGTTAGATTCCTGAGTCGGGAAGATCCAGGAATTTGAAGGAGAAGGGATAGGCTACCCACTTCAGTATTCTTGGGTTTCCCTGGTGACTCAACCGGTAAAGAATCCACCTGCAATGTGGGAAACCTGAGTTCAGTCCCTGGGTTGGGAAGATCCCCTGGAGAAGGGAACAGCTACCCATTCCAGTATTCTGACCTGGAGAATTCCATGAACTGCATAGTCCATGGGGTCACAAAGAGCTGGACAGAACTGAGCAACTTTCACTTTCATTACCATAGTCACCATGCTGTACATAACATCCCATGATTTATTCATTTTACAGTTGGACTTTTGTGCTTTTTAACTTACTTTATCCATTTTGCAACCCCATCCCCACCCCTATTCCTTGTATTCATGAGCTTGGGAGCTTTTTTGGTTGGTTGGTTTTTGTCTTCATATTCCACATATAAGTGAGATCACATAATATTTGTTTTTCTTTGTCTTGTTTCACTTAACATTATGCCCTAAAAATCCACCCCTATTGTCAAAAATGGCAAAATTTCCTTCTTTTTCTATGATTGAATAATGTTTCATTGTGTGTGTTTAATGGCTATACAGAATATAGGAACATAAGTTTCTTCCATATCTTGGCTATTGTAAATAATGCTGCAATAAACATAGGGGTACATGTATCTTTCAGTTAGTACTTTTTTTTTTCCTTTGAATAAACACCCAGAAGTGAACCTGTGGGATCATATGGTCATTCTACTTTTAATTTTTTTGAGGAACTTCCACACTACTTTCCATAGTGGTTGCACAAATTTATATTCCCAACAGTGCACAAGGGTACCTTTTCCTTCAGTCCTCACTAAGACTTGCTATTTCTTGTCTTTTTGATGATAGCCATTCTAACAAGTGGAGAAGGCAATGGCACCCCACTCCAGTACTCTCGCCTGGAAAATCCCATGGACGGAGGAGCCTGGTAGCCTGTAGTCCATGGGGTCACTAAGAGTTGGACATGACTGAGCAACTTCACTTTGATTTTCACTTTCATGCATTGGAGAAGGAAATGGCAACCCACTCCAGTGTTCTTGCCTAGAGAATCCCAGGGATGGGGGAGCCTGGTGGGCTGCCGTCTATGGGGTCGCACAGAGTCAGACACGACTGAAGCGACTTAGCCATTCTAACAAGTATGAGGGGATATCTCACTGTGGTTTTGATTTTCATTTCCCTAATGATTAGTGATGTTAAAGCACTTTTTCATGTACCTTTATTATCTGTATGTCTTCTTCAGGAAAATGCCTATTCAGATTCTGTGCCATTTTAAAATTAGATTGTTTTGTTGTTATTGAGTTGAACGAATTCTTTACATACTTTGGATGTTAACCCCTTATGAGACACATGATTTGCAAATATATTCTCCTATTTGGTATGTTGCCTTTTAATTTTATTGATGATTTGATTTGTTTTACACAAGGTTTTAAGTTTAATGTGATCTTGCTTATTTATTTTTGCTTTTGTTATCTGTGCTTTTGTTGTCAATTCAAAAAAACAAAATCACCAAGACAGATGCTCAGCAGCTTACCACCTATGTTTTCTTCTAGGAGTTTTATGATTTCAGATCTATCATTAAAGCTTTTAATCCATTTTGAGTTAATTTTGTATGTAAGATATGGATTAATAGAATAGGATAGAAATCCAAGAAATAAACCCAAGCACCTGTCAGTTAATCTATGATAAAGGAGGTAAGAATATACAATGGGGGAAAGATAATCTCTTCAATAAGTGGTGCTGGGCAAACTGGACAGCTCCATTTATTAATAAAAGAATGAAATCAGAACATTCTCTATCACTGTTTACAAAAGAATGTCAAAATGTATTAAAGACTTAAATACAAGACTGGAAACCATAAAACTCATAGAAGGAAACACAGGCAGAATACTCTTTGACACAAGTTGTAGCAATATATATGTTTTTGGATCTATCGCCTAAAGCAAAGAAAATAAAAGCAAAAGTAAGTAAATGGAACGTAGTGAAACTTAAAAGCTTTTGCATAGTAAAGAAAAACATTGACAAAATGAAAAGACAATCTACTGAATAGGAGAAAATATTTCCAAATGATATGACTGATATGGGGTTACAATCCAAACTATTAAGATACCTCATACAACAACATCAAAAAGCAAGCAACATGATTTAAAAATGTGCAGAAGACCTGAATAGACATTTTTCAGAAAACAAAACAAAACAAAACAGATGGCCAACAGGCACATGGAAAGAGGTTCAACACTGTTAATCATCAGAGAAACACAATAAAACCACAATGAGATATCACCGTATACTGCCAGAGTGGCTACCATTAAAAAGAACACAAATAAAAAATGTTGGCGAGCATGTGAAAAACAGTAAGGAGCTTTCTCAAAAGACTAAAAAGAGAACTCCCACATCACTAAAAAGAGAAGCCACTCCTGGGTATATATCCAAAAAATGAAAAACTAATTTGAAAAAAGACATATGAATCCCAATGTTCATAGCAGCATTATTTACAACTGCCAAAATATAGAAGCAACCTAAGTGTCCATCAACAATGAATGGATAAAGAAGTTGTGCTATATATACACAATGGAATACTGCTGCTGCTGAGTTGCTTCAGTCATGTTCGACTCTGTGCGACCCCATAGACGGCAGCCCACCGGGCTCCGCCGTCCCTGGGATTCTCCAGGCAAGAACACTGGAGTGGGTTGCCATTTCCTTCTCCAATGCATGAAAGTGAAAAGTCAAAGTGAAGTCACTCAGTCGTGTCTGACTCTTAGCGACCCCATGGACTGCGGCTCACCAGGCTCCTCCGTCCATGGGATTTTCCAGGCAAGAGTGCTGGAGTGGGGTGCCATTGCCTTCTCCGAGCAATGGAATACTACTCAGCCACAAAAAATGAAACTTGCCTTTTGCAACAACATGGATAAAATAAGTCAGACAGAAAGACAAATAGTGTATGATATCACTTATATGTAGAATCTAAAATATAACGCAAACTAATGAAAATTAGTAACAAAAAAGGAACAGACCCACAGATACAGTGGGGAGAAGGAAGTGGGGGAACGGAAGAATAGAGTAGGGGATTAAGAGGTACAGATTGCTATGTATAAAATAAATAGGTTCCAGGGATTATATTGTACAACACAAGGACTACAGCCAATATTTTACAAAAACTATAAACGAGGTATAACCTTTAAAAATTGTGAATCATATACTTACCCAGCAGGGGAGATACCATGATCACAAAGGTGGTTTTCCCAGGGCAAGGCTCATCCATTGCACTCCAGGTGTGCTGACCCCTGCCATTTCCCCAAACGTGGGGAACTCGGCTGCATAATTTGTAGTAGGGAGAAACTACGTTCATGCTTCCTCCTGGTAGGCCTTTGAAAAACAAACGTCTGGGAATTTCCCAGTGGTTCAGCGTTTAACAACCTGTGCTTCCACTGCAGGGGGCACAGGTCCAATCCTTGGTTCTGGAACTAAGACCCCATTGCCATGTGGTACAGCCAAAAAACAAAACAAAAAACAAAACACTGTGAATCACTGTGTTGTATAGTAAAACTTATATAATATTGTAAATCAACTATTTACATATATACATAAACATTTTAAAAAGGAAGTAATTATTGATAGGTTTGTATTTAGTACCATTTTGCCATTTCCTGCTGTTTTGTAGCTCATCTGTTTCTTTTTTCTTCTCTCACTCACTTGCTTTGTGATTTGATGACTTTCTGTAGTAATATGCTTAGATTCTTATCCCTTTATCTTTTGGAGTGGAAATGGCAACCCACTCCAGTATTCTTGCCTGGAGAATTCCATGGACAGGGGAGCCTGGCAGGCTACAGTCCATGGGGTTGCAAAGAGTTAGACACAACTGAGCGGCTATTATTTATACTTTCATATGTTTTCCTATTACAGATCTCCCTCGACTTGTGATGGTTTTATGTCCCAATAAACCCATCATAAGTTGAAAATATTTTAAGTCAAATCTGCATGTAATACAACTAACCTACTGAACATCATAGCTCAGTCTAGCCTACCTTAAATCAGCTCAGAACACTTATACTGGCCTACAGTTAGGCAAACTCATTTAACACAAAGCTTATTTTTAAATTAAAATGTTGAATATATCATTTAATTTATTGATCACTGTACTGAAAGTGAAAAACAAAATGGTTGTATGGATATTTACCATCAAAGCAGACAGCTGAAAGCACAGCAGGCCTGAAGAATGTTTGAAACATTGAACTAAAATTAATCGCGGGATGATATTGATGCTACGGTGACAATTCTCTCTCGATGAGGCTTGACGATAGCAGGAGGCACTGGGGCATCTACACTAGCTGATGGTTTAGTAGGCACAATATTCTTTAGGAAGACTTCAAGCTTTGATTGTACAGCTTGTTTTGCCTGCAACGTTCTCTTGTGTGCAGAATAAGACATTTCAAAAAACCAGTTTTCAAACAATGCTAATATCATCCAGGCTTCCCTGTTATGGCAACAATAAATGCGAAGTATATGCTTTTTTGAGCGGGCTCTGGGAGTTGGTGATGGACAGGGAAGCCTGGTGTGCCACGGTCCATGGGGTGGCAAAGAGTCGGACACGACTGAGCGACTGAACTGAATTGTACTGAACCTATATGCTTTCTCGTATTCCTATGTGCTCTAGGGTTTTCCAAGTGGTAGGTTAAGAAAGGCTTCAACTTGAACCTTACAACATCTCTGTCCCAAAGCAGCATTATATAGTCTTTGGAAGCCTTGAATCCATTGTCTTGGACTTTTGATGAATGTACGTATGCTCTGGCATATGTTTTCAGAATAAGTTGATTTCATCAACATTACATACGTGTTCTGGCAAATACTTCTCCTCCACAATTATTCTACGCAGCTCTTCCTTAAACACTTCAGCACTTCCTTAATCACTTTGGTATCAGCAACCTGCTGCCTCACCACCAATGTTCACATTATGAAAATAACAACGCCACTTGAAACATTGCACATTTACTCACTATAAACATTCGCGTATGTGTAAGATCGTCAGCATACTCTTGAAGTGTATGGAAAAAAACTTGCCTCAGTAGACTACGTGGTGTGCGCTTCTGTATCTGATCTTCCATCCTAATGTCGAGAAATTTTCCCATATCATCAATTAGCCCCGGTAATTCCTTCGCGAAGACAGTGGATTTAACCAATGCTGACAATTTCACTGCATCACCAATTCACTTATCCTTTAAGATGGTCGAGAGCATCAATTGCAAAAGTCCTAACTCACACATAATGGCCATTACTGAATTGCCAGTTTCATGCAGGGAAATCGAGTTTCATCTCAAGAGTAATTGCTTTCCTCTTCTTCACATCAGAAGCAGGAAGCAACACAATACACTACAGAGCGTTGGTTATTTCCCCTCGTGATCACATGGCTGACTGCGAGCTGTGGCTCACTGCCAGTGCCCGGCATCATACAAAATATTGCATCGCATACGGCTAGCTCAGGAAAAATCATAATTCAAAATTCGAAGTATAGTTTCTACTGAACGCGAATTGCTTCCGTACCATCGTAAAGTCAAGAAATCCTAAGTCGAACCATTTTAAGACAGACACATCTGTACTGATTAGCACCCTTTCATTTCAGCTTAAGTCCCCATCACCAGCAGTCTAGAGGTGATGAACTTCTTTACATTTTGTTTGTCTGGAAGACTCTCCATATCATCTTCAATTCTGCATGTTAAAGCGACTATTCTGCTGAGTTCTTAAGGATGCCAGCTGGGCAATTAGAAAAGTCATAACTTCTCCAAGTGAACAGTGTAAAAGCAGTCCAAGAAGATTCAGAGAATTTTGTGGGGAGGGGGAAAAATTTTGGATGCTTCATTTCCTTATAAAGACTGTAAACGTCATCAATTATAATCTTTTCTAAGTTATAAAGGTTTTCTGGGTACGTCTTGGAAATTTCCATTGCTGTTGTTAAGAGTATTGAAAGTTTTCATAACTTAAAAGTGGAAGAAAACTTATCCATGGACTATGCACAGAGTAAATAAACTACCCTGTGCACAGAGTAATTAACAAGTTAATTTTCCTAATAACTTTTAAAGGGGCTTCCCAGAGGGCTCAGTGGTAAAGAATCTGCCTGCCAAGCAGGAGATGCAGGTTTCATCCCTGGGTTGGGAAGATCCCCTGGAGAAGGAAATGGCAACCCACTCCAGTATTCTTGCCTGGGAAATCCCACAGACAGAGGAGCCTGGTGGGCTACAGTTCATGGGGTTGCAAAAGTATTGGGCACAATTTAGAGACTAAACAACAACAAAAAGTCTTGAATAACACCTATGAAAACCATTTAGAAAGAAATAAATTGAAAATTAAATTAGACTTTCCAAGATCCTATCAATTTGTTTTCCTTGTAAAGCTTTTTAGAGGTATATTTTCACATTATTTGAGAACAACATTGACGACATAATGAAGAACATCTTTGTAGCCTGGTCTACTTTTAATGATTCAGATGAGCCTTGTGCAAGATTTTCTTGGGCTCCAAAATCACTGCAGATGGTGACTGTAGCCATGAGATTAAAAGACGCTTGCTCCTTGGAAGAAAAGCTACGACAAACCAAGACAGCATATTAAAAAGCTTTGCCGACAAAGGTCCATCTAGTCAAAGCTATGGTTTTTCCAATAGTCATGTATGGATGTGAGAATTGGACCATAAAGAAAGCTGAGCGCTGAAGAATTGATGCTTTTGAACTGTGGTGCTGGAGAAGATTCTTGAGAGTCCCTTGGACTGCAAGGAGATCCAACCAGTCCATCCTAAAGGAGATCAGTCCCGAATATTCATTGGAAGGACTGGTGCTGAAGCTAAATACTTTGGCTGCCTGATGCAAAGAGCTGACTCATGAGAAAAGAACCTGTTGCTGGGAAAGATTGAAGGCAGGACGAGAAGGGGATGACAGAGGATGAGATGATTGAATGGCATCACCAACTCGATAGACACGAGTTTGAGCAAACTCTGAGAGATGGTAAAGGACAGGGAAGCCAGCATGCTGCAGTCTGTGGGGTTGCAAAGAGTCAGACACAACTGAGCGATTGAACTGAACTGGACAATATTTAAACAACCTTTCGTCATTCCTCAGAAAGTAATCCATGCTGATTGCTCAAGAGGTGTTGAAAAATCTCAGAATCAAATTTATCACTTAAAGTTCCAAGTCTCTTCAAGACTATAAAAAGGGCCTTCTTTAAATCGTTCATTGTTTGACTGGTTATGAGGGTGTAGGACTTCGGGTAAATTGCAGATAAGCTTGAATCATGAAGAAGTCTTGCACTGCCTTCAGTTAATGTAGAAGATTCTTCACTGCAGTAAATCTTTGTCATGACACACACTTTCCCAGTGTAGCCACCAATTTTTACCAGTTTCTTCTTTAAAGTTAAGGCAGTTTGTATAGAATAGCCTTTTAGTTCCTCATTCAGTTCTCTGAGGAAGGTGTATAAGACTGGTGGACGGTCCTGGGAAATTAGAAGTGCATCACAGATGACGCTCTGGTTCTCTTGCAAGTCCAGATCCAAAGACCAGCTCTTAGAAAAGATCAATGTACCTTGATGAACAGAGCCCATCTCTTTACGTATCAACTGTTCAAGTCCTTCATGTTGTGAGAACAGTCTCTTGTAGAGGATTTCTGGAATATATGTCACCTTTTCTGATGGCACTAGGTATGAAAATAATCATAATAAATTTTTAAACACTGGAAGCTTCCAATTCCAACCATGACAAAGTAGCTTGTACCAGACCAACCCCTCCCACCAAACACAACTATAAAAGTTGTATAAAATATAAAAACAGAAATTTAAAGAACTAGAGAGCAACCAACACAAGCAGGACTTAAAGGGTCACAATATTTGATGGAAACACAGGAAGTAGAACCACATTCATCCCAGCTTTTTGCCTGAGGATATTTTCCATATCATGTCATGGGTAAATACAGCCCAAGCATAAATCTCCAGTTTTATTAGGCTGAGGAAAAAGAGACTGGCATTCAGGGCTACCAGAGGAACTATAATTCGAGAGGGAAAATCTAAGATAAAACTGCAGAAAAGCAGCCAAACTCTACATACACATTTCCTTCAACTCACTTGGCAGACGCAGGGTGAGATGCAGAAAACCCAGAAGAAATTGTCAACTGGGAGGTTAAAAAGAGCTGAACCTGAGTTTTATCAACCTCATGGTGGGGTGACTTAGACCGGAATTTGAGTCCCTGAAAAGCGGAAGGCCCGTGGTAAACACCTCAGACTTTGAGTTGAGACTCAAGAAGAGCCATGACCTAGTAATGGTAAGGGCAAAATTTAAAGATATTCTTTCTAGAAAAGCATAAAACAAATCTTAAAACAAAGAATCAAGGTTATCACTGGTACTCTATCTACCTGCAGAAAGAAATATAATCCCCTCTGGAGGAATGTAGCATCTTCCAAAGCCTCTGTGGTTTTTTTCTTTTCTTTTAATTGGAGGATAATTGCTTTACAACGTCGTGTTGGTTTCTGCCATACAGCAACATGAGTCAGCCATAAGTATGCACATGTCTCCTCCCTCTTGAACCTCCCTGCACGTCCACCCCATCCCACCCCTCTGGGTTGTCACAGAGCACTGGGCTGAGCCCCCTGGGTTATAGAGCAACTTCCTACTTGCTGTCTGTTGTACATACGGTAATATTTATGTTTCAGTGCTAGTCTCTCAATTTGTCCCACTCTCTCTTTCCCCTACTGTGTTTAGGAAGATGCCACATACCACAGGGCAACTAAGCCAACCGAGCCCACGTACGCTGGAGCCCCCTGCTGCAAATGAGCCTGCGCTCCACAACCAGAGAAGCCACTGCAGTGAGAAGGCCCTACGCTGCAACTAGAGAGCAGCCTCTGCTCACAGCAACTAGAGAAAGCTCATGTTGCAGCAACAGAGACCCAGCACAGCCATAAATAAACAAATAAAAATGAAAGAAAGAAAAAAGAGCAATCGGGTGATAAAAGCCATCTATCAACTCTTCCCCAAGGAGAGGAAGAATTGGGACACACATCTAGTGCCTCACCTTTTCTGGCTACGACTTGAGGCACTGGCTTCCACCGTCCCTTAATCAGGGCACTGGTGGGACTTGGCTTACAAACACTAGGAACAAAGCGTTAGCGGCTTAAATGAGCACAAAGCTTTGAGAGGCACCCAGAAGGTCTGGCTGAACTACTTAGTGAGTTCATCTCCTATTTGAGGTCAGTCTGTGAAAACAGCTGCTTTATCTAATGTGCAGAAACCAACACAGTCAAGAAAAGAGAAGAAATGGGATTATGCTCAAAATTAAAGAACAAAACTCATCTCCAGAAACCTTTTCCTAATGAAGTAGAGCCAAGTGATTTACCCAACAGGGAATTCAAAATAACGACCTTAATGATATTTTCTTAGGTCAGGAAAGCAATGTTATGAACAAATGATTTAAAATAAATTTTAACAAGGTGGTGTGAAATCAATATATAAAATCAGTTGCATTTCTACAGACTAGCGACAAATAAGAAAAAAATGTAACTTTTAAAGTAAAACATTGAGAATTCCCTGGTGGTACAGTGGTTAGGACTTTGTACCTCTATTCATTCCTGAGGGCACAAATTCAGTTCTGGGTCAGAGAACTAAGATTCCGCAAGCCAAGCAGTGCAGCCAAACAAAAAGGTAACATCAATTACAACAAAACATTTTAAAAACCTATGTTCAATTGTACAAAGACCAATTGATATAAATAATGTCACTATGCCACTTCTGAAATCTATATATTCAGTGTAACTGCGATCAAAATCTTTAAAGGGTTTTTGTGGCACTTAAACAGTTCTAAAATTTGTTTCATAGATTAAATGATTTAAATTGCCAAGACACTCTCAAAGAAAAAGAGTAATAGTACGGAAGCCTGCCCTGCTAAGTACTTAGAACAATGTTACAATATTAAGACAGTATAGTGTGTATAAGGACAGACAAATTGACCAAATGAACATAATATGGATTCTAGAAACAAAGCTATACATATACCTAGTAATATTGCTGGAGATGGCATGGCAAATTGGTGGGTGAAAATGGGAACTGTTCAGTAACTGGAGCTGGGTAATGTGGTTACTGGGCTTCCCTGGGGTTCAGTGGTAAAGAATCTGCCTACCAAGCCAGGAGAACACAGGTTTGATCCCTAGGTTGGGAAGATCCCCCTAGAGAAGGAAATGGCAACCCACTCCAGTATTCTTGCCTAGGAAATCCCATGGAAAGAGCAGCCTGGTGGGCTATAGTCCAGGCAGGTCGCAAAGAGTTAGACACAACTTAGTGAATGAAAACCAACAACGTGGTTATCCACATGGAATAAAATGAAATACCATCCTTACATCCCTACTGAGATAGATTGAGGCTTTAAATGTCAAACATAAAGTGCAAAACCCTAAAACTTTTAGAAGAAAATGAAAGGAAATATGGTTCTAACTTACTGGTTAGAGAGGATCTCATACACAAAGCAGAAAGAGCAGTGAAACAGAAAATTTAAATATTGGTAACTTGGACTATTTTAAATTAAGTCACAATCAGCAAAAGTATCAAGCTGCTGATAATCATCATATGCCTCAAGGAGTCAGGCATGACTGAAGCA
Source organism: Bubalus kerabau (assembly GCF_029407905.1). Taxonomy (NCBI): domain Eukaryota; kingdom Metazoa; phylum Chordata; class Mammalia; order Artiodactyla; family Bovidae; genus Bubalus; species Bubalus kerabau. Next base: position 49,577,392 of record NC_073627.1, read on the forward strand.
ACTTAGCAGCAGCAGCCTCAAAAAAAGAGAAAACAAAAGCTACGAACTTGGAGAAGATTTCTGTAACCTGTAATACATATGATCAGAAGATGATCTGGGTTCTAGAATCTCCTACATATCAACAGGAAAAAGACAAAAGCCTAATAGCAAAATGGGCAACCGACAGAATAGGCATTTCATAGGCAATAAAATACAGACAGACAGTAAGTACACGAAGAGATGTTCAACCAAATTAACAACCAGGGAAATGCAGATGTACACAGATACTATTTTACACCTATTTGAGTGGGAAAAAGGAGGACGAAAAGAAAGATGAAGAGAAGCTGACAACTGGAGAAGATGTGCCATTTCTAACATGCTGGTGGGAGTAAAGTGACTCATCTACTCTGGAGAACAATCTGGCATTATCCTATTGCTCGGATATTCATATACTTCCTGACCTAGCAATTCTACTCCTAGGTGTGCACCCTAGAAAAATTTTCACAAATATGCGGCAGAAGACTGAACAAAAATGTTCAAGGTAACACTGTGTATACAGCAGAAAACAACAAACATGTTGCCCATAAGTAATAACAACAAAAACAGGTAAATCAGAGATTCTGAGTATTGTTGGTCTTTCTTCAATAATGGAATATAGCCGTTGTATGAAGCTGGGTCTCAATATAGACTTCCTACTGACATGATGGATTTCCTTTTTGTTTAAACTAAGTTGACTTGGGTTTCTCTTACTTCCAATGAAAGGAGCTCCTATTACACCAAGAAAAAGTCTAATCAAAATCTGAAATATTACATTTTGATATAGTCCATGCTAAAAACACCAAAAGCATTCCCCTGAATGCCAGAATATGCTTTAATGATAAGTTTCAAGACAGAGCTTATTTGAAGAGGAGATTTGAAAAGACATACAAGTCCAAAGAAACCCTAATTAAATTACCTCTAAAGTAATATCTCTGCTGTTGACTTTCTAAATTCTTACCTTTATCAACAGACCGATCATGGGGAATTGGAGATAACATACTTCGCTGAAAGTTCATCTCTTCAAACAACCTGGGAAAATCTTAAAAAACAAAACCCACTTTCTTAATTTGTCACTACTAAATGCTTACTATATCAACTAAATGCTTTGTATATCTAAAGTCTGCTTAGAAATGACTCCATTTTCCCAATAGAAATATTGTTAAATATTGTGGATAGGAGATCCAACCAGTCCATCCTAAAGGAGATCAGTCCTGGGTGTTCATTGGAGGGACGGATGTTGAAGCTGAAACTCCAATACTTTGGCCACCTGATGTGAAGAGCTGACTCAATGGAAAAGACCCTGATGCTGGGAAAGATTGAAGGCAGGAGGAGAAGGGGACGACAGAGGATGAGATGGTTGGATGGCATCATCGATTCGATGGACATGGGTCTGGGTGGACTCTGGGTGTTGGTGATGGACAGGGAGGCCTGGTGTGCTGTGGTTCATGGGGTCGCAAAGAGTCGGACACGACTGAGCAACTGAACTGAACTGAACTGGACTGAACTGATTGTGGATAGATTCCCAGGTCAGACATAAGTTATAAATTTATTCCTTGATGCTACTGAAACATACTATGTTGAATATGAATAGCAAAGTGCATGAATAGTAATCGAATACATTACCATATAACTGGGCTCATTTTAAAAGCAATTAAAATTAGAAGACATGAGGGCTAGTGAAGGAGAGTCTAATTTTGTGCAGATTCTAAGAATGAGGCTTGCAATTTCAGAGATTTTTAAGTTGCTAGTGTTGGTCCAATTTCACTGGAGGCTTTTCTTTTCCAAAAATCAGATAAAATACCAACATTATCCTTTTCTTATCAGTTCAATCTAGGGTTATATGTTGGTCCACAAATGGAAGAAACAGGAGAGGAAGCGGGAAGAGGTTTTAAGGGAAAGTGTAAAGAAAGATGAAAGAGCAAGTATATAAAAGAGGCAAGTGTTCCTGAGAGAAAGAAATGGTCAGTTACTGAAACTGAGCTCCAAAAGGAAAAGGGAGAAGGAATTCACAGGCTTTCCTTGAAAGTGAGTAGACGTGATAGGGAAGAAAAATTACACCAGGTAGTGCTATGGCGAGAAGATAATGTACTTTTGTGTATGGAATAACTACCTTCTAAACAGGTAGAGATAGCAAACTATTGCATGTATCTACCAAAGATTAGTCAATTAGGTGTTGAAATCTGAGGACTATTGATCTTGCCCCCCATCTCAGAGAACAAAAAACCTTCGTGCTGCAGCCAAATGCACCATTATTTCTACTCCCCCTTCCTCACCTGGTTCAGGATCCATCATTAACTGCACCCACTCCTCCACCGACAGCTGCATCACTTGATTGTCTTTTACATGCCAGGAATCCGGCTTTTTGGCAAACACTGCACAACAGAATGGCTCTATTTTGAGGATACAGACATATCCACAAAGACTTTCTTCATCGTATACCTCAAGGAATTTGCATAAATAATTGATCTTCTTCTTCTCCATACAGAAGTGATAGACAGGCAACTTGCTGATGCATTTTTCTATTTCTCTTTCTAACTTGTCAAGGTCACTCTTCTCTGCTTTAAAGCCAATTACTTCTTGTTTTTTTTCACTTAAACCAATAAACAAATATCCCCCACGAGTATTTGCAAATGCTGAAACATTTTGAGGGAGAATCTCTTTAATGCGTTGCAACAGCTTTTGTGTTGAGAAGTCTTTAATTTCCACATATGTGGATTCAGTAAAGGTGAGTTTTTCTCTATACCTGAGTTGCGTTCTATTAAAAAAATCAGAAGCCAAGGCTTTTGTGCTACTTTCTTCTGTTTCTTCTCGGCACCTCTTTGAAGATGATTTTGACGTTAAAGAAAATCTCTCTCTAGTTTCTACCCTGTCTTTGAGGAATTCCAGTGCCACGGTAGCATTCATGACATTTACAGAGGTTATATCTCTTTTGTACAAATTGGAACTCAAGGTGGCAATCTTCATCCCAGGGATTTTGGAGCTCCACGATTTGACAAAAATCAGAAAATATTTACCTTGTTTCATAAAGTCAAAGTATTTATGAACAATTGGAACCATATCGGCTAAAGAATGTTCCAAATCTAATCCTATTCCATCTTTTTCATAACTATAATCTTCATTCTCAATTTCAATCTTGCTTATTCCCCCTCCAGAATTCAGCAAAGTAATCACACATTTTGAGAGGCTTTCATTCTGCTTTTTTCTCAGTTGAGAGTCTCTCATTTTTTTTCTATTCTTCTCTCCCAAAGTGACTTTTCCCACATCTAGAACCAGCTCCGGGTAGTTAGCGTCCAAAACAATACAGATGGTCATTTTCTCAGGAGCCATTCAATTTCCAAGCAGAAATTCTTTTCTGTAAAACAGACAGCCATTTAAAATAGGACCTGAACAGAAGAGAGCAGATTCTGTATTGTGAGGCAAACCCAGCAAAATTCTTTCTTTTGCTTTATCCTATATCCCATTGAATAGCATGGTAAGGATACAAAGTATGTTTTTTTAAACATATTTTGAACTAAGGTGATAATTTCTACTCCTCTAAAATTTTTCAATATTTTACCATAGTTTTATATGACCCTCTTCTAATTGTTTGAATCTCATTTTTATCTGTTTATATTATATCCTTTCTTTTTTTAAATATAAATTTATTTATTTTAATTGGAGGCTAATTACTTTACAATATTGTATTGGTTTTGCCATACATCAACATGAATCTGCCACGGGTGTACACATGTTCCCCATCCTGAACCCCCCTCCCACCTCTCTCCCCATACCATTATATCCTTTCTAATTCCATATATATATATATATAACTTATTTCTCTCTTCTTTTCTTAAATAAGGCCCTGAGGAGAGCCTATCTATATTTCTGATCTCAGTGAACCAAGTTTTAGCTTTATATATTACATATATTTTAATTTTTAAAATGATTTCAACTTTATCTTAATTATCTTATTGAGGAATCCTTTGGGGAAATTATCACTGGGAGTATAAAGACATCTAGCAATATACCATCGTTTTCTTTCTTTTAGTCCTGAAGAAACATTGCTTTACAATGTTGCCTTGATGCAATATGCCATTTTAGTAATTTTTCCTTCCTGCAAGGATGAATCAGATTCACAAATTTTGGCCATTGATCTTAAGCAAGGTGGGTCAAGATTTCCTATTTTCTATCCATTTTCTATCAGATATCACATAGCCACATATTTTCAATGAGGTAAAATTCTCATATACAAAAACATCTGCTTTAGTATAACTATATAAATAATCCATTAGCTCTGTTCCTTTAAGGCCTATTGGGATTACAGTTTTGCTATATGGCCTAGAGACAACTGAGTGTAAAGTTTATCACAGGTAGGAGTTACTACACCAGGAAAGAATATAAAGGGTCCAAATACTCCTATCCATTGCTGGACCAGTATCCTGAGGAGGCTCAGCTGTAGGTTGTAGAGACCACCTCAGTCTCCATAAACTTTTGATCATATGTAAATAACTGTATGGATTGAACATTTGTGTCCCTCCAAAATTTATATGCTGAAACCCTGCCCTACCACGCTGAAGATATTAGAAAGTGGGGCCTTTGGGGGGTAATTAGCATCAGATGAGGTCATAAGGTTCGAGCACTCATGAATAAAATTAATGCCTTTATAAGAATCTCAAGACAGCTTGCTTCTCTTCTCTGCTCTTTACCATGTCATGAAAAGTCAGTACTCTGCAACCAGAAAAGGACCCTCTTTTCAACCAGACTAGAACCTGACCACACTGGCACCTTGATCCTGGACTTCCCAGCCTCCAGAACTGTGAGAAATAAATTTATGTTGCTTATAAGCCACCCAGTCTAGGATAGTTTTGTTATAGCAGCCAGAACTGAGACATCAAAAATAACTCTGGGTCAGCTTTGGACATTAAAACTTTGGACATGGAAAATAACTCTTTGTGCTGTGTGCTGAGTCGCTCAGTTGTGTCCGACTCTTTGCGACCCCATGGACCCCAACCTCTGTCCATGGGGATTCTCCAGGCAAGAATACTGGAGTGGGTTGCCATGCCTTCCTCCAGGGAGGATCTTCCCAACCCAGGGATGGCACCCAGGTCTCTCGCATTGCAGGCAGATTCTTTACTGTTTGAGTCACCAGGGAAGCCACCAGGAAGTTTAGTGTGGTTGTTTTCAACCTACAGGAAATCAGGTGGGGGCTCCTAATCAGAACACCAAGAGGAAAGGTCTGGGGCTGGTTCCTGCCGTGGACTCTGAACCTCCGGGGCGCAGAGCACTCTTCATGCTCTGGAATGTCTTCCATGAAATTTTCTGAGCCCTTCCAGTGCCTGGGACCAGCCAGGGCCAGCAGTATCATCCTGGAAGGTTGCCCAAGCCTGGACAACACTGTAAGGTTTCAGATCCAACTTTCCTCCCTTTGGAGTTCTCAACAGCCTCTACCTAAGGAGCCCTGGGACTCACACTGACATGTCCTGGGACCTCATGACTGGATCCTGGTTCCAGAGAATAGCCTGGTACTATAAACTGAATGTTTGTGTGCCCCTAAAATTCACATGTTGAAACCTAATCCCCAGTGTGATGATGTTTGGGGTGTGATGTGGTTAGGTCATAAGGGTGGTGCCTTCATAAATAAGATTAGTATCCTTACAAAAGGTTCCCCAGAGAGCTGCCTGACCCTTTACACCTGTAAGGACAGAGAAAGTGAAAGTAAAGTTGCTCAGTCGTGTCCAACTCTTTGTGACCCCGTGGACTGTAACCCACCAGGCTCCTCCGTCCATGGGATTCTCCAGGCAAGAATACTGGAGTGGGTTGCCATTTCCTTCTCCAGGGGATCTTCTTGACCCAGGGATCGAACCCAGGTCTTCTGCATTGCAGGCAGACGCTTTAACCTCTGAGCCACCAAGTCCAAGGACAGAGAAAGGACAGTCATTTAAGAACCAAGCAGCTGCCCTCATCAGACACCAAATCTGCTGCACCAACTTCCGTAACTGTAAGAAATAAACTGCTATTGTTTATAAGCCACCCAGTCTATGACATTTTGTGATAGCAGCATGAACAAATTAAGATACCTGGCAAGTGGATCACCTCACTGGTTGAAAGTCTTTCCTGCACAGGATTGAGACTGGATAGCCAGAATGGTGCTAATGTTCTGATGTTAGTTGAGAAATTATTTTTATTGGCAAGAATCCCACACACACACAAAATTTAGCCAGGTGGAATTCACCAATGAAGCCGTCTTCATTTCATCTTCTTTTGACCCTCATTTCTTATTTTTTTAGGAATATATTATGTCTTTATTGATTATTTTGTTGAAGCTTTGAATGAGATCCTTTAACTTACATTCCTCCAGTTATCCTTTTGCCTTTTTTTTTTTCTACTTCCTTCCTTCCTTTCTTTTTAAATTGAAGTATAGTTGATTTACGATGTGATAGTTTCAGGTGTATAGCAAAGTAATTCAGTTATACATACCTATGTGTGTGTGTGTGTGTGTAAATCTAGTCTTTTTCAGATACTTTTTCATTGTGGGATATTAACAGATATTGAATATAATTTCCTGTGCTATACAGTAAGCCCTTGTTGGCTATCTATTTTATATATTATAGTGTGTATGTGTTAATCCTAATTTATCCCTCCCCCTGCCTTTTCCCTTTGGTAACCATAAGTTTGCTCTCTATGTCTGTGAGTCTGTTTTGTAAATAAGTTCATTTGAATCATTTTTTTTAAGATTCCACATATAAATGATATTAGTTTTTCTCTGACTTACTTAGTATGATAATTTCTAAGCCCATCCATGTTTATGCAAATGGCATTATTTCATTCCTTTTTATGGCTGAGTAATGTCCCATTTTGTGTGTATGTGTATATATTTCTATGACACATCTTCTTTATCCATTCACCTGACAGTGGACATTTAGGTTGCTTCCATGCCTTGGCTATTGTAAGTAGAGTTGCTATGAACACTGAGGTGCATGTATCTTTTTGAATTAGTTTTCCCTAGAAAACTGCCTGGGAGTGGGATTGCTGGATCATATGGATACTGTTCTCCATAGCTGCTGCATTAATTTACATTCCCACCACCAGTGGATGAGGATTCCTTTTTCTTCATACCCTCCCCAGCATTTATTTTTTGTAGACTTTTTGATGATGGTCAGATCTGACCAGTGTGAGGTGATACCTCATTTTAGTTTTGATTTGCATTTTTCTCTTATAATTAGCTGGAGAAGGCAATGGCACCCCACTCCAGTACTCTTGCCTGGAAAATCCCATGGGCGGAGGAGCCTGGTAGGCTGCAGTCCATGGGGTCACGAAGAGTCGGACACGACTGAGCGACTTCACTTTCACTTTTCACTTTCATGCATTGGAGAAAGAAATGGCAACCCACTCCAGTGTTCTTGCCTGGAGAATCCCAAGGACGGGGGGGCCTGGTGGGCTGCCGTCTATGGGGTTGCACAGAGTCGGACACGACTGAAGCGACTTAGCAGCAGCAGCAGCAGCTTATAATTAGCAATGTTGAGCATCTTTTCATGTACCTGTTGGCTATCTATCTTGGATAAATGTCTATTTAGGTCTCCTGACTACTTTTTGATTGGGTTGGTTTTTTTGACATTTGGGTTATATAACCTGTTTGTATACTTTGAGAATTAAAACCTCGTCAGTCACATTGCAAATATTTTCTCCCATTCTATGGGTTGTCTTTTCGTTTTGTTTATGGTTTCCTTTGCCGTGCAAAGTATTTTAAGTTTAGTTAGGTCCATTTGTTTATTTTTCCTTTTATCTCCATAACCCTAAGAGACAGATCCAAAAACATGTTGCTGCGATTTATGTTGAGGATGTTCTGCCTATGTTTTCCTCATTTCCTATTTTAATGCCTTCCTTTGTGTTTATTTTTTCCCCATAGTTTACCTTAGGGTTCACTCTTGGTGTTGAATTTCCTATGGGTTTGGACAAATGTACAATAATATGTATCCATCATTATACTATCATACAGAACGCTTTCACTGCCCCCAGGATCCTGTGTGCTCCACCTGCTCTCCTCCCGGAACCCTCAATCCCTGACAACTACCGATCTTTTCACTGTCTTAGTTTTGCCATTCCCGTAAGGTCACATAATTGGAGTCATACAGTACACAGTCTTTTCAATTGATTTCATTCACTTGATAATATGCATTTAAGGTTCTTCTGTGTCTTTTCATGGTTTGATAACTCACTTATTTAAAAAAAAAACTTTTAATTTTGTATTGGGGTACAGCCAATTAACAATGTTGTGATAGCTTCAGGTGAACAGCAAAGGGACTCAGCCATACACATACATGTATCTGTTCTCCCCTAAACTCCCCTCCCATCCAGGCTTACTTATTTTTAACACTGAATAATATTCCATTGCCTGAATACACCACAGTTTATTTATCCATTCACCTACTGAAGGATGCTTTCGAGGTGGTGCTACTGGTCAAGAACCTGCCTGCCAAAGCAGGAGACATGAAGAGACATGGGTTTGATCCCTTGGTCGGGAACATCTACTGGAGAAGGGAGTGGCAACCCACTCCAGTATTCTTGCCTGGAGAATCCCATGGACAGAGGAGCATTGTGGGTTATAGTAATGGGGTCACAAAGAGTCAGACACGACTGAAGGGACTGAGCACTGAAGGGTATCTTAATTGCTTCCCAGTTTGGGCAGTTATGAATAGGTTTGCTAAATCATCTATGTGCAGGTTTTTGTGGAGACATAAAATTTAATTTCCTTTGGAAAAATACCAAGGATCAAAATTGCTGGATTATACAGTAAGAGTATGTTTAGTTTTGTAAGAAATTGCCAAGCTGTCTTCCAAAGTAGCTGTGCCATTTTACATTCCCATCAGCAATGAATATGAGTTCCTGTTATTTCACATCCTTGCCAACATTTGGTGTTCTCTGTGTTCTGGATTTTAGCCATTCTAATAGATAAGTGGTAGAATCTTGTTTTAATTTGCATTTCCCTGATGACATATGGTGTGGATCATCTTTTCATATGCCTATCTGCCATCTGTATATCTTCTTTGGTGAATGCTTGTTAAGATTTTTTAGCTCATTTTTTAAATAGTTATTTCCTTATTGTTGAATTTTAAGAGTTCTTTGCATATTTTGGAAAACAATACAATAATTATGTCTCTTGGAAGTATTTTTTCTTAGTCTGTGGCTTGTCTTACTCTCTTGTCATTTTCTTTTCAGAGCAGAAGATCTTTAATGTTAATGAAGCCCAATTTATCAATTCTTTACTTCATGGACCATGCCCTTGGTGTTGTATCTAAAAAGTCATTGTCAGCCAAGGTCACTGAGGTTTTCTCCTAGATTATTTTCTAGGCGTTTTATCATTTTGAATTCTACATTTGTTAATACATCCCATGATCCACTTTGAGTTAATGTTTGTGAAGTCTATAAGGTTACCGTGTCTACATGCTTTTTTTTTTTTTTAATTTCCTATGTGGATGTTCAGTAGTTCTACCACCATTTGTTGAAAAGACTATCTTTACTCCATTGTATTGCCTTTGCTCTTTTGTCAAAGATCAGCTGGCCATATTGATGCAGGTCTATTTCTGAGTTCTCTATTCTGTTTCATTGATCTCTTTCTATTCTTTTGTCAGTACCATGCTGCCTGAACCGGTGTAGTTTTATTGAAGTTAAAGTACTTTCTTGAAGTTGGGGAGTATCAGTCCTCCAACTTTGTTCTTCTCCTTTAATATTGTGTTGGCTATTTGAGGTTCTGTTTTTCTCTCCATATAAACTATAGAATCAGTTTTTTGGTTTCCACAAAGTAACTTGCTGGGATTTTGATTGGGGTTGCATTGAATCTTATAGATCAAGTTGGGAAGAACTGAGATTGTGACAATATGAAACCCATTCACAGATATGGAATCTCTATTTAGCTCTACTTTGATTTCTTTCATCACTGTTGTGTGGTTTTCCCTGCACATATATTTTACATATTTTTAAAGATTTATACCTAAGTATTTCATTTTGGGTGGTGCTAATGTAGGTGGTATTGTGTTTTTAATTTCAAATTCCGCTGTTCATTGCAAATATATAGGAAAATGACTGATGTTTGTATATTAACCTTGTATGCTGAAAACTTGCACTGTTTATAGTTTCAGTAGTTTTTATTATTTATGCTTTCAATTTTATACATAAATGATTATGTTATCTGTGAACAGGTACAATTTTATTTCTTCTTCCCAATCTGTATACTTTTATTCTTTCTTTTTTTATTATTATTATTTTAGTAAGGACATCCAATATAATGTTGAAAAAAAGTAGTGAGAGGGGATATCTTTACCTCAACTTAATTTTGGTGGGAAAATTTCAAATTTCTCACCATTAAGTAGGGTGTTAGCTGTAGGTTTTTTTGTAGGTCTTCTTTATCAATTTGAGGAAATTCCCCTCTATTCCTAGCTTTCAGAGAGTTTTTTAATCATAAATGGGTGTTGGGACTTTTTTTAACTATGTGTCTCAAACCCAGAGGACTTGATAAAGAGTTTATTTTTAATAATGTTATTTATTTTTGGCTGTGCTGGGTCTTCATTGCTGTGTGGGCATTTCTCTAGTTGCGGCGAGCGGGGGCTACTCTCTAGTTGCAGGGTGCATGTTTCTCATTGCAATGGCTTCTCTTGTTGCAGAGCACGGGTCCTAGGGCACTCAAGCTTCAGTACTTGCAGCTCCCAGCCTCTAGAGCACAGGCTCAATAGTCGTGGTGCATGGGCTTAGCTGCTCTGCAGCATGTGGGATCTTCCCAGATCAGGGATCAAACCCATGTCTCTTGCATTGGCAGGCAAATTCTTTACCACTGGGAGCCACCAGGGAAACCTTATATATAACATTTTAAAATGATGACAATCTGTCTTAAATTCATTCCAATTTAACTTCAGTCACTTAGAAAAACTCTACCTCTTTATAACTCCTCCCTCCCTCACTTTATGTTACTGATGTCACAAACTGTATCTTTATATACTATGTACCGATAACTTAGATTTATATAGCTTATGCATTTTTCTTTTAAATCCTGTAGAAAATAAAAAGTTACAAACCAAAATTATAATAATAGTTTTGTAGCATTTGTCTACATATTTTCTTTTACCAATAACTGTTATTAGAATTACTGTCTGACATCCTTTCACTTTAACTTGAAGAATTCCCTTCAGCGTTCCCTTTATGGCCAGCGTAGTGGAAATAAATTCTAGCTTTTGTTTGGGACTATCTTAATTTCTCCTTTATTTTTAAAAGACAGTTTTTCCAGAGACAGAATTTTCAGTTGACAGTGTTTTTTTAACATTTTAAATATATGTCATCCCACTGCCTTCTAGCCTCCGAGGTTTTCTGCTGAGAAACTGGCTATTAATCTTACTGAAGATCCCTTGTGATATGACAAGTTGCTTCTCTCTTGCTACTTTCAAGATTCACTTTGCCTTTGGCTTTGATAGCTTAATCATAAGATGTCTTGGTGTGAATCTCTTTGGGTTTATTCTACTTGGGAGTTTATTGAGTTTCTTCTGTAGATTCACATATTTCACCAAATTTAGGAAGTTTTTAGTCATTATTTCTTCAAATAATCTCTCTTCTCCTTCTGGACTCCCATAATGTGTATTGCTCTGTGTGATAATATCCTACAAATCCCCAAAGCTTTGTTTGCTTCTCTTCATTCTTTTCTTTCTGCTCTTCGACCTGGATAATCTCAATTGTCCTGTCTTAAAATTCATTGATTTTTTTTTTTATGCCTTCTCAAGTCTACTGTTGAATTCCTCTACTTTTTCAATTCAGTTATTGTATTTTTCAGCTCCAGATTTGTCTTCTTTCTATAATTTCTATTATTTTTGTTGATATTCCTACTTTGTAAATATACTGTTTGCCTGATTTATTTAGTTCTTTGTCCATTTTTTCCTTTAGCTCTTTGAGCATACTTAATCTAGTTGTTTTAAAGCCTTCACCTAGTATGTCTAATATCTGAGTTTCCTCAGGGAAAAGTTCTGCCATTCTAACTTCTTATTTTGCATGGGCCATGTTTTCCTGTTTCTCTGTATGCCTTACAAGTTTTTGTTGAAAATCAGATATCTGAAAAAACAGCCCCCTCTCCCAGTCTTTGCAGACTGCCTCTGTGCCAGGGCAGTCTTTCACTGATTAGCTGAGCATGGTCTGAGCATAGTGAGTCTGTCTCCCATGAGAGGTTAAGAAATTCTCAGGTCTTTTACTGATCACAAGTCCTACCTGAGCTTTATTCAATTTCTCCATATACATAGTTGCTTTGAAATACCTTCATTTCCCCAAAATCTCACCCCAGCTCTTTCTCCAGGCTTTAGATGGTTATTGTATGTCTTCAACTGTAATCTTTCGTCATAGACATCTGTATGTTTATAATCTCCTTGAAGATTTCACAAAGAGTGGCTGCCACTTTTTCCCACCTGGGGTCTGAATGAGGCAATAGGGACACCATCCCTCAGGCAGTCTTTAAGACGGGTTATAATATCACAAGTAGGGCCTGTTCTGGCACCACCATGTCAAGGAGGGAAGTGGGAACTGAGTTGCTACCTCATCCATACCAAGATCTTGCCAAGCCAGGGAGAGTTTGAGCTAAGGGCAAGCAAAAATGTCATGCAGTTTCCTACAGTTTTGAATGTTGTGTTTTCTTATCCACTTGACTACCTTTGACCACTTACTATTGTTCAGTTCAGTTCAGTTCAGTCACTCAGTCATGTCTGACTCTTTGTGACCCCATGAACCGCAGCACACCAGGCCTCCCTGTCCATCACCAACTCCCGGAGTCCACCCAAACGCATGTCCATTGAGTTGGTGATGCCATCCAACCATCTCATCCTCTGTCATCCCCTTCTCTTCCTGCCTTCAATCTTTCCCAGCATCAGGGTCTTTTCCAATGAGTCAGTTCTTCACATCAGGTGGCCAAAGTACTGGAGTTTCAGCTTCAGCATCAGTCCTTCCAATGAACACCCAGGACTGATCTCCTTCAGGATGGACTGGTTGGATCTCCCTGCACTCCAAGGGACTCTCAAGAGTCTTCTCCAACACCACAGTTCAAAACCATCAATTCTTCTGCACTCAGCTTTCTTTATAGTCCAACTCTCACATCCATATATGACCACTGGGAAAACCATAGCCTTGACTAGACGGACCTTTGTTGGCAAAGTAATCTCTCTGCTTTTTAATATGCTGTCTAGGCTGGTCATAACTTTCCTTCCAAGGAGTGTCTTTTAATTTCATGGCTGCAATCACCATCTGCAGTGATTTTGGAGCCCAGACTATTGAGTCATCTGGTTTCTTGTTTTTTTTTTTTTTCCTATGTTTTCATGGGGAGTCAAAGCTTCCTTATCCACCTTTTTGCCGACATCATTCCTGTAATCATTTCTTTAAAAAAAAAAATTTACTTATTCTATTTATTTGGCCATGCCAGATCTTAGTTGCAGCATGTGGCATCTTCCTTGTGGCATGTGGGATCTTTCAATTGTGGCATGCAAACTCTTAGTTGCAGCATGTGAGATTTTAGTTCCCTGACCAAGGATCAAACCTGGGCCCCCTGCATTGGGAACACCGAGTCTCAGTCACTGGACAATCAGGGAAGTCTTTCCTCCTGCTATCATTTCTTAATACTGAATCTGACTTGTAATATTTTGTTTAAGATTTGTATTTATGATCATGAATGAGATTGTCCAAAAATTGTCCTTTCTCATATTATTGTTGACAGATGTTGGTGTCAAGGTTATAGCTCAGTTCAGTTGCTCAGTCATGTCTGACTCTTTGTGACCCCATGGACTGCAGCATGCTAGGGTTCCCTGTCCATCACCAACTCCTGGAGCTTGCTCAAACTCATGACCATTGAGTCAGTGATGCCATCCAATGATCTCATCCTCTGTTCCCTTCTCCTCCTGCCATCTATCTTTCCCAGAATCAGGGTCTTTTCCAATGAGGCAGTTCTTCGCATCAGGTGGCCAAAGTATTGGAGTTTCAACTTCAGCATCCATCCTTCCAATGAATATTCAGGATTGATTTCCTTTAGGATTGTCTGGTTTGATCTCCTTGCAGTCCAAGGGACTCTTAAGAGGTGTCTCCAACACCACAGTTCATAAACATCAGTTCTTCAGTGCTCAGCTTTGTTTATGGTCCAACTGTAACATCCATACATGACTACTGGAAAAAATCATAGTTTTGACTATATGGACCATTGTCAATAAAATAATGTCTCTGCTTTTTAATATGCTGTCTGGGTTTGTTATAGCTTTTCTTCCAACAAGCAAACATCTTTTAATTTCATGGCTGCAGTCACCATTTGCAGTGATTTTGGAGCCCAAGAAAATAAAGTCTGTCACTATTTGCATTGTTTCCCCATCTATTTGCCATGAAGTGATCGGACTGGATGCCAAGATATTGGTTTTTTGAATGTTGAGTTTTAAGCCAACTTTTTCACTATCCTCTTTCACTTTCTTCAAGAGGCTCTTTAATTCTTCTCTTTCTGCCATAAGGGTGGTGTCATTTGCGTATCTGAGGTTGTTGATATTTCTCCCAGCAATCTTGATTCCAGCTTGTGCTTCATCCAGCCCAGCGTTTCTCATGATGTACTCTGCATATAAGTTAAATAAGCAGGGTGACAATATACAGCCTTGATGTACTCCTTTCCCAATTTGGAATCAGTTCATTGTTTCATGTCTGGTTCCAACTGTTGCTTCTTGACGTGCATACAGATTTCTCAGGAGGCAGGTGTGGTGGTCTGATATTCCCAACTCTTGAAGAATTTTCCACAATTTGTTGTGATCCACACGGTCAAAGGTTTTGGCATAGTCAATAAAGCAGAAGTGGAAGTTTTTCTGGAACTCTCTTGCTTTATCTATGATCCAATGGATGTTGGCAATTTCTCTGGTTCCTTTGCCTTTTCTAAATCCAACTTGAACATCTGGAAGTTCTTGGTTCACATACTTTTGAAGCCTCACTGGGAGAATTTTGAGCATTACATTGCTAGTGTGTGAGGTGAGTGCAATTGTGTGGTAGTTTGAACATTCTTTGGCATTGCCTTTCTTAGGGATTGGAATGAAAACTGATCTTTTCCAGTCCTGTGGCCATAGCTGAGTTTTCCAACTTTGCTGACATATGGAGTGCAGTATTTTAACAGCATCATCTTTTAGTATTTGAAATAGCTCAGCTGGAATTTCATCACCTCCACTAACTTTGTTCATAGGGATGCTTCCTAAAGGCCCACTTGACCCTGTATTCCAGGATGTCTGGCTCTAGGTAGTGATCACACCATCGTGGTTTTCTGGGTCATTAAGATCTTTTTTGTATAGTTATAGTAGCTACATAATATAAATTAGAGATGTAAGCTGTTTTTCTGTTCTTTTAATACTTTACCCAACATGATGAGCTTTTTCCAATGGAAGAGTTTGTATAGTCTGGTCCATACTAAACTTGACAAACAGTTTTGAATCTTGTTTTTCCAGTGTAATAATATGTTATATATAATCATTTTTGTAAAATAATGATTAGCTATTTTTAAAAACCTTACTAACTGCTTCATAACTTCATATATATTATTAGCATAGTATTATTTATTTTTCTACAGCTGGGAATGGAAATTGCTTTTTTAAAGATTTTTTTGGGGGGCGGATGTGGAACATTTTTAAAGTCTTTATTGAATTTGTTACAATATTGCTCCTGTTTTATGTTTTTTGTTTTGTTTTTTGGCCACGAGGCATGTTGTATCTTAGCTCTCCAACCAGAAATAGAACCTGCACCCCCTGCATTGAAAGGCAAAGTCTTAACCACTGGACCACTGAGGAAGCACCTTGAAGTTGCTTTTAATTGTTCAATAAATTATACTAGGATCATAGATCAGTTATACTGAGGCTTGGATAGGCTAACTACATCTTCTACTTTGCAGTGAGTCTAAGAGTCTCCTGACAAAGTACTTCAATTCAGTATACAAATATGGTTCAAACGTATGTAAAGACTTTTTAGGATGGGGAATGGAGACCAGAACAGAAAATCAGCAATTTCTCTTCTGTGGTAGAAATGGAGAAATCATGTTAAGTGAATAAAGTGTCTAGATCTGTGGAAATAAAGGTTGGCTCTAAAACATGAGGTTACACTTGGTCTTAGGTACATAAATAAGTGAAAATTATAAAACTCTATGTAGTAGATGAAGTATATGCAGACACAGAGATTTCTAAAAGTTGAATCAGTAGATCCAGTGATGAAATATTTAAAGATCTAAATACATATTGTCAAATGGTTTCCTGAAGAATGGTATAAGAATTTTTTTTTTAGTGAAAAAATATAGTGTTTATTAGGAGGAAAATAAACAGGCACATGCATGGGCAGACAGACTCAGAGAGAGTCACACCCTCATGGTAGTCTGAATAACTTATATGGAGATCTTTTTGTGTGAATAAGGTGCAAAAGAAAGGCATAGTGGAGGATTCTACATGGGACAGAGAGATTGAAAGACCCTTTGGGCTCTTGCACCGTCAGAAATCGTGTTTCCACTAGGCCCCAGTGGACAGCGTCAGCTGTCACTCAAGCATTATTTGAACTTGCATGATCTGGGGGATCCTTAAGTTGAGGGTGGCCCTTGTCATTCAATTTGAGGGGACCCACAATGGCACCCCACTCCAGTACTCTTGCCTGGAAGGTCCCATGGGCGGAGGAGCCTGGTAGGCTGCAGTCCGTGGGGTCGCAAAGAGTCAGACACTACTGAGTGACTTCACTTTCACTTTTCACTTTCATGTATTGGAGGAGGAAATGGCAACCCACTCCAGAATTCTTACCTGGAGAATCCCAGGGACGGGGGAGCCTGGTGGGCTGCCATCTATGGGGTCGCACAGAGTTGGACACGACTGAAGTGACTTAGCAGCATAAGGCAGTGAGCAGACTGAGTTTATGCTCTGCATGTCTTGAATAGAAAGCAAAGCAGAAAGCAAGAGGAAAAGGACAAGAGCAAAAGTCAGGGGCCTCAAGCCGCAGCTGGGTGAAGGCTGCGGTTTACCTTGAATTCCTGGGTTTCTGCACCAAATATGATCTCGGGTAGCCTCAGCCTACAGCAGCTTTAAGCAGGATTTCAGTTCCTAGCCAGAGACAAGTCACGCCATGGCAATGAGAGCACTGAAACCCAGCCACTAGACCACCAGGGACCAGTGGCTAGTGACAAGGCCCTGGCCCGTCAGCTATGAATAAATGAATTTCCAAGAGAAATGGGAAGTAGTGAAACAAGTAAAGCATTTATTAGGGGGCAAAAGAGCACATGGGAATAGGCACATACAGACAGACTCAGAGACAGAGAGTTGTCCAGACTTTTCTTTAGCAACTTTATCTTCGGGAGGATTACTGGGCTCTGCCCTGTACCTTTTGGAGGGAGAAGGCTGTGGTTCCAAGTCTACTGGAAGGCAGCACCATTTCCTCAGGATTGTCCCAAAACTCAGAGCTGAAGCAGATGGAAGATGCCTTTCTAAGAGCTGAGGACCCAGTAATCCATTCAAATAGGACTCCTTGGCCCAGGTGCCAAGAAGAAAAGCTTTTGAACACGACCCTGAAGGAAGGAGTGAGTGAAAGTGAAAGTCACTCAGTCGTGTCCGACTCTGCCACCCCATGGACTATACAGTCCATGGAATTCTCCAGGCCAGAATACTGGAGTGGGCAGCCCTTCCCTTCTCCAGGAGATCTTCCCAACCCAGGGATCGAACCCAGGTCTCCCACATTGCAAATGGATTCTTCACCAGCTGAGCTACTGGGGAAGCCCTGAAGGAAGGAACATTTCCCCCAAAGAGACACTAACAGAGTAAGTATTCTCTCTTGGTAGATAAACAACGATAAAGCCAGCTAAACAAAGTCATTTAATTATAACCCTTAGGGAGGCAGTCCTAAGATGGCGGAGGAATAGGACGGGGAGACAACTTTCTCCCTGACTAATTCATCAAAAGAACATTTAAACGCTGAGTAAATTCCACAAAACAACTTCTGAATGCTGGCAGAGGACATCAGGCACCCAGAAAAGCAGCCCATTGTCTTCAAAAAGAGGTAGGAAAAAATATAAGAGACAAAAGAAGTAGGGACGGAGCTCCGTCCTGGGAAGGGAGTCTTAAAAAGAGAGAAGTTCCCAAACACCAGGAAACACTCTCACTGCTGAGTCTGTGGCGAGCCTTGGAAGCACAGAGGGCAACATAACAGGGAGGAAAAATAAATAAATAATTAAAACCCACAGATTACAAGCCCAACGGTAACTCCCCCAGCGGAGAAGCAGCGCAGATGCCTGCATCCACCACTAGTAGGCGAGGGCTGGGCAGGGAGGCTGGGCTGCATTGATTAGAGCAAGGATCAGGCCTGAATGCCCCGAGGGTAATCAGAGTGAACTAACTTGGGCTAGCAAACCAGACTGTGGGATAGATACCATGCGAAAAGCTCTAACCTAAGACACCACCAGGACCACGCACAGAACAAAGGACTGAACAGAATTAACTGGCTGAAGGCCATCACCCTCCGGTGACAGGCAGCCAGAGCCGGAAGGAGGCAATCGCAGCCCCAGAGAGACATTATCTACCAAACTTCAAGTAGGCTTCTTTGCTAACTAAGACTTCTTGGGGTTCTGGCCAGTCATCCGCCTGAGAAGGTGCGCCGGTTGTACACCCAGAAAACCGAGCAGCAGGGACGGGAGAGGCGATAAGTCGCAGCGACCACGCTCGCCAAACACCTCATCACCTGAGCTGCTCGGACCTGGGAAGGGCACAAAACGCAGGCCCAATGGAGTCTGCGCCTCTGAGGACTACCCGAGTGCCTGAACCTGAGCGGCTTAGACCTGGGAGGTGCATGCAGCCCAGGGCTGGCCTTGGACGGTTCCCGGTGGAGCAACCTAGAGCCTGAGCTGTGTGGGTAGAGAGGGTGCACGCACCATGAGCAGGGGCCGGCTCAATGCGGCTGAGACACTGCAAGCACACGCCAGTGTTATTTGTTTGCAGCGTCCCTCCCTCCCCAAAGCGCAACTGAACAAGTGAGCCTAAAAAAAAAATGTGTCCACCACTGCTCCCCTTGTGTCAGGGCGGAAATCAGACACTGAAGAGACCATCAAAGAGAAGAAGCTAAAACTGAGGGAACCGCCTTGGAAGTGACAGGTGCAATAGATTAAAACCCTGTAGTTAGTACCGACTACATAGGAAGGGGCCTATAGATCTTGAGAAATATAAGCTGGACCAAGGAACTATCCAAAAATGAACTGACCCCACACTGCCCACAACAACACCAGAGAAAGTCCTAGATATATTTTACTATTTTTACGATCATTCTTTTTTTTTTAACTTTTTAAAATGTTTAGGTCCTCTATTACTCCTTTAATTTTCATTTTTATAACCTACTATTACTTTTCCAAAAAAAGGCCCTATTTTTTAAAGCAAACTTCATATATATATTTAAAAAAAATAATTTTTGTGACTTTTTTTTTCTTCTTCTTCTTTTCTTTAATATTGTATTTTTGAAAATCCAACCTCTACTCTAGATTTTTAATCTTTGCTTTTTGGTATTTGTTATCAATTTTGTACCTTTAAGAACCCAATCTTCAGTACCCATTTTTACTTGGGAGTGAGATTACTGGCTTTACTGCTCTCTCCTCCTTTGGACTCTCCTTTTCTCCACCAGGTCACCTCTGTCTCCTCCCTCCCCCTTCTCCTCTCTACTCGACTCTGTGAATCTCTATGTGTTCTAGACGGTGGAGAACACTTAGGGAACTGATTACTGGATAGATCTGTCTCCCTCCTTTTCATTACCCCCTTTTATCCTCCTGGCCACCTCTGTCTCCTTCCTCCCTCTTCTCTTCTCTGTATAACTCCGTGAACATCTCTGAGTGGTCCAGACTGTGGAGCACACATAAGGAAATGATTACTGGCTAGCTTGTTCTCTCTTCTTTTGATTCCACCTCATCTCATTTGGGTCACCTCTAACTCCCTCCTCCCTCTTCTCTTCTCCATGTAACTCTATGAACCTCTCTGGGTGTCCCTCACTGTGGAGAAACTTTTCACCTTTAACCTAGATATTTTATCAATGGTGCTGTGTAGAAGGAGAAGTCTTGAGACTACTGTAAAAATAAGACTGAAAACCAGAAGCAGGAGGCTTAAGTCCAAATCCTGAGAACATCAGAGAACTCCTGACTCCACGGAACATTAATCAATAGGAGCTCATCAAATGCCTCCATACCTACACTGAAGCCAAACACCACCCAAGGACCAACAAGTTCCAGAGCAAGACATACCATGCAAATTCTCCAGCAACACAGGAACACAGCCCTGAGCTTCAATATACAGGCTGCCCAAAGTTACTCCAAAACCACTGACATCTCATAACTCATTACTGGACACTTCATTGCACTCAAGAGAGAAGAAATCCAGCTCCACCCACCAGAACACCGACACAAGCTTCCCTAACCAAGAAACCTTGACAAGCCACCAATACAACCCCACCCACAGCAAGGAAACTCCACAATAAAGAGAACTCCACAAACTGCCAGAATACAGAAAGGCCACCCCAAACGCAGCAATATAAACAAGATGAAGAGACAGAGGAATACCCAGCAGGTAAAGGAACAGGATAAATGCCCACCAAACCAAACAAAAGAGGAAGAGATAGGGAATCTACCTGACAAAGAATTCTGAATACTGATAGTGAAAATGATCCAAAATCTTGAAATAAAAATGGAATCACAGATAAATATCCTGGAGACAAGGATTGAGAAGATGCAAGAATGGCTTAACAAGGACCTAGAAGAAATAAAAAAGAGCCAATATATAATGAATAATGCAATAAATGGGATCAAAAACACTCTGGAGGCAACAAATAGTAGAATAATAGTAGTGGCAGAAGATAGGATTAGTGAAGTAGAAGATAGAATAGTAGAAATAAATGAATCAGGGAGGAAAAAAGAAAAATGAATTAAAAGAAATGAGGACAATCTCAGAGACCTCCAGGATAATATTAAATGCTCCAACATTCGAATCATAGGAGTCCCAGAAGAAGAAGACAAAAAGAAAGACCATGAGAAAATACTTGAGGAGATAATAGATGAAAACTTCCCTAAAATGGGGAAGGAAATAATCACCCAAATCCAAGAAACCCAAAGAGTCCCAAACAGGATAAATCCAAGGCAAAACACCCCAAGACACATATTAATCAAATTAACAAAGATCAAACACAAAGAACAAATATTAAAAGCAGCAAGGGAAAAACAACAAATAACACATAAGGGGATTCCCATAAGGATAACAGCTGATCTTTCTATAGAAACTCTTCAGGCCAGGAGGGAATGGCAAGACATACTTAAAGTGATGAAAGAAAATAACCTACAGCCCAGATTACTGTACCCAGCAAGGATCTCATTCAAATATGAAGGAGAAATCAAAAGCTTTACAGACAAGCAAAAGCTGAGAGAATTCAGCACCACCAAACCAGCTCTCCAACAAATGCTAAAGGATATTCTCAAGACAGGAAACACAAAAAGGGTGTATAAACTCGAACCCCAAACGATAAAGTAAATGACAATGGGATCATACTTATCAATAATTACCTTAAACGTAAATGGGTTGAATGCCCCAACCAAAAGACAAAGACTGGCTGAATGGATACAAAAAGAAGACCTTTATATATGTTGTCTACAAGAGACCCACCTCAAAACAAGGGACACATACAGACTGAAAGTGAAGGGCTGGAAAAAGATATTCGATGCAAATAGAGACCAAAAGAAAGCAGGAGTAGCAAAACTCATATCAGATAAAATAGACTTTAAAACAAAGGCTGTGAAAAGAGACAAAGAAGGACATTACATAGTGATCAAAGGATCAATCCAAGAATAAGATATAACAATTATAAATATATATGCACCCAACATAGGAGCACTGCAATATGTAAGACAAATGCTAACAAGTATGAAAGGGGAAATTAACAACACAATAATAGTGGGAGACTTTAATACCCCACTCACACCTATGGATAGATCAACTAAACAGAAAATTAACAAAGAAACACAAACTTTAAATGATACAATAGACCAGTTAGACCTAATTGATATCTATAGGACATTTCACCCCAAAACAATGAATTACACCTTTTTCTCAAGCACACACGGAACCTTCTCCAGAATAGATCACATCCTGGGCCATAAATCTAGCCTTGGTAAATTCAAAAAAATTGAAATCATTCCAAGTATCTTTTCTGACCATAATGCAGTAAGATTAGATCTCGATTACAGGAGAAAAACTATTAAAAATTCCAACATATGGAGGCCGAACAACACGCTTCTGAATAACCAACAAATAACAGAAGAAATCAAAATATGAACAGAAATGAATGAAAATGAAAACACAACAACCCAAAACCTGTGGGACACTGTAAAAGCAGTGCTAAGGGGAAAGTTCATAGCAATACAGGCATACCTCAAGAAACAAGAAAAAAGTCAAACAAATAGCCTAACTCTACACCTAAAGCAACTAGAAAAGGAAGAAATGAAGAACCCCAGAGTTAGTAGAAGGAAAGAAATTTTAAAAATTAGGGCAGAAATAAATGCAAAAGAAACAAAAGAGACCATAGCAAAAACCAACAAAGCCAAAAGATGGTTCTTTTAAAGGATAAATAAAATTGACAAACCATTAGCCAGACTCATCAAGAAACAAAGGGAGAAAAATCAAATCAATAAAATTAGAAATGAAAATGGAGAGATCACAACGGACAACACAGAAATACAAAGGATCATAAGAGACTACTATCAGCAATTATATGCCAATAAAATGGACAACGTGGAAGAAATGGAAAAATTCTTAGAAAAGTATAACTTTCCAAAACTGAATCAAGAAGAAATAGAAAATCTTAACAGACCCATCACAAGCACGGAAATTGAAACTGTAATCAGAAATCTTCAAGCAAACAAAAGCCCAGGTCCAGACGGCTTCACAGCTGAATTCTACCAAAAATTTAGAGAAGAGCTAACACCTATCCTACTCAAACTCTTCCAGAAAATTGCAGAGGAAGGTAAACTTCCACACTCATTCTATGAGGCCACCATCACCCTAATACCGAAACCTGACAAAGATGCCACAAAAAAAGAAAACTACAGGTCAATATCACTGATGAACATAGATGCAAAAATCCTTAACAAAATTCTAGCAATCAGAATCCAACAACACATTAAAAAGATCATACACCATGACCAAGTGGGCTTTATCCCAGGGATGCAAGGATTCTTCAATATCTGCAAATCAATCAATGTAATTCACTACATTAACAAATTGAAAAATAAAAGCCATATGATTATCTCAACAGATGCAGAGAAAGCCTTTGACAAAATTCAACATCCATTTATGATAAAAACTCTCCAGAAAGCAGGAATAGAAGGAATATACCTCAACATAATAAAAGCTATATATGACAAACCCACAGCAAACATTATCCTCAATGGTGAAAAATTGAAAGCATTTCCCCTAAAGTCAGGAACAAGACAAGGGTGCCCACTTTCGCCACTACTATTAAACATAGTTCTGGAAGTTTTAGCCACAGCAATCAGAGCAGAAAAAGAAATAAAAGGAATCCAAATTGGAAAAGAAGAAGTAAAACTCTCGCTGTTTGCAGATGACATGATCCTCTATATAGAAAACCCTCAAGACTCCACCAGAAAATTACTAGAGCTAATCAATGAATATAGTAAAGTTGCAGAATATAAAATCAACACGCAGAAATCCCTTGCATTCCTATACACTAATGAGAAAATAGAAAGAGAAATTAAGGAAACAATTCCATTCACCATTGCAATGAAAAGAATAAAATACTTAGGAATATATCTACCTAAAGAAACTAAAGACCTATATATAGAAAACTATAAAACACTGGTGAAAGAAATCAAACAGGACACTAATAGATGGAGAAATATACCATGTTCATGGATCAGAAGAATCAATATAGTGAAAATGAGTATACTACCCAAAGCAATCTATAGATTCAATGCAATCCCTATCAAGCTACCAACGGTATTTTTCACAGAGCTAGAACAAATAATTTCACAATTTGTACTGAACTGAACTGAACTGAACTGATGGAAATACAAAAAACCTTGAATAGCCAAAGCAATCTTGAGAAAGAAGAATGGAACTGGAGGAATCAACCTGCCTGACTTCAGGCTCTACTACAAAGCCACAGTCATCAAGACAGTATGGTACTGGCACAAAGACAGAAATATAGATCAATGGAACAAAACAGAAAGCCCAGAGATAAACCCATGTACCTATGGACACCTTATCTTTGACAAAGGAGGCAAGAATATACAATGGAGAAAAGATAATCTCTTTAACAACTGGTGCTGGGAAAACTGGTCAACCACTTGTAAAAGAATGAAACTAGAACACTTTCTAACACCATACACAAAAATAAACTCAAAATGGATTAAAAATCTAAACGTAAGACCAGAAACTATAAAACTCTTAGAGGAGAACATAGGCAAAACACTATCCAACATACATCACAGCAGGACCCTCTATGACCCACCTCCCAGAATATTGGAAATAAGAGCAAAAATAAACAAATGGGACCTAATCAAAATTAAAAGCTTCTGCACAACAAAAGAAACTATAAGCAAGGAGAAAAGGCAGCCTTCAGAATGGGAGAAAATAATAGCAAATGAAGCAACTGACAAACAACTAATCTAAAAAATATACAAGCAACTCCTGCAGCTCAATTCCAGAAAAATAAATGACCCAATCAAAAAATGGGCCCAAGAACTAAACAGACATTTCTCCAAAGAAGACATACAGATGGCTAACAAACACATGAAAAGATGCTCAACATCACTCATTATCAGAGAAATGCAAATCAAAACCACAATGAGGTACCATTTCACGCCAGTCAGAATGGCTGCGATCCAAAAGTCTACAAGCAATAAATGCTGGAGAGGGTGTGGAGAAAAGGGAACCCTCTTACACTGTTGGTGGGAATGCAAACTAGTACAGCCACTATGGAGAACAGTGTGGAGATTCCTTAAAAAGCTGGAAATAGAACTGCCTTATGACCCAGCAATCCCACTGCTGGGCATACATACCAAGGAAACCAGAACTGAAAGAGACACGTGTACCCCAATGTTCATTCCAGCACTGTTTCTAATAGCCAGGGCATGGAAGCAACCTAGATGTCCATCAGCAGATGAATGGATAAGAAAGCTGTGGTACATATACACAATGGAGTATTACTCAGCCATTAAAAAGAATACATTTGAATCAGTTCTAATGAGGTGGATGAAACTGGAGCTGATTATACAAAGTAAGCCAGAAAGAAAAACACCAATACAGTATACTAACGCATATATATGGAATTTAGAAAGATGGTAACGATAACCCTGTATGTGAGACAGCAAAAGAGACACAGATGTATAGAACAGTCTTTTGGACTGTGGGAGAGGGAGAGGGTGGGATGATTTGGGAGAATGGCATTGAAACATGTATAATATCATATAAGAAATGAATCGCCAGTCCAGGTTCGATGCAGGATACAGGATGCTTGGGGCTGGTGCACTGGGATGACCCAGAGGGATGGTATGGGGAGGGAGGTGGGAGGGGTTTCAGGATTGGGAACACGTGTACACCCGTGGCGGATTCATGTTGATGTATGGCAAAACCAATACAATATCGTAAAGTAATTAGCCTCCAATTAAAACAAATAAATTTAAATTAAAAAAATAGTCATTCTCAAAAGTGAAAAAAAAATTATAACCCTTAATAACAGTCTTGATGTTGCATAAACAGATAACCAGCAAAGACCTACTGTATTTGTACGTACAGGGAACTCTGCTCAATATTCTGTAATAACCTAAATGGGAAAAAAATTTGAAAAGAATAGATACATGTATAAGGGAGTCACTTTGCTGTACACCTGAAACAAACACAGCATTGTCGATTAATTATACTCAAATATACTTTGAGTATATTATATTAATTATACTCAAATTATACTCAAATATATAACTAAATATACTCAAATAAAAAATTTTAAATAAAATCATTAAAATAAATTAATAAAAGAAAAAGAAAAGAGCAGAGAGAGATATGTATGCCTGCCATCCTATGCTTTCTCCATAATATTGCAGTACAACTAGTATTCTTTAGACCCAGTTTCTTCATATTTCTTAGACATGAGGGCTGCCTCAAACACAGGTCCACATTTCCTGCTGACCTGACAGAAAAGATTCTGCATCTCTATCCCAAAGGGAGAATCAGTTCTACTCATGCCTAAGAACAGAGTCCCAGTCCTAGTATCTTCTGTAATATAAGCCCTGCCAAGAAGTCCCTGCCTCCCAGTCTTCTTGTAGCTTCTGCATCTAGAGTCCTCTCACCTTTCCTCCCAACCTTAACACCCTCTGCATCAGGCCCTAGCACTGGTGAACCCTTCTGGTTCACTCACCATATGTACTGGTTCACTCACCATATGTACTGTCTCATCCCCAAAGTGCTTAAGGAGGATGCCTTCTCATCCTGCTGGGCAACCTGGAACCCATGGAAGCTGGAACTGAGACACCATATAGAGAAAGGACCCAGGGCTTGTGGGTGAGCATGACATTCTGGCCATGCCAGTCCAACTCGGTAACTATGGAGAACTTTCTACAGTTCAAAACCACTGCCTTTAGGTGGTGGAGGCACAGTCCTTAGATATGCTGGGAACTGAAGCCTACCAAATCCCTAACAGCCTAAAAAGCATTGACCTCACCTGGAACCTTGGATCTAGTTTTACAGGTGAGTTGTTTTTTAAATCTTCCACACTTAAGACTTGGGGGAAAATTCTATCTGACCTGGATTGGGGATTTAACCTGAGTTGTTGGCTATTTTTAATGGGCAATGGGATGGCATTCACATCTCCTTAGTTATGCCAGAATGCAGGTTGGTGGTAACTGCACAGAAAGGTGAGCCAGAAGTGACAGGAACTAACTCCTGAGAAATAAAAACCAAGGTGCCAAATACACACACATACACACACACACACAAATCACAGACCACAAGCATATGGTGCATTATTTGGCCTTCTCCTTTAGCACTTTGCATTTAGTTTAAAAGGGTGTAGTTCTTCTTCTCCCTACTCCCTTTTAGATTATAAACTGGCAAAGCACTAAGGGCTTGGTTTCTCTTTCTGGATTTAGAAGACAGTTCACCAGTGACTGCCAGCCACATTTTTACTCACAGAACCCTAACTCCCCTCATGCCTGACATATCCCTTGCCCTTCCTCCCTCCCTGTGATATGCTGCTGCTAAGACCCCAACTTTCTCTCCCTAGGCCCATGCAGGGGAAGACATCCAGCCCTGACCTCAAGCTCCCAAGTGTCCGGATCCCAAGTCCTTAACAATCTGTAGGGTTTTGGTAGATGTTGCTACCGAGAGAGAGAAGGCAATGGCAACGCACTCCAGTACTCTTGCCTAGAGAATCCCAGGGACGGGGGAGCCTTGTAGGCTGCCGTCTATGGTGTCGCACAGAGTCGGACACGACTGAAGCGACTTAGCAGCCTCAGCAGCTAACGAGACAGGAGTTACTGAGCCAAGACTCAGACTCGAGGGAACAGCGGGCCAGAGTCCGCCCAGGAGCGGGCTGGGTGGGGTTGTGCCGCTTTGGGCAGTAATGAGAGTAACAGGTAGCCCGTGGACTAGACCAGGTACCTGTCCGAGGTCCGTTAGGCCCGGGGCAGGGGTCGGGGTTCGGGTGGGGTGGGGCACAGCAGGAAGTGAGCTGCTGGCCAGCGAGGGAAGTTTCACGTGCTGCTCCCCATCACTCGAATTACTGCCAAAATCACACCCCCTCACCCCACCCCCATCCCCACCATGGTGGTGGTAAAATTGTCTTTCTTTAAAAGAAAGGTGTCAAAAAGGGTTGGGGGCTGCTCGATTAGGCTTAGATAAGAAGCCGAGGTTCAAATATGTGGCAGTAGTGAAAGTTAAAGTCGCTCAGTCATCTCTCTTTTTGCCACCCCATGGACTACACAGTCCATGGAATTTTCTAGGCCAGAATACTGGAGTGGATAGCCTATTCCTTCTTCAGGGGATCTTCCCAACCCAGGGATCAAACCCAGGCCTCCATAGTGAAGTCGCTCAGTCATATCCGACTCTTTGCGACCCCATGGACTGTAGCCTACCAGGCTTCTCAGTCCATCGGATTTTCGGATTTTCCAGGCCAGAATACTGGAGTGGGTTGCCATTTCCTTCCCCAGGGGATCTTCCCGACCTAGGGATGGAACCCAGGTGTCCTGCATTGTAGGCAGACACTTTACCCTCTAAGCCACCAGGGAAGCCCGGCCTCCATAGGGGAAGCTCAAGAATACTGGGGGGGGGGGGGGGGGGGAGGGGAGAAGAAGAAAAAACAAAACAAAACAAAAAGAATACTGGAGTGGGTACCCTGTCCCTTCTCCAGGGGATCTTCCCAACCCAAGGATCGAACCCAGGTCTCCACAAAGGAAGCTCAAGAATACTGGAGTGGGTAGCCTATCCCTGCTCCAGGGGATTTTCCCAACCCAGGAATCGAACCGGGGTCTCCTGCATTGCAGGCGGATTCTTTACCAACTGAGCCACCAGGGAAGCCCGTTTGGCAACTGCGGGGGCGGGGGGCGGGGAGGGGGCGACAAACTTACCCAGGTGCGCTGCTCAGAAGTTTCCAGGATCCTTGTCCCCAGTTTGAAAGGCGAGCTGGTAAACGCTAGGCGAGCCGGCACATCCTGCCAATGGTGACGACACTGCCTCCGCCCCTCGAAACTTAGCGAGCTTAGCGAGCGAAGCGCCTGGGCTTTAAACACGTGATTGTCTGAGTGGTGGCCGGAGATTTCTCCTTCTGTGCCTGTTTATCTGTACTTTCTAAGATATTCTGCACGATAAGGCTAAAAGAAGGAAGCTCACTTAAAGAAACAAAGAAAACGAAACGGGCGAGGTCCACTTTCTTCCGGGCTCGGCGTCTCCATCAGCCCTCCAGCGGCCCTTCCCGCCTGTTAGCGCGGCAGCCAATCAGCTTGTCAGGCAGTGTCCCCCACGCGCCGGGAGCCACCCTGAGCGTTTGCTCGACTGTCCTTTATTTGGCTCATCACAGGCGAAGGGGTATCAGGCTTTCTACTCGGGACTCTTTCCAGCTGTACTCGCCTCGTTCCAACCGCACCGGTGTCCCCTGGACTTAAAGCCCAGTCGCCGCTGGGGACCGGGTAAGAGCCGTCTGTGCACCTAAACGAGGGTGGCGCGAAGATCCGGAGGCAGATTCGGACACAATTCCCGATCATCTGGGATGATCGGTCCAAAGCCAGCTCCATTGGCTTCTCTCAAAGGTATACGATTTTCTTGATACTTTTCTTAGGCCCGCTTTTTTATGGTAATTATGGTAATAGACGTTTCTGCAGCTCAGCCGGTCTAAGACCTGTGATCGGAACCCTCAGACTTTGAAACTCTCGGAAGCCGCGTTTTAAAACCGGGAGAGAGAGAGAGATGAAGGAGAGGGCGGGAAGAAGAGAGGGAGGGAGGAATGCCTAAGGAACCCCCGAGTTCGTGGCGTCTCCTACCATCAGCCGCAGACTGACCCTTCGGAGGATTCCAACCCTAACCTTCAAGCCAGTTGAAAATGAATGGAACAACATATCCCCGGATTCCAGGCTCTCAGGATCTGTGAGTATGGTTATTTTATGCAACTGAGTTTGGGGATAATTTGTTATGCACTTTAGTAAGGAACAATAGTATGTGTGTTCTTCTCAGGCTTCTTTTCCTAGTTTTCTAAACACTTTCCAACGTACGCTATTTTCAGACTTTTTTCTTTTTCTTTTTTCATTTGTGCTGCAAATATCTGCAGATCCATTTGGAGACAATGACATCTCGAGATTACAGTTTCTGTAATCTGTAATCTATAATCCCCAACTTCCTCTCCCTATGCTCTTTAAGGCGCTTCCCAGTCCAAGCAGGGGAAGACGTCCAGCCCTGACCTGATACATGATACATGATATATCCTATACTTAATTACATTTTCTTTAATGTCTCACAATAAAGTTACATACAATTTTCCTGAAGGATCTTGCACCTTTTTTCAGATAGTCCTATGTCCCTAATTTTTGAGGCAGTTTTAGATAGTATCTTTAAAAAATAATTTTGGGGGGACATCCCTGGTGGCACAGTGGCTAAGAATCCGCCTGCCAGTGCAGGAGACAATCCTTGGTCTGGGAAGATCCCACATGCCACAGAGCAACTAAGCCTTTGGGCCACAACTGGAGAGCCTGCATTGCAGTAAAGGAGTTGCAACTATGGAGCCGCCTTGCCTAGAGCCCCATGCTCTGCAACTAGAGAAGCCACCGCGATGAGAAGACTGTGCATCCAATGAAAAGTAGCCCCCTACTTGCCTCAACTAGAGAAAAACATGTGTGCAACAACAAAGACCCAGCACAGTCAAAAATAAATTGAAAATTTTTTTCTATCTGTTTGATAAGTACAATTACTTTACATGCATAGATTTCTGCAACCAGCAAATTGACACACTTCCTTATTATTCTAATGATTTTTCTGCACTTTTTGAAAACATAGGCTTCCCTGATGGCTCAGTGGTAAAGTATCCACCTTGCAATGGACACAGCTTCAATCCCTGGCCTGGGAAGATCCCACATGCCTCGAAGCAACTAAGCCCACACGCCACAACTACTGAGCCTGTATTCCAGAGCCCACACGCCGCAATTACTGAAGCCTGTGGATTTTGGAGCCGCAACTACTGAAGTCTGTGGATCCTGGAGCCCGTGTTCCACAACAAGAGAAGCCACCGCAACGAGAAGCCCTCGGCGCTGCAATGAGAGAGTAACCCCTGCTCACTGCAACTAGAGAAAGTCCATGCAGCAACAAAGACCCAGTACAGCCAAAAATAAATAAATAAAACATAGTCGATCAGGGAATTCCCTGGAGATCCAGTGGTTAGGACTCAGTGGTTTCATTTATTGCTAAGGCCCAGGTTCAATCCCTAGTTTGGAAACTAAGACCCTGCAAGCCAAGCAACTCAGCTAAAACACCAAAAGAACCCAGAAAACAATAGTCAGTCTTTTCAGTACCTATTTTCTATTTTTCCTGCTCAACTGGATTAGCTAGAATCTCTTGGGAAGCAGTGAATAAGTGTTGATAGTAGGCACTCTTCCTATGTTCACTATCTTAAGGGGATATCTCAGTAGTTTCTCAGCATGAAAACTATTTGCTGTGTGTTTTCTCATAAACTCTTTTTATCACTTCCCAAAAGTTTGGTCATAGTTCTAATTTGCTTAAGAGGCTTTATCACGAAAGAATATCCAAAATGTATTAGAAGCCTTCTCGTCTATTCAGCTGATCCTATGATTTTTCTCATTGATTTTCTAGTGCTAAAATGAACATTAAATTCCTCATTTAGATACAGTGCTGTGTGTCAACTATATCTCAGTAAAACTACAAGAAAAAAATAAATGAATTCCTGATTCAAATCACCTTGGCCATGATGTATTATCATTTTTAGATATTGTTGGATTTGGTTTGCTAAAATTTTATTTAGAATTTTTTTCATCTAGACATTGAGTGATGATGATCTGCAATTTTCCTCTCAGATTTTACTTGTCCAACTGATTATCAAGATTATGCTAACCAGTGTTCATAGCAGCAATATGTACAATAGCCAAGAGGTAGAAGCAGCCTAAGTATCCCATCGATAGATGGATGGATAAAGAAAATGTGGCATATATATATATATATGAATACTACTCACCCATTTTTAAAAAAGGATGAAATAATGCCATTTGCAGCAACATGGATGGACCTAGAGATTATCATATTAAGTGAAGTAAGTCAGACAGAGAAAGACAAATATATGATATCACTTATATGTGGAATCTAAAAAGTTAATACATGTAAACTTGTCTACAAAACAGAAACAGGCTCATAGACATAGAAAGCAATGTTACAGTTTCCAAAGAGGAAGTGGATAGAAGAGGGATAAATTAGGAGTTGGAGATTAATTACACACTTCTGTATATAAAGGGGCTTTCCCGATAGCTCAGTTGGTAATCTGCCTGCAATGCAGGAGACCCTGTTTCGATTCCTGGGTTGGGAAGACCCGCTGGAGAAGGGATAGGCTACCCACTCCAGTATTCTTCGGCTTCCCTTGTGGCTCAGCTGGCAAAGAATTTACCCGCAATGAGGGAGACCTGGGTTCGATCCCTGGGTTGGGAAGATCCCCTGGAGAAGGGAAAGGCTACCCACTCCAGTATTCTGGCCTAGAGAATTCCATGGACTGTATAGTCCATGGGGTCGCAA
Organism: Bubalus kerabau; assembly: GCF_029407905.1. Taxonomy (NCBI): domain Eukaryota; kingdom Metazoa; phylum Chordata; class Mammalia; order Artiodactyla; family Bovidae; genus Bubalus; species Bubalus kerabau. The sequence goes on from NC_073627.1 coordinate 49,609,686, forward strand.
AGAGTGGGACATGACTGAGTGAGTTTCACCTTCACTTTCTATATCTAAAATAGATAAACAACCTGGACCTACTGTATAAGCACAAGAAACTATATTCAATATATATAATAGAAAAGAATATGAAAAAGAATATATATATACATATATAAATTACATCTTGAGTATTCTTGCCTGGAGAATCCCCATGGACAGAGGAGCCTGGAGAGCCACAGTCCATGGGGTCGCAAAGAGTCCAAAGAGGAAATGGGCAGGAGAGGGATAAATTAGGAATTGGGGATTAATTTCACATTCCTATATATAAAATAGATAAACAACACGACCAAGCGACTAAGCACAACACGCATACATATACATATATAACTGAATCAATTTGCTGTACGGAAGAAACTAGCACAACATTGTAAACCAACTATACTTCAATTTAAAACAAGAGAAATGTAAATCCAGGAAATTGCTAGAAGAAATATGCAAAATAAAGGGATTTAAAAACAAGAGTATGCTAGCATCATAAAGTTATTTAGGCAGGGTTTCCTCTTCTGTTCTTGTGGGTAGTTTATGTAATACTGAAACTCTCTCTTCTTTAAACTTGTATTTTAGAACTTGCTGTGATAGAGTTACTAAGCTTTTCTGGGTTTTTCCAGTGTATGCATGTGTGTGTGCTAAGTTGCTTCAGTTGTGTCTAACTCTTTGTGACCCCATGAACTGGGGAACTAGAGAACCATTCCAGATTAAAGGAGATTAAGAAACACAAATATAATGTGTGTTCCTAGATTGTATCCCAGACCAGATTTTTTTCTTTTGCCATAAAACTCAAATAAGGTCTATACATTAGGTCATAGTAGTGTATCAGTTTTAATTTACTGGTTTTGACTATTGTACTGTGAATGTCCTTATTCTTAAGAAATAACCACCAAAGTACTAGTGAAAAATGAAACTGTTAGTTGCTCAGTGTCTGACTTTGTGACCCCATGGACTATAGCCTGCCAGGCTCCTCTGTCCATGGAATTCTCCAGGCAAGAATATTGGAGTGGGTTGCCATTCCCTTCTCCAAGGGATCTTCCAGACCCAGTGATTGAACTCAGGTCTCCTGCTTTGCAGGTGGATTCTTTACTGTTTGAGCCATGAGGGAAGGAGTACTATGTCTGCAACTTACTCTCAAATATTTCAGGGGGAAAAAAAATGGCAGGAGGAGGAGGATAAGGAGGAAAAAGCCATCAGGATAACCTGTGGTCAAAGGACTCTGGGCACAGTGCTATCTAATATCTAATTAAAAATATTTCCCTCTCACTCTAAGCAAGTTTTTACTATGTTTTGCTAAAATCAGGGTCTGATATTTCATGTAACTTGGGAAACAGAGGAAGAAATCTTTTTCTTCTTGGAATACAGAGCAACATGGAAGGGGCAGAGCTTGCAAGAGTTGTTGGGTCAATCAAGGAGGTAACCAGCAGAAATCTTGACATAGCAGTTCAGAGCAAAAAGTGAGAGGAGAGGACTAAATGAGATCTGCAGAGCATGGAAGCATTTCTGGCACTCTCAGAAATCTTAATGCAAGGAAACTAGAGAAAAGACCAAATTTTCTGTATTTACACATAATGAGAGCTCAGACAATATCAGATGGGTCTTAAAAATCTCAATGTCACTGATAACTAGAGAACTTATGGTCATTCAGATTGCAAATGGGTGGGGTTTTTCCTGCTAAAAAGAAAAGAAATTGAACAAAGCATTTTGAGCCTCCCTCCGTTCCCCGTGTGTTGATGGCAGAAGAAAGAAAAAGCGTAAAAACAGGTGCTGTAGAATTTTTGGTTATATAGATTCTCCAGTGTAGGAAGGCAACTGTATCCTGGTCTTTAGAACTACATGAAACACACTGTAAATGCGGTTGCTGCCATGAATCACAGAATAGATCGGAAGTATATTTGGGTAAGGCCATTTGCAGCAACATGGATGGACCTAGAGAGTGTCATACTGAGTGAAATAAACCAGACAGAGGAGAAATATCATATGACATCCCTTATATGTGGACTCTTAAAAAAAAATGATACAAATGAACTTACTTACAAAACAGAGACTCACAGACTTAGAAAAGGAACTCATGGTTGCTGAGGGAAAGGGATAGTTAAGGACTTTGGGAAGGACATGTACACGCTGCTATATTTAAAATGGATAACCAACAAAGACCTGTTGTGTAACACATGGAACTCTGCTCAATGTAAATGAATGGGAGTGGGGTTTGGGGGAGAATGGATACATGTCTATGTGTGTGGCTGAGTCCCTTAACTGTTCACCCGAAACTATCACAACGTTGCTAATCAACTATACCCCAACACAAAATGTTTTGTATGTTAATAAAAATAAAATAACTATATTTAGGGAATGAGATCATTACAGTCTTGTGCATGAGAGAATAAAAGGAAGTTGTAGGAAGTTGGAGTATTGTGGACGTGGGGATGCACCACCCATGTCCCCTTCAAAGGAGGCTTCCTGCCCAGACTTGGAAGAAGGCAGATGGCAGACCAGCCTCTAAATGTCAGCTCCTTCAGGGCCCACCTCAACTGCAATGAGCTGCCTTGCTTGGAGGCACAGACCACTCCCAGACTCAGCTCACAACTGACAACTGGAAAATTGTTATAGACAATATCAAACCTCAGCCATTCAGCTCCACGCAGGACAACTCCGTTGGGCACAATTCACTGCACAGCATCCTGCCAGAATGGCTGAGGTTCTTGGAGGGCTACATCTCATTCAACGTCTTTCTCTACCCGAGTCTACTTCCTCCTGTTCTTTTCAGGGGGGTTGCTCTGATGTAAACATCTTGCTCTGTTTAAACATCTGTTGTAAACAATTTTGCTCTGTTGTAAACATCTTGCATCTGTTTAGAGCAGCTCAGCATCTGCTTCCAGAGAACTTCAACCTGCAAGAGAGTGTGAGAGGATACAGCAGAGTCTGCTACATGGTGCAGCAGATGTAAGTTGATATATGAATAAAGACACTTCACTACCTAGGATGAGTAGGAAGGACAAGGAGATGAGAGTAAGGTTGGCATGTGTTTGGGTTCTGAGGTTGGTTCTGATGCTTTTACAGAAACCTCAAATTAACAATGGATTAAATAATTTAGAAATTTCTTTCTCATGAAAGTGAAAGTGTTAGTCGCTCAGTCACGTCCGACCTTCTTTGTGACCTCACAGGCTGTAGCCCACCAGGCTTTTCTGAGAATGGGATTCTCCAGGCAAGGATACTGGAGTGGGTTGACATTTCCTCCTTCAGGAGATCTTCCCAACCCAGGGATTGAAGCCGGGTCTCCCACATTGCAGGCAGATTCTTTACCACCTGAGCCACCAGGGAAGCCCAACCAGAAGGAGGCAAAGCTGGGATCTGAACCCAGGCAGCTGGCCCCTGAGCCCTTGCTCTTACCAATTTTGCTATACTGCCTCCTATTTCTCATAGAGAAGTAAAAAATGATGTGTTACTCCTCTGTTGTTTGTTGTTGTTCAGTTGCTAAGTCGTGTCTGACTCTTTTGCGACCCCATGGACTGTAGCCCACCAGGTTCCTCTGTCCATGGGATTCTCCAGGCAAGAATACTGGCATGGGTTGCCATTTCTTTCTTCAGGGGATCTTCCCAATCCAGGGAACAAGCCTGTGTCTCCTGCATTGGCAGGCAGATTCTTTACCACTGAGCCACCAGGGAAGCCCATTATTCCTCTGAAAAGGTCATCAAAGTCCAAGACCCTTTCCATTTTGTTGCTCTGCCTCACTTGACATGCTTCACATACTCATCAATATAGGCCAGGTCATGGTGCAGGAAAAAACCAATTCCCAAACCTCAGAGGCTTACAACAAACATTTTCTCACTTACACTGTAGGTCTGTTGGGGATTCACCTTGGCTCTGCTCTGTATTCTTCTCACATGGGGATCAGGCTGCTAGAAAACCCCCTATCTGAGACATCACCACAACACAGAGGGGATCATGACAATTAAGCAAAACACAAGCAATAACTGCCTTCAGAGATAATACCACACCTGCCTGTGGTTTTTGTCCCAGTCTGAAATACAGTTCAGAAAACTCAAGTTTTAGAGCTAATCAATGAATATAATAAAGTTGCAGGATATAAAATTAACACACAGAAATCCCTTGCATTCTTATACACTAACAATGAGAGAACAGAAAGAGAAATTAATGGTCAATTCCATTGACCATTGCAATGAAAAGAATAAAATATTTAGGAATAAATCTACCTAAAGAAACAAAAGACCCATATATAGAAAACTATAAAACACTGATGAAAGATTTTCAAAGATGACACAAATAGATGGAGAAATATACCATGTTCATGGATTGGAAGAATCAATACAGTGAAAATGAGTATACTACCCAAAGCAATCTATAGATTCAGTGGAATCCCTATCAAGCTACTAATGGTATTTTTCAGAGAACTAGAACAAATAACTTCACAATTTGTATGGAAATACAAAAAGCCTCGAATAGCCAAAACAATCTTGAGAAAGAAGAATGGAACTGGAGGAATCAACCTGCCTGACTTCAAACTATACTGCAAAGCTACAGTCATCAAGACAGTATGGTACTGGCACAAAGACAGAAAAATAGATCAATGGAACAAAACAGAAAGCCCAGAGATAAATCCACATACCTATGGACACCTTATCTTTGACAAGGGAGGCAAGAATATACAATGGAGAAAAGACAATCTCTTTAACAAGTGGTGCTGGGAAAACTGGTCAACCACTTGTAAAAGAATGAAACTAGAACACTTTCTAACACCATACACAAAAATAAACTCAAAATGGATTAAAGATCTAAATGTAAGACCAGAAATAGAGGAAAACATAAGCAAAACACTCTCTGATATAAATCATAGCAGGATCCTCTATGACCCACCTCCCAGAGTAATGGAAATAAGAGCAAAAACAAACAAATGGGACCTAATTAAAAGCTTTTGCACAATGAAGGAAACTATAAGCAAGGTAAAAAGACAGCCTTCAGAAGGGGAGAAAATAACAGCAAAAAAAGCAACTGACAATCTCAAAAATATACGAGCAAAAAAAAAATATATATATATATACAAGCAGCTCCTACAGCTCAATTCCAGAAAAATAAATGACCCAATCAAAAAATGGGCCAAAGAACTAAACAGACATTTCTCCAAAGAAGACATACAGATGGCTAACAAACACATGAAAAGATCCTCAACATCAATCATTATCAGAGAAATGCAAATCAAAACGACAATGAGGTACCATCTCATGCCGGTCAGAATGGCTACTATCAAAAAGTCTACAAACAATAAATGCTGGAGAGGGTGTGGAGAAAAGGGAACCCTCTTACACTGTTGGTGGGAATGCAAACAGTACAGCAACTATAGAGAATAGTGTGGAGATTCCTTAAAAAACTGGAAATAGAACTGCCTTATGACCCAGAAATCCCACTACTGGGCATACACACCGAGGAAACCAGAATTGAAAGAGACACATGTACCCCACTGTTCATTGCAGCACTGCTTATAATAGCCAGGACATGGAAGCAACCTAGATGTCCATCAGCAGATGAATGGATAAGAAAGCTGCGGTACATATACACAATGGAATATTAACTCAGCCATTAAAAGAATGCGTTTGAAACAGTTCTAATGAGGTGGATGAAACTGGAGCCTATCATACAGAGTGAAGTAAGCCAGAAAGAAAAACACCAATACAGTATATTAACACATATATATGGAATTTAGAAAGATGGTAATGACAACCCTATATGCAAGACAGCAAAAGAGACACAGATGTAAAAAACAGACTTTTGGACTCTGTGGGAGAAGGTGAGGGTGGGATGATTTGAGAGAATAGCATTGAATCATGTATATTATCATATATGAAATAGATCGCCGGTCCAGGTTCAGTGCATAAGACAGGGTGCTCAGGGCCAGTGCACTGGGATGACCCTGAGGGATGGGATGGGGAGGGAGGTGGGAGGGGGCTTCAGGATGGGGGACACATGTACATCCGTGGCTGATTCATGTCAATGTATGGCAAAAACCACTACAATATTATAAAGTAATTAGAGTCCAATTAAAATAAATAAATTTTTAAAAAACTCAAGTTTTCAGTAATACAAGAGCATGTCCAAAATTACGTATACAGAGGCCACCTAGTTTTAATTTGGTTGTCTGAACCACAGCTACTCCCATTTGACTTTTGAGTGCATTCCCTTCCTCAGTGGCCAAAGCAGATATACAGTGCATGTCTGAAGGGCCACAAGTCGGGCTGCTCTGGTCAGTAAAATTTAAGTTCAGCCATGTATAAACCTGCTGACTTCCTCAATATGTGCAGATTCTTCCATCATTTCTCTTTTTAATTGCAAATCTTTCAATAGAAAGCACTGATGATTAAAATATCCAACCCTCGATGGGGTGTTGGCTCCTAGTCTAGATTCAGATTGTGTCCCTAGGCCTCCTTTATATTCACCTAATCATTCATGTTCAGGGAAAACTAATCACATCTCATGAACAGGCTCAGAGGTTATGTTAATGAGGAAACGCTTTATAGGCCATATATTTTATCCAGTTGTTACACAAGCATTATACATATGCTTTTTATTTATTTATTTATTTTTTGGCCACACCATGCAGTATGTGGAACTTCCTGATCAGGAATCAGACTCAAGCCCCCTGTAATAGAAGCACAGAGTTTTAACCACTGAACCATCAGGGGCTTCCCAGGTGGTTTAGTGAGTTAAGAGCCCACCTGCCAATGCAGGAGATGTAAGAGATGCAGGTTCGATCCCTGGGTCAGGAAGATCCCCTGGAGGACAGCATGGCAATCCACTCCAGTATTCTGGCCTGGAGAATCCCAATGGATAGAGGAGCTTTGTGGGCTACAGTCCATAGGGTCGCAAAGAACTGGACACGACTGAGCAACTGACACACACATCAGGGAAGCCCCTATGTGTGCTTTTTCTTTTAAAAATGTATTTATTTTATGTGTGTGCTTCTTTATAGCTTTTTAAAAAAGAAAAAAAATTTTTGACTGCGCTGGGTCTTGGTTGTGTGCAGCTTTCTCTGGTTGTGGCAAGCAGGGGCTACTCTCTGTTGCGGAGCTTGGGCTTTTCATTGCGGTGGCTTCTCTTGTTGCGAAGCGTGGGCTCTAGGGCACGTGGGGCTCAGTAGCTGTGGCACTCGAGCTTAGTTTTCCACACACCATAGGGGATCTTCCAAACCGGGAATTGAGCCTGTGTTCCCTACAGATTCTTAACCAATGGACCCGGAGGGAAGTCCCCCTACATGTGCTTTTAGTGGTAGATTTAAAGCAAACAGTGTCACACTTCCTGAGTAGTTTTACTCTGTGACAATTTCACTAGATAATTTTTTCTTTCCATCCAGAACATCAGGGCAAAAGTATGGCTAGCACAATAACTTTCATAAATACAGAGCTCAATGAACAGAACTGGAATATTGTTCTCTCTAAAATTACCCTCATTTCACCAAACACAGCCCATCAAAAATAATTCGTTTGCAAAATAAGCCTGGTCAATTGACCACACTCAGAGTCTCACCACGCAATGCTGCTGCTGCTGCTAAGTCGCTTCAGTCGTGTCCGACTCGGTGCAACCCCATGGACTACCAGGCTCCTCCATCCATGGGATTTTCCAGGCAAGAGTACTAGAGTGGGGTGCCATTGCCTTCTCCTAACACCACGCAATGAGACTCCTCTAAACTGACTGAGGGAGCACTCCTTGGGAGTCTCCGACAGAATTCCCAAAAGGCCTCTGGAAGCCAGCGAAGCCGTGCCAAAGGTGTCTCTCAGGCTATACTTGGTGGGTCTCTCAGTCCCCAAAACATTAAGATTTCTACACATGCCCAGAGATAGTCTCTATCACTCCCTGAGAAGGCTGCTCAGAACTTAAGGGTCTCTAACTTCTGGAGGGACCAGGTAGAGATGAAAAATGCTTTAATTCTACCCACAGGTGTAGTTTACCAAATGGCTATAAATCATAGCCAACTTGAGCAAAAGGGCTTCTTCATATCTGAAAAACACAGATCAAAAACAGTAACATTCCAGACAAAACCCATAAATGTTATAACCATATTTACCAGGTCATTCAGTAACCAGTCTTTCTGTTAACTTTTTATGAAGCCATCAGGTCTTCTATTAGGATTCTTCAAGTTCTTACCCAGTTCAGCAGTATCCTGTGAAAGTCGCTCAGTTGTGCCCGACTGTTTGCAACCCCATGGACTATAGTCCATGGAATTCTCCAGACCAGAATACTGGAGTGGGTAGCCTTTCCCTTCTCCAGGGGATCTTCCCAACCCAGGGGTAGAACCCAGGTCTCCCACATTGCAGGTGGATTCTTTACCAGCTGAGCCACAAGGGAAGCCCAAGAATACTGAAGTGAGTAGCCTATCCCTTCTCCAGCGGATCTTCCTGACCCATCAATCGAACCAGGGTCTCCTGCATTGCAGGTGGATTCTTTACCAACTGAGCTATCAGTTCAGCAGTGTAAGATGAAATTTATCAGAGACCTGTTATGGTCAAGAGGCCCTTCCTATGAATCTTCTTGAAGATGAAGCACTTTTGCTAAAACATCAGAGTACAGCAATAACAAATGTCAAAAGTCTTTTAAAAAGGCACAAACACTTGATCACAATGTGATGGATAAAGAAACTTGGTTACAAGAATTATGACTGATTATAATCTTAACCCTTGAGAATCTTAATCTCTGGCAAAAAAAACACAAACAAACAAACAAAAAAAAACAAAAAAAAAAAACAAGAAGCAAGTAATCATGCATTTCCTGATTGGAAAATGTAATGTTTAGTCTTCCTCTCCTAAGCAAACAAAGGTAGATAAAGACTTGCCCAGCAATTAATATTTCAATATTTTATCCTGTTTGAAATGACTCATGAATTCTCTTCTTTCAACTTCATTTTCAAAGTCACCAAAATCTAGGGAGACTATTTCAGATAGACATTCCCCAAACATAATTATTTCTACAGAGTTTACCTAAAAGCTCTTTTTTCCTTCTTTACCCTTCAGTTCAGTTCAGTTCAGTTCAGTCGCTCAGTCGTGTCTGACTCTTTGAGACCCCATGAATCGCAGCACGCCAGGCCTCCCTGTCCATCACCAACTCCCAGAGTTTACCCAAACTCATGTCCATTGAGTTGGTGATGCCATCCAGCCATCTCATCCTCTGTCATCCCCTTCTCCTCCCACCCCTAATCCCTCCCAGAATCAGGGTCTTTTCAAATGAGTCAACTCTTCACATGAGGTGGCCAAAGTACTGGACTTTCAGCTTCAGCATCAGTCCTTCCAATGAACACCCAGGACTGATCTCCTTTAGGATGGACTGGTTGGATCTCCTTGCAGTGCAGGGGTCTCTCAAGAGTCTTCTCCAACACCACAGTTCAAAAGCATCAATTCTTCAGTGCTCAGCTTTCTTCACAGTCCAACTCTTACATCCATACATGACCACTGGAAAAACCATAGCCTTGACTAGACAGACATTTGTTGGCAAGGTAATGTCTCTGCTTTTGAATATGCTATCTAGGTTGGTCATAACTTTCCTTCCAAGGAGTAAGCGTCTTTTAATTTCATGGCTGCAATCACCATCTGCAGTGATTTTGGAGCCCACGAAAATAAAGTCTGCCACTGTTTCTACTGTTTCCCCATCTATTTCCCATTAGAGGTCATGTAAGATTAAAGTTCCAGAGAGCCCAGATAGATTATTTACATCTCAGAGGCACAAGAGAAATACCAAATCCTTCTTGAAAGATAGCTTTGCCAATTACAGAAGGCTCACTCTGATACAATAGCAGAGCCATTAGAGGCCATTGCTCTCCAGATCTCTTGGTGTCCCCCCTTCAGCAAGGACAGACACCCCAGGCTTACCACTGCAACTTCCAGGCCCCACAGTCTCATGGACAGTCCCTGCACCTTTCCATTTCCCATCCTGTGTTTTCCAACATCTTGGCATTAGTGGGAGTTTCTTTGGTTTCTTGGTTGGCTCCACCAGTTACTGGACTGCACCCTCAGGCCTACAAGGCCTGTGCTTGCCCAGCTTCAAGACTGAAGAAACAGCCTGGAGTCAGCAACAGAGACACCAGTGGTTTAATGGATGGGGGAGTTTACAGGTCAGAAGCAAGTTTCTGGAGAGATACCCCACTGTGTGCAGTGGACAGTGGGCAGGATGTGGTGGCAGGCTTTGCTCCAGAATTAGATTTTTAAAGAATTACTTTCACAGACATTGCAACTCAAGTGCAGGGACCTTACAAAACCAATTTTATTAGAAACAGCATTTACAAGGATAACTATTTGATGCAGTGTTATAGCTGATTTAATGCAGTCAGAAAGAAAGAACACTTTTTCCTTATTTTGCTGAAGTTAGAAGAGCCTACAGTTTCTAGTCAAGAGGGTGGAATTCCATGTTCAAGCACAGATAGGGGAAAGAAAAATTCACAACTTATAATATGGGAGAAGGGGAGTAGAATAGGATTAGTAAGAAGTAGAATATTAGTCATGTAATGTTTTAAATTTCCATTAGTTGTACAAATATTTTGTGGTTATTTTTTAAACCAGAAACATTTTTCAAATGTTTTGTATAGACAGAAAAATAAGAAATGCATTGGCGTTATTAAGTAGCAGGACTTCCCTGGTGGCTTAGATGGTGAAGAATCTGCCTGCGATGTGGGAGGCCTGGGTTCGATCCCTGGGTCAGAAAGATCCCCTGGAGAAGGGAATAGCTACCCACTCCAGTATTCTTGCCTGGAGAATTCCATGGTTAGAAGAGCCTGGTGAGCTATAGTCCATGGGGTTGCAAAGAGTCGGACATGACTGAGCAACTAACACTATTAAGTATCAGTGTTTTAGTTAGAAGAATAATTTTGTGGCTATGTTAGTCTGCTCAGGATGTAATAACAAAATGCTACAGACTGGGCGGCTTAAAGAACAGACATTTATTTCACAAAGTTCTAGATGCTGAGAATCTACGATCACGGTGTCAGTAGGAGTTGTATCATCTTGGAGCCTCTTCTCTTGACTTGGAAGTGGCCACCATCTCTCTCTGTGTTCACATGACCTCGTGTTTGTGTGTGGACAGAGAAAGAGACAGAAAGAGCTCTTGGGTGTCTCTTCTCATAAGGTCTCCAATCTTAGGAGATCAAGACCCCCTCCTATGACCTCATTTAACCTTAATGACTTCCTTATAGATCCACACTAAACGTTAGGGCTTCAACTTATGAATTTTGGAGGGACACAAATGTTCAGTCCATAAGACTGGCCCACCAAAATATAAAAGTAAAGGGGGAAATTACAGTTCAAGAATATACTTGATTTAAATTTTAAGTTGATATGTTATAGAACATTAAGTAGAGTGGAGTTGAGAAGTTGATCTGTAAAGACTGTATTTTTCCTAGTTCTGTTTACTTAATGACCTGTGTGTACCTTTAGAAGCAGATTTTGGTCTCTAATGCTCTCACTTAAAGAGAAAATGGCTTTAGTTTTGTTTTATATTGGTTTATAATTTCTTTGTAAAGTGACAATCAACGCTTACTATCATGATTAAAGCTTGATCTGGGATATTCTGAGGACAAAAAAAAATGGCACTTACAATTTTAAAAGATTAAATAATTGTACAGTGCTCTCTGTTCTGCCAAAAATTATTAAGACCCACTAAGTTGCTGTCTGAACTATCTTGGGCATCTCCCAAATCCTGGATCAATGCGACATACAGAAATGTCAAGAATTCTGGAAACAAGAATTCTGCCTCTAATTTGGCCAAGTAGTCCCATCCAGACCACCCTTCTGCAGATTAACTATAGATCCTGGACAAATTTTTTAAAAAATACACTATAGGGTCCAGACTTAGAAGAAACAATAGCCACAGGACAAATGTATTGTTTTTATGGCTTTTAGCCATAGGGCAGGTCACAGTGTGTGCTGTGCAGGGTGATTAAAGCTCCTTTAGAAAACCACTATCCTTCTGGTTGGAAGAATCAGGGGCAGAATTTGGGACAATAGCTGCCAGAAGGAGTTTGGGGAGGAATCCCTGAAAGGAGAGAGCCAGAGAGGGAAGTTCCAGATTCTGTATGTCAGCTCTGCCCAAATCTCTAGCTGACCCATGAATGGAAAAGACAAGTTTCTTCCAACACCAATCAGATTGCCACCCATGGACTCTGACAGAGCAAATCGCCTCATCCCATTTTGGTTTGGAATACTTCTTTATCCTTACGCTGCCACAGAATATGTAGCTGTTGATTCGCTCTGGATGCCAGACAGACAAGAACGTTGTGTAAGATAGCCGGCTCCACCGTGCTTGGATGGATCCCAAACACAATGCTCCTTTCCAGACCTGAGAATCTTCGGACACTGTCCAACACCATGTGATCACCCTCCACGTCACTCTCGTTGGTGAGACACATTATCCTTTTCTTCCTCATTGCTTGCAAGAGCTTCTGCTGGTATTTCTCCACATCTTTTGCGGTGCTGACAAGCACAGCAACATCCTTGGGAGAATAGCCCCTTTCAAAGAGAAGCTTGCAGGTGTCTGCCACGTGCATCACTATTGCATTCAGAGTTAAGTTCTTCTTAATATTTAAGGTTCCCTGAACATCCTGAGCCCATTCAGCTTTAAGGCACATCTTCAGGGGCTCAGGGGGGATGTTACATGGAGGATTTTTCCTGACCTTCTCCAATACATCTTGTAGATATCCAGCTATTTGACCTGCATTGCGTACCACTCTGGTGAGCTCTTCCCTTGGATACTGGGCTGAGAGAGGAGGGAGGCCGATGCACTCCATGTGGCTGGTCTGAAAGTAGTCCAGAAAGATCCAGAGAATTCTTGGGCAATCCACATCTCTCTGAGTGATGGTTTTCGCCTTTATATACCAGTCCCCATCTTCAGTGCGGAAATTCTGAGCTTCATCGATGATGATATGTTGAATGTATTCAAAGTTATATTTCATGAAGCTCTTCCGGGTCACTGCCTGGCAGATATTTTTGCCCCTGTGAAAATAAAAAAGTCACATCCCACTTTTCTCTTGAGTCAGTAAAGGAAGAAAATGATCATACTCCTACAAATACAGTATTGTTGCCACAGATCATTTTACCATCTTACTCTCAAGAAACAAGGTGATTCAGGTTGTCAGGGATGTGGAGTGAATTTAGATAGAACCTCATTTGCTGACAATAAGATTCAGCTGCTTGGGACTTCCCTGGCCATCCAATGATTAGAACTTGGCCCTTTTGCTGCGATGGGCCTGGATTCGATCCCCTTAAGCCATGTGGTACGGCCAAAAAAAAAAAATCCAACTGCTTACCTGATAAAATTCTTCAAAGGCTTGTTCTCACAAATGTAGAGAATTTCCTGTGTCTCACAGTGAAAAGTGTTCCTGATCTTCTCCATGATCTTTATGGCCATGATCGTCTTCCCTGAGCCAGGTAAGCCATGGATAAACAACTCTTTGCTCTTGCGGAGGTTTTTTGAGAAGATCTTATACTGCTTGGCTGTGAGCAGATTTAAAACCTCACAGCCGAGCTTGTCGCTCAAGAGAGACTGGAAGCCAAGCAAGACGATCACAAGGGACTGCAGCAAAGCTTCCATTTGCTGAGTGTCTGCAAGGTGATAGGAACTGGGGTAATCAATCACAGAGCCTGAACCCGCCGAGGACTGTGCACTGCCCTCGGGACTCAGGTGGAGGACCTCGGTCGTGATACACAGATATTCAGTGTAGCCTCCCATATTCACCAGCTTCTGCTTCAGAGTGAAGGCGGTGTGAGTGCAATAGGACTGCCCCTCTGCGTCTTGCCCCCTGAGGATGGTGTAGAGGATGGGCGGCCTGTTCTGCGCTATCAGCAGAGCATCACAGATGACTCCTTGCTTCTCTTCCAAGTTCAGGTCCACAGCCCAGCTTGTAGAAAGGATTAAAATTCCCTGGGAGGATGGGTCTATTTGCCTATTTATTAATTCCTCCAAACCTTCATTCTGCGAGAACAGTTCCTTCTGGAGAGATTCAGGGGTATATTTCAGACATCCTGGTGTCACTAGATATGAAAAGATTATATGTTTAAGGGCAAAGGTCACATTTTTATGATTAATTGTAATTAATCAAAATTGCAAAATACTTATAAATTGTAATCTTATTATTATAAATTACATATTTTATATACATTCTTTTGCCAACATTAGTATATTACAGTGAAGAAAAAGAAGCCTTGACAGTCTGACACACTTCATCTAAGCCTATATGCTTATTATGTTTATGACCCTGGTAAATTTCTTAACCTAAGACTGTTCCTTCTTCTGTAAAACGAACAGAAATCCATGTTTACAAAAATAGCACATCTCTTATGGCAAGGAATAACTGAAATAGCATAAAGTGTGTGCTCATTGTAGCTGGTTGAGAAGTTATTCTTTCCCTTGCTGCTCTTAAAGCCCCTGAATCTCAAAATGCCCCTGAACAGTCCCCACTGATGGAAGTAGGAAAGAGCCCTTCCAAGAAGAAGGTGGTCATTAAATGTCAGTGGAGAAGATGGAGCCATGAGAACTTTACTAGCAGGAAACTCCATGCAGCCCTGCACTGGGAGACCCTGAGATCAGACTCTGAGGTAACTCTGCTGAAGCATCACTCACCCACAGATCTATGTAAGACTGCATCCATAACAAAGAGTCTTCCTTTGACATGAGGGAGCAAGGAGCAATGTTGTGACATGAGAATAAACTTTGCCTGGTAGCGTTTTAAACTTATGTCAATGATCATTTGTTCCAAAGAGGTGGGGGGAGGAATGAGGAGACCATTGTCATTCTGTGGTGGCGGTATCAGATCACATTCTAGAATCTGGATCTGTAGTGTTGATTTCCAGTGAAATTACCCATATTTCATTGGTAGTTGTTTATTGTTCCTTGCCGTGGTGCTTTCTCACTTGTACCAGATG